>NC_137428.1:49368811-49971311 GCF_964374335.1 Astatotilapia calliptera
TAAGACTGACAGCTTCAGATGGGACTTTGGGGTGAAAACACCCGATCAGAAGTCAGTCAAGGTAGCCTCAGCCATTGAAAACGTACTCCATAGTTTCACTTATTTACAGCTTATAGTCATATGGCAAACAGGTGATCTAGTGTATAGCTACGCTGCGCACTATATATACTTTTATGGAGAATAATGGTTACATTTTAGGTGTATCAGCAGGCCACAAAACACACTGAACCGGGATCATCGAAAATGTGATGTTTTTGACATGTAAATTCCCTGTCCGTCGTTTAAGCCGTCTTCCCTTCTTTTCCAGTTGTAGACAATGGATATTATTGACCCATTTGATAATGTCACATGCATTCATGGCTGGAGTTTGAATAAATGGTGTAGCAGCGCTGATGATTACTATTGTGAGGCAAAATTACAATATGTTGCATCTTTATATTCAAAGCAGCAATTCAAACAGTGCTATTTGGTGGCAATTTGAAACACAATTGTGATACAACAGCAGCTCCACTTTCACAGCCTCACTTGAATGGAGCATATGATATTTTTCATAAGTGGGAACAAGATTTGTGTTTGTGCCCCACCTCCCTGATGTAATGGCTGTTAAAATAGCCCATTGAGATTCAGAGTTCAGAGTCCGGTGTTTAGGTGCAGTGCTAGTACTCTCGACTCTCTTCCCTCTGTCTAGTAGGCTGACTGAGGAAGTACTTAGAAACGGAGTTGTCATTTGCACCCAACCTGCTACATGTCTCCTGTGATTTCAAATTGATGTAGTAGCGTAAAAGTCACGTCTTCAAAAAAAGAATATTTTGGCTAGTGCTGAGCTCATTTAAACAACAATACAGATCTTCTTTTACATTATGGTTGGGCAAATGGTAATCAGTGATTGGCAGAGTTCATTGTTGGTTTTTTAAGGATGTTTTTTAAGGATTGTTTTGTGTGTAGTTTTTAGCTGAAAAACTGGATTTAACTCAAAGCATAATTGCAGTATAGCAACATGTGGTGGTGGTGCCTCCTTCCTTTTTGTTGTGAAGTGTTGAGAGTTGTACACAAACACTGATTCACCAGGTTTGACTGACAGATGTAGTGCCATGCAGACCCTGGTATTGTATGACAGAGTACATGTGTATGAGTTCATAAACTATGCCAGAGCTTGTGCTAAGAAAGAGCCATGTGCTGTTATCTTTTTACCAACAATATTGTGTAGTAAAGGTTTTCCCTTTATCTGATAATTGAAGCCTTTAAACTGTCGGTATTGTGCATTTTGACATGGAAATAGAGTAGATACAATACAATCTAATAGGTTAGTTCTGGTTAACTGGTTGTTGAACTGGCTGGTTGGAAAATGTTGCCATATTTTTCAAAGCTACTTTACATTGAGATAGTGAGCTCTGAATAAGGTGTTTCTGATTTTGCATTGTTTTTCTTTGTATTTGATGGGCCTTGACAAGTTAAAATCGCCATTAAAAGCCACTAATCCCATTAGGATTCATTAAGAAAGTGACACCTTAGTGCCAAAGTATAGAGAGGTTATCCTCCATGACACATGGATTAAAGTGACTCAAGATAATTCAAGTATTTTATTGTGCTTCAAGTCCATTATCCCTCCCTTTCGTGAGATCAGTGAAGCTGCTTTTTATCCATTGACAGTCTGTTCCCATTCATCATGTGATTCAAGAAAACAGGGGCCTTGCTTTGAGGTATAAGGGGGAGCAGCTTTTAGTTCCCTAAAAGCTCCCCTCGTTCATCTCTTTGGTGCTCTACCTCCATCTTACTCTTTCAGTTTAACTTCCCTAAAAGCTCTCTCAGTCTGGTTTGTCTCTCCGTTTCCCTTCCTCACTACGACTTTCTTTTACCCTCTGGCTGTTAACAGAGAGCGAGAGAGAGAGAGAATAACCGAACAATGTAACAACGAACTGCTAATATTGTTGAAGGAGGATAGGGAAAGTGCAGGGAGGAAACAAGAGGTCAGATTTCAGGTTATCGACCAGACTGAGTGGCATGAAGAGATGTTGTTTTGCTAGACACGAAGAGGCAGTAATAATCCCACCTACAGTTAGACTCCTGCACGGTGCTGTCTCGCATCTCGTAGAAATTCTGAGACTTTGCATTCACGTTTAAATCTTTTTCAATCAGACCCCGAAGTCAGTTGACATGTAGGATACTGAAAGTCTATCTTTAGCAGGAAAAACGCATATAAATGTTGCAGTTTGGCATTTTAACACCGTATTCTGATGTGACAGACAGTTCAGCAGCTGTTTCCTTTTAGTCCTTTAAGCCTAAACATGCTGGAAGTCTAAAAATGATACAAGAGAGAAATCCAGGATTTTCAAGGTGGACTTGTTTTATTTTTAATTCTTTTTCCCTAGACATCATTATTATTTTCTTTAAATAAAGACACTCTCACAAGCTTTATGGTTTTGATAATATTTTACATCTGGAGCATGTATTTTAATTCCAGTTTCTGCCATTCTTCAAAACTGAGGGAGAGAAGAAAGGTCAGTTTAACTGGCAAAATGGTGACGGTAGCATGCGGGTGGATGGGGAGGGTGAGACTGATGAAAGAGCCGTGCAGCGATCAAAGATGAGAAAATGAAATGGCATTTGACCTTGTCGGATGCCGGCGTGTGTTGCGCTGCCACAGAAGTGCAAAGTAGTTTGGGAACCTGTGGGAATTAGGAGGGGAAAGAGATCAGGTCTGAGGAGCACTGATGTGGTGTGAGAGGATGGTCCAGACAATTTAACCCACACATCTCATAACTGACTTAGAAAACAGTGCAAAAGGTGAGCAGAAATGATTTTGATGAGAAAATGAATAAAATTCAAATACATTCGAGAAATAGACGGGATCATTTTCATCTCACATAATTCTTACTTTTGAGATTAGAACATTAAAACCCTTTATCACCCAATTATCATGTATGCCACTCATCTTTTCAGCTTTCAAAAACCACTTGAATTTTGTCTCTAACACAAACGGTAATGAAGTTACGTAGGTTTAAAGACCTTGAAAAGTGGGCAGAAGGTTAAAAAAATAAAATAAATTATAACAGGCTCTAAAAATTAAAGAAGCTAGTGTTCCCTTTACCTGTGACAGACAAAAAAGTCATCATCAGAGGTTCTGTCAAGTTAATCAGATGACTAAAAGTTAATTTGGTTATAGATGAATCAACTTTTTGAATGACTGATTATTTATTTTGCCTGTAAAACAGCATTGCAACAACTTGCTACAGTTTGTTTTTGTCAAACACATTTTAACACTAATAATAAGTGGAAATACAGTGAAAAGTAAAATTATGTATATGAGAAATGTCCAGTACAGTTAACTGGTTATGAGACCGTTTCCGTTTCAAATAGTGAATTAACATGTCATTAAAATCTGCTGTGGATTTTTTTTTTCCACAGCGGGAAAATGCTTATTGGTTAAGTAATGGCTCATCTTATCTGATCCCTTCAGCTGGTTCTGTAAATAAAAATGTGTTTCTCAATCCAGATTGAACATATAAAGTGAATAAAAAAAACCCCAAAAAACAGGATTTTACAGCACAGTTGGCTTCATTTCAGCAATTACATGTCCTCTGTAAATGGCATACAAGTTACATCACGACAAGAATAACATGACAAGAGTACAAAGATGAAATTCTAAAACGTGTGTCCACAAGCGTCTGCCTGTCAGTGTGCTTCAACATAGGCACTGCTCTTTGCAGGGAAACAAAGAAAACAGACAGCCATTCTCATTAATTAAGGCATGAGCGGCAGAAGGGATCTCACCTCCTAACTCTACAGATTGAGGCTGGATGTGCTTTGATATCAGTTGCACTCAAATATAATGAGGCTTTCTTTTCCTAGTGTTAAGATATATTAATCTACGTATAGTGTACATGAAATTCTACAAATTTAAGTCAGTTGTAGGAGTTATTATTTAATAATAAGAAAACGAAAGGAATCTGGTGCTAATGTCTGTAACTTCTTCGAAGAACAAGCATTGAAGAGGTTTGCAGTGTCTTTGCCAACCTTAAAGCCATCTGCTATTACTGTACTGGGTCACCTTGTCATTGATCCATGTATAGCATGTGAAATACCTAGATTGTCTTTCTGAAAGTAAGATTTTGTTCCCTCTAGTACCCCTAGGATTAGCAGAAGAATAGAGATGTGATTCTCTTTCTTTTCACTATCTCTATGACCTCGTCTTACTACACAAAAGCAAAGATATGGAATGGGAGGATACAAGGACAGCTCAGATGAGTAATTTTGCCTTTAATTGCTTGAACCTCCCCAGAGTGCTATTGCTTAAGTACTCCAAAACTGTTGTTGTTTTCCTCCACATAATCTTTGTTTATATGAAGGTCAGCATTTTTCTCTAAGCTTCTTATGAGAGAATTTGGAGCAGGTGGATTGTTCAGAGAGATGAGACAATGCTCCCCTGCTGGAGTTGAGAGTGAGAGCGATCTGCCCCCTTTTTCCATCCACCGCAGTCACTTTACAAAGTGTCTTCCCAGCCCATCTCAACCATCTTATGCGCAATAGTCTTTGTTTTATTTGGGGGAGAGGGTTTCAGCTTAGACCTCATTTCTCAGTCTATATCAATAGCGTCATTATGTGAGGTTTTATCTGGCTAATTAAGGCTTCATCTTTCTGGGCAATCTCTCAGAGGACATGGATTAAGCTCCCCTATCTCTGCTCTGAAGCCACTGTGGGGATGACCAGACCTGTTCAATCCTTCGTGGATTGTGGCTAGAGAGAAAACAGACCAACATTGTAGCTGTGGCCATCTAAATAGAGTTTCTTTTCCCAAATAATGCAGTGAATTGCTACTATTAGCTTTAAAGTTCATGTGTAGTTTCATGTCAACTGATACAAACAAGCCCATCCACCTCTGCGTTCTTTAAAATGAATGTGCGTTGAGCCATCATCTCAAAACAAGAGGAAAATAGAATGAAGTGTTGCATAGATTTTAAATTAGAGATAAATGAAACTGTGTGGTTTTTGTTTTGTTATTTTAGGGAGAGGCTAGTTCATTGTGTGCGTTTGCTGGTAAAAGACTGAAGACTGAACGACTGGTGAATCATTTTGCACGTATAAAAATAGATAAATGATCTAATACCATTTTAGCTGTTCAATTGATAGCCATCCATTCATGGTCACTAATTACAGTAGGCTAAATCATTTATCTTATGTGAACAAGGTTCTCCCACTGGTATGGCATAGGTTCTTTTTCATGGTGCTAGAAATAGCAAATAAACTCCCCATTGTGTGTCTTTCTCACTGTTGATGTTTTTCCTTTTTTGCCTTTGCTCCACAGAGTATGGGTTATCAGGATAGAAAGCTCTACCTTAACAAGTATATGTTAACATCCGTCCCATCTGTGGTGAAGGGATCAGATTAATAGCAATGTCCATCCATCCATCCATTCGCTTCCGCTTATCCTTTTCAGGGTCGCGGGGGGCGCTGGAGCCTATCCCAGCTGTCATAGGGCGAGAGGCAGGGTACACCCTGGACAGGTCGCCAGTCTGTCGCAGGGCCAACACACAGGGACACACAACCATTCACACTCACATTCATTCGAACGTTCACACCTAGTGACAATTTGGATTATCCAATTAACCTATCCCCACAAGCTGCATGTCGTTGGACGGTGGGAGGAAGCCGGAGTACCCGGAGGGAACCCACGCAAACACGGGGAGAACATGCAAACTCCACACAGAAAGACCCCGGCCTGGTGTTGGAATTGAACTCAGGACCTTCTTGCTGTGCGGCAACAGTGCTAACCACCGTGCCACCGTGCTGCAATGTAACAAAGGAATAATAAAATGGAGCTTAAGATTTTATGGTAAAACTGTAAGAATAAATGTGTTTTCAGGGCAGTGTATAAGATGTCAGGTGTATTTATCAGGAGAAAGCTGCGTTGTTGGTCTAATCAGCTGTAGCCTTTTGACAATTAATTTAGAGCCATCTAGAGTTTGCTTTGTCTGCATAGAGAATCAAATGATTTGTTTTATTCAAAGCACTGATCCAGAGTCACTGGTTTCCAGTGCAAAAACAGTACTTAATGAATATCAAATACGCTGTTGCTCTGAGTTCCTGCTCATTAAAGTTTAGTACTGAAAATGACCAGATGAAAGTCTGCATCAACACTCATTAAAACAAATGCCAGAATTCCCTTCCCATATAAAGAAACTGTTAATAGGGAAACTGCACTGTGCAGATCTGTCACTATTTTGGGAGGTTAAATCTACCATTTGACTTTTCCCATACTGAAAAGGTGAAAAAATACCATTTTTGTCATGCCGCATAAACACAGTCTGCATGAGAGCATTGAAATAACTGACTGTCACAGTTCTTATACCGTACTTCAGTTTTTTGATAAAGCGCTTGTGAGTCAGTGTTTTGTCTGAGCCCTTGCCATTATAGGAAATAAATCCCAAATGAGGAAAATGAAGTTATTTTGCACAGGCAGTTGGTGCATTTGACAGCCATTAATCAAGAATTGTGTAAAAGTAAAAAAAAATCTGTTTCTTTTTGTTTGTTTTAATTTTTAGTGTTTCCATTGAAGGTCAAATTGTATCTACAATCTTGTACTTTAGGACTTTGCAAATGAACACACTAGGTCTCAAGTCAATGAAATCCTCTTCTTCATGATGCTATACAGAAATGAAGATCTAAAAGAACTAAGCCATTTCAAAAAAAAAAACAAAAAAACCTGAGCCAGGGTTGAGGACGGGGAAACAGCTTATTACCTATTTTCGTTGAATCATATCACAAATATGATGGCGAATGTGAAATGTAAATACTGGAACTAGATGGAAGCCGTGGGTGACAGATTCTGTGATTATTGCTTTTGTCTGTTTGTTGCTCGAGTTATACGTTATTGAATAGCGGTTGCTATAGTAGGAATTCAATAATAATTCCTTTTTTAGTTAGAATAAATACAAATTATAGAAAAGAAACATGAGACTTTAAAGCCCCATTATATCCACCACTGCCATGGCCAACAGTGGTACATTCCAAATCCACGTGTTGTTTCATCTAGTTGTATCATGCACTTTTAAATTTTGTGTCTTTGTGCAGGTGCTGCTCCCAAGTTGAAGACACAAGTATAGGATTATGTCGGTTTTTCAACACCATTTCAATGATATATTCTTGTAGACGCTTGGAAATTTCCAGAGGGAGATATTGCAACCGCTTTAAAAGATTAGATTTTCTGGAAAAAGCTTCTGATTCTGACTTCTACCACTGTACTAGCACTTATGAAAAGGTTTTATTAAAATATGGATTTTAAAGGTCACCTTTATGATGGTATTTTGTAATTTAGAGATGAGATACCCCTGTAGTATTTGAGATAGAAAATACAAAGACTTTCGATATACTTTTCCTACATTTCATTATAGATGAAAGTTGATAAGATTATGTATTATTTTGGATATTTAACAATGACACGATAAAGATATTGGAGAACCAAAGAGATCATCAGTCAGCTCTACCTTGCCAATACATAAAAAGAAATCTTAGGCATTGGGAACTATCTCAAAGTACGGTGCTTTTTTGCCCCCACTCTAATCCCTGCTGGAAATAGTTGGAGCTACACTGAGACTGTGAGAACAGAAAATTAAGGCAGTTTTGGAAATTAGACATGGATGAAGTACTTTGAACATATTTGAGTATTTATGTTAAGCAATTGCAATCCATCAGCAAACACTAATGTATGCTTTATTGATTAAAATCTTCTGTCATCTCAACTCACGTCAAGCAGTTACAAAGATTTATGGCGTCTTCCTTCCTACCCAACCCTCTATTACACAGTAAGTCTGATTAAGCACACTGTGCAAATTGTGTTGGCAATATCATAATCTTTTTTAATACTGCTAAGTTCATCTCAACTTGACATATATTTCCTGGTGACTGCAAGTTGTAAAAACAAAAGTCCTGACACACAATAATGGGTTTTGTAAACAACTCCTGTGTGGTTGGAGCTTCACTAATATAGGCCATTCCCTACTACATTGTGCAACAACAGTACCCTCTAAAGTCTGATCCCGGTGCATTAGTTGGGGATTTTATGCATGAGGGTCAACTCTCTATCCACTAATTACAGCTCGTTTCCCTTTAAAAGCCGTTATTGTGAGCTGCAGGCACAGCTAAGCAAAAGGGACATTTTCTTCGCCACACTGGGAAGAAAGCCTTCAGATGCCAGTCACAATTAAAGTCAATATAGCCGAGAGCCTCTCCACACTGTGCCCGTCATACTTCCTAGCAGCTGATAAAATATGCCCTTAATTATTCATTACGAGATGAAGGCATGTTTCCATGTTGACTTCTTTAATTGAAGAACCAGTGCAGTTTTCAGTCTATTCGAGGCTATTAAGGCTACGTATTTGGGGAAGTTGATATACTAGTTGTTCCATAAGCCTGCAAAGGAGCTCACCAACAAACAGATTACCCCCACCCGCAACACACTCTGAGGGTAACTGCCAAATCTGCTCACTTCATCTGAGGGAAAAAATTATTCACTCACAAATTTAGTGAGAAGAGCAATATGTTCATCCCCCTCGCAAATCGTTCATTTACCCTCCCTCTAACCTTGAATAAATTTCGGAAGCTATTCAGTAGGGTCCTTATGTTGAATTTTACAATTTTAACATCTTCACCTTCTAAATAACGATTCTTCCCCCATAGCACTACTTGAGGACAGTTTTGATTTGCATAAGTACTGTCATTCTCAAATTAAATCATACACTATGTCTTGGCAAATGCTTATGCGCCATAGAAGAGGTAAGGGCTTGATTCAGCAGCATAATATTAACCCATCACTCAAGAATGATTAATTCAGAGCAAAAATGTGGATTATTCAAATAGGTTTGGATGTTCTGGCAGGATATGTGATTGAGCTGACAGGGATTTTGTTTGTTTCCAATTCTAAATGTCCTTCAGCTTGCCGTTATCGATCAACTGGTGTATATCTAAAAAGTATATATAAAAAATTATATATACTTTTTACAGCTTTATTTTTGAAAACTTTACCTTTTACATCTCAAACCTTTAGATGAAAGCACTGTAACGAAACATTAATATTCATAAATAAAACTTTGTGCATAATAACAACAAACAAATGACGAACTCTAAAGAAAGAATATTCAGGATTTGAAGTTTACTTTCAATGAAAATTGGATGGATGGATGGATGATTACATAACTAAATGTTTTCATTGCGTCTGATGAGCATTGGGAGACCTGTTTATTCGCCTAAGCTCATTTGTTTTTTGCACATCATCCTGCAAATTCATTACAAGAATATTGGTGAGATTTCAGTGTTTTTTGCTCATCAGTAGCCAAGGAAACAGTTTCTTTGTTTCTGGATAAGAAGAGCAAATTAGTCCATAACAGACAAAGTGCACCTAAACTACAGGTTATCTCAATTGGTCAGTTTGAGCTCATACTACTCAGTGCATGTTTACCCTATTTCGCAAAAACTCACAGCATGTTTTTCATTCAGCAAATCAAACAGAAGACCTTTTGGGATATTATCCGTGAAACTTAATTGCCTCGAGCACTATTTTGTTTACTAAACCAATGCAAAAGTTGATCAAGAAAAACTTTAATACAAATTCAGTTTGTCTGCTAATAGCATGCTACATTCAGTGGTTATTATTTGCCCTCACATATGAGCTACAATTTCAATAATAACAACAATAACTCATCCATTTTCTTTTTTTTTTCCTTTTATGTTCTTTTTCTTCTTCTTATCTAGCTCAATTTCCTGCCTCCTATTCCATTTTGGGCACTAGGTTAAACTTCCTACTTGTGCATTTACATTGGTACCGCTAGCTTGAGCTATACTCTCACTGTACTAATACTATTTCTGCTGATTATCATTATCATTATTATTTTATTGCTGTTTTTGCCTTCATTGTTAGTCTCTCAGTTTATTTTAACATGATGTAATGAACCACATGGTTACTCATGTATTAATCATGTATCCATAATCGATAAAACAATTGATTGACTTATTTATGAGCATCAGATTTAAGTTTGTAAACTGTTTACCCCCAATTGAAACAAATAGTGTTTATCCAAAAATTGTATACAGCGATATATCAAGTTCTGCTGACTGTGGGGAAAAAAAAATGGTTCTGGCCCATTGCTTCAAACAGACTTTCTCAAGTACCTCACGGGGCCTTGTTAGTGCAGACTTGCTCTCAGTCTTCCAAACTACACAAAGTAGAACAGGCCAGGTTCAGCTCCAACACTAAAACACTCATATGAAATCAGTATTCTGTATGAAACCTAAAGCCTTGTGACCTTCAGCAGTTAGTGCTTCTTCTACTTTTATTGCAATGTCTGCATTGTTTTCAGTTTGGCTTCTGGAGCTCGGGGTGTTGGCTTCTCCTGTGTTGCTGGGAGAAGAGCCCACGTGTAGATGTGTGCGACCCTGACTTAGTTGCTTCGAGCCCTAGAGTCTCTGTCAGCAAAAGAAATCAAGACTCAAAATGGGGTCCACAACATTAGCTAACAAAGTGATAAAGGCTATGTTAAGTAGTTGCCACATCTTTGCTGTACACTTGTCTAATTGGCTAACCATTTGAAAAGTTAAACACACACACAAACACACAACCCAAGTTGTTATTTATTGTGTTTCATTCTACGCTCAGTGTTTGGAGGTCAAATAAAATAAATAATAATAATGGATTTATATAGCGCTTTTCAAGGCACCCAAAGCGCTTTACAATTGCATTATGCATTCACTCTCACATTCACACACTGGTGGAGGCAAGCTACAGTTGTAGCCACAGCTGCCCTGGGACAGACTGACAGAAGCAAGACTGCCATATCGCGC
Source organism: Astatotilapia calliptera (assembly GCF_964374335.1). Lineage (NCBI taxonomy): Eukaryota > Metazoa > Chordata > Actinopteri > Cichliformes > Cichlidae > Astatotilapia > Astatotilapia calliptera. The sequence goes on from NC_137428.1 coordinate 49,379,642, forward strand.
CATCGGCCCCTCTGGCCAACAGATGCGCTTCCCAACCCCCAGTGCCACGGTCGCCCCGTGATGGGGGGAAAAAGACATGGATAGAGTTGGAATGATATCCACTGAGCTATTTTTTCACTAATAAGTAAGTTTTTATAATCAGTTTCCCTTTTATTCATTTTGAAGTGTTGCTGGGCAGTCTGAACTGTGATATTAGTTATAAATAGCACATCACGCTTTACATTATCAGTTCATCAATATTATATCAGGATCGTCTTCTAACTGTCAGGGCTGATTTAAATAGCTCTCATATCCAAATTGCTAATGACTTCTTCCTAAAGGCCTACACATGTTTTTTCACATGATAGTTTAACTAAGCTCTAAACAGGATAACTATTAAACAACAGACATATCCAAGTGAAGTTGCTGAGTGAAAAATAGCCTACGTTCTTGTTTTTGTCAGCTTCACCGCATTTATTAGATTTTTCTGTTTTGTTTGTCAGTCTTAACAAAATATATGATGAAATAATTTGCCAAATTCAGATAATTGACATCATTATAAGTATGCTTTTAATTAGAAAATGATTTTTTTTAGACCTTTTTGTTTAATTCCTCTAGGCTTAAGTTTGGCTCGTTTCCTTTTATTAATTGTTTTGGATGCTGTGAAAAACATGTGAGCTCTCATTAGTGAGTCTTATTTGAGTCTTTCCAAAATACACTTTATCTCCTTAAAAAGAATGAACAAAAAAAAAATCACGATTCTCTGCAGAGAGCTGGCAAGCTGAATAGTTTAATAATGATAGAACATCACGATCCCTAAATTGCACACCAAACACCCAACAAAGAAAAAAGAAAATACACAACAGCCCCAGCTATGGGCCTCGATAAACTAATGTTTAATGAAACATGATTTAAAAAAATTTGACCAGAATCATTAGCTATTATTATTATTGGCTACACTGTTTTTATTTTAGAGCTTACAGTTCCTGAAAGCATGCTGTTGAATTTGAAATAGATATCCCTTCTAGTTTAACAATAAGCTAATCAGTTGAACCAAACCCAAATAATATTATCTATCCAACTATAATTGTATTTTCTTTACATTGGCAACTGTCTACTATCATCAAAATCTTTTACTATGACTATAGGGCAACATCTCTAAAGTAGAGCTAAAAGTAAGGGTTTTATAAAATGATTTTTAAAAATATGTCAAAACAATAAGAATTCACTATTTATTATAAAACTGAGTTAATATCTTTCTAATTGCCCTGTTGATTGTCTTATTAAAAGGAAAAAAAAACATCTTTTACGAGCTGGAACAACAAAACAATCACTTTCAATATGACTGGTCCAAGTAATCAACTTTTAATGTATAAACCCATCCCCAGTATTTTTTTTTTGTTTGTTTTTTTTGTTTTGTTTTTTCCTTTGGTGTAAGTTTGGTCTCCTGACAGGCTTTGTGTAAGTGGCTTTTTCTTTTAATTAGAAAGTAGTTTTGTTTGCATCTTTTTCTTTTTTTTTTTATCAGTAAAGGCAGACTCAACATCAGAAATTCCTGTCATTCCCTACATATGCAGAATGTACTGGTAATTCTTTCCCAGTTTCCTATTTGTTGCTGTACTACAGAATGAGACATCAATGAACAGAACACTGCCCAGAAGCAATAATGACCCCTTTGAGAGGTGAAGTTCAGGAGGGACATGTCTACAGGTTTTACGGCAGAGTTTTGTCAGAACAACAGCTGGCCACTGTTGGAATTCTGCACCTCGATGCACCAACCAGCTTCTTCACCTGGATTAGGGCTTTACTGTCCATCTGTCGGGCGTCAGCTTACATTTAAGCCCTGCCATATCACAGGTTCAAACCCAGCCAACAGTGCCAGCAGGCAGCGTAGCTTCTCAATGACACAAGGTTAACAATTTTGTTCAAATTCATCCAGGACAGTGTGAGACAGATCTTACTACCACTTGCTAAAGGTCAAAAAAACTTGCATTTAGTCATGGTGTCACTTTTAGTTTATGCTTTAATACCTGCAATGCTACTTGCAGTTAGAAAGCCAATAAGCATCTTAGAAGTGATTAAAGTGATAGCAGAAAGAGAATAAAACACTTTTGTCAACTTACACAAAAATATAAATTTGCAAATTATACAAAGAAAATATGACTGGAATTACTTATGCTTGATACCACTAATAGGCATCATATGAAATTGTAAACACTGGGGACAAGAGTGTGAGGGCATGTTAAAGAAGAGTAAATAGGTGGTGAAGTAAGATTCCAGTCCTTGGTCTGGCCATTAAGGATTAGACGGGCAGCTGACTAAGCGGTTTGCAGAGGAATGGGCTTTAAAGGCTTTTAACACTTTGTGCTACAGATAAGGTCAGCATCATCTTACGGATTTCCAGGAAGCTTAAAGGTATTTAACAATGGTATTTAACAAGGCTCAGAAGTGATATCTTCTGACAGGTAAACTAAAATGTGACTCGGATTACTCTGTGATGATTAGGACTTAATGACACTGATACATGCATATTCTCGAATGTGCTAATTGTTAAAAAAGGAATGATAAGATATGGAAAAGAAAATAATTTCTAGCTTGCTACAGTGCAGATGTTAAAGTTTAACGTGAACCTTTTTTTACATGAACTGGCTGAATGTTTCGGTTACTGTGTTATGATTGTAGTGCTGTACTGTTAGCTTCAGTGTGTCGAGAATCTGAAGACCATCTTTCCTTCATCTACCTGCTCTTTCTTGGGTTTTGAAAATTATTTTAAAATTGGGCTCTATATCAAAACCATAAAATGTCATATTAAACTTTACTTAATTATAGCGACTTGGACCGTGTTTTAATGCTACACTGAACTGCCTACACCTACTCCATTGTAACAGGGCACCATCTACTTTACGTATGAAGCAACATCTTCAGCATCCCAGCGGATCCTGGCATAAAGGCATTAATCTCTCTATTCATTGATCTAGTTATTACTGGTCTTGGACCAGTGAGTCCTCATTTATTGAGCCCCACTGTCTTATTTCTCTTACATATTCATTCTTTTGAGCAGCACACCCCCTCTCACTTCACCTCAATTAATGTAATTCTGTGGGAGCTCACTGGAGTGCTGATTCGAATGAAGAACACATTCAGAATACATGCCTGTGAGGGGATGATAACACCAGATCATTAACAAAACAGAGCTGCAAATGTTTACCCATGGATAGCATTCTTCATCTTAATGTGTCCATATCTTTTCATGTTTCATTGCATATTTGCTGCTGAAGCCGTGTGCTATAAATTGTAAATTGTGCTGCAAATGACTTAGATGCATCTAAGTCATAAAAATGCAATTTCATCAAAAACTTTACTTAAATATTCAAATTTCTTATTAATATTGCCCAATCACGTGCACTGTTGGGATGTATAGAAGAGTGCAGGGACTTGTTCGGAAGCCTTACTGCAATCCACAACCTGCTGAAGTTGTAGTCAAGGAGCTTTACCAACAGGGGATTATACTTTGAATATTTCTATGATTGTGTTAACGTGTCAGTGGCATTAGGGCTGGGCATAATAGCATCTCATTGAGTGATAGCCAATATGTGATATATCCCCACAATGTAGGCCAACAGATAGAGTCTGAGCCTGTCATGAGGCCATTTTTTTTTTCACTTTTCACAGACTTCTTGCGATGTCCTATGACACACTATGTCACTCACAGGCCACTTACTTAATCAGTGTACATTAAGGAACAAGAAATATTAAGTATATCCAGAGGCAGCATGAAGCACAGCAGGTTCCGGTGCAGGTCTCTGAATTCAGACAAATTCTCAACTGTTTCTGGCATCACTTGATTACAGATGGTATCATCAAATCCCCAATCTGAACTTTGACCTCAGAGCGAATAAAATGAAATTGAGCAAAGTAAATCTAACCCATTTTTTCATGATTCTACTGTCCAGTTGACTATGGGCTCACTGGGGTAAAAATTATCAGTGGCTGGTGGCCACAATAGTAGTAACAGGTTACCCCATAATTAACTGTCAAGCTGGATATCACTGATTTTTTCTTTCTACACTATCAATCTGTCAAATGTATTGTGGTCCACTGAATCTGCTGAAATATAAAGGTGCATTATCCATCTTCACAGACCTCCTGGGCATCTGGAAGAACAATCACATAACCACTCAGAAATTGACTTTTTTCTTTTTTGGTGGCTTTTGTGTGCTTCACAGAGAGACAGAAAGATTGGGATACAGAGACGGGGAATGACACGCAATACACAGACCAGGATGGGTTAATGTAGTGAGAACTTAGCCTTGGCATCTGAGTCGCATGCTATACCAGATGAGGTGCTGGGGATCCTAAAGACTAATTTAGAAGAAGAGATAAAACTGCATACCACTGGGAATATTCACTGTATTGTGACAACAGTGATCACACATTGACAGGCATTTCCCAGGGACATGTCTAAAGAGGAGTGCAAATTATATGTGAAAAAAAAATTTTCAGCCTGTTTTTTCTTTACATTTTTTACCTCTTATTTTCATCCAACTCCTTGTGTGGTAATATAGTTCAAAATTGTTGTAGCATTAATGCTGATCACATGCTCTTTTTTTGTTTGTTTGTAAATGGGTGTTCTGCTATGACACAAATGGATCATTTCATTGCTGTTAGAAAGGATAGACTCACGCTAACCAGTGGAATCAAATCAAACAGGTTTTGTTTCCTGTCTTGTACATATGTATCTCTCCATTTCTAATTCACTGATGGTCTATATTTTAACTGTGAGCAACTGTCATCCATAGCACATACGTCATAGTTGCCACCATTTTTATCTTTGATTGTATCATTTTGTTACTGTTGCTCCACCCTCACACAGCAAACCCTCACATAGCAAATTTACATTTTAAGTAATAGGAAGAAAAAGACTTCAAAATACCACACTAAACCACGGATGTGCTCAGAAAAAGTTGTTACAACACAGCATGACTTGGATTACAGAAATATGTTGTTAATTCCACTAGACACGTCTCTTTGCTTTATGTCACGGAGACAGCATTGACTGATTGATTATTTGTAAGGTTTAGTGTAGATATGTTCAGGACTCCACAGCGTACACCAAGAGGGTATACAGTAGTGAAAGATGTATGTAGATTACTAGAATGATTTTGCCTTTGATTTTCTTCCTTGGATCAGTATTTTTATTCATATAACAAGGTCTCATGGACGACTGTGTATTTACAGGAGCTGCTCGGATTTAAAATACCTTTTGAAACTCTGCACTGGCAAGTTCAAGATGCAGAATTTATAATTGCATGCACATACCTTATTCCTTGTAACCTCTATTCATCTTTAGTCTGTTCATGAATATTGCAGCAGGACACACTCTCTCTACTCTTCTCTGTTCTGTTAGCATTTGTGTCGCATCAGAATGTTGTCCTTTTAGCACATGCAGTTGTTGAACTTGCCAACTGCCAGAAAATGCACATAATAACCAAAGAGAATTGTTCTGAGAGCTATTAATTCAGACTCCTGTTCTGAACATCTCCCACATATAATGTAAAATAGTAGAATTTTATCATTAAACTGCATGATGACAAATCAACTCATTGCTCAAGACTGTTAAAACTATTGTTTTAGCTCATATGTTTCAGTTTTTCACAATTTGCACTGTATTTGTCTTTTAACTGAACAGATCATCATGAACATTTTGCTATGTATCTGCGTCTCTCTAGGTAACCGATAAGATGGTGGGCAGGGAAGCGACTGGGCACAGCTACCTGGTGGCTTTCTGGCAGCCTATTCTGATTCTGATGCTGAGCACCGTTCTGTCTGGATCCACAACAGGCTGTCCATCCCGGTGTGATTGCAATGTTCAAGAGCGATCGGTGATGTGCCACCGCAAGAGACTCATAACAGTTCCTGAAGGCATTCCTGCAGAAACAAGACTGCTGGACCTCAGCAAGAACCGTATCAGAACCATTAACCCAGATGAGTTTGCCAACTGTCCCAACCTTGAACACCTGGAACTGAGTGAAAACACAATCTCCACTATTGAGCCTGGAGCATTCAACAACCTTTATGGCTTGCGAATATTGGGGCTACGTAGCAACAAGCTAAAGCTCATCCAGCTCGGTGTGTTCACAGGTCTGAGCAATCTCACACAGCTGGACATAAGTGAGAACAAGATTGTCATCCTGTTGGACTACATGTTCCAGGATTTGTATAACCTCCGCTCTTTAGAAGTGGGTGATAATGATCTGGTTTTCATCTCCCATCGAGCTTTTCATGGCCTAAGTAGTCTTGAGCACCTGAGTCTTGAGAAGTGCAACTTGTCTTCTGTGCCAACAGAGGCTTTTACCCACCTCCACAGTTTAATCACTCTCAGGCTGCGTCACCTCAATATCAATGTCATACGGGATTATTCTTTTAAACGGCTCTATCGGTTAAAAATATTGGAAATAGCAAATTGGCCATATTTGGATACGATGACCCCAAATTGCTTGTATGGATTAAATCTCACCTACCTGACGATTGCAAATGCCAACCTGACCACAATTCCTTATGTAGCCTTGCAGCACTTGGTTTATTTGCGCTTTCTCAATCTTTCATACAACCCTATCCATACCATTGAAGGAAATAAGCTCCATGATCTGCTGCGTCTGCAGGAATTTCACCTTGTGGGAGGCAGACTGGCAATGATTGAACCCTACTCTTTCCGAGGTCTAAACTACCTGAAAATACTAAATGTGTCTGGGAACTCGCTTAGTACTTTAGAGGAGTCTGCTTTCCATTCAGTTGGCAACCTGGAAACCCTGGCATTGTATGATAATCCCTTGGCCTGTGACTGTCGACTATTGTGGGTTTTCCGCCGGCGCTGGAGACTGAACTTCAACAGGCAGCAGCCCACCTGTGCCTCCCCTGAGTTCGTCCAAGGCAAAGAGTTCAAAGACTTCCCAGATGTTCTGCAGCCAAACTACTTCACGTGTCGCAAGTCTAGGATTAGGGATCGCAAACCTCAGCAAAAATTTGTTGACGAGGGAGCCATTGTTCATTTTGCTTGCCAAGCAGATGGGGATCCCGCTCCAGTGATAATGTGGCGATCTCCACAGAAAAAGTTTATCACCACCAAGATGATTGGAAGGCTGTCTGTGTTGCCAGATGGTACTCTCGAAGTGCGCTATGCCCAGATTCAAGACAACGGTACATATGTGTGTATAGCTAGCAACGCAGGTGGAAATGACACCTCTCTTGCGCACCTTCATATTCATAGCTATTCGCCTGACTGGCCACACCAGCCCAACAAAACATTTGCTTTCATATCCAACCAGCCGACAGAAACTGGAGCTAATGATACAAGAGTCAATGCCCCTTTCCCATTCGACATAAAGACATTGATTATTGCAACTACAATGGGATTCATCTCATTTCTTGGTGTCGTCCTCTTTTGCCTGGTACTGCTGTTCCTCTGGAGCAGAGGTAAAGGCAACACTAAACACAACATTGAGATTGAGTATGTGCCACGGAAATCAGACGCTGGCATGAGCAGCACCACAGTGGATGCTCCTCGCAAATTTAACATGAAAATGATCTAACAGAGCTGTGGAATTTATTAATTTTGAACTTTAAAATAAGACAAATGGTAAAGAAGACATTTCCTTTCCTCTCTTACAAACCTGTGGATCCTGGTCTGTTAACATAGAGTAAAATGTTCTTTCTCCTGACTGATGGACAAGGAATGAAACCACACCCAGTGTTACATGGCATCTGTGGTTTCCACAAGGCCTGTGGGGGCATTAATTGAAAATCAGATTTGTCATAGGCAGTTCTTATTCCTGTGGATTTCTAATGAGATAACTATATCACAAAAAAAATAAATAAAACATTTTAAAAGCTAGAATGCGAGGGGCAGATCATATTTTGGCCGTCTCTGTTTTTTGTGCGTATTTTTTTTATTTCGTGTTTGCTTTATTCTGAAGTTAGGTGTTCTCTTATGAATGATATTTGTATGGGTTGTTGAGCACCTTAAACACTGGCCAATTCAAGTACATCTTCATCACTGTATATCATTGTGAATACTCCTGTGCCTCCTTTTTTTCTTTTCCATGGTTTTTCTGTGATTCAGGAAATTTATTGTGTCATATTATGAAAAAAACACAGCAAATTCTTCGAGAGACAAAACTGTTACTAACATCTGTAAAATGTTATCTTAATTTCACAGCACCCAATTCATAACCAAGAAAAAACAATTAACAGTCTGTAAAATCAGATTATAACCCTGTTAACGCAATGATGATTACAGCAGTAATTTGGTGCAAATTTTTGGCAATCGGTCCATTTTTACCGATCTAAAAAATCAGCTAAAAAACAGCCAAAAGGTATATAAGAAAAATTGCATTTTTACACCGACAATATTCACATAAATAATTAATGCAAAAAAAATGCATAAAATCATGTTAAATGTGAGTATTAAACATTTTTACATAATGGTTTGAAGTGAGTACTTAGCACCAGTGCCACTCAGTCCATTTTCAGATGTTACCCAGACAGTGCTCACAGATAGATTAAGGACCTGACACAAAAAGGAAATGAGAAAAGTGTTTGAAACCATGCTCTGTTCTCACAATAGATGCACCTATCCACAGCAGTTTTGCCATCCAAAAGAATGGTTGACTCTGGCACTTAAGTACTTACTCCTAAGCTTTTAAATAGCATTTCAAAAAAACTTATGTAATAGTATTAGTTTGTGCTCAACATGATTAGATGGAATAAAACTTGCGGTGCTCACGCTTTGGATATGATGTGCTCCTCAAGCTGTAAGAACATTTCTGTCATTTCTTTCTTGATTTTTTTTTTAAATTTAATGAAATTAATGCTTTATTCATGACAATACTGCCTCCCCCAGCAAAGCCATGGAAAAATTACCTTCCAGAATCATTTATATGTTCGTTTTTTCCTAGAAATGTGCATTTATTTGTCAGGGGGAAAAACTGCAGCATATTATGCTCCCACTTGGTTCTGCAAATAAAATCAAAAGTTACCTTTTCAAGTACACACTGTTGTACAGCCGGGCTTTGAAAACATGTGAGGATAAAGGCCAAGTTATCTATGATGGATGACATTGCATATTACATCACAGTAATGGCTGGAAGTAAGAACTGAATATGCAGATGGTTGAAGTGACACAGATGGTTTCACCCATGGAGCAATCTGAAGCAGCTTTGGTGTAATCCGTTTTGCATAAAGGAGAAAAAAACAAAACAAAACAAAAAAAAAAACGCTGGATATGGCTCATGGTTCTCCCTCTTGCTGATTATGAATGCTCTCTTTGTTCAAAGTGTGGCAACTGTACCTAGCCTTTTTTTTTTCCTTCCTAAGTGGTTTGGGAAGTTCTGATTTTGGTATATGTTATTCCTTTTTTTGATTTTGACCATGGACTATACTGACCATGTAGTCCAAGCCAACTTTTTACAAAAAAATATATATACTAAAAAAGAAATCTATGGAAAATACATTCAAATTGTTCTGTGCAATAAAGGTAATATGCAGATTTTTTTTTAATTAACAAAATTTTGTTGATGTTGAATTGTTGAGAATATGGTATGTTGTATTAAACAATCTATGGACTTTTGTAAAAAAAAAAAAAAAGTGATGCTTTTATCTTGGTTTTAAAGTTTCAATTGTTTTTTCTTATAGAAATAATATATATGTCATAGCTATGTATCGGTAGATTCAGCTCAGATATATGTACTGATGACTTTTCAGGTGCTGAAGCTCCTCATCACTTATGTAAAATTGCCACAATTTCCATTAATTATTTCATTTACAAGCTACCAGATTCTTTTTTTTTTTTTTCATTTTTTAATTTAGCATAATTTTCTAAACTTCTGTTTACCAAGTATATGTGTATCAGTGGCCAAATGAGGAACTTAATGTTTGATTTTTTTCAATTGAATAGCTCATTACATGATGATTCAGACTGAAGGGAAATTTAATATCATATATTTCAGTGCTAATTACTTGTTTACAGGGAAAATTGTAGTCCAATTGTTCATTTGCCTAGCTTCTAAACATTTATTAACCACCATTAGTAAAGGTTCACTGGCACTGTGTTGCATATTGGAAATATTTTTAATTTACTCTGCACAATTGTAATTTTAAAAGAGACAAAGTCATCAGCTAGGGAACTTCGAAATATAACCAAATACTGGCTGTTTCACTTTGAGTAACACTATTATTCTGTGATATGTCTTAGAAAAACAGTAGCAAATTAGGTTGCCCTTTGACGATTATGGGAAATGACCAAGGATACGACTAGGACAGCCTGGTTTCATAAAATACTTCTGTCCTTCAGTGAGTTTGAATCTCTGTCCCATTCCCTTTTATTCCATATCTTTGCTGCCTTTTAGGACTCCGTGGGGACTTTTGACATTCTTTTTTTCCTCAAGCTGTATCAAAGCATGCTCATTTATCTTCTGACTCAAAAACAGACAGGCAGAATAGAAGAGGAAAGAAGCTATTCTTGAGGCCCAAGAGCTCCAGGGAGTAATGGAGACATCCATTGTTTTCATTCCTCAGATATTAGATCTGTGCTTAAAATTCTAGGTCAGGAACAGGCTGATGGATTCTGACACCATGCGACAAGTTGTCTTTCCTCAACTGAGCATGAAAATATAGACACACCTCTGGGTCTTCCTTGCACTCATCCAAATCCACGCTCTTAACAACATCTGGGAAACACAGCATGTAAGCAAACAAAAGTGGGAATTTGCTGTTGGCTGCACTTCTATCAGAAAGTAGAAGCTTCAGATGCCTAAAATAAAAAGCAAGTCATTTGAGATTTTTATGTTGATGTGGAATCTAAACTCATGGCAGGTCGCTGTCTCTCATATTCATATCAAAGGATGAAAACATCTCTTATTATATGTGTTTCTATATTATACCTATTTCTGAATCTATTTCAGTCACTCTCAGTCAAACCATACACAGTCCTGATTAAAATCGATTCTAAATCCTATATGTGATATTTCATAAAATATTCCAATTCAATAATTAACAAAGTACACATGGGACAACCACTGTACTTTTAATTTGATTTAAAATGGAAAAAGGTTACATCTTAAAATGTATTTAAATCAAATTAAATTAATAATGAATAAACTGAATAATAATTTTAAGGACGACGTACCCAACAGTGTTACAAATGTTATATTGTAGTAATAAGTCTCTTGAACCCTCTAATCATTTAAACATATGCTTAAAATATACACAGTTTTTTTACATTGAGTGAAAGTATAGTATGTGAAATAACCAGGCTTAAAATAAAACACTACCATAACTTGAGGCAAAGCTAGCAAAACAGAGTTAAAGCTAGCAAAACAGTAAATAGATCTTCGTTGGTTATCCGTTGGTTAACAGCATTGACAAATAGCACCATTTTCAAACATATGAATGAATTGAAGAACTGAAATATATTACTTCTTCTGTAGTCATCATCAAAGTGTTCCCTATTAGCTAACTGTCCCTAGAAATGGAGGAACTTTATAGGACCATTCTTTTAGCAAAGAAGTAAAACACTATGAAAAAATGTCACTGCATAAACAACTATATTATTGGCAAATAATATAGGTCCGCGCCTCTAATTAAATCAATTTTAAAAAGCTCAGAAGCAAAGGCCAACATTTTGATTTAGAAAAAAAAAAGTATGAATATATTTCTAAAAGTCTTGAACACTGTGTGACATGGGCAACTCTATATATCTACAGATTAAAAGCATTAATGAAAAATGAAGGTGGTGACTCTGGAAAATAGAAAGTTTTGTATTTTTTCATGCGTTTATTTATTTATTTAATTTATTTCAGTTAACCACGTCATTTTTCATAGATACTAATTTTAGAGAACTGGTAGTGTCTCAGTCTGTTTAACGTACTTTTTTTAAATTAAAGCTGACATCCAGTCTTCATCATTGGGGCTTTCTTTGCTAAGGTGCTAAAGCAGCTATTACGACCTTTTTCACACTGCAGCCTCCTCTAGATTTCACAGCTTGGCCACGGTTGGTTATCAGGAAAAACGTATCAATGATGATAAATCACAAAGGTATGTTTATTTGCTAATGCTAGCTCTAATTTTTGGAATATGTTCTTTAAATGAAAACATATTTTTAGAGGGTCTACAATTTTACCTTATAAGGTGCCTTTACTCAGAAGACCTGAATGCTTCAGGAACATATATGATTTTTATATTTAATCCTGTATAATGTACATAGAAAAAAGTGTACGAAGTTGAGAAAGTAGAAACTGCATTTACAAATGAAATGGCACAGGTTCTCAGAATAACCCTTAAGAGGCTCAGGGTCATGTGTAAAACTTGCCTCCAGATGGGGCAAGTTTTACACCAGATGGGGATAGGGATTGACTCTTCGGTCCCTTTCTGCACTCAAGTGTCGAAGACATATGTCCATGGATCTTATTGTTATGGACAGTCTGTGGTGAGCGCAGAAGTCCAATTACAAAACTCCACTCGGGCTCATATTCTGTTCAGCCCCTTCATGATCCTCCAGTTTCACTGTCATTGAAATTTTCCAGCAGGATAAAGGAGTCTCCTGCTGGGAGCAAAATTCAGTTTTCCAACCAGTGACTCCAAGAAGGCTCAAAGAAGGTACGCTGAGCTGTCAGTCAATGCACAAGTGCAAACTCCAGAGTGGAAAAGAGTCCAGGCCTTAACCAGGAAAATGGTTCCAGAACCCAGGTGTCCCTCAGCTTCATGTGCAGTTTTCTTCCCCACCAGAGCCATGCTATTCTGTTGAATGATCATAGTTGAATCAGTTGAATCATCATAATAATGATTATTTAATAGGCATCGCCAGCAATCTTTTTTTTTTTTGCCAGATAAAGGTTTGTACTTTTAATGTGAACATGAAGTCTATACATAGGTATTTGAAAAGAACCAAGGCCAACCATTTCCTGGCTCTTCTAAGGGAACAAGGTAAGAGTCTCTTGTCTCATTTTAATGGAATTCTGTCAAAGCAGAAATGTCCTTTTTCAGCAATATATGGATTCCAGTATATGTAATATATGGTGACTTTTTTCCTTATAATTTCCAGAATTGTTTCGAAATTAGACATGAAAGCTTTTATAAGTGCAAATACAGAGTGGTAGATAAAATTAGAAAGAGAGTACTACAGAAAGCAGAGAATCTAGCAAAAAACAAAGAGGCAGCTTAAGTCCCATAACATTTTCTCTGAATATCCTCAGTAATTATAAGATGATCATCGTAAAAAGTGTGTTCCAAGTGGAGGCCTGTCTATTTATACTTCTAACAAAATATTAAGAATTTTCATATTTGTTTAATATGCCTTTAGTTGAATAGTGGGTGAGTCTTTGATCCTTCTGAGTTCAGGGGTTTATGTGTGGTGCGGCTCCCATGAGGAGACTTAGCTGTTGCTTTGATGTTTAGTAGAGTTCTGCATAGTCATAGTAAACACCACCCTGAGCCCTGCTATGTTAAAAACACTGGCTCCCCCCCACCCCACCCCCCAAACACACATACATACACACACACTTCCCACTGCGTTCTTTAAAAGGCTGCTTTGCTATTGTTTTACTGTTGTGGCCAGCTTGTGGCTATGAAACATGGACAAAGATGGCATCCAAAAAGTGCAATCTGTCGAGGCCCATTTTGGCCTGGACCATATGCCACAACCCACATCTCTGTAGGCGACTCAATCTAGCCTTCTTATTTATTTAACAACCCCATGAAAGAGTCATGAGTTCCCAGTTCAAAGAAATGTGACAGCAAAAAGACTGCATCTGTCTGCCATTAAAACCAGGTCTTTGGCAACCTGCTAAAATAAACCCAATGAAAGGAAATTTCTCTACTGAGCCTATCATTTGTCCTCACTTTATGGGGCAGCTGATTGTTTATAGGCAAATGCATTACCACAGTGATTTGGGCAATTATTATGCAGGTAAATAGGTAAGACGGTAAGGGGCCAATCCATCCTATAATTGTGTTCCATTTCCAATTCCCCTGCACAAGTCCTGAATATGCCGCTGTGAAATAATTGAGATCTCAGCTGCTGTTTCACCTTGAAGTGGGTAGCTATTCTGCAAATAATTTGGCTTCTGCCTACTTGCCTCAAGGACAGCAGGTTGCAGAAATTTGATGGGGTAGCTGAGGCAGGTGCTGTTGTGAGATAGACGATGTGATCTGATGAAACAGCATAGCCAGGCTGCTACTCCCATTTGTCAGCATTGTTTCAAGATATCTGCAGGTGAGTGCGGGTTTCATCTTTCATTATTTTCTCCATCTGTTTTCTGATATTGTGTTTTTGCCTGTCTGTAGTTTTTCAGAGGCCCTGCTATATGTTATTTCATTCATGTTGAAGGTTCAACATTTTGAACATAAGGACCACAAGAAAGATTTGTAGGAGGAGTGAAATAAAATAAATATGAGATATTTGGTAGGTCTTGTATAATCATATGGAACTGGCAATACATCTACTGGTCTTAAAGCTTTTAAGAGGCAGATTACAAGAATACTGGTGGGAAATTATGGTGTTTAATTCAAAATATGTTTACCTTTATCTCCAAAATATAGTATGTTTTCATCCCTATAGTTCAGCTCAGAGTCCATTTTTGTTACCTCAGGCATTATAGTGTATTATAGTTTTAGGCATAAAATGATAATGACCTGTAGGCTAATATAAACATGTCGAATCAAAGGGGTGAGCCTTTCAGGGGCGATCGTGGCTCAAGAGTTGGGAGTTCGCCTTGTAATCGGAAGGTTGCCGGTTCGAGCCCCGGCTTGGACAGTCTCGGTCATTGTGTCCTTGGGCAAGACACTTCACCCGTTGCCTACTGGTGGTGGTCAGAGGGCCCGGTGGCGCCAGTGTCCGGCAGCCTCACCTCTGTCAGTGCGCCCCAGGGTGGCTGTGGCTACATTGTAGCTTGCCATCACCAGTGTGTGAATGGGTGTGTGAATGGGGTCCTTAGGGACTAGAAAGCGCTATACAAATACAGGCCATTTACCATTTATATTTTGACTTGAATTTGAAGCTTAATTAACAACAAATTAATTTCATTGAACTATAAATCAATGAGTTTGTATATGAAACTCCTGTTTAAGAAATGATAATAATAATAATTGTAATTTATTTAAAGCAGACTAAAACAGCATTATGTATGCATTCTATAGCTAACTGTTCTTTCAGTCTCTTTAGCATTTAGTTAATCAGCTAATGTTATTGACTGACTTTCACTTGTTCACTAACTAATGTTCCCATATGTAGTGCAATCCCAGAGAAGACAGGAAGAACAACAATTAACAAAGTACATCTTGGTGATGTTCCAAGTATCTTGCCTTTGCTCAAGGAACCAGGATCCAGGTTCTGAACAAGTTCAAATTTTTTAGATAGTTTGGAACTGTCATCTACAATATGAAGCTGCTAGCACTTGGAAGCTCATTGGGGCATATCAAACATTTAAAATTTTAATAGACAGACTGATTTGTATATTACAGTTCTGAGCCAAACAGTTCATGAACACTTGATAGAAGTGCATGAAATGCACGTGGCTTGTGTTCTACAAACAAACAATTCCCTCAGCACAGCTGTTCCCACTCAGTGGCATGCTTTGCAAATGCCTCATATTCAACTATGAATTAAAATAATGATGGGTTGTGTTCAAAATTGTGTCATCATTATGATAAAGTGTGCTCCCTGTATTAGAGGTGCATATAGGCATCGATGTAGAAAGGAAAGGACTCCATATACATTGATGTTAATTACAGGTCATTCTCAAATGAGCTGATCTATTCAGAATCACTTATTTTTGACAGCGGTATTATTATTACATGGAGTGTGCATTATCAAATAAAGCAATTTCCTAGAACAGTTACTAATTATCTCCAGAGGTAATAACTGTATGACAGGGTAACTTTAAAAGGCCAATTCATATCTTAAAATTCTCATAGAGAAATGTTCAGGCGTACTTGACAATACAAAGGGAGCTGTGATCAATCCAGTTGTTCTCTATGACCCAAATCCCTCAGAGAAAAAAGGGTGGATAACACAAACAAGTTGAATGTCTCAGCAATGACTTTCTCTCTTTGCAAAGCCCTGGGGATGATCAATACAACAATGGCAAGGCACCACACAGCTGCAAAGATATTACAAATCTAAGCTGTTTTGGCTTTTTTAGCAGTCTCACTGCAGGAGTGCACAAAAGAATTTTCTCTTATTCAGTGGGACAGAATTGCCCAGCTTTGCTCAGCTTTCAATTATTTAAAAGGGGTGACAAGGAAGAAGATGAGGGTGAGAAAATCCTGTTTCTCTCAAATTACACCATAGAGGAAACCTCCAGAGATGCCTCAGTTGTCTTATAAAATAATACAGAGTTCTCTGAAATATTTTTCTTTGTCTTTTTTATGGCTTTCAGTCATTATATGACTATGAAACTGAATTATTATTAGTAATAGTAGTAGTAGAAGTGGCAGTAGTAATATTGTTATCAAAACCATACCAATTTCACCCTTATTGAAGGTATATGAGTTATCATATGTTAAAACAAAGCAGAGCCTCTGTCAGTGCCTAGGTTTTATATATCAGGACAGAATAAATAGCTAGTCCTTACCTCAAACAAACAAAAATATATGACATATTCCATAAATAAAAGTTAGCCAAAAATGCAGAAGCACTGTGTGAAAAAAGAAATAGACCTCAGTAGCTTGCAGAACCATTTATAGCAAGACAAACTTAAAGTAGTCATTTTATGGACGTCTCTCACATCACTAGAGGAATTTTGGCCCACTCTTTTTTTACAATGTTGTTTCACTTTATTGAGGTTTGTGGTTTGCGGACATTTGCTAATCAACAGCTTTCTTCAGGTCCCGCCACAGCATTTTAATCAGGTTGAGATTTGGACTTTGTAGATTCACATTTTTCAGCTCCTTAAAGTACTTCTTCCATCTTCTCACCACACTCTCATCACTTGTCAGCACATTTCCATCTCTACTCTTAACTACTCTAACCTACTGCACATCCTTTCCAGCTCGATCTCTCAGCGCGGTTAATCAATACAAGTCCTTTTCTCCTTCCTTAATGTGCAATCACATTTGCAACTTACTGTAAGCCTTTTCCTTTACTTTTGCCATGTCTCTGTTTGTTATACATGCAATCCCTCAGTAGTCTGTCTACTTTCTTCATTTCCCTGACTATCCCTTTTTATACTTTATATAGATAATACATAATGTCAAAACACATTAAGTACAAAAAGGTTACAACTCTGCACCAAAGATGTTCATTTGTATTACAGACAGTACTTCCTTCTAAGGAAACACAAAATCATCTCTGGCAGGTTGGTTCTGCAAGTTGGACAAGCACAATGCAAATCTCTCTGTGGCGCGTCGCCTTCATTCACAGAGTGAATTGCTGCTTTTTTTCTATTTCACATAATTGATTCTCTGCAGAGTTTGCATCTTTAAAAAGGACAATATTAGTAAGCTGCACTCACATTTAGGTCCTTTTTTTGTTAAAATTTAATAGGTTCATGTATCATGCACACAAAATTGTGGATCGGATATGAAGTTTTCTCACATTTGAACAAAGATGCATATTTTTTTTTTATTCATTCTCCCTTTGTTCACAGATGAGCTTTGTGGCTCTTGATTTAGTGGTTTCACTGACTTGATCTGTGCTGTGATCTGCCTACAGATGGTAATCTAGCGGTCATCCTTGGAATAATTTCTGTCTCAAGAAACTTTTGTTTAAGCGTGGACCACGTTATAAATGACATGAGGTTCAAGGAACCACCTAGTATGATCACCTGAAATTACAGACTACATGATTACATAAAGTCTTGTCACACAATACACTATATATAAGAAAGGCCTCCCGTCATGTCATATTTTTTCCTTTTTGCTGATATAAAGAGAAAGATCATGTAGCACTTACGTGGAGTTATACACAGTACCAATGGATAATAACCAAGGTAATGAGAATTTTGGGCTAGTATCAGAAGATTAAGAACGACTCTTAGAGCTCTGGTACATGATTGGCAGAGAAACCAGACAAACACAGTTGTGTGGCTTAAAAGTACTTTAGTGATGTTGTAACCAACACTGAATTACAACAGGTTTTAACAGAACTTCAAGTATAATTTTTTTTCCCCAAAGTAGCAAAAAAAAAAAAAAAATTGAATAAAAATAAAAATGTGCCCCGGCTCGGACAGTCTCAGTCGTTGTGTCCTTGGGCAAGACACTTCACCTACCGCCTACTGGTGTTGGCCAGAAGGGCCGATGGCGCGATATGGCAGCCTCGCTTCTGTCAGTCTGCCCCAGGGCAGCTGTGGCTACAACTGTAGCTTGCCTCCACCAGTGTGTGAGCTCGAGAGGATGTGGAGGGTGAAGGTAACGGTGGTCCCCGTGGTAACCGGAGCACTAGGTGCGGTTTCAATAACATGTAAACAAAAGGACTCAGTCTACAGATAGGAGTATTACAATAGATGTGCTTAATCCAGCTTGTACCATAGGCCTATTAGTAGAAGTGGAAATATACTAAAAATTACCTCCAAGTGTTCAATACTGAGTATATGACATTATAATGACATTAGAACAGTATCAGGAAGCAACATATAGTCTGCTTACAATTACCATAAAACTTATTTTCAGCTGCTTTAAACATATACAGCTTTCACAGGTTAATGACTTGGTTAACGATATAACTAGCATAACAACAGTGCGTTTTAGAGACACCCCACAACTGTAACCGCACTCGGTACATCACGTGTCTAATTAGCCACATTTAGCTTACCGCTGTCGAGTGGATGCTTAGTGTTTACGTGAAGCCACAGCTCAGTAAACCTTCCGGTTTCACTCTGTCCTCTACGACAACAAGTTACTTACATTAAACAAGGACAGTAAGAACAGAAACAATGAACATCAAATGTTTTACTTTTTCTTCTTTTTTTGTTTAAGATGATTTTAGGAACTGGGTTACAATAGTCGTTTTATTCATTTCTGTGGGGTAAATAAAATGTATATACATTGTTCAAAGCCAGCTAAACTACTCTTGAGGATCCTTTGGGGCCTCTTTAGGCTTTGTTGTTGTTTGTGTACTGATGGGAGTATGGGCTTGTGTTTGAAGGATTGGTGCAATTTAGGAGCACTATATGGGAAATGAAGTATTTTTTTAGTGTTGAGGTTACTGATGATAAAAAATGCTTTAGAATTTTCATTTTTGTCTGCTTAAAGCAGAGGTTCCCAAAGTGTGGGGCCCGCAGAGTCATTGCAGGGGGGGCGCGGTATGAAAAAAAAAAGAAAAAAAAAGAAAGCTTGGACACTGCTGGCATAATGGACAGGTTTTTGATGGGGCTCCCACACAAATGCAAAGCAGGAGATGAAGCATCACCAAATATGTTTCCAAACAAACTTCCTTCCAAGCCAAAGACTAGAAAATATGGTGAAGCATATCTTCCCTTTGGCTCACCTGCACAAGTGCCAAGGTAGGTCTCCCCTGCAGAATTGGTTTTCCCTGTCGGGAGCACGCGCAGGATTCTCCAAATCACAGACAAACAGTATCCCACATTCTTGACTTTTAGTTCACAAACACTTGTAATAAATAACTACTCCTGACATCTTGGAGATGTTAGCTCTTTATACAGTAACGTTACAGTGGGATACATATAATATCAGGCTGATATTTTGTACATTTTTCTTGTAAAACAAAGGGGGGCCCAGCAAAAAAAGTTTGGGAACGACTGGCTTAAATGATGTGAGCATCCTGAACTGGAAGTTTAAGCGAAACAAATTCAGCCTGGAGACAGTAGATCTGAATATCTACCTGCTAACTGCTTATCTTAGACTTAGCAGTCTGGAACAATGGAGCCAGCCATTAACGAAGACACTCTTTCCTAATCCCATATTGCTTGTTCTGGCAGGATCTGTGACCTATGCCACCACAGAGACCAAATGGCCCTGGGATGAATTTACCAGAAAACATGTTTCTTGACACATTAAAGAGCAACTCAAGACACTGGGTGCTGTAGGATTTCTGAAACCAAGAAAGCATTATTAACTGAGAGCTTGAAGGTACAATGAAACACAGGCTGGTACTACTGAAACAGGAGCAGACTGAGATATAGTTTTTAAAAAAAGTAACCAACACTATAGTTAGTACTATAGAGATTGAAAATGTGACGTCACTCAGGGGTAAAACCGCAAAGAATTCTGGGAACTCGTGGCAAGAGGTACTAGCGCACGCAGGCTTTCAATTGAAATCAGTTATACAGCGATAAAAAGAAACACAAAAACTGGCAAGAAGCTGTTGTATTATTAACTGCAATAGCCGGTCGCATGACAGCCACGGGAAGCCGACGGGTAAAGAGATCGGTTGTTTTCGGATTACGTCGTTGAAGAGAAATTGTTCGAGCCATGTTTCCGAAGTAACAAAGACGCGACTGGATTGCAGCCATTCAAAGACAAAATATAACGTCCCAGAACACTCCAGCTCACAGGTTAGTCTGCTCCAAGCATTTACACAAAGGTCAGTCTGCTGTTGTAGTTAATGCGTCATTTTTCTTAACATAATTGGTGATATAGGTTACAAGCAAGTCTGGCGCTGAGCAGAAATTGTCGCGCTATGCTCCTTTATTTATTGTGCATAAATAGTAAATTGTCCTGACACAATATTGTGTTTCGCTTCTGTTATTATGGTACACTGACAAAAACATATACTTTTATTCACAGGATAAAACAGTTGTTTTGTATCACTAATTGCCCAGTGCGATTACAGCATACAGTATTATTGTCACTGCTACATTTCTGTGATGCTACCAGAAATTATTTCTACTACTAATTAATTACCGTTGAGCTCAAAGGTCCTATTAATAAACGGTTAACGAATGTGTATTTATGAAGACGATTTGTGAGACTGGTAAACTTATGATATGTACGATGGTCTTTACTTTCTACACGGTGCATTTCAAGGTCCTGTACCCATCCATCGGTAAACTGTACCTGGGCTTGTTGCAGTGACCTGAAGTTACTAAACTTCACGAGTGTATGCACTCACTCCAAGAACCGTATGATTATAAATATGAGCGTGGTGAAAGTTGGGCAGCACACTAACGTATTTTGTTCCTCTGTGTGCTTGTAAGGGTCTGACCCTTTCACTGGTTTGATTTTTTTCCTCGTATCTTTTCTTTGAATTTTCATCAAGTCTGTCTTTGTACGGACCGGCATTGTTCTCCTTCGTTTTGTACATACCTTTTTGTGCGGCAAAGAAAAAGCAAGAATTTATTGGAACCGAAGAATGAACGTTTTGCGGTGCTGCAAATGCTTGCATTTGATGCAGGTACTTGGATTGTTTTGCCACGAGTTACCGGCATGCAATGCGCGAAAGTCACGTGGTCTGTCAATCTCTATTGGTGCATGCAAGATATTTGTGATTACAAAGACAGAGATGCTTCATGACAGTCGCAGAGTCACAAATACAGTTAAGGAAAAAATCTAATCAAATCAGGATATATCTAAAAACACGTCCATCCCTCAGGGTGTGAATGGTTATTATACAGGTTGATTACAATTAAGTATTTCTGTCTCAATTTATAATTTTCTTTGCAGTCCAATCAAAACAAAATACCACAGCTAACTTCATTCTGTGCTTTTCTATAAGTGACACAGGCAGCTTACTTGCCTTAAGCACTACCTCCTACCCAGGCCCAGCAGTATAATGAATTTATGAGGTATGGACCTTGTTTCTTACCAGATATGCAGAGGCCGACTTTGCTATTAAAGATAATTAAACTTGCTCAAAGAAATGAGTTGCAGGAAGCTATGGGGAAAGGTCTGATTGCTTTGGCTATGTGTTATATAAGCGTCATTCAAAACTAATCTTTGCAAGGTAAATGCATTTGCTCTGAAGTTGAGGCCAAATAAAATGATGTAGGACTATCCAATTAATTGTGCTTGTGCCCTAAAAAGTTTTCCAAAATAAGATACTGTAAATGTAAAGTAAATGGAAGAATGAGTAACACAGTAACAAGTGTTTAAAAACTAAAAATGCTAAAAACATTGAAACAAACATACCTAGATAAGTGAAATAATTTAGTTAAATGTCTATTATGTCACATAGTGTTAAAAAAGCAGAGGCCAACTTCAAGCCCATAGCACAAGTCACCATCAAGTGTGGGATCTAAAAAGGAGATTCTCTGTCCCCACTGCTGTTCTGCATAGGCCTGAACCCCACATTGACAAGACTGGCTAGGTAGACAGAGCTGAGGGGATCACACTAGCAGAAGGCAACATTACAGATATTCAGGACAGCTACAAGTACCTGGCACAGGCAAATGGGAACCATGAAGAGGTTGCTAGGAAAGCAAACACCAAGTATCGGCAGAGGGTCAGGCAAATCCTGAGGAGTCAGCTGAACGGTAAGAACAAGATCCAGGCTATCAACACCCACGCCCTTCCCGGGATCAGGTACCCTGCTGGGATAATAGGCTGGCAGCAGATGGAAGCCACTGACATCAAGACAAGGAAGCTCCTGACCATGCATGGAGGGTTTCACCTCAATTCGGTATGTACCATCAGCAGATATAGGAAGTGGCAAGCATCCAGAAATCCTACCAGTGGCTGGACAAAGCTGGACTGAAAGATAGAGCGGAGGCACTAATCATGGCAGCACAGGAACAAGCTGTAGTCTACCACACCAGACAAGATCCCAGGTGCAGGCTGTGTAAAGATGCCCCTGAGAAAATCCAGCACATAACAGCAGGGTGCAAGATGTTAGCAGGCAGGGCATACATGGCACTTGGGGAAGACCCATTTCTGTTTTTTGCAGATGATGTGATTCGGTCGGCTTGACCTCCAGATTGCACTGGTGACGTTTGCAGTTTAGTGTGAAGCAACAATGAGAACTAACATTAGCATCAAGATGCAGTGGTTCTCAATCATAATAGGGTTGCATGTCCACTCCTTTGGAAATGAGTTGCTGCCCCAAGTGGAAGGCTTTAAGGACCTTGGGGTCTTGTTCACATGTATGGGGATGTGGGATTGATGAATAGGCTGGTGCAGTATCTGCAGTAATGTGGACAAGCGCTTTGATGTGGTAAAGAGAGAGCTGAGTCCGAAAGCAAAATTGTCAGTTTGTCAATCTCCTTTTCTCTTACTCCTGTGACCACAAGCTGTGGGTAGTGACCAAAAGAATAATGTTGCAGATAAAAGCAAAAGAAATGAGCTTCTTCCAAAGGGTGCCTGAACTCTCCCTTAGAGATAGGGTCACTCAGAAGGGGTTTAGAGTTTCCCACATCCAGGAGTCAACTGAGGTGATTAGTTTTCCCTCTTGGGCCCCTCCTAAGTGAGGTGTTTTGGGCATGTCCAACTGGCAGGAGGTCCCACAGAAGATCCAGGACATGATGGAGGGATTATGTCATCCATCTAGACTGCTGCCCCAGCAACCTGGACAAGCAGCAAAAGTTCGATGGATGGTAAAAAGGAAAACTAAAAAACCAAAGAAAAACAAACAAATTAAAACCAGAAAGGTAAAAAAAATCCTGTTCCTGCCCAAGTTCAAGAAAGCAGCCATAAATAGGGATGGGAATTGATAAGAATTTAGCAATTCCAATTACATTATGGTTATCACTTATCAATTAGATTCCTTACGGATTCTCATTTGGTTCTCATTGGCTTGGCTTTGAAAGTCACCATATCAAAGACATTACATTAGTGCATATGTTAGAGATATTTAACCAATTTGTTGTACTCAGTTTTGGGGTCATTACTCAAAAAATTTAATGTATTACTATTATTGATTACTCTCAGAAGAAAATAATTTATTATAATACTCTTTACATTACTTTTGCGCTTTCTGTAAAATGACATCGACTACCATTTAACAAAACAAAGCAGGGTACGGTCCCACATTCAGGGTCTGACTGCTGGGCTGGGGTCAACATTCACTCAGCTTTCCAGAGTGATGCAACCTCATCACTCTTGGTTCTGAGGTTGCTAATTAACTCAGAATAAGCTACATATTTTTCTGTTACCTTTGTATGTTTAGGACTTCATGCTAGATAATAGTGTCGATCATTTCATTTCTCTTGTTTTGTCACATGAGAAGTTTTGTCACAGCTGCAATTAGTAAATAAACAAATATAAATACAAGTGTAAATGACGGCATTAATTTTGAAAGCTGTACAATACATCACATGTAAAGTTAAAACTGAAAATATATATTAGGTGAAACAGCATTCATACAGCATAGTGTTACTGTTGCATAGGGATGGGTATCGAAAACCGGTTCTTGCTGAGAACCGGTTCCCACTGTTTCAATTCCTTGGAATCGTTTGCCATTTTTGCAAACGATTCCCTTATCGATTCCAGTCGCCCCGAATGACGTCACCACGTTGCGCAGCGTCATTTACCTGGCAGGAAACACGGCGCCTAAGCGGCTCAAACGCTCAAAAGTTTGATTATACTTTATGAGAACCGATGACAACAGGGCAACTTGCAAAGTAGATATTTCATTTAAGGGAGGAAACACTACGAATATGCAAAAGCATTTGCTCACAAAACACGCGATGACACGCGTTTTTAATTCCGCTCCGGACTCGTGACTCTCAACCCAGCAGCAGCGCTAACGTTTGCACGTCCTCTCCCGTTAATGCGGCAGGTAAATAATCAACTAACAGTGCATATTATGTTAGCGCAATCTGCCTTATTCCAAAACCTGCCATTACTGTACATGTAGGTGACCATGATGAGAGAGACAGACAGAGTCTGGCTGGCGCTCGCTGGTAGTTCTCGCTGCAGTCTACCGGTAGCGTCTCCTTTCAGGCCAGAATAGACGAATGTCACCCAGCAGTGACTAAGTTTGTGGTAAAAGGCTTGCACCCATTTGCCACAGCAGATGCCCCCGATTTTTGGTAAGTGAATGTGTTTAATTGTGGGCAGGGACATTACTGGATATTCTTGTGTAATTGCCACAGAACAATTTATGTTATACTTTGTTATTGCTACAGAAGAATGTTGCAGCTTTAAGGCAGGGATGACTCCTGGAGTTGCTTTCTCACTGCATATGCTTTATTTCACAATCAGATCGATTCGATAACAAAAACATACAGCAGCTCCTCTCCTACTCCTAGCCCTTCGCTGCGGTGGAAAAAAGAACGACTTCAATCCCCTTCAAGGAACATACGTACAAAATAGTTTTCCTGATACACCAATGGGGCGTTCAATGCCATCTTGTAAATATGAGTACTCTGGCAGAGTAACAGTTCAAATGAAAAATACACCAGAACAAACAAGCAAACAAAAAAAGAAGTGTGGGGTACCTTTGAACCAATGAACAAAGTATAACAATTTATACTTTTTAACATAACCCGACCCCGTCAATATGTGATATGTCTCACAAGAATATTTATTTTATTATTTTACATTTACAATTTTTTTTCCTGGGGACCCTGTGACACCCCATTGAAGAGCCGTAGGCTGGATCTCTCAAGATCTCACTGTTGGGTTTGTAAGGCCATGTTACTCCTAAATTTCTATCTTGTTCAAAGAGAAGATATAAAACAAAGCTCTGAGCTAATCGACCTTAGTGTTCTCCTTTTTAAAAAAAAAAAAGAATCGATAAGAGAATCGATAAAGAATCGAATCGTTAAACAGAATCGAAAATGGAATCGGAATCGTTAAAATCTTATCAATACCCATCCCTACTGTTGCAACTGTTGCATTTTTTTGTCTTACAAAGCATTTATTAAGATGACATTGCAAACTTAGCATGAGATCCCTTCCCAGAAGCCTTAACGCCCACTCACATCCTGGGCCATCTGACTTCAGGAATTCGCATGATAAGGTGGGGCCAGGTTTCACAATGAACACACCCGAAACTCTGGCTGATTGGGACCCACGCCCACCTTGGCTCAGGTGATTAGAGGATCATCAGGGGGTCCTTTTGTCCCTCTGTGGGGGGTTACTCCCACTAGGTTTATATCTGGGACTCTCCACCATTTGACCTTAGAACTGAAGAAGCTTCTCGGATGAGAGGTGAAACGTCTTCAAGTAACTTAAAGAAGTCCAGACGCTTTTCTTTGCAAGCTCCTTTGACTACGATGACCTGGATGACTGAGAACCTTCACAGACAAACTTAGCATTCATAAAGATTGGCTCTTCAGTTCATGTTTATGCAGATTTGTAAATTCAACTACAGCATAGATGCAAGCACAGCCACAGAAAGACAGCGCATAAATAACCTTGATCTGCCCTAGAACAAGCATCAATGTGTTGTACATATTTCATATTTTCATTTTCCTACTTTGAAAAGCAATTGACCTATGTTTTACCAGAGCCTCAAACCTGACTTTAATATAAAGAAAGTAAGAACTGGGTGTCATGAGACATTATAAAGCCAGTGGCTGTATCATCATATATATATATATAAAAAAACAAAACAAAAAAAACACCCAGCACGCCCCTGCGGGCGGTTTATCCTTCAAGCTCGGGTCCTCTACCAGATGCCTGGGAGCTTGAGGGTCCTGCGCAGTATCTTCGCTGTTCCCAGGACTGCGCTCTTCTGGACAGAGATCTCCGATGTTCCCGGGATCTGCTGGAGCCACTCGCCTAGCTTGGGAGTCACCGCACCTAGTGCTCCGATTACCACGGGGACCACCGTCACCTTCACCCTCCACATCCTCTCGAGCTCTTCTCTGAGCCCTTGGTATTTCTCGAGCTTCTCGTGTTCCTTTTTCCTGATATTGCTGTCATTTGGAACCGCTACATCGATCACTACGGCCGTCTTCTTCTGTTTATCTACCACCACTATGTCCGGTTGGTTAGCCAGCACCATTTTGTCCGTCTGTATCTGGAAGTCCCACAGGATCTTAGCTCGGTCATTCTCCACCACCCTTGGGGGCATCTACCATTTTGACCTCGGAACTTCCAGGCCATATTCGGCACAGATGTTCCTGTACACTATGCCGGCCACTTGGTTATGGCGTTCCCTGTATGCCCTGCCTGGTAGCATCTTGCACCCTGCTGTTATGTGCTGGATTGTCTCAGGGGCATCTTTACACAGCCTGGACCTGGGGTCTTGCCTGGTGTGATAGACCCCAGCCTCTTGTTCTTGTGCTGCCATGATTAGTGCCTTTGTGCTGTCCTTCAGTCCAGCTTTGTCCAGCCACTGGATTTCTGGATATCGGCCTCCCCTATCTGCCGGTGGTACATATAATAATAATAATAATAATAATACATTTTATTTGAGGGCGCCTTTCAGAAACCCAAGGTCACCTTACAAAAAACACAATTAATAAAAGGAACAATAGTCATAAAATACATATATGTATGTATATGTATATATATATATATATATATATATATATATATATATATATATATATATGTGTGTATGTGTATATGTATGTATATATATATATATATATATATATATATGTATATGTATATGTGTATATATATATATATATGTATATGTATATGTATATATATATATATATATACACATACATACAAGAGATCTGTACAGTGACAATGTATGTAAAGTATGTATTGCATATTGAGAGATCTGAGTTGAGAACAGGAGATAAAATAAAGAGGGTGGGGCTGTATGAGTTTACTCTCTCAGTCAAATTAAAAAGGTTTGCATCAAATTTAGACTTTTCTGTTTATTTGTGTTTGACAAATAGTGCCAACAGCAAAGCCAAAGAAGCTGAATTTACAACAAAAGGTCAACTCAAAATACAACTGGTTTGATTTTTGGCATGCTGGCAAATGGCTAATTATTTTAATAGGGGTGTATTCATCATATCTATCAAATCTCTGTTTCTCTGATTTCTGGAGGTTCTGAATAGTCAACGCAAATTAATCAGCCTGTCTAACAACAGTGTATTAAGCAGTGTTGGGTAAGTTACTTTAAATTAGTAACTTTACATTACTAGTTACTTCTATCAAAAGTAACTCAGTTACTTCAAGTTACTCGTTACTTTCAGAGTAACTAGTTACTAGGGAAAGTAACTTTGGTTTAACTCAGAATTCTCTTGTTAATGTGTTGCTTCCGTAACTGGATACCCAGCAAGATTGCCAGTCTTCTAGCTTGCTTACTTGCCACAAGTGCACTGTGCCACCTACCAATAGAAAGGAAAAAATAATGTGCACATTTCTACGAGAGAAATCCCACGCCTGATTCTATCCTAGCCATTCTATCCTCGCTTTTTACATCCAACACAAAAACTGCAGTCGTGGTGCTTTCGATTGTACTCAGAACTCGGAAATTCTGCCTTCTGAATAGGAAGATGTAGGTAACACCAGACCGCAGATGAGCTGCATACAGGGCTGGACTGGGACAGAAAATTGGCCCGGACATTTTGACTAGAGACTGGCCCACCATTATAGGAAAAATCATAAAGCCTTTGAATGAAAACAAACGCTGTTGTGACAGTGATGTACACTGTTTTGATGGTATATATGTATCAATCTATCAATCGTTTGTTGTAAGACGCAGATAATTATTTTTTTAAAAGTGAGACATTTTAAATGAGAATAAGAAAGTATTTCCTTGTGCCCCCCTTTCCCTTTTAATTCCCTACATGCCCCCCTGGCAACACTTTGCTAGACCCGCCCCTGCACAGTTACCAGCTGTCAGCTACTTAGAAAAGGATCCTGGTGTTATTTGTCTCTCAGAAACAGTTCATAACTTCCCTTCAACTCATTCATGTCACCTAAAAGGTAAACCTGTTTCTCCATCACAGCTCTGATGATTCAGTAAGGACATCTCCTGGTTTCATCCGCTCCGACCGCGATAGCCACCACACGAAGTAACGAATAACGACCCTATCTAAATCCCAGTAACGAGTAACGCGTTCCCGGTTTTGGCATAATAACTAGTTACCGTGCTCGTTACCACAATAATAACGTAGTTACTGTAACGCGTTACTTAATAACGCGTTAGTCCCAACACTGGTATTAAGGCATTATGTTTTGAAGGAATATACTGCTTTCCATACATGATCTTTTATTGTGATCTTGGCTAACACTGATTTGAAATGTGCCTCTGCTTAGTTTGTGTCTGGACTCATTCAGCTCACCAATCATCTGACCATCTGCCCCTCAGTAGGATTAACTGAAAAAATGCTATGTTAGTGAAACTGATCTAAACTGAATATGAGTTGATGCTTAATTAAGCAAAGCGTTCAAAAATCTCAGTTGCTTTAGCCCCGTCAGAGAAATACATGTTTGATACATCAGCCAAACAAGTCAACATGCAAACCTGTCCAACACCATAACACAACACTGCAATAACCCTTCAGACTGTGCATATGGCTTTCTTCATTCCAACAATTAATTAGTTTCAGCAGAAACTGAACACCCAGAATGTATGATAAACACGAAGATGCGGCTCATATTTTGACTGCACATGTTCAAATATGTACGCCATCATAACATGCTCAACTGTCATTTTAGCTTGGACTTTATACAACAGAAAAATATGAACGGAAATGTGAGATAATACCTTTTATATATATTAACTGTAATTTAAAAAACAAAACAAAAACCTGAATATCAGAGTGATGTGGTGCTTAGCACTGTTGTCTCAGAAGTGGATTCCTGCTTTGAATCCACTGGCCTACTGGGACCTTCCTGTGTTGTCTCTGGGTATTCCAGCTTCCTCCCACAGATATGCATGGGTTCAGTTAATTGGTATTTCTAGAATGGCTGTCTCAAGAATGATTGCCTGTCTCTCTGTGTTAATTACTGCAGCAGTCTGTTGAACTGTCCAGGGTTTATCCTGCATTTTGCCTTACGACATCCAGGATAGGTTCTGGTTCCCTTGTGGCTCAGAACAGGACAGGCAGAGAAAATGGATTTAAAACTACGATATATTAAAAATCTTTATCATGAATAAAATTAGGTATGGTTAGTTATGAAAAACTACTTTATGATATGCAATTTTGGTACTAGTAGTTCACCTTTACTTCAGTTTTCTTTGACTCGTTCTAAGAAAATCCTGTCTTTCTGCTTTCTGCTCAAGTAGCCCTAAAAATCACCAACAACATAAGATAAGATAAGATAACCTTTATTAGTCCCACACGTGGGAAATTTGTTTTGGATTTAACATGGATTTAACATGAACATGGATTTATGACTAAAATAACAAGTAATTGGCCACAGTCTCTACATAGTAGACTAGCTTATAGCTTATAACCGGAGGGTTAAAAGATTGTGGGCATCTGAGTAATCTAATCTATAATGAGACAATTGTCTTTCAGCTAGGACAAAGACAAAGAAATTATTTTACACAGAGTGGTGAAGGCTAGAAGACAAAAATCTCCTATATGCTACATGTTGTGTACACAAAAATCTAAAAAATTGTAGTGTATATTTAGCATGACCTCTTTCTTTTCCCTATTACTAATATACCAGTGGTTTATTCCCACTTGGCACCTTGTACGAAGATATCTCTTCTATGTGTGTCTGCTTAGGTGTGAGAGGCATGGTGTTTTCAGTCTTAAAAAGCAAATACATGTATAAACATGAGTCCCTTCTTTGAATCCAAAGAAGTAAACACTACTTATCTGTAGGATCTGACAAAACATTTTCTTTGGTATGATGTGATCAGTACGGTACAGCACAGTTTCTCTGTACCACTGAAACCTCAACTCCAGTCAATAACTGCGTTTATCCTCATTTCAAAAAAGAAACATATCTTAAATATTTAACAGTCTTTCCTCAATCGCTGTTGCTGAAACCATAGTTCAAAGCTGAAACGTTTGTCAGATAATAAGCTATGCATGCTTTCTGTGCATTGTAATAACTTTCAAAGAGATTCACCATTTCTTGGTCTTTCTAGGTGCTACCATTCTTTTCTCACCAAGAAGCATGAAAACACTGAAATTTTCTCATGAATCTGGCTTGAGGCAATATTTTTACATGTTACTGGAAAGGTGTGTGTTTCTCAGCCTACTGAGTGATCTGAGACACCTTATCTGTCACTAATTTCTGTGAAACGGTGGATAAGATGTGAAATTGGATGTGATAAAAACTATTGCCTCTGGAAACGAGCAAAAGATGGATTAATTTGAGATTTACATAGAAGATTATTGAAAACAGGACACTTAAAACATTCAGTTGCAATATTGTCTGTCTTTGAAATGTGTGCATATTTACTGCTAAAATGTATTGATCCCCATGCA
Source organism: Astatotilapia calliptera (assembly GCF_964374335.1). NCBI lineage: Eukaryota > Metazoa > Chordata > Actinopteri > Cichliformes > Cichlidae > Astatotilapia > Astatotilapia calliptera. The sequence goes on from NC_137428.1 coordinate 49,410,814, forward strand.
GGTCCTGCTGTCTGTAGTTTAAATATGTGCAAAAAAGAAGCAATAAATAAATTTGACATAGTGCACATGCATTACATACAAATAAACTTAGGTGAGCACTTACCTGAAAACAACAGTGTGATTAAAACTGCAAACAGCTGCACTGTTGTTGTAATACTGGTTCTGGTACTGAAGAGACAAGTAAATAGGTCATTCGATTAAGTTAAATGAAGCAGTTCAAAGACTGTAGTACCAAAAGAATACACATTGGCTTATAAGACTGAGTCTGTGTATTTGATTTACAAGCGCAGTAACTTGTGGAATGGCATTTTACTGCAATCCAGCAATAAAAAGTTTGCATGTTTTTTGTTTGCTTTGACTCACGGGTACCATTTAGATGTGCATCCATAAATATTTAAAGGTTTAGTTAGTTTGTTGTGTCCATCAACTGTATGGGTACACATTGCACAGACAAGATGACTGACATGGTATCTTTGTTCTTCGTTTAAGAACAATGTAAAGCAGTTTCAAATTAATGATAATTTTGTTTGTTTGATTGTTTGTGTTATTATTGGAAATGACCTTTTTTTTTGCTTCTTCCTTTTTGTGAAATAAGAGAGTATATTAGAATAGGGTAGAGTCTGCAAAGGCAGACTTTGCTTGTCTCCTGGGATGCAACAGTTTGACAAAGTGAGAGAACAGCAAGACACAGGAGAGCATTGAGCAAAGCAGCTGAGATATCTGCATCGGTGCAAGAATGCAGTCGCTGGCTCTGGAGAGTCACTCAGTACCCTCCAAAGCAATCTCCAATTCCCCTGAGAGATATTCTGTGACTCTGTCCTCAGCCGCCATGCGTCCTGGACAGAGTGAGTCACTCAGTGATGGAAATTACCGTGTTTAAAAAAACTGAAAAGAAGAAAAACATGGAATTCCACTTCCTCAGATTGGAATCTAGGCAAACGGAAATGTGCAACTGAGAGTATGTTAGGTGAAACATTTATATGATGACGCGGGTGGTGACAGTGATGCATGCCAAATATGTGAGCTAGTGTCTGCAGAGCATCTAGCATTACACAAACTATCATTATCAACATGCCATTGAGCAAGGCATGCAATATCATGGTGTTTTAAGGTCAGTTCACTAAACTGAGTCCATTTGCTCACAAATTTACCACAAGATCTATTCTTTAAAGAAGCAGTGTTAGCAGTGAAGATGACACATGGTCAAATACTGGAGAGGCCAATGAAGAGTTCAACAAATATTATGTAGCATTTGACCAGACACAGTGGGTCCGCTCAGTACTGTTTACAAATATTCTCATACATGGCTAACAAGCCAAAGAGTGAAAGAGAATTTGCGGAGAGAACTCTGTGTCACCCTGTAGCGGCGTAGGAGGACTCAGAGCACCAGCTTATGCCAGACTGAGGATTACTACCTCCACTCCATACACGCATTAATTCACTGCTCAAAAGCTCTCTATTAGATTAAAAAGCACTTTCTGTGTCATCACGAGCCAGCTTGTAAGGTTTGGTGTGTGTTTATTTATTTTATTATTTTGTTTATTTGCCGTTTATTTGTGGCTGACCACATCGTGTTCGTTATTCTTCTTCATTACTCACGCTTTCCATCTTTCAGTTTATGTTCTGTTCACTGTTGTGAAAAATTATTTAGAGCCAACAGTGCATCAAAGATTGACAGATTGACAGGCAGAGATATGTGAACTGAATCAAAAGCAGAAGGGCCTTGACAGATGGATTAGTTTATGTACTGTGGAGTCGTTGCTGATTCAGGAATCTTTAAAAAAAAAAAACATGTGGAAATACACTAACCACCTGTCTAATATTGTGTTGGTCTTGCTTTAGCTGCCAAAACATTCCTGGCTCATCAAGGCATGGACTCCACTCAAACCTTCAAAGTGTGCTGTGGTATCTGGCACCAAGACGTGAGCAACAGAGTCTTTAAGTCCAGTACGTTGCGAGGTGGGGCCTCCACGGATTGGACGTGTTGGTTCAGCACATCCCACAGATGCTCAATTGGATCAAGATCCAGTAAGCTATGTACATACATGTAAGCTATTTATGTACATAGCTTACCAGATCTTGATCCAATTGAGCATCTGTGGGATGTGCTGGACCAATAGGTCCAATCCTTATGCTTTCCATTTTTGGGGGCGATCGTGGCTCAAGAGTTGGGAGTTTGCCTTGTAATCGGAAGGTTGCTGGTTCGAGCCCCAGCTTGGACAGTCTCGGTCGTTGTGTCCTTGGGCAAGACACTTCACCCATTGCCTACTGGTAGTGGTCAGAGGGCCCGGTGGCGCCAGTGTTCGGCAGCCTCACCTCTGTCAGCGTGCCCCAGGGTGGCTGCGGCTACAATGTAGCTTGCCATCACCAGTGTGTGAATGGGTGGATGACTGGATGTGTAAAGCGCTTTGGGGTCCTTAGGGACTAGTAAAGCGCTATACAAATACAGGCCATTTACCATTTATTTCTGCCTTCCATGGCCACAGGTGTATAACATCAAGCACATAGGCACACAGACTTTTTCTATAAACATTTTAGGAGCTCAGTGAATTCCAGCGTGATACCATAATAAGATATCACCTGTGTAACAAGCCCACTTCGCCCAAGTTGCTACACACTTGTGGTCTTCAGGTTAGGTCAAGAACAATGCACAGTGAGCTTCATGGAATTGGTTTCAGTGGCCGAGCAGTTGCACCCAAGGCCTATATCACCAAGCTCAATGCAAAAAATCAGATGTAGTGGTGTAAAGCACACCGCCACTGGTGGAGGTGTGTTCTCTGGAGTGACCAATCACACTTCTCAAATGACTAAAAATGACGCAAAAAGACACTAGAGTTAGATATTTAGCAGCAACATTTCTGAGGTGAACAATAAGAACCAGAACAATAACAGTCTGTTAGCATTAATAACTACATACACTATGGTACATACTAAATAAGGAATCTGTTTATACATTTAAAAAAACTGTATTTTTTCCTCGGTTTAGCAAAATAAAATAGTTCAAGGAGTACAGAATGTGTTATTAGTGACTATTGAAAAGACTTTTTAATTGTTTTAGTTTTAAAATGATCCAATATGTTTATCTTACAAAACTAGGAAATGGAGCGTGCAGTGTAGGCTTTAAGGACAGTTACACAATTACTATTGAGTATTTTCTCTGAGCACCAAAAAGTGTGCATGACTTGAACTAATTGTAGATGCACAGAGCTTGCAGTAGCTAGGACTGCGGAAAATGAATATGAGCTGGCAGCACAATTGTGCTCGTGTAATTTACCATTATTATAGTGACTTTCCCGAGCAATTGCATCTTCAGAGAGAGGACTAAAAATCAATTTGGTCCAGACGGGGGCAGGCACAAAAGGCTAAGAAGGCCAACAAAGCCATCCCAAAACAAACACCAAGCCCTGATAGTTCAGTTCTGAGGAGAAGTATGGCATCAAGTGAACAATGCTAATTTGGGCTGAATACCTAGTTTAGATTTGGATTCAGCTTTAGATGACAGACTGGCAGCATTTATTTGGGGCCCAAATACTTAGTCAGAGCCTCCTGTCCTCCCCTGTGATTTTCTCCTCCCCTTCTCCTGGTTAATAATGCTGCACATTATTTCCCATGCATATAGCCATAGAGCGTGAAATCAATTTAAGAGCAGAGGAGTGTGAGAACAAACTGAACTGGAGAGGAATGTCTGAATTTCAATATTTTCTCATTTAATAAAGCATCCATGTGCGCTATGATTTAATAAACACTATGCACAAAGGGAGGGCTCAAGTTGGAGGAAGGGCTTCCTGCAGTTTTTGTTGGGGGTTCAGAAAGAGAATAAAATGACTGAGGTATTTACAGTCTACTATTGACCCGCCTATTCCATTCCTCACTTCTCTATATTTTATTTGCTTCAATATTACAAAAAAACCCAATAAAAACACCCAAAACGTCAGTAAAATGTCATGAAGATAATCAATTATTCTACACAGAAGTTCAGCAAAGGTACAAAGAAGTTATTAGTATGTTATTGAGGCAGGCAGAGTTGCTTCTGGCAAGCAGACACAGAATGAGTAGGAGAGCTGAAATGTAAGATGGTGGAGGTGGGTCAAACCATCAAATCACTGAGCTGAGCACACAACAGGCACAGTAGTCTAACCATAAATAAACCACCTTGACAAGACAGCATCATTTATCAACATTAGGCTCTTGTGAAGCGAAACCAGATAGTCGAGCCAACAGTCATTTAAAGGAAAACATATTTCCTGAGATAGTGAAATAAATCTCATGTATTCGAGGATCCATTTTGAATATGAGTATTGGGGTTTTTTTTATTACATGAAAATATGAAGCTCACAAAGCTAGCTGGAGCAAAAGAGCTACATAAGACTTTGGAGTCTGTGGATTATTAGTAAAGCCTCTCTATGATGCGCGTTGTTAGATGAGATTATCTTTCTGTTTAATCCTTGGTCGAGCATTTTTCTCTTATTTAAGTCTATAAATAGAATTAGAAACATGAGCAGTTGCATATGGTATCTCAAAGACAACATAGTTGAAATGAAACTGTATTCAACTCTATTGTCACTGTTGCCATAAGAGACTAATATAAATTATTATATTAGTCATGTTACCTTACTGTTCATGCTAAACTGTCAGGCCAATGAGAAATGGATGTTAACTGCCAAAAAAACAAAAAAAAACCCTTAAGACCATTTTTTTTTTAGAAAAGTGAATCCAGGTAGACTGCCTAACCCAAAATAAATAACAGAACGATATTAAATGTGCATGGACATTTCTATTGAGCGCAAACTATTTGTTTTGAATGGACCAGAACAACAAAGAAATTCCCACCTGGGAAATGAATTATTTTGCTAAAGCTACTGGATTGTTTACCAAGACGCTGTGGACCAAAATTACATTTTCTTTTCTCTTTGACTGGATTACGATACAGCATAGTGCACTGTCAATAATGTACAAGGACTGAACAGGTAGAGCGCGATCAGTTCACTTAGTTCTCTCCTTCCTCTGATTGGATTCTGAGCTCCATTCTTAGTAGTTCCCTCAGGATTTGGACTGAAATTTCTGCTGGCTCACTTTGTGAATAAAGCTTTATGGTGCAAATGGTGAACTTTATGCAGCCTGAGTAACAGCCCTCGCAACTCTGGTTATTCTTTAGTGTCTGCAATATAACACCTTGAAAGATTTCTCCAATTGCACTATAGTTAGGTGGCAATAAGGAGGAGAGGATTACAATTTTATTACAGCAGACCTCCAACATAAACACATAAGCGCACACACACATGCACAACACCAACACTAGCAGTGTGGGAACTGTTTTAGAGGGAAAATACATGTATTTGTATTAGCTTTGCACTTGGGTTTAAGCCTTAAACCCAAGTGCAAAAGAGCTGCGGTATAAAAAAAGAAAGAAAGAAAGAAAGAAAGATAAATATGACCATAAACTATTTATCATTTCTCTAATGTCTTGATACATGCCCAATCATCCAGGTAAGGACAGCAGTGTAGCAATCAGATTTGTTGTCTGAAGGCCAAGAAAATGCCCAACAGATTAACTTTCCCCGGTAGACCATTATGGCATTTGATATACTGGTCCACTTGATAGTCATAATTTATTAGATTTTGAAGGATTTTTTTATTATTATTATTATTATTTTTATTTTATTTTATTTTTTATTATTTTATTATTTATTATATTATTTTTATTACAATCAGAAAAGACAAGACCAGGGGACCGTAAAGAAGAAAGAATGAGAAGTTTGGGGTGAATTAAAAAACAAGCAAAAAAAAAAAAACCCAGCAGGGAGACAATAGCAACAACCAACATAAGCATAAGCAACAGTAAATAATAAATATTAAATGTTACTGAGCATCACACGGTATTATTGATACATGACACATCTTTAAAGGCAGCAGTCGAACAAGAAAGTGTCCATTTGTGAGTACCTGTCTGGACAACTGTGTGAATATTTATGTGCACACCTGTGTGTGTGAGCGCATTTGTGTTCATAAGGTTTTCATTTAGGTGTGAAGAGCCCCCCAGGATATGAAGAAGGCATGGAGTAGACCCGGGCCACAGACATCCAGTGGTCCCCTAGAGCATGACAGCCCCAGGAGAGGCACTGCAGGGCAATGGTGGTACCCACCTAGAAAAGAGTCGAGGAGACCCCAGGATGGTGGTTCCCCAGCGGCCACGGTTCAAAACCCACAGGCTCCGCTCGCAGCCGGCTATGCGAGAGCAGACCGAGCCCTGGGCCCTGAGACCTGAGGACTCCCCTGCAGAGCAAGGGCCCGACAGAACTAGGGGAGCCAGTCCCTCCCAAGCAGCCTCCAGGAGTGAGCCACTACACACCCGAGCACCCAGCCCCAGACATCGAGAACCACCATTACAACGGCAGGTGGGGGCACCACCCACTGGCAGGGAGTGTGGTGGGAAGAGAGCCTGAGATCTCTTCTAAGAGAGGTGGCGTCTAAGACCTGACCTGACACATGGACATAGACAAACAAACACACACAGACACAAACATGCATTCCCACCCCCATGCACACATATGCAATATTCACACACTTGCCCAACATTGAGACACACAGAAATGAATGCTGTACACAGACTCACACTCCCCATGTAATATATGGGTCTGGGCACTAACATCCCCAGAGGGGCAATCCACTCCCAGTTTGGCAGATATTTAGTTTTAAAACTATTGGGCTACGCGTGTAATTAATCACAATTACTGTGAAGTTTTTTTTTTATTCTTCTTATGATTATTCTTGCAAGAGTCGAATATTCTCAGGCAAGTATTTTGGTAAAAATTGTTCAAAAATGGCTCTTTTGATAGCGGAGGTTGCCGATATCTGTCCTTACTCACCTCCTTAGAAGCCTTCACATAAAATGTGACAAAGTCACTGTTCTACTCTGAAACCCGTTCTTTTCTTTGGCTTGTGCTACTGCTTCAAGTAAAGCACTGAAAAAGCAAGCTGGTACCCAGTGAACATGTTTCTGCTAAATGGCAAGACAGAATTGTATGACTACAATTAGACTGCAGTGGTATTCAGTGTTAGCAAAAGGCAACATTTTCCATTATGGGGGAGCAGAACATTGGTGGTTATTATGTCTTTTACTGGCAGAAGGAATTATATGTACAGTGGTGTTAAAAAAGTATTTGGCTTTCTCTTGATTTCTTAGTTCTTTGCATATTTGTCTCACTTAAATGCTTAGCAGCAGTTTTCTCCTTGGGACACTCCCATAAATGCCATTTTTGCCAAGTTTCTTTCTTCTGAATCATGAACACTGACCTCAACTGAGGCGAGCAAGGCAGGTCTGTAAAACCCCTCAATACACACTTTACACTTTTCTAGCGATCGAAGATTTATGTACACTCAACAAAAATATAAACGCAACACCTTTGTTACTGCTCCCATTCCCCATGGGATGGACGTAGAGACCTAAAATTCAGTCCAGATACACAATATAACCATCCCTCCCAAACAGTGGTCACAAATCAGTCCAAATGTGTGGTAGTGGGCACATCTGCCATATTGAGATAATCCATCCCACCTCACAGGTGTGCCACATCAGGATGCTGATCTGACATCATGAGTAGTGCACAAGTGTACCTCAGACTGCCCACAACAAAAGGCCACCCTGGAATGTGCAGTTTTTTGCGCTATTGGGGGTCTGGGGACCCAGAACCGGTCAGTATCTGGTGTGACCACCATTTGCCTCATGCAGTGCAACACATCGTCGCATGGAGTCTATCAGATTGTCAATTGTGGCCTGTGGAATGTTGGTCCACTCCACTTCAATGGCTGTGCGAGGTTGTTGGATATTCGTGGGAACTGGTACACGCTGTCGTATACGCCGGTCAAGCACATCCCGAACATGCTCAATGGGTGACATGTCCGGTGAGTATGCTGGCCATGCAAGAACTGGGACATTCTCAGCTGCCATCTGCCCTGAACAATGTGAATCATGATTCATCCGTGAAGCGCACACCTCTCCAACGTGCCAGACGCCATCGAATGTGAGCATTTGCCCACACAAGTCTGTTACGGCGACGAGCTGGAGTCAGGTCAAGACCCCGATAAGGACGACGGGCATGCAGTTGAGCGTCCCTGAGACGGTTTCTGACAGTTTGTGCAGAAATTGTTTGGTTGTGCAAACCAATTGTTCCAGCAGCTGTCTGGGTGGCTGGTCTCAGACGATCTTGGAGGTGAACCTGCTGGATGTGGAGGTCCTGGGCTGGTGTGGTTACACGAGGTCTGCGGTTGTGAGGCCGGTTGGATGTGCTGCCATATTCTCTGAAACGCCTGTGGAGACGGCTTATGGTTGAGAAATGAACATTCAATGCACGGGCGACAGATCTGGTTGACATTCCTGCTGTCAGCATGCCAGTTGCACGCTCCCTCATTGCTTGTGGCATCTGTGGCATTTTGCTGTGAGACAAAACTGCACATTCCTGGGTGGCCTTTTGTTGTGGGCAGTCTGAGGTACACCTGTGCACTACTCATGATGTCAGATCAGCATCCTGATGTGGCACACCTGTGAGGTGGGATGGATTATCTCAATATAGCAGATGTGCCCACTACCACACATTTGGACTGATTTGTGACCACTGTTTGGGAGGGATGGTTATATTGTGTATCTGGAATGAATTTTAGGTCTCTACGTCCATCCCATGGGGAATGGGAGCAGTAACAAAGGTGTTGCGTTTATATTTTTGTTGAGTGTAAATTTGACAAGCTGAATGCATTCTGTACTGGACAAGAGACATGGCACAAGATTGATTGACAATGGTCTACAGCCAATCAGGACGCAGAACACAATGCACTGTAAAATAAAAAATTAAATTAAACTTTTTAAAAAAAATCATGCAAAATTGCACAAAACAAAAATCCGAGGCCGCGAAAGGTGAACCGCGTTATAGCGAGGGACCACTGTACTTGAAATCTGGTTTGCCATATGGTTTCACAGTGTAAACAATCTCAAAATTAATATGTGAGACTGTTTTACACTCTGTATTTAAAGGCTACCCTGATAAGAATGACTGGTTTACAGGTAGATTATTTACTGTACATCGTTGCCTCAACAAACCTTACACCTCTAACCTTTACTCCAGAATACTGAATGTTTAATTGTACACGTAGTCATTATTCCAAAGGTATAGGTAGATTTATTATCAATGTAAAAGTGCTTAACAATATAAAAAAAAAGCCTTTGTCATCGACAAAGAGCATTTGTCTCCCATAATGCAAATTTTCTACTGAAACAGATGTGAAAAAGATGTTGCCACTTTAATATGTACAACTAACCTTCACCAATACGGTTTAAATTCATTGAACAACTGACACATGTCAACATGATTGACCCGGGATCTCCAACATGCTGTGTATTCACCTTCGATTGGTTGAACATGAATAAGTCAGCTCCAGCCTTCTCCATCTTATCATCAGCAGTTAAGTGATGGAATAGAGGTCAGCGTGTGCAGCAACCAAGACGTGAGATGTTTCTATGCCAAAGGATAATAAGCACAGGCAATTGAGTCTCAATGTTGTCAGGGAGTCACTATCTGCCTTCCGCTGGATAACACAAGGGGATCAGACCAGCGCTTTTCTAGGGTGGCGAGGGAGGGGAGTTTAATGCCACTCTCCAAAAGCTATTTCAAAGAGCTCACCTAATATGGCTTTTTCAAGGTCAGGAGACAAAAAGATAAAAGTCGGATGTCTTCATGGGCTGACTGCCAACACCAACCCAGTTTCATAAAATCCAGTTAGGGTATAATGTCCCCAAAATGTATTTTGAAACAATTAGAATTGAGGATCAAATGTTTTTTCCTTTTAATGATATTGATCATATAATTCTGACATTACATTTCCAAAACAGGCGCACTTTGCTAAATGTGGGTGCTCTGGTTAATATGTTCTTCTTCAAGTGTTTTCTGATCATGAACACGTGCCTTGATCATAGACAAACCAAACACACATGCTTATTGCTATGCAGCCCACATGGAGAGACTTTTGCTCATTATATTTGCAACATGTCTTGTACAATCTCCACTCTTTATCAAAATAAACCTATGAAGAGTGCATCAGCTTCATCTATATACCAGCTTGTTTTAAGTCACTTAACTATAAGGACTTTCATGGACTAAAAAAACCACACATCCTAAAAATTTAGTAACTGTCAAATTACTTTTTGCCATTTCAGTTACTTATTATTATTTTTAGGACTTTTTATGCTTACATAATATTGCATCTATTGCATCTTAAACAAAAGGCATAACAAGCAGTGTTGTTTACCATTTTTATTGTAATATTTCCAGCCGATGTCCCAGTGCAACAATAGCAAATCCTACATTATTCTTTTTTTCTTATTACTAGATTAATGAGAGGTTTAATTTTCATTCTCAGTAGGTGCTCTGCACTTTGCAGCTGGAAGAGGAAAACAAACAGGAAATGTTTGATTTACACATTTCATATGAGCAAATGTTTTGCTAGCTTTCCAGCAAATGTGTCAGATGAAAAGAAATTAATATGTAGGGGACATTTACAAAGAATGGCAAGAAAAATCTTAAAATATGTTAAAATACATATATTTCAGAATTAATGGATTCACGTGGGAGAGTCAGATACCTTTGTATAAGCTCCATCACTCTTCGTTTGTGGCCAGCAGGCATTTTCTCAGTATCACAGCAACCTGTGTCATTAGCCCTCAGAGTCACAAATGAGCCCTAAGCATGGTTCTGCCAGCAGCAAGGTGCAGGGACATGGAAATGAATATTGATATCTTCCTGTGAAGAGAACAAGTCGACTGTCAATAACATAGTTACACCCATTTAAAAATGTACTTTATTCTTTCCAGGAAATGGAAAGTATACATAAGGAATGTATAGATTCCAGTGCAAACAGATGAAGAAAATATAGATCGGAAGCTTGAATTCATCATTGTTTTAGCTCCATTACTTCTCACACACAAAACACATTACGCACTCTGCAGCCCCCATGTTTTCCAGAATGCAAGACTCTACATCTATCATATGCACCGTGTCAAGGCGATGTTTAAAGAAATACATTCCCAGTCCTCACTTTGCCATCATACTCTGACCACCCACCACTCTCATTTTCTTCAGCTGATAAAAATGAATCTCCACATGGCTCTTGTAGGTAAACCCACAGCCTTGGATGAAATTGTTGTCCCACCAGCCACACTAACGCCTAACATGTGTCACTGCAGTTCTCAGTGCTCCTTGTTAGTAAACAGTAGGCCTGTAAACCAATTTAAAAATAGTCTGACGCATGAGGTTCACCCCTGAAGTAGCGGACTAATTGTTATTTTGGCATATGCATCCATTATGGTTTTTCATGGCTGTTTCTGCTTAACAAAGGCTGTAAAAAATCAGATCTCTGTGGTAAAATCATTCTGTCTGCATTATTTTCACCTTTTTCGTTCCTTTTTCCTTTGTTTGGTGGTTAAAATGAGCAAAGAAACCTAGTTAAACAAGAAAAAGCACTACATTTTCAATGACTTCCAGTTTACTTGGAAGCGCATTACTGTAAGAATACAGGAACGACGTTAGTGGTCAAAAACTTCGTTTATACTAGGTGCTCTATCGCTGTGGAGTTCTGCCTTCTGCATACATCACCAGGATTCCCTTGTACATGTGTAAAGCATTGGTTCATATTCTTCCATTCATTGAAATTCTGCTCAGTGCACTAAAAGATCTATGGCCACCACTAAATTATGTGCATAATCTCAATGTATTCAGAAGCAGCCGAATTCTGGAAAACTAATAAATACCAAAACCCCAGATTACACTCCATGATCAGGGTATGATCAGATTTAAAGTAGATTATTTATTGTTGAATTTTACAAGGAACTGTGAAGCTTCTTTGACAGCCATAACATAATGTACACAGTGTGTACAGGATGTACAGAACACTGCAGACTGAGACAGATCCCTCAGTGCGACGGAGACCACCACAGTAATGTGCAGTTCTACCAAATCACTCATCAACTTGCATGTTTGGAGAGTTTTGGAGAAGATGGGTAGTTTCAATGTGCCTGAAGGATACTTTCATTACAGTGGACATTATGTCTCGTCCAATGCAATTGTGACTAATTACATGACTTATGACTGTATTCTATTTGCATGTTTCAGCAACAGAAGTCATGGTGGCATGAGTTCCGATGCTGACTCAGTGCATTAGTACTTACAGTAGCTATACATGTGCTTTTCTCTCTATGATGAGTCAAAGTGTTTGACAATAAAAAAGATTCTTATTCAAACATTAAGCTGGGAGTATTATGTTTCTTTTTTTTAATGTCATTTATGATACAAGCTAAAAACGTATCTCCTAGAAAAAACATAGCTTAGAGTTCTATGGATTCTACTGAGTTCTATTTTGGATTTACAGTATGGTGAAATTAAGTTTGTTATCACTTTACAACTTTTGAATATTGTTCTGAATTGACTGAGAGGTTAAATATATCCAACTTTCTAATGAATAATATAACAGGTATTTTAAAAGCGAACATGAATGCCTCATATCAGTCTTGGCATGGCAATTTAGATACTGCAGCTGCTGTGTATTTTATGGTTTTACGTTTGTGTTTATTAAAAGACGTCTTAAAAACAAACAATAAAACTAGCTGAACGTGAGGAAGTGGTTGTGCAAATCAGCAGTAATGACCAAAGCAGAAGCAGAATGGCACTGGCAGTGAAGAATTGAGGCTAGCCCCTCATGTAAACATGTGAACATTATACACCATTGCCAACCAAATGTAAATTTAAAAAAAATAATACTGTGTAAAGTTATCTTAAGTACAAAGGATCCAAGTTGGTTTCATTTCAGTTATAGTTACAATTTAAAAAAATCTGTTAAAATTTAGGCTGCAAAAATATCAAACAAAGAACACAGATAATTCAATTTGGGGCCTCTGTGTTAACACCTGCTAAGAAGTGCCAAACGAGAGACTAAAAAATTATACAAGAATTCACAAACTAGGGGCAAACAATTTGGTTGAAGTGTATTTCACCAATAAAAAAAGTTTGTCTAAAATTAAAAGTAGCGATATAGCCATCGATAATGGTGAAGGTGACGACTGAAACGTGATTGGTAGCGTCCAGTTTATTAAACATTAGATCTATGTGAAATGATCAAAATGCTGTAACCTCCATTGATACATTAAAAAAAAGGTTTTGTTTGACATTTTCATGTTAGACTGGCACTCCTTAAATTAATTTATTGTGCTTTTTCCCCCTGCAGCGGTTTGTTAAAGTGACAATAGATGACCCCTAGCATTTTTGGCATGGCTGCTGCAAGGAGGGTGCTGTGCTGCACCACATCACTCTTCAGTTTCCTTGTAACCTAGCAACCACCATCAATGCAGCACATCGAGAAATGAACACAAAAGAAATAACCACATTCACTGAAGAGGTCAAGAAAAATTATACACCTTTTATGTATAGTTTTAACAGAGAGAGAGTTTTGTTTCCTTCAAAGCACTGTAACTACAGCATCATGGAGGAAACAATGAAACATTAGTAACGAAATTACAAGGTTTTTTCATTCATGCAGTTAACAATGAAGCTTTTACAGCAGAATTATTGTGTTGTTAGGACAGAAGCAAAACATGTGTTTATCCCCTCCTACTGTGTTTTTACACAGTGGAAGAAGTGCTGTGGTGTAGACATTTGCTGTTTTGAAAGTCACCATTAAAAAAATTAAGCAGCTAAAAGAAAAAGGCCTCGTCTCTGGATCTAGCAGTGTTGTTTTAGCGCACTTGGATGCTTCAGATCATAATATTCTAAAAAGAAAAAAAGATAAAAAGCCCAAGTTAATAAAACATTAGGTTTTTAAGTGATTTCCTATATGTTTAACTAAAAGTAAAAATAAAGCTAGTGAAACTTACCTGGCACTATGTGAAAAGTACTAAACATAATGCCTCGTTGTCCCTTGGCAGCAAGAACTGCATTCAAGTGAATGCATGAATGAATGAATGAGTGAATAAATGATCTTTTGTCATCATAAACAGCACAGTGAAATTTGCTTTGGCTTTCTATTAAAATAAAAACAACAATAAAAAAGAAGCACTCAGAGAGCACATAGTACAGTAAAAATCAGATAAGTATAACATGACATGTTTACTTTAAATAGGTAATCCATAATAGCTATTGATTTGTAAATAACTGGACACAAATAGTTTAAGCCTATTATATAATATTATACCAAAGTACATTTTTACTAAGTAGGCTGCTCGTTCTCTTGACAATATTTTCTTTAAAGATTTAACACATTTTGAAGGCACCTTGAAAGAAATGCAGATGTGAAATGTAAAAGTGAGATCAGAGATCAAATGTAATGTGATATTTGGATGCAAATTATAATGTGAGATTCATAATCCCCATATACCAGTATGTATACAAAGGGCAAAAGACATCAGGTTAGCTAAAGACTTATAACAGTTTAGATAGAAGACTAAATAATACTAGTATTCGCTTTACAAAACTGGCATGGAAACCAACAGCACAAACATGGTCAGGCAGTTGAGTTTAATGACTCACATTTGAAGTCCAACCTAGCAGACGCCTGCTGGCTATAGTTCTGTGTGTTACACCTATCAAGTTAAGCAGCCACATCTTTTTTTTAAAGCCTTAACAAATTCCATACAGGTTATAAATAAAGACTCACCCACTGTAAGGGGAAAATTAGCAACAGAAACTAAAACTGGCTTTTTTTAAACACCCTGTAATTTGTTACTTTCATCACCAGAATCATTAAACACCATGACTTCTAGCGGCCATCCTTATAAAATTAGTGACGGTAAAGTAAATTGAAGTCAACTAACATGAGGTGAAAATGATAAAACTCATGGAGAAAAAAAAATAGTGTGGACAGCAGAAAGCAGAGTGAACGACTTGAACTGATAAATAATAATCAGGATGCACACTCAATCTCACAATGAAATCAGCACCCTGCTCCTCAGTCACACAGATGTGATTACAAATTACTGAATGTCTGTATTTTGGTACCATTGTTACTCATGGGTTATTCTGTGATTCCCACCCTTGATAACGAGAGGCACTATGCTGTATGCACATTAAAAATGAATTATTCTAGCATCACATATCCATTTCAGCATCTTACTTTAGTCATATACTCCCAAAATGGTATATGCACCCACTCTCAGCTTCAATTACTGGAGAAAATCCTTTCTGCCAGAGAGAGCTGATGAGCTGTGTTAGAGATCCTTATTGTGTAGCCACTGTGCATTGGTCATTAGCTTCCCACTGGGTACAGCAGCATGCATGGTCTCCCAAGCTGCCAGACAACTCCACAGCCTCCATTCCTCAGCAAGCACCTCTGCACACCATGCACATTCCCTACAGAACGTTTGCATTAAAACCAGCACATTAAATCCCCTCCTATGGGAAACAAACCTGAGGCTCAACATTTCCCTACTAACACTGCTTTTTTTTTACCACTACAATCAACAGCATGTTAAAGAAACTTCTGCAACTGCTGTTGTAATGGTAATGAATTCATTTTAGCACCTCTTCAAATCTGTGGATTTTCACATTCTGTCTCTGTTTGATGGAAGTTTGAACAGATTTTCCCCTGCCAGTTGGCTCCCCTGTCTTATCTGAAATTCTGGGCAGAAGATTGCATCAGCATATTCAACATGACTGGTAAATGTGAGAAATAAGGCCTACATATGTTTTACTATGACTTCTTTATAACCTGACGGTAGATTTAAAAAAAAAAAAGGTGAAGAGGTGAAAGTGTGCTAACTTATTATCCATACGTTGTTGTTTTTTTCTTCTATTTCTTTGTTTGTTGTATCTGTATGTAACAGTTACAAGCAGGTTTTGCTTTTCACTGAAACACTTTGTATTTTATTGTATTCTTAACCTGGCTGAGGGCAACTGATTGATATTCATATTAATTTGATATTCAAATGGAGAATCAACACAGTCCTTGTTTGAAATCCAAAGGGAGGACAGATCAGAGGAAACAACAGTGCAAAATTAGGGCAGTAAATGTGAGTAATAGATGCTTTTTGAAGTCTGGCTGTGGCAAATCACACTATATTAATTTATGCACATACACACACACACACACACACGGACGTGGCATTTATCTATCAGATATGGCTGGCCACTAAGTTATTTTCTTTGAGTTAGTGTCAACGAATTTCTGACACATAAAAAGTGGGGGCAAAGGTTGCACCGTTTATTTATTTATTTTGTTTTTGTGCATTTTAATTGCACTTTTGAAATAGCTATTTGACCATTTGAATGTCAGAATGTGTATTCCAAGACAGCGAAGGTCACCATCTGAATTGCCATAATTTCAAGTGGTCTGCAATCTGCTAGAAAATGAAAATGATTTTGTAAAAATAAAATTAGTTGTCAAAGACAGCAGAATAACCTCTTGAGTTGATAACAAAGCGTTTTGCTAAACCTGTTTTGCAAAGAAAGTGAGTAATGTTAACATTCAATGGGAAAGCTAACAATGTAATACCAAGAGAAATAATAATTTTTTTTAAAAAAACAACATTTGTTTTTACCAAAACCATTTGCTGGTCTGGGGATGGGAGGGAGACAGGACAAAACACATACTGTTGAAGAGAGCCAGAGATTAATAAGAGCATTACCAAACGAAGGTTTAGGGTCATCTGATTCAGCCCTAAATATGAGTTTGATCAAAATTTTTCAAAAGGCTAAACTTTAAAGTAGAGTTGTGGTTCCACAGAAAAGAAGTGTGAAAGCTAAAGTCTCTGCCTCCCATTCTCTTTTTCACTACCCCAGGAACCAAAAATATTGTGTGGTCTTTAAGATAAGAGGGCCTGATTATTCACAATTATGTAATAAATAATAAGTAATAAATACATGAATTTGTTTTTCAGCATCACTCTGAGACAAGGTGCTCCAAAATTCAAAGATTTTGCATAAATGTCAGAAAGCAGTCCTATATATTTCTTTAATATGAACATTGAAGGACACATCTTGGTCAAAAATGACTCAGTGTTATTAGAGGCCAAGGAAATGTGAAGTATTTGGGAAATATCTGTATTGTACTTTCTAAGACGAGTATAATAACTTCAGTTTTATCAGAACTTAGAAGCAGGAAATTCGAGGTCATTCAGGCCTCTATGTCTTTAAGACATTCCTGCAGTCTAACTGATTGGTATGTGTCATCTGGTTTCATCGATGGATAAAGCTGAATGTCTTCTGCATAGCAATGAAAATATATGCTGAGCCTTCTAGTAATACTGATGAAGGATGCATTCTGTAAATATAATTGGTCCTAGCTCAGAACCCTGTGGAATGCCATATTTAACCTTAGAGTGTAAAGAAGACTCCTTATATATGTGAACAAACTGGGGTCTATTAAATAGATGTGATTCAAACCACTGCTCACAGTACCTTCAATGCCTGCAGTGCATTCTAATCCCTGTTGTAAAATATGGTTTACTGTATGCACTGAGGTCTAACAGGACAAGTAGAGAGATGTAAGAGCCCAAGAGATCATTTGTGATCTTCAGAAGTGAATGCTGTCAATAAAATTAATTTAATTTGCAGATCATTCAGCAAAAAGTGTGCTTCTGGTGAAAGTTATACATAAAACTTATTTCATAGTGTAAGTTTCTAATTTAATAAGCTACACTGACTAACCTGCACAAAATCACCACTGTGCATAGCAAAAGGAACAGAGAGTGATACAGTACTGCAGTGATTCGATAGCAAGCCACCACCAGGAGTATTCTAATAAAACATTATGAGTGCACGCTAAATTTGAAAATAACTTTGGCCCCTTTGAAAGTGAATTTACTATATATTTTTTCAGATTAAAGAGAATTTCTTTGATGAGCTATCTCATCTGACAAAGAGGAAAACAGTCTGTAGAATGAAAATGGAATGAATAAAGAAATGACGAGTTGCACAATAGATTTCATTATTAAGTGTTAAGGACGAAATTCCTCATATTAAAAAGTCACAATATTTTCTGTCATTCTCATGTATGTGGTGAGGTCTGATGCAACAAGTTTTTTAAATTCCAGAGCATGCTCTGCAATAGCTGTCACCCTTTGGAAACTTGCCATGTCCTCTGGCAGTCACATGGCAATGTCCAGCAGCAGTTATAACATCTGATCATGTAGACAAGT
Source organism: Astatotilapia calliptera (assembly GCF_964374335.1). Lineage (NCBI taxonomy): Eukaryota > Metazoa > Chordata > Actinopteri > Cichliformes > Cichlidae > Astatotilapia > Astatotilapia calliptera. The sequence goes on from NC_137428.1 coordinate 49,428,980, forward strand.
TTTAGGTCTTCCATTCTGAAGAGACCGAAAATCCCAAATGGGAGTCTTGATTTCCCCGCAGAAGTTTCATTTCAATTGCTTTATGGCAATTTAAACTTTACTTAACTTAACTTTAGGAACAGATGATGGTTTTCATTTAAGTTTTGACTCCACCTGTTTATAAGATGCCAGTTTAAAGAGTTGTATTAGAATACAAAAGTACAAAAGAGCATAAGAGGTTAAGGCAAAAATATTAAAGTACATTAGTTTCAAAGTTGTACTAAATGTGAAAAAAAAATAATGTGCACACAAATAAGTACTTGACATCTCACCAATATTTCACTAGCTTCCATTTTTGTACTCAGTTTCATTTTTAACCAAGGAGTGATGTACCCACAATGCTTTAAAGTAGGATTTAGAAAGTATCACCATTTACAGTACACTTTAGGTTGTGCTTTCTTCATTTTGTCAGAGAGGAATCCTTTTCTTTTAAATCGAGGAAGCTCATATTAGTCTACCCTGCAAAGCTTCAGCTGCAGGCTGTTGGATTTTATAGCCTCACTACTCCCCTGTGAAGAGATCACAGCTCCACCAGATATTGCCTGCAGTGAGCACTTCCAAGTTTGGTATGCCAACCAAGCTGTGGAGTAATGATCAGTCCCTCAAACAAAGGAAACAAGGGGACATTTTGCTGTTTCATTGGTTGTGTAATAATATTAATGAAATTGTTTCCTCTGGGCTTGCAATACTGTTGTTCATACAATCATTTTTAATAGGTTTGTTGTTCTTGTGTATCCAATAAATGGAATCAGCCCTTTGCTCGTTGTGCTGCAGCCTAAAGCAAGATGTGCTGTATAAACAACAGCATAATGAAGAACATCTGTTGTGAATGCCAGCATCCCACCTTGATGTATTAGGGGGAAGAAAATGAAAACAAATGAGTGAAATTTCCTTAATTTCTATGTGAAATTCCCTTCGCATAGAAAAAAAATCTAGGTCTGTAGTTTGCATTTAATGTTCCAAATTTAATACATTAAGAAAAGTATACTTTACTGCTTTTTATTCCACTTTGTCATCCATGCAAACTCACAAGTGTCTTTGTCTCAATTGCAGGAAATGGAAATGACAAAATGTGTTTTTCATTAAAGATTTCAAAATCTCATCAGTTTCACAGGCACGCGTCGATGTCCACAGGACAATAATTATGTAACATAGCAGCCCGTTCACATCCCCGGGGCGTTAATTAGCTGCTTTTTGTCAAAGCCGCTGGCGTTGCTTGTATTTGCACAAGGTATTCTTTGGTGTCTGAGTCCTGATGCACTAGGTTATGGCATTAGTGAGACAAGCCTGTCACTTTCAATGTATTTGGTTACGTTTGTGCAAAACCAAACCTAACCAAGTAGTTCAGTGTGTCTAAAACTAACAAATGTGTGAAAAATGAAGCAAACCAGCCTCCAAAAAATTGTCATTCGTAATTTTGGTTCAATAGTATATTAATAGTATAGTAATTTTGGTCTCCTGATCAACAAACCTGTTACTTTAGCCACTAGCACTTACTGTAACATACATGTTACCTCTGTTGGTAGCCAGAATTGCTGGTATTAAGGCCTATATTGAGCTCTAGGTTGATAATGTGCATTTATGTAAATCCATGAATCATTTTATGGATTCATATTTTGACTTTAGCTTTTTTCTGTTGCTGAATTAGGTGTACTGTATGTTGCTCCACTGTTAGGCATCTATTAAGAATGTGCCATTGTTATTGTTGTTGGTATAAAAAGAATATGAAACAATAACAAACTTGTCTTAGAAAAATCCCAACATGTGAGTCTTGTATATGAAAGTCTATACATATTTGTGATATATTATTCTAGGTTTCCACCTGCAAATGGCACTGGGTCTGGATTGTGTGCTGCAGTGGAAAGCATTCAATAACATACCCCTGACCTGTTTTCAAGTGATTAAATTTCCATCTTGCAAAAGCTCTAGGAATATATTTGTTCCCCTGCTTTTGTGATGGAAGCCATCCAACTCAGCGCGCTAACACTGCTCAGGTTCACTTGATATGAGTGTATTAGGAGCAGGAACATCAATAAAAGTGGGTGCAAGTAAATGAGAAACAGAAGTTTCCCAAACACTTCAAGCTAAAGTGATGGGCAATTTCCTCTTTGGTTCTTTTCAAACACCTCTAGCCTTAAATATCTGTTTGTGTCAATGAGGGCAGTAGATTGATTTGTACCCAGGCCAAAAAATAAAAAACATTAATGACAGTTGAAAACTACTAGGTAAATAAATAGAGGAGCTCTGAGATTTCCAGCCGCAATCATCTTTTCAACACAATGTAGTGAAATATTGCAGAACTAATTGTGCCACCAACAAGATAACAATACACTTGACCTTTACTGAGTGCTTAGTGCTTAGACTGCAGGATTTGTTTGAACCTTTAAAAGAAACAATTATTTACACTTTTGGCATCTAATTCAATATATTCCAGATGTCTCCCCTAGTTAATAAGCACTTTTAGTCAAAACTGTAACCAAAATAAGTAAAATAATGGTAGTAGTATTAGTGGTGTACTAATTTACATAATCCCTAATGTGCATGTTCATATTTCAGCTACTTTAGACAACCCTGTGACCTTCATTAAACATTGTTTTTCCTTTTGATTTGGTGTTTCTGAATATGCATTTTGCCAGTAGTTTAAGGATAGGAAGAAATGAAAGCTTCTCAAGCAGAACTCACAACTCATCCTTCTCATGTCACAGGTGTGCCACACGTCATCCTCAATGTCACCAGTGAATCTCATAAGGTAATGCCCAAAGTGTTACCTCATGTCTTTTTTTTCGTTTTAAATTAATTTTTTGAGGCATAAATAGATATTCTGTTTGTTGAAGCACCGCTGTGGAAGCTGCACACCAACACTACGGGTAATCTTACAGGGAGCTCTCTCTCTATTTTTAGATCTGCTCTTTAATTTTTCATAAATTGTTTGCTATGTGTGGTGCCTGGTATTCCTGTCTCTATGGCAGTGTTGCAAACACACTGTCACAAGGCAAGGGCAAAAATAAGGACAGATACACAAGTGGATGTTTCTCCAGATCCAATCTTTTCACCTTTTGTGTGACTTTTGAATTTCTGTTTTCTCTCCCTTAATAACGATACGATTTCTTAAAATTTTTAAAGCCATACAGATAACCATAATGTTAAAGTTGAAAAATCGGCCGGTCAGTTCTGGTTTAAGTTAATTTATGAAGACCTGATTAGTTAGCAACATAGCAATACTGCAGACTGCTACAGGATGCAGCTTCCTTCACGTGTCATTAATTGAATAACTGTTAGACTAGACACAGTTAGAAGATAAAACAAAGGCCCACAGCTAGAATATGTATTCTGCCCTTAAAAAATTGTGCCCATTTTTTTAAATTATTTTTAAAAAAAGGCTGGGATTATCTCCAAACACACACACACACACACACACACACACACACACACACACACACACACACACACACACAAAGAATGACCACCAACGCAAACAGTTGTCATATGGGACATCTGACTTTTGAACATGTTGCGAGATCCTCCTGCCAAATGGCTTCGGAAACATCAATAGGCCCCCAACATTCTATGAAGAATTTACTTAACTATTCTACTATCAGCCATGTGTATTAAAAGCCTAACCCAGTCATGGATAATTGCAATAGCGGAGTAATCAGAAAGTGCTTTTAAAAAAAAAACACTGGCACGTTGTTCAGCCAAAACTACAGTATATACACATCATCTCTGTCTACAGTGAGCTTGCTGACAGCTTTGATTTTAAAGTTAATACTATTGATATCATTGCTCCTATGAAGTGATTCCTGATAAGAAGCAAAAAGCACCATGGATGAGTCACTTTGACATTTATAATTACAGACTTTGTACATTTAATCTTGAATTAAAACAGGCAAGGCAGATATATATTTTCTCAGAGATTATTAATTACAATAGCAATAGTGCTCACACATTATTCTCTGTGGTTCCTCTGCAACTGTTCCCCCAGAAATCTTATCCACTAAGTCCACTAATGATTTTGCATCTTTCACCAAAAAGTCCAGAAAATAAGCCAAACCATAACAGGAGGAATATAATGACGGGCCCCGAGCCTTCACAGACTGTTGTTTAACAGAAATTGTTTAGCGTATGAGTCTCACAACGTGCTGCCTCGATACCCTGCCTCCAAACTTTTTTTAAAGATACTCTCACCTGCATGGCTGAAAAAGTGCTTCAGATAATTAACAGCTGTCTCTGGTCAGGCATTTTCCCCAAAAGCTCCTATGACAATATTAATCGAATGACTTTTACAAAAGGCCCATCAGTAATAAATAACTATTGGCCAATGTCAAACCTGCCAGGAAATATTCTTGAAAATGCTTTTCACCAAAAAACTTGTTATGGTTTCAGCAGGACTGCAAAGGACGAGTGGGCCTTGTTTGATTAGCATTTACTAAACACAGATACTGTCACGGTGATAACAGAAACACTGTCGCTGGTTGTAGGTTATCACATTTAGGGCTGTCTACTGATTATTATCTTGATACTGCAGGATACAAAGACATTGTTCTGTTCTCTGCCATTAATACCCTACTTGTGTGATCTTGACTGAGTTGAATAATAATAATATTGATGATCAGAAGAAGAAGTTCTAAATAACTTGTAGGAGATCAGCAGAAATTCTCCTTTCCAACTGAATGCAAACTGTTATTGCATGTGATATTCATAGCCTACTTCCATCTACGTAACATTAACAGATTGCTTCCTTCTCTTTCCACCCAGTCTACGTCCATTCTTGTACATAGTCTTGTTACCTCCCGTATTGACTACTGCAATTCTCTTCTGCATGGTCTCCCCCAAAAATCCCTCCATAAGCTTCAACTGGTTCAGAACTCTGCTGCTCGCATTATCACCAGAACCCCCTCCTACCAGCACATCACCCCTGTTCTTCAGGAACTTCACTGGCTCCCTGTGAAATTCCGGATAATTTTCAAACTTCTTCTGCTCACCTTCAAGGCCATTCATAACCTCGCTCCTTCTTACCTTTCTGACCTGTTAACCACCACTTGTTCTGCCCGTTCACTTCGTTCTTCTTCTTCTGTCCAGCTTACTGTACCTTCCTTCCGCCTCACCACCATGTGAAGCAGAGCTTTCAGCTGCTCTGCTCCCAGGCTGTGGAACTCTCTGCCCCCTGAAATAAGAAATATTGGTTCTCTCCCCCAGTTTAAATCCCAACTCAAAACTCATCTGTTCAAATCTGCATATTCACTGTGAATCCACTGTTTGTTCATTTTATCTTGTGCTTTTATTTATTGTTCTTATTCTGCCATTGTTTTACTAAGTGTTTTATCCTATTGTAAAGTGTCCTTGGGTGACTTGAAAGGCGCTCATAAATAAAAATTATTATTATTATTATTATTATAATGCAAGCATACTGTACATCCACAGCTCACATCTTGGTACGAGTCAGGGAAAATGAATCAAAGCACCCCCAAAGATTTCTTACTTTTTTGACAATATTTGCTGTTTGTGTGACACACTACTAAAAATATAAAAAGCATACAGTACTTGGTTGAGACGTAACATTTTAGCAACAAAAGTATAGATACCACCCCCCCTCCCAAAATGGTTTGTTCCAGTTCTCCCCTACTCTGGCTCTAGCGCCCTTTCTGCCAGAGAGATGGTGGCTGAGATGCAGCGGAGCAGAGATGTAAGTGCCTGGCTTAAAACAGGACATATTAGCTACATTTAACCTTCAATTACTCTTTATATAGTTAGGTAGGAGTCAGACCATGACAACATTACACCAGGTAACCTGCAGGGTTGAAAACGTGTTTTCCGACGATGTTTGCTACCCTACAATCCGTCCTGCTCTGTAGTAAAATCAGCGACATTTGACCGTTCTGTTGCTCCCATTTAAATGTATACAGCCTATTTATAATTTAAAACTTGACATTGTCCGTAGCCTATTGTTGTTACCACTGTCCTGTTTTAAATTGGTGTGTGTGTGTGTGTGTGTGTGTGTGTGTGTGTGTGTGTGTGTGTGTGTGTGTGTACAGAGAGACAGCCAGGTTCATAATGGATATAAGGAAGTTTTTTCAAAAAAAGGAGCCACATTCAGGTAAAAGTGTAAAATCAAATGATCCGTCAATCAAGAATAATGTTGGATCAGTGTTTCAATATTTATATCTTTTATTAGATGTTCATGTGGTTTGGTTATTTGCCGTTTGGTTGAAAGTACACTGAGAGAGGACTTTTTGTTAGTGATCTTAATAGTATTTTTTCATATTAATTTAATTTTTCATCTAATTGAATACAGTCTATTTGTGTATGATTGTCAGTCCGAAGAGGGAGAGAGTAAAGAGGAGAACGTGAGGAGAAAGTACAAGATCAGGAAGAACCAGGTAAGAAAACAGACAGGGAACAGTGACAGGCACAACAGAAACTGTTAAACTGACAAAGAGAAAAAAACCTGATTTTACTCACACAGTCTGGAAGTTGTGTCCTCCCTATATTAAAGCTGCTATACAGAATCTGCAAAACAAACTGGGTTGAAACATTCAACAACAAACAACATTCCAACATAACATTATCAATGATTGAGGAGATTAAAATTAATGATATATTTTTATGTGGTTCAGCTACAACTCTACTAAAACCTCAGCCAGTAATAGGTAGGCCAACTTTTGGACTGTCCAGTTGTCTGTATGACTGCTGCATTATGTACATCACATTTGCGCACTATCAGAAAGTGCCAAACAGCCCTGGTGGAGTGAGGAGCTGTAAAGAGAAGCAGATGCTCTGTTTATATTCTAAAAATGTTTTAAGCTTGTTTCAAAGATTCTGTACTACTAAAATGTTAAGCTCTCCCAAGTACCACTATGAAAGCATGAAACTCATAAATCTTACAACACAAAATTAGTATTATTAAATTAGTCAAATTAGTATCAGCAGTAAAGATTTTTTCATACATGGTATACAATCTACCACAGGCAAAGTTGCCTCCATTTTTATAGTTTTTTTTTTTTTTTAATATTTTGTAATAATTTATTTGTAATAATTTATTCTGTTTTGGGAGTGTTTTTTATGCATCTGTATTATATTATACATATACATTAAAAGTGAATCTCTGTCCAAAAAATGCTCTCAGTTTACTTTTTACTCACTATGAGCATCATTCATCATTCTCCTCCAGTAATTAAGGTTAGAATATGTATTTATTTTTTTATTCCAATCCATTCTTCTTTTGCAGCATTTAAATAACCTTTATCAGATTTGATGGTTTTGTTACAGACTTTTCAAAAAAAGTGTTTTGCTTTTCTTTCACAAATGTGGGGATTAAATTGTGTTAAAATGTACAAAACAGTGATGTCATGTTTTGTGACGAGGACCCAGGCACAGAGAGACTTGATGAATTTAAGAATCGTATGATTTAATGAAGAAATTTGCAGACTTGCACAGAGAGGGTAAAATTATGATGACTGATAACGAAACGAAAACAACAGACGATGAGGACAGGGAGGAACAGGGGTTTAAACGCACCAAGGAGACAGTCACAGGGAACTCGGGACAACTGAGTCCCGAGTTGGGGATGCAGGGACTGACAGAGATGAGGAAGAAGTCTCATTGTGACAAGTAAAGTTTATCTTGCCTGGCTGGGCAGCTCTCCTGGTGCTCAGCACCCCCAAAGCTCTGATCCTAGAATCGCCCCTGGTACTAGTTAGGAACCATGTGCAGCTGTAGCAATGTGTTTATCCGCAGTTTCCAAAAGCCTCCATCATGGTTAAAAATTAGGATGCTAAAAAAAAAAAAATGAGGCTAACAGCTGACTGGCCTGTGGCAGAACATCAAGCACATGATGGAGCTGCACCTTGTGCTCCAGGAGGAGGGACGAAAGAGCAGAATTGCTTAATGTGCCAAATGATATTTCAGTTTAATTCTCTGCATGTGCTAGAAATAGAAAAAGACATGTACTTGTATTTCACATCAGAGATTGTTTTTGCAAATTGAGGTAATAATGAAAAGGCCTGCCATTTCAGACTGTCAGAGAAAAAGGAAAGCTAATACCATAGCTGATATAATGACATTGTGTTTAATCGATATCTTTCATTTGAGCAGTCCATATAGTATTAGGCATGTCCGGTAAATAATTTTATGTTTTAAAAATAAATACACTGGGGGGGAAGAGGAAAAACAGCGGTAAGGGATGATGTACTTAATGCTGCAAACATTTTTAAAAAAGCAATTAAAAAAATTGTATCTGGTACCAAACAAAATGTGTTTGGTACCAGATATAGCTAAACGTTCATTTTTATGTGTAGTTCTTGGGAAGAGATCCCTAATGATGAAGATGACAATAAAAGACAGCAATCAGTTGCATCAAATCTTAAAGCAATAAGGCAATTCACACAGTACCTAAAAATCAATACTATTTTATAGCTTACATCACCAGTCCCAAAAGAAGAACAGAAAATATTCCATCAGTGGAAGAAAATTCCACCCATGAGTGCCAGTGTGTCCACATTGTTTCTTGCGCAGCTGGTGATTCTAATTTGACCTTGAAGTATATAAAAGTTAAATGCTCCATGGTTAAAATGTGACTTCATCTAAAACACTTTGAGTTGTCCGACTGGAAGAGTTTCACATAAATGTGAGTACATATAGTTTAAAAGTATTGCACTCCATTTGTGGTAAAGAATTCCACTTTACAGAAGCCTTAACTGTTTTGCACTGAAATTTAACAAAACAGTCTCCGCTAACAGAACGTGTGAACTTGTGCCAACCTTGAGCCAGCACAACATGTTGTTAGAAACTGTTTAACAGTTTAGTAATAATTTAATAATACTACATTTTTATTTATAGGCGACTTTCAATACACTCAAGGACAACTTATTAGCAAGTTTAAGGGCCTTTGATGCTAAATTGTGGATAATCTTATGCAGAAATCCAATAATAGACTTAAACATAAAAAAAAAATCAGATGTCAACAGATAATACTAATACCAATATTACTAATCGGTGATAGCTTTTTAAAATTACTATCAGTGTGTAGAGACTATAGAGTGATTGCTGATACTCTATTTGTGTACGAGAATGAAACGTGAGACAGCTTGGTATTGTATTAGCAGCAGCCTATTAATATTCAGCAAATCCTACCTCTGGGATGCTTACTAAGTTTTGGAGACAGCAGTTACAGCTACATTGTATGGGTTTTTCTATTTTCATACTATAATGTCATGTCCCTGTTTATTTTTTAATGTATTTACAAGAGTGGCATTGACACAATAATACATATACTACCCCATAGTACTGCTGTGCTGCTGCTGTTGTATGCTGACTCTGTCAGTGAGCTAAAGATCCATCTGGTTTTATTCTGATTTGGTTTGAGCAATGGCATTATACTGCTGAACTCCAGGCTGGCTTAGATAGTGACAAGCAACTGATTTTTTCTTTTTCTGTAAAAAGAGAGATCTGCCCTGCAATGGCTTGTTCCCTTGAAATGACAGCAGTTCAGCAGAGGATGAAAAATGGTAAATTAATATATTAGCTGAAGGATCTGGAAGTACATGTAGACAGAAGGGTAAATGGTTTGGGAATACCCAGTAAGAAAAGGAAATGCTTTAATTGTTTTGGGAACAAACATAGGAAGACTTGAGGCTTTAAGGAAATATTAGACCTGAGAGATGAGTTGAGGTGAGCTTCCTGGTTTAACTTACAATTCACAGTAGCTTTGTTTGCTTGGACTGCATTTAGCCAGAGCCTGCTCTTACATAGCACAGCAATCTTAATATTTGACTTCCCAGAAATTTAAAAGTCACATATTTCTGGTGAGCAAGTGAGGATTATAACCAGCAATGATGGTTATAATCCACTACACATAGTGTAACATAGTACTGTAAGGAATAGAGACACATTCCTACCTGCTTTGTTGTAAATCATACTTTGTAGGTCAAACGAATCAAAAACAAACTATACTTTTACAAAAAATTAGTTGCCAAGCATCAAAATGCATTAGGTGTCAAAATATAAAGCTCATCGTGAATGACATTTGATTATGATTGATATGACTTTTTAAGCATGGCAGAATGATGGCAGTACTTCCCCTGTGGTCTCCAGCTTCATTTGCGTCAGCGGTGTTTCCCCAGGTGTTTCCACTTCCCTCATTATCCTTCTGTGTATTTAAGTCCTCTGTCTCCCTCTGTTCACTGTCAGATCATCTGTTATTCTTACCTCATGTTTCATGGATGTCATGTTTCTCTCGGTTTTCTCATGTTCACGGTTGGTCTTATGGTTATCATTAGAGCTTTTCCAGGTCCATCATTAGTGTCTTCCCAGTTTAGGTTATCGTTTAGTTTTTCACCTTTGTTCGTCTGTGCTTTTGTGTCTGTGGTAGTTATCGGGCAAAATAAACGGCTCGCTTTTTGTTAAACTTCCCTGTCCTGTGTGTGACTGTAGTTGGGTCCATGCTCCTCAAACACACCGGCCGTGACAGTTCCCCACCCCTCATCTAGAGACTGGGTTCACTGACCAGTGTTTAGCCCTGCATGTTTGGGACTTTGGCATTAAGGTTCACAGCAACTACCAGCAACCACTCATAACTTAGGAAGGACAAATGTTTTAACCTCCTAAGACTTAAGATTTTATTTTTTGACCAAATTTTTTGTTTCACTTATGAGGATATTCATTTAAAATTTTGATAGAACAGTAGCAGTATAATGTCCTCGTAAGTGGATATCAGGCCTTGTAGAGCAAGATTTAGTATTTTGGTCTAAATAACCCAAAATGTGATGTCCACATATGTGGACGCCAGGTCCTAGGAGGTTAAATATGTTAGTAGGTTTTAGATGTGCATCAGTGTCTAGGATTGAAAACATCAGGTATAACAAAACATAAATTAATTTAAAAAGCCAGATGTTTTAGGTGGTACTTAGATTATTACAGTTACCTGTACACATCTCAGTTAACGTGAAAGAACTATAAATACTTGCCAAATGAATACAGCTTTAAGTAAATTCTTTACATTTTTTTTAAGTAAGATTGTGCATCATTTTGTTTTACAGTTTTAGAAAGGAGCAAGTTGCAAAACTTTGGCCAGTCATTTGAGTTCTCAAATAACTTTTACCAAGGTTATACTTTAATTAGCTTGTTAGAGCTATAGCATATTCACAGTCACAGGAAAGGCAAATTTCAAAGTCTTTTTTTAAATACTCTGACCCTGTTAACCTTATCCTAACAATAAACAGCAATGGTTTCCACCCCAGCACAGTAAAGATTCAAATAAATGATGCCTACAAAGCAGGAGGAACCTATAATGAGATATCAAAGCCCAAAGCTTTTTATCAGTTCATAATATGAAAAAGAAATGGCAGCAATATAAACAGGGAATGTTAATTTGAGATCTTAACAACTAAGCAAACACTTTGGAAAAACTGCTTGTATCATTGTTCAAAAAGCAAATGAACCTCTAGTCTAAGCCATATCTTTTGCAAAGACCTGCAGAAAGATTAAACAAACACTGCAACGGTGCTGTGCAGCCACACCTGTAGAAGAACAGTTTTTGTGTCCTCATCACAAATTGATTTTTCAGATGTTTTAAAACGAACATCTCCACTCTCAGTCTAAAGCAGGGGTGGCTTTCTTTCTTTTATGCACATTTTTAAGTTCCACAGATACATTTTTACTGACAGAAAACCTTTTTTCTGTTCTGATATCTTCAGTACCATTTAATACTCTAATGTAAGCATTCATAGTATGGCATACTTACGTTCTTTTTCCTGTAAAAATCTTTTGCGTTTGATCACTACTGATTACTTGCATCAAACTGGTTTAAATAGTGTGCACAGCTCACTACATTCTTACTAAAGATGTTCTTTTGGTGCTTCGCTTCTTCTCCTCACCAAACCATTTTGTCTGTATTCACACATTCTTAATTGTTCCAATATTCCAACTATTCTAATATTCTTGGAAGTGTGCTTGGAATGTTCAACCATATCTTTTCAAATTTTAAGGTAATTGTATTATGCTTTTAATTGAGTTCTGAATATGTGCTAAACCTATTTTTTTATTTATCGTAACCTTGTAAATTTGTTATTCTGCGTAAAACATGTGGTGAACTTGAGCTATTTAACCAGATAAAAACTGGTTAAATAGCATACAAGACAACATTCTGTTTAGATACTGAACCCCTATATTAATGTATGCATTGACCCCATTATTAGATGTTTTCACAGGTGTCAGAAAGTAAAACAGCTTACAGCTCAACAGACTGCGAGGCTGAGGTCTTAATGAAACAGCCCCCCCCCCCCCCCCCCCCTCCAAAGCTTGTCATACAGATTGAAATGTATTATATCTACTCTTCATTCAACCTGGCAGTTTTGAAAACTACTGACTGTGGTGAGGAGTGACTGACACTAACCATGTATTAGTGGACTATATTGCTGATACATCCTTCTGGCTATACTTAAGTGTGTGTCACAACAGCAAAGATTGACATTTGCCAAATCCTGAAAAGCTCAGGGATATTTACATGATTAAATTTGTGCACATATCAAAACAAGTAGCATTTTTGCAAAACAGATGTCAAAAGAAAGAAATGACTTCAAGGGCTTAAAACCTGAAGGTCACAAGTATCTAAAGAAAAAGCTCCAAAATGTCCAGATTCATTATTTAATATTTTGTTACATGTTTTGACTTTGGATGTGGTACTTACTTTGACGTGTCAGCAAACCAATAAAAATCACAACGATTTTGGATTTTATTTCTATGATTCAAGTATTATTGACAAATGTATTTTTAACGTAAGTTGCAAGTATACAAATATACACATTTATATGTTCATAATTTGAAAAGTAATTAACAGAAAGACATATGCATTGCAGTTTTTGGAAAGCATTTCAGCACTGAGTCATGCATTTGTTTGGCACCTCTGTGGATTGACACATTTGGTATTTAAGAATCTGCAGGAGCAGAAGAATGTATGTAAGAGTGGCTCGAAGCAGACAATAATGCTCATGCTCACTTGTTATAAAGAATATATAACTTTTTTGTTCCCTGAGAGATTCTTTCATTTATAGGTGTGCACATTTTTGTTAAAATTAACATTCCATCTCTGTTCCATTTCAAGTATTCGAAACATTTAATTTGAATTAAAGAAAAAAACTACCCAGATCTTGAGAATGTCCAAAATGTAGATTTTAAGGGTATAGAATCACACATAAAGCACTTCACCAACCTCAATAAGAAAGTGGTAATTCATGTAATAAAATCAAGCAGGTGGATGGAAGAGGAATAACCTTTAGGCCGCAGGCCAATTTAAATAACCTTGAAACCCAGGTAAGCTACATAAGCTAACAAGTCTTCCATGTCAGACACTTTTATTCCTGTGTAAATTAAAACTACCTCCAACAGGATATCTTTGCACAATTTTTATTACTTAATATTCTCCACCAACCATTTGTATATTGGTTGCTGAATTGTTGAAAGAAATATATTATTGACAGAAAAACACATTTGCATCCCTGTCATACTCTCCAAACTGTTGGAATTGGGTGTTTGATTACTTTAAACATAAACACAGGTTCCTTTTGTCATATAGAGTTATACACTTGAATCAGGTAAATCAAAACAAGAACCATTGGTGTCATTCACAGTAACCACAGTAGCTTAGTTTCAGAAACATTTTTTGCTCATACGCAAAAAGTGCCAACTGCTGTCAGTATAGAAAACAGCAACACAGTAGAGATGCTGCTGATGCACTTAAAGATTTCAGATTTTTTTGTTGCTTCTATTCAATTTTATTCATACAGTGCAAAATAACAACAACAAATGCCTCAAGGTGCTTTATATTGTAAGATGAACACCCTACAATAATACAAAGAAAACTTGATTTTGTAGTAATTTTCGATTAAAAAGCTGTTTGTAGTTGTTATATATCGCTGGTGAAAGAGTGTTTGAATAATGAAGTAGCTATAGGTACAGATCCACTGCAATAAGTACATACTGTACACTAGTAGAAATGTATTTCTACTATGCCCAGCTCAGTGGAATACACAAAAAAAGTGAAAAATATCTGTGCAGGTGTCAGCAAAACAACGGAATTGTACTTTTACAGTCTAAGCAACGTTATGAATTTCTCAGCAAACAACTCTATTATTCGTATGAACAACAGGTGGTTTATTTTGCAGTTCTTAGAGAGAAAGTGGATTCCTTTGCAGTCATTTACAAGTAAAATAGTAGTATTTAAAAGTAAGGATTTACCTAAATACTACTTAATACTTAATTAAATGATATAAAAATGTGGACAAGTGGACAAGGACAGTTAGTTGTACATGGTCTAGCTGTATACATTCAGTATTTTTAGACTGGTTTCATACCATGATGGACAACTATACAACAGTTTAATGGAGATTACTGCAAGAGCGGTCATTGTGTATAAAGTAAGAGCACATTTGTTCCAGTCTGCTCTATAAGCTGCAACTGATTTGTTTTCTGTAAAGTCCTCAAAATAATGCAGATTATGATGATGCATCAAGCAGAGCACATACATTCTCATTTAGAATAGCCTGATATAGAAGGTTACGCATGTGGTTGTGTAGTTACTATGAGATTAACACAACTACAGATCTGCATTATATACATGACATTATAAAGATCTAACTCAAAATTCCCACTGCCTAAGATGAAACACTAATAATTTACATTGGAGCTTGATAATATCATGTCAATATTTGAAAAAAAAATAACTGTGAAATATAAAATACAAGCCAATTCTTTAATAGTGTAGTAACATTTTGGTAATGTAATGCAATGATATGGTTATATCTGTTATACCTTATATATTTAAAAATTAACCCATTTCCAGCAAACTAGCATAATATTACCAACATATTACAATTCTATTACTTTTCCTTTATTTAAATGTTTTTGTCTCACCATAACAGAAGCCTTAAGACCTGTTTAATAATTGATATATCTGTTTGTATAACACTATTGCATATGAATAATGTGTTTTGAGGCAAGATGAAAGCTACTTTGAAATTTGAAGATCAGCTCGACAGCATCAATCCAATAGCTTAAAGGAAAAAGTATATGTGTCCATGTGTTCTCTAATCAAAACCTTTAAACTGAGTCGCACATTAACGTTGAAATGTGCCACAAGAAAATAAATCAAAGCAGAAATACTGAAATGGCATTTTAGCTCTGTGTCACTGCAGGCCATCGTGTTAGCAAATGCACTGCAGTTGATAAACTTTTGGATCGCTCCTGGCACATTCCATCTGTCAAATACACACACATATATATATATATATATATATATATATATATATATATATATATATATATATATATATATGTATAACATGTCCCTCCAGTGTTCATGTTCCACTTGTGATTATAAAATGCATTATTCAAGCTCAAATATCAGATGAATTATTTGCATAGCCTCCCACTGTTCTCTCCAAGCAAGAATGTAATCTGTTTTTACACTGTCTTGGTCCTGTAAGGAAAATGTAACTTGTAATCAAGGCAGCAAAGCAAAGTTAAAATTAGGATTAATTCAGATTTTCAGAAAGTGTTGTCATGTTTTCCTGACTGGCAGATTATTGGACCTACACTTAAGCACCTTAACTTTGCTCAGGCAATTTAGCAGCATTATGACTTTGCATAAACCTTGAATAATGCTGCTAGATGGGGGGGCTGTGCAGTGCATCAGAGGTGCAAAGAGAACACAATTTGAAAGCTGCATAATACCTTCGGAGTTGGCATTGCAGAAGTGACTGTTTGGTTGGGCATAATATCCTCAGTGAAGTGCTGTTTTTATGGGTGCACGGAAACAGGCTAAATTTGCTGAACGACTCGTGTAAGCCTTTTGAGGTCATGACATACTTAGCACAAATAACGTGTTTTAGCTAAAACTTCACTTTTACTGCTATTCTAGTATGTGTCTTCATAAATGTGTGCTTGTTTTGCAAACAACTACTGCAACACATACTTCACTTTGGTATTTGGCTATGGCCCTAGGCCTAGAAGTTTGTCCTACATAATAATTTTTTCTGCCTCAGCTACCATGCTGTGCAAGCTCTGTTCCAATTAGACCTCCTGAATTAGGAATCAGTTCTTGATTAAACAAAATAGATTAAATATCATATTAGGAAGTTTTCCAACTTTTTTCATGGCCCATTCCTTTTTATTATTTCACTGCCATACCCCTGGGTACAAACTATTCAAACCAAGCTATTTCAAAGACACACTGTAGTGCTCCAGATTCCGAAATTAAGATTTATTTACTCCGGAAGTAGTACTGCTTGAGGGTTTCTATTTTGATGCTGATGAAAAAAGAAAGATGAAAAATGTTTAAGCTTCATTTGACTGGCCTCTTGTGATATAATGCAGGAACCCAGCATGAACTAATTTCATTTCCATTGCAGGCTGCTGTGCAGTTTATCAATGCCACATACAGTTTTAATAATAAATTCATTAAATCTCTTCAAGGAAAACTATTGCCCGCTCTGTTCACTTTCTGTAGAATAGCACATCTGTCTAAGGATTTTCCTAAATATACTGCTTTCTCTTTTCTGACTGCTCAGCTATCCATGCCTCATTCTGACCACATCACAAATATAAAATGAAGGATTTAGCTGCAACTTTCTCAATTTCAACCAGTCCTTGGCATGCATTATTTTGATACGTGTCATTGGCTGCTGTGTTTAATTGGGAGCTGTCTGCACAAATATAAGCCTGGGGAAGAGGGATGGGTTGACAGCAAAACAACATTTCCCACCAGAGTGCAAAAACCTGCCATTTATAAAAGATGTGATCGGCTCTTTGTGTGTTTTCATATGACAGTCCATTAATAGGAGGGGAATATGGGCTTGCGATGGATAGGCAGATCTGTACACTCTGTAATGGTGCTATTAGCAACCGGGGCATGGGCAGAGACAAGACGCAAGTGTGCATGTTTATGTTCTTGTGAGCATAGCCAGACTTACAAGCTAAGCAATAACAAAAACATAATGCATCTTATATTTAATCATTTTACTCGCTGACTAATGGAGTATGCTCTGCAGCACATGTAGGCCTTCGATGGCATTTTAGTGTCATGAGTTCTAATTTCAAATTGATATGAAAGTTGGAGGTGATAAAGAGACAGCTAACTTCATCCACATTACAGACACCTCCTACTATAAATTACACGTGTGATTAATCATACAATGACACACACAGAAATGTTCTTTTCATGAAATTCAACATTGCTATAAGACTGTTTGGAAATTCAAATAACACCGATTCAGATTACCATGAAAGAAAATCAATTTTAACCTGCCTTCTGTTAATGTAGCTGCATGTTTCTTATAATAAAATTAGCTTGACCTCAGAGGACCTTATTACACAATGCTGTGTGCTTGAATTTAAATCAGAGTCCAGCAATGTGATGAAAACAATTAATGGAAGCGGTGTGAATGAGTCAGACTTTTTTTTTTATAGCTTTATTGTAAAATACCATTAGTGCTGCTTTATAGTCTGGCAGTTTCACAGTTCTAGGGCCATAATTAAAGTCAAATTTTGAATTATTGTTTTTGATTTTAATAAATTACATTTCTGCGCAAGTTCAGTGGATAGCAAAGTCATTATAAATCAATCCCATGAACCATGAATGTGTAACGTTTTGGACAGTCGATCCAGTAAAGGTTGAAATATTTCACATATGAAAATTTTAAGTGGTTGGTGAATCACCTTCATCATTTGTAGGGCGTTCGTGTATATGTAAATCTCTGATGGTAAATGTGAATCAGTTAATCAAAATCAATTCAGTCTTTTTTTTTTCAACAGATTTCAGAAATTCCACCCGAGTTAACTCAGATGGGTTTGTTTTAGTTAATCTGGCTCTTCTGGTACTCTTCTTGAATTTTTATTTGGAATGTTTTCACACAACTGCTGGTTTGGACTTATAAGGGTCATATATCTGGGGATACTAGTTCCTTGCATTTAGTGCATGTTAAAGAAAGTTTTTGGAAGCTATAGTGTGATACACAAGGCATAGCTCTGTTCCTGCCTCCCAAGGTTTCTTCTAAATTATTTTGCTGCCTGGATGACTGACTGAAATTTCCAATTTGCATAGGCAAAATCAAATTACCAGCCTCCTCTGGTAATACTAATGCAGCCCTGAGAGGGCTTTAGTATGCACAAAACCTGTTTCCTATTCATAGGAAGCAATGCATGGGTAACGGCACAGGTGAAAAGGTTTGTTGCAGCGTGGCCTTGGTAAAGACTTGTGTATGTGCATATATCTGAACAGGTTTGGGAACAGTGAATAAAATGTGTGAAACGGGTTCAGAAATGTGTTTGAGCTTTCTGTTCTGGTAATCAGCATGCTTAAAATGCTCTATTTTCAAATACCAAAGAGTAGATACACACAGGTGGTTTACACATCCCGGTTTGCCTCCAAAGCACCAGCCCCTCATCAGAAATTAAAATGGCTCACTGAGGATGTGAAATAACAATGATGGCCTTGAAAGCCCCGAGCAGCTGGTCCTCCCAGAATCAGCCATATGGACCACTAGGGTTAGTGTTATTTTTGCATTCAGTCCTGTCGAACATGCTAAGGGAAATTAGAGTTCAACCTGCCAGCCTGTCTGCGGTTGAGTCCACTGCGCTCTGATCTACGACAGGAATTCATCCTGCCTGTAGCCATAGCAACAACTTAGGTCTAATGTGCTCAGCTTGAAATGACCAGGAGGGACTTTTTTCAAAGACTGCTCCCTCACACCTTTGTCTCAGATGCCCTTAGTCACAAAAGTTAATCTGTCGATTTGTTTTCACAGACTAAATGGCTGCTGGATAGCCTGACATCAGTTTGTGAAATGCTCGTGAAATTTTATGTATTGATTTCTGTTCATGGGCACAAATTGTACTGCTCCACTTTGAAAGAGTCACACACATCTGCCTTGGCAGGCGCAAGGTAGTCATAGGACCTTCACCTAATGTTGGGCTGAGGCGGTATAATATTTTTGTCTGTTGTCCTCCATCTCAGATGAGGCACAGAATCTTGCCTTTTCATCACTGAGAGACATGACAGACTACAAATTGCTCTCTGGTAAATCATGAGAAAATAATGTAAATAGAGACCAGTGACCAAAGTAAGTGCGTACACACACTGGCAATGTCTGTGTTCTTTTGTAGCAGGTGAAGCACTCTGTCAGAGTTTTGTTCACTGTCACAGAAGCGATGAAAAAAAAAATGTATATATATATATATGTATATATATATATATATATATATATATATATATATATATATATATATATATATATATATATATATATATATACACACATACACATACACATACACATACACATACATGAATGATGAATTGAAAGTCACTTATTTTTACAAATATATCATGTCATGTCAAATTTGACTTCATGAATGCCTTGAATGAAAAATTAAGGAATCTTTCGTGATTACTTGTAATTCTGAGGACTTAAAGACATTCTGTTTGGCCTCTTTGCCACATTTGTCACTGTGCAAATCCATTAATAGTTGCTGATGTAAATTTTAGTCTTACTAGTGGAACAACCAAAAGAACAATGACCATTGTAAAATCTCAGAAAAAAACATGGTGATAAAGACTTAGGAAACATGGTAAATACACAAGCAGATTAATGACTGGAAGATTGATAGTTCATACCATATCATATAGGTGCAAGAAGTGCTTTTTTTTTTCGTCCTTTCCTTTCTTTCTTTCTTTCCTTCTTTTTTTTGTTTCAAATTTTTTGTAGTACCTGGATGACTCTGAAGGAAGAATGCATTCAGTTTCCTGGTTAAATAAAGGTTTAGAGAATGACTGGAGTGCAAAGAAGAAGAAAAAAAACTTAAGCTGTGTCTTCAAAGAGAAAACTGATTCAGCTTCCTTGATGTGAAAAGGCAAACTGTTCATAGCAGAGAAGCTCCCCCACCCGCTGTTTTTTTTAATCCCAAGAATCCCAGTATCTCCTGTGTGCTGGAAATGCAAAAAGGTACAGGATATATAAAAAGAGCAAAGGGCCAGAAAGGTAAGGTGGGGTCATGTTGCTTCCCAGAGTTGCTAAAAACTTTGAAATTCTGAGTGACTGATTGAAAAGTAATATAATACAGATTTGAAATTCCAAGTAAAGAACTTGAAATACGATTTCTGACATGGAGATCTCCATTTATCTTAAACGAGCGAACATCCAAAATGCAGACAATTTTCACTACGAAACGCTTAGACTCAGCACTTAAGTGTTTTTGCAGAGTGCGTTAGGCTGAATGAAGCTGGAAGAAGACATTCTGGGAACATATCAAAATGAAAACAAACAACAACATCGAAAAACTACCTAAAATGGAACAGGAAGGGATTATGAAGACAAATGATCTGTCTTCAGGTTTAATGTCTGTGAATACCTGTTACATTATGCTGATGTGCTAGCTTTTGATGCAACTCTTAGTCTGTCTGTGTCTTAATTGTTTGCAAACACTTCCATGGCTTTATTCTATTGCTTTGTTAATGAACTTAATCTTTAAAAAAAACAGCTAAACTAACAAAATAAAAGCAGCCAGCAGAGATGAAGCTTAGATGTATATTATATTAACTTGTATAATTTACTTACGATATAAAGCTTTCTGTAGATTCAGAGAAAAGTTTCTCTTTGTGTAAATGTTTGTTTTACACCTCAGCCTGTTCTATATAGGTCTACTTATTCTCAGATTGACAGGTGGCGGAAACTATATCGGGAGCACTTGGGTGTCAGGTGTGACTTTGTAAATGGGTTACATACCTCACAGACCAGGTAAGAGGGCTCATCAGCAGAATTTTTTGCAGTGTTTTTTTTTTTTTTTTGTACATGTGATTTAGTGAAAAGTTGTGAATCTTGACTACATCGCAGTAAGTTCTCCTTCCTTTCATACACAAATGTGGCAAAGTAACGGTTTAAAAATGTGAAAGAATGGGAGGAAAAAGCTAAAGGATTTACCAGAAGGACTACGACAGGGATGCTCAACTCATTTTACATCTGGGTCAACACTCAGTCCGCTTTAACCTTAAGCGTGGCCTAACCAGTGAAACTACCCTTTCTGTCAATGTAAAGGAGTTCAACTACAATCCCTAAGATATCTTAACAGTAAAAAAGAAGTGCAATTTCTTCAAAACGTCTCAGTTTTCCTACATGATAAAGAAACGCTGCTGTAGTAAATCAAAGAAAGACGTCGGGCTTAAACTGCAAGAAATAATAGAAGATATAATAATAATAATAATAATAATAATAATAATAATGTAAAATCTGAGAAACTAATGAGAAATCAGAATTTTGGTGGTATTTACTGGTAGAAAAAGTTGTAAACTGTGTGAAAATACAGTCCAAAATTCATGCCCTACTTCACATTTTCCAAAGCTGTCCAGTGGGCTACAAGTAAGTCTGTGCCAGGCCAATTCTGGCCCTTGGCCTTATGTTGACATCCCTGTACTAGAGCTTATGTTGTAGTACCACGATGACCTTTAAAGAAATGAATGACATACAAGATGACCTGGCAGGCATGAAATCTTTGTGTCATGGTGATACTGTAATGTACTTACCTTCGTATTCTGCTTTTCTTATCTTACTGACTAATAAAAGCACTTCTAAATACGGAAACCCACACAGGCAGAGGAGAGAACACGGGGAGTTCTTAAAGAAAAGCCGCCAGCCAGGGTTTGAACCAGAAACCTTCTTGCTGTGAGGTGACAGTGTTAATCACTCTATCACTTTGCTAAGATAGTTGGAAAATGTAACTGCTTGCTATTTTCCTGTAGACTTGCTGTTTTTTTTCCCCAGAAAGAAGCTAATGCACAAAGGTGTATGTATATACGTATTTTTTCATCCTATCAGTATTTAACATGAAAAACTACAACTACTTTCCACCTAGACATTAATAGTTCAAGGTCTTGATATGGCCAAAAGCAAATATTCGCAATGGAATTTGTAACTTGTGGAGTCGTTAATTGTAGTCCTGATTAGAAACTCTACACTGAAGCTGAACCAAGGACAAACACCAGAAAATACAACCGAATATTCTCTCTCTTAAAATCGGGGACCTTTTGAATAAAACAACATCATCATCCTAGCTTGCTCTACCAGTAAATATGCGAGCTGTAAACTGTAACATTTGCAGACTCTTGTGAGCAAACCCCTCCTCCCTCTCATCACCGCCAACATTGCAGCACGGCTTTAACGATAATGAAATGCTAATGCTATAAATATAAAACAATAATGAGATGTACTGTGGTGTGTGCCCACCTTAACCAAACTCCATGCCTTTCCCTTTAGAAGCCGTCATATTTACTTGCATGTGTGAGAAAAATCTCGTTTATTCCCATGCTGTTTCGCAACCACACGAGTAAAGATCTATAGGCACTTAAAGCATGACACAGATGACGGCTAACAGATTATGAGGGAGCCAGCTGCAATGCTGGGACGCCACAGAATATACAGTGAAATATATGTTTATACTATTTTCTTATATATATTTACTAGGGGTGCAACGATATTCGTATCGATATTGAACCGTTCGATACAGTGCTTTCGGTTCGGTACGCATATGTATCGAACAATACAAAATTTGTAATTTATTTTATCAACTTTCCTTCTGACGATGCTGTCTGTGTTGACCGCTCAGTGAATCTGCGTTCGACTACTCCGCCTAGGGTCAACAGTGCAGCCTAGGCGGAGTAGTCGAACGCAGATTCACTGAGCGCTCAACACAGACAGCATCGTCAGAAGGAAGAGCGCAGGGCAAGCTAGCGAGACAGAAGTTAAGCTCTCCTTACAACATGGACCTCCCCCACTCTCATTCAGATCTGGCGTTTGGAATTATTTTGGTTTTCATGTGACGTATGACCCTGAAGGTAAGCGCGTCATGGACTAAAGTAAAACAGTATGTTGGATGTGCCATGCAATGCTCAATTACATGGGTGGGAACTAGTGTGTTAGCGCAGTTAGCTCGTTAACGTGTTGGCCGTCTAGCCCCTTGCACGGGGCGATCGGCGGTAGCTCGTTAACGGAGATTTGCCGTGTTGTGGCGTTAAGGTCATTTCAACGAGATTAACCTGAAAGCACTAGTGGGAACACGACGAATATGACTGCACATTTACGCCGACATCATCCTAGTGCAAAGACAAGTGGAAGCAGAAAAAAAACAAGCAAGCATGCTACTAACTTTAGCCGAGTCATTTAGACAGCTGTTTAATATGCTGCTGAGAATATAGCCCAGAAGAAGCGGATAGTATAGCTTTTATTTTGGAAAGAGACATTTCTCTGTAATAAACTCTCTTTTCCAAAGATGAGTGATTCCTCAATCAGATACAGGGCTCGTAATATCGCTAGCCCAACGTCCCGGGGCTAGCGATTTTTTCAGTCGGGGTACCAAAATCTATCTCTGCCCTGCCCGTCGGGCTATTGTAGGAAGGAAAAATATATGTCAATGCTTTTGCATTCTTTCGGAAATGTAGCTGGGTTATTATGTCATTGGCATCGGTGAGCCACTGTCAATATGTGACATATTGAAATCGCGTTTGAATTTGCGCTTGTTTTTTTGCTTTCACTTTGCAATTGCGCGAACTGTGTATAGAGAGCGACAGCACTGATCTGTGAGTGATGATAATTTGCGCACCAATTCCTCTGACATCGTCTTATTAATCGTTAGCTTACTATGCAAACATGACAAGTGAAATCTCCCGCAGCAAGCTTAAACATGTGAGAGGTTGATCGCGCAGAGAATCGCTGAGCTTATGTGAGTGCGTGTGTAAAAGCAGCAGGATTTATATTTGACTACGATGACCTGGATGACTGAGAACCTTCACAGACAGATATATATTTTAGTTCTGCTGAGCCAAATAAGACAGGTCAGGGTGAAGAAGTGACAGCCAAAGAAAAGCTTACCACAAAACGGAAAAGTTATGAGAAATCAGACTATAAGGCAAAAAGAAAGTGCAGCTTTATGGTTTCATGGACAAAATAATTTCTGTGGCTGCAATATGACGAGCTAAATAACCAGGGCTGCACATAAGTGGTCCGCAGGTGCGCATTCGCTGTCAAAATAAAAAACACGCACAAGGGTTAGGGTTAAATTTAAAAACTGTACTTTTGAGTTAAAATATATATTTATAATTTTAATAAATGACAAATTAAGAAGGCATGAACAATTTTTTGTATCGAAAAAATATCGAACCGTGACACCAAAGTATCGAACCGAACCGTGAATTTTGTGTATCGTTGCACCCCTAATATTTACCTTAGATTCATAAAGCATGGTTTGTTGATGAGCCTTTGTTTGTTGATCTAATCAGTCTGTTCATTTGTGAAGGTTCCATAATATCGGAGGTTATATGAATGAACATTTAAGGCAACACAGTAAACACGGGGCAAGGAAAAAAAAGATTAGAGTACATTCACAGTTTATCTGTTTGTTCTAAAACTGTGAAAGCTTCCAAAAAAAGATGTAGGCTGGGGCCAGTGATGTGGCCTTGACTCCCAATTCCCTAAAAATACCAGCACTTTGAGATGTGTTGCTTTTTGTGCTTTTCTTTTTATAAAACATGTCCCTGTATTTTCACACACCAAGCAAACTAACTTTTTTTTTATTCTAATAGGCTGTTGAATAACTGCACATGACCTAGTGAGTGGTGATGACAGTAGAGTATAATTTAGCTGTTTAAATGAGGACTTTGATTTTGAACCTGTGCTCTTTCAAGTTGCTGAATCTAATTCCGAGGCTATTTTTGAAATAGTGGGATTCTTAAAGGCAAATGTGCTTGCTATCAGTGGTTTTGATCCGAGCAGTATAACTCAAAGGAAAGCAAGAAATTGAATTGCTTTTGATGCAATTTCTCTGACTGACCTAAACACTCTGAAGCTTTCTGTGGTAATCAGTGTCCAAATCACTACTCAGATATTTGGAAATATTGTTTCTTTTTCCATGAAATTATAAAAGGTAAGCCAGGAATAATCATCATTCATTATACATGTCATGATCCTGGGTCTGCTGACCCAGCGTTTTGTGTTTAGTTTATGTAGCCTTCAGGTTTCCTAAGTTCATCGTTTTCATGCCTAGGTGTTTCTAGTTATTTTCCCCTCGTGTTTCCACCATGTTAAGTCTCCCCTGCTTTTCATGTATGTCATGTCTGTGGCTTATGTTGTCAAGTTCAGGTTGTCATGTCTATGTCTCACTCTGTTTCCTGTTTTATTGTGAAGAGGTCTGGCGTTTCTGTGTTCATCGTGTTCAGTTTTACTCTCCCACTGTGACGTCATTATGTTCATATGTGCCAGCTGTTTCCCCAGGTGTTGCCACTTCCCTCATTATCTTCCTGTGTCCATTTAGTCTGTGTGTTCTCAGTCATTCTTGGTCAGGTCGTCCGTTGTATTCACCCGTTGTACTGCTCCGTTGTTCCTATGTCTCCGCTCCAGGTATCCCTGTCAGTTCGTTATGTTTAGAGTTTTGTATGTTTCGTTTTAGTTCACCCAGTTTAGGTCATTGTTTAGTTTTCATCGATTCCCTATTATTTTGTACCCTCGTTTCTTGCCTTAATAAACGGCTTGTTTTGTTATTCACATCTCATTTCGGTCTGCGCTTGAGTCCTTCCCTGCAACATACGGTCTGCCCTAGCCAGACCGTGACAATACATCAACTTTATTTTTATTCATTATTGTTCTGTTACTTCACAAGTGATCACAGCTTTCATGTAGTGTTACTGGGACAATAACACTTGACAGACTTACAAGTTCCAACTATTCTACAAATATCTGTAAAGGGTAAGTGCCTGGATCCAGTATGTGGTGTTAAACCATTTGTGATGATTTCCAAAAGTTTGAGTGCTAAATATCACAAATCTACAAGTTTGGTGAATGTTCTCAAAACTTTAAGACCTTTATAATTTGGGCTACTAACAGTGCTTGAAGTCACATAAGTGGCCTTATTGAATTTTTTTCCTAACATGTTTTATTAATTAATTTATTTATTTTCCACTTGGTGTGTGTCTCAAAGGTCACTAAGAGGTGGCCGAGAGGTTTCCTCATCCCTCTGAATCAAAATCAGTGGCAAATTAATGAGGCACTCATACCGTTTCTCTCTCAGTACTTTCAGCGGTACAGAGGTGTTGAGAAGAGTATTGCATTTCACATGTACAATACATCAAAAGGCTTCAGTCACTTCTTGATGCCTATTTTTTTTTTTTTTTTTTTTTGTCTTTTCTTCTTTTTTTTCTCCTTTTTTTCTTTTCTTTTTCTTTTTTCTTTCTCAGCAGGCGATCCAGGCGATCGACACCCTTTTTTCCCTTTTCCTTTCTCTCTTTTTTCTGCCCGTTCTGCCGGTCCCCGTTTTTTTATATTTAACAGATCTGAAGAGATGTTTGGAGCCACCATTGTATAAAATCCACAAGTTCTCTTCTATTTCAGACTTGCGGCTCTCTTAAGTCATCAGTAGTGTTTTTCCTTAGTAAGATGTAAGAATGGGTGTATTCTTCCACCTCAAGCTTCATTTCCTTGAACGAGGCAGTGACATGTAATAAAAGCCAAAGAAAGAAAACTTTAAAAAGTAAAAAAATATCATTGTGGAATCATTTTAAATACTTAAATTGACATAAAAATATACTGAAGGAGCATAATAGTAGATAGTTATAAGATATGAGTTGTTACATCCGTTCAGCTACCTTTGGGAAACACCTCTACAGTTGGATGTGCTATCTGTCTACTGCCTTATACATTATATCTTGGTCAATGCTGCAGTTGGAAAGAGCTTATTCCTGGTGGTGGGTGAGAGGTAGCCTGTCAGTGGACTAGGAGATATAAACAACTACACATTGATGGCCAACTTTCAGGATACCTAACCTGCATTTCTTTGAACTGTGAGAGGAACCTATAGGAAGCAGAGACTCTCTAAAGTCCACTGATCCACAAAGATCCAAATCTGCCAGTAGAATTTAGATGGAAGCAAAATATATTTTCCTTAAAAATATAATGAAGTAAAAACACCATTTCATGCTAGCTAAAAAAAAAAAAAAGCAAAGCAGAGGTATGCTACAGACTTAATTACTTTACACTCTCAGATGTTCTTTAAAGAAGTGCAGCTAGTGTGCATGCAGCGCACGGCACTGACTACATGCATAAAGATCACCGAGGCCCTCTAATCGCCTGTAGTTAAGTGTAACCCACCATGTGTTTGAGCACGTGCAGCGGCGTCTCATCAGAGCCACAGTGTGAAGATGACTCACCGCATATGCGCTCACTCACTGCCAGATCTCCTGTGAGGCCTAGCCTGCAGGTACACACAGAAAGACAAAAATACTGACTGCAATGCTACTGCCTGGAGACAAAAGCCAGTCCAAATACTCCACTAAGTGCACAGCAAAATAATTAGGAAATAATGCAATGATGCTGAAAATAAAGCGCACGGGAACTTTTGGGAATAACTTGCAATTACCGGCTCTCCTGTGTTTACACGACACATTCACTGCTTTTATAATGACTCTGTACTGTACACAACCCTAGTCTGCGCAAGAACCACATGGGGAGGACGATTTTAAGGAACAATTAATTTGTTTATGCTAGTATTATATTACCGGTTTCAGCTTCATGGCAAGTATATTCACAATGGTTCATGATTATCTTGTATATATTAGCATTATTTATTTTTTGCTATTTGCTGTTATTTATTTTCATTTATTATTTTAAATCTAAATATAGCAAGAAGGTCCTGAGTTCAATTCCACCATCTGTGTGCAGTGTTTGCGTGGGTTCTCTCTGGGTACTCTGGCTTCCTCCCACATTCCAAAGACATGCAGTTAGTGGGGATAGGTTAACTGGTAACTCTACCCCACGACCCTGACAAGGAAGTGGAAGAGAAGGATTGATGGATGGATATAAAGCGTAAAGTGTCAAAGTGAATTCATATTTCATTTGATATACAGAGATGTGTTTTTGATGTTAAGAGAGAGGATTATATACACATTTCCATTTAATGTGTTTGTTTTTTTTTATGTTTGAATGCTTATATATACACTTTTCGAAAAACTGTTATAATGATGTGTTGAATTGACTGTGGGAAAACCAAGTCCAGGACTAAGTTCTGATTGGTTAGTCAAGTCACATGGGGAGTTCGAACAAGGAAGATGAGTTATTGAAGTATGCAAAGACTAAAGGTACTGCTAAGAATTTTATTTGTTTATTTGTTGTTTTATTTGTTTACATGCACTGCCATGTAACAAACTCTCATGTTAAATATTGCAAGGAGATTGTGTTTGTGCATTTTTAATCTGTCCATCTTTGAACTTAGCCAACTAAGGATTATTGGAAACTTTTCTTCAATGAGTTGTCATCAACTCAGGTAATGGTACCGTCATTTCACCTGTCTTCCATTCAGCTTCATGTGCTCTAAAGAGTAAACACATGCAGCAGGTTGGAGGAGAACAGCGAGCAGCTTTACACACATACAATTGCAACATGCTCAAATTTCAAATCAACCTACCCTCACAGTTTGTCTAGATAATACATAATTATCTTAATAATAATAATAATAATAATAATAATAATAATTATTATTATTATTATTATTATTATTATTCAAAAAATGAATGAGACAATTAGCCAAATACGGCCCTGATCATTAATTCTTCTAAAGATCATCTGTTGGCACAATCCTAACCGAAATACTTTTTAATCTTTTGTCATCTAAAAGGGAAACAACTATGGCACTAAACAGTTATTTCACACTTTACAGTCTTAGCTGTGCCTCTTCTAATTGCACAGCTTAATGTGTTACATCTATTCTTAGACAACAGAGCAATCAAAGCTTGTTTAAATGTTCAGCTGTACTACACTAAGACGGACTAAGATGAAGTGTAGGATTACCTCAGAACCTTACTCAAATTAAGTGATCAATAGCATGACCCTTTCTCTCACAGATGTTTATAAAGGCAGGCATGGCTGGGTGCTTGATTTTATACTCATGTATAAAGCGCCATGAGAGAAGGAATACAGATATTAGATATACCTTTAGTTCTGTAAGAAGTGAGACAAACCTGAATTTGTCAATCAGTGCATGTTCATGACTTCCTATGTTGCATCATAATTGTTAAGGGAGGATGGTTGCTGTATTCAGACCCTGTTCTTTTTACCCTATTTCGCCCCCAAGAGGTCCCATTGATTCTTTTTTTGAAATGCAGTAGAGAATCGCAATCATTCTTGAAAGAGAAATAGCCTACAACATGTCAAATGGTTGAAACAAAGTCTGCCTTTCACAGCTATGCTTAGCTCACCAGGGAACCTAAACCAGCATACTAAAGGCTGCCTCTATTAAAACCAAAACCCAAAGAGAAAATGTAGAGTGTCTACATACACAGGCATAGAAATGCTCCACTACCTTGGACAACCACTGGTGGCTGTTTAGGGTTGATAAGAAATTTGCCCTCAGGTCAGTACATTTCTTAAAAGCACAACTGAGAATGTAGCAGTAATGAACCTATGAGTAAGATATTTTTTATAGCATTATTTGCCTTTCGGATCCCAGTGTCCTCTAGAATGAACTATGTATATTAATGGAAATAAATATTAATGGAAATAAATCCCTGACGTGTAAACATGTATACACCCATTCATCTCAGAAGGCTGATTAAAAGACCTCTTTTTTGTATAAACAGCTTTGACACACAGCCATGTTCACTAATGCAACATCAAGCATGGACATTTTTAATATTGCTAATTCTGTTATCGCTGTGGGGTGTCCGATTACCTCCCAGCCCACTGTGCCACGCTGATGGGTATACTATTAACAACACAGATTGAAAGCGATCCAGTGACACAGGAGTAATCTGATGATAGATAAATAAATAAATAAATAAATAAGGCAACCTAGTAAGGGGTGTTTATATATGATCCCAGTAAATCTCAAAATCATTGTGGTTGACTTTCTCTCCTTCTCTACACTCCCCTCCACCGGTGATAGATTAACTAAGCAGTAATGATGTGTCTCTTGTGGAATGGACAGTGCAAATCGTTGTAGGTTCTAAGCCAGCCAGTGGAGACAGGGTTGGCTGGGCAGAGTGATAGATTAGGGATTTTTAAATACTCCTCCTGGTGAGTTCTGCCACAGCCAAAAGAGCAGCTGGGGTTTTTCTCACTGTGTAAGGGGGGCGGAGAAGGGCCACAGATGGCCATGGGCCCTGCAGGTCAGCGCTATTCAAAGATGCATCCTGGAGTGAATGAGTGCGTAAATTAATCTGGCCCTGCGGATGCACTGGAATTTACTGCTCTGTGTCCTGCAGTAATAAAACCCGCACTTTAAATCTATATTATATATGACACATAAACTATTAAGGAATATTTTAACATTATTTCTCCTATTGATTTGAAGATACATATTATTTTAAAGTCTGTACAGACAATGCAATGATGTAAAGACTTCCAGTCTAAGATGACTAAATCATTACTTAACGAACTGGCACAAAGTTGCTTCATTTTGGGCTGTATGCCAGGGAGCCACATTTCATCACCCTGCTTGCAAACTGATCCATATGATCTCCAATTTTAAGGCAATTATAATTGATTTAGCCTATTTGAAGTTCTGTTAATTATTTTTTGCATTAACTATGACAGGAGCCTCACTTTGTTACTGTATATATTTTATTTTAGGTACTTTCTTGCTGTATGTGTAAATACCTTTCAACATCTTTGTTGCACTGCAGAAATGAGGCCACCATTTCAAATCTCTAAATATTTTTTACCAGTGATGGCGAGTGTAGGGATAACAGCTTGATAATAAACCCTGTTCTGATGTCATTGAGCATGCTTGAGGTCACTGAAGTCCAGTTTTAATTACTTTAGAAGTAGCTAACAAATTGTAAAATTGGCTTGAGTACTTATAATGAGAATGAGACTACACTAAAACACACACATTTGCCTTAGACAGATAAAGTATATGTGTAAACATGAACCCAAGCAGGCTACTGGGTCACGCTAATCTGGATTTCAGCCAAAGCACCTTTCTGAACAGGCTGAAGAGGTGTGAATCCGATATGGATTACTGAGGTTTGCCACGCTACAAAAGGCGGGGCTCAGTTCCAGGTAGAGTTTAGCTCTGTCAACAACAGTTTTCTTTAAACTTCAGCTGGACCTCAACCAAACAAAAGCATCTTATTGTCTTCTTTTGTTAATTGCTTCCTGGAGAAGTTTTGCTATTGCTTTCAATATGAAATCATTTGTAGTTTTACATTTTCAAAGGAAATTCCAAAACATATATTGTCACAGAACATTTACTTGTTTTTCAAATACCTGAATGCACTGTCAAAACTGTAGGTGTGGATTTAAAACTCACAGCACTGTCACGACCCCTCCGGCGTTCTGATATATCAGTTCCTGTGGGTGTAGGCACAGAGCGATTTACAGTGGCAGAGATATAATCAAATGCATCAAGAAACAACACATCTGGAAGTGTTCAGTGAGAGAAGAGACAGTTCGAGAGAAGGAAGAAACGAGATAGAGGTGCACAGTCTCATACCTCAGGCTGAGTGTCATCTCAGCTGGGTGGATTTGTGTCGTAGATTTGATGTTTTTCACTCCTACCCTTGTAAAAGAGGCTCAGTATAGTCTTGGTATGTTGTATTTTGCAATTTAAACACACTTCTTTAAGTCATCTATGTATTACATGGGAAATTTTATTAAGATTAATAATAGTAATCTTACTAAAATGATGACAGTGTATGTATATACTTATGTATATTAAGTCTTTATGTTCCTGCATTTCCTCCTTCAGCGAGTGGGCCAATCTGATCAATGTGAGCAGTTCTTTTGATTCATCACTCTGCGAATACAATCTTAAGTTCTCAATTTGCATTTATTTAACGTGTCACATTTAACATGTTAGGCCCATATGTAACTTAACAGTCACCAAATTTGTATCCGTGATGTAATTTTGTTTGACTCACCACTAAATACAGTATGAATAATTGGAAAATGCACCACAGGCCTGGCAAAAACTGCCAGCAGGGTGGGCTTTTTGTTAGTAATAACAGTAATATTCCAGAGGTTCCACCTGAACTGAGTTTGACTGCAAAAGTCTAATTGTTTCAATTGTTTAAATTCATCACTGAGTGCTTGGGTAAAATCTAGTAAACACATAGAGGTTGCACACAGTTCAGAATATTAATCCATTCCTTCGCCTGCAGACTGCAGAAAGCTTCTGATTTTTTATGGATACAGTGAAGGTTATGATGACATGTTTTGGTATATTAATTGCATAAAATCCTTGTGCAACAGTTGTTTAAAATATGGCGAAAGTTTCATCATAAGAATAGGAATGAGCAATGTGATAACCCGTATCATGATCTCCATCAAAATCACTTCCGATCATGCGTTTTATTTGGGCATGGAAGGGTAATACAGCATAAGAGCAATAACTACAATATTTTGCATGTCAGTTAAATGTGATGAAAAGAATATGGGGAACAATGGAGAAGCACGATTTGAGTCTAGGAGCAGGAAGTCTAGGAACAGGCATATCTCTGCCTCTTGTTGAAACCAAACTTTACACGATGGGAATTATTGATTAAATGTTCTCTTAAAAGGCCAGTTAGATGGAGAAGGTCACATCAAGGTTTTCACTACAGGGGGATGGAGATGCATTTGACCCGTCAGCTGAGGATAGGCTCAGAGTAGGTACTGTGGTAGGAAATGGCACAGCGATCTTCTTAAATGGAATCTATCCAAGCTGAAACTCGCTGGGCTCAGCCCCTACAGACTAAGCTAAGTGTCAATAGATCTGAAAAGTCTTTCAAGAGTTTTCTATAAAGTAATGTTCAGAGGCCATGTAAGGTTTCTTCCATAAATATCACAGCTTGTTTGTAGATGTGTTATGAAGTTGTGATTTAAAAGGCATGCAATTGTAGCTTCGCCAGTAATAGGAAGATAAATAGAAGAATCATTTGAGGTAATTGACCAGAGAGTATAATTATGAGAAAAATCACTATTTTATGACTCTTTCAAAAGGTTAATGCGAGAATAATTTGTACTAACTGCTTTCTATTAACATGCTAGACAGATCTAAAGAAATTGGGAATCACATTATCAACAGAGCAATTGTAAAGAACAAATTAAAATGAAATTAATATTAGAATGTCAACCTTTTGAATTGATCAGTGCATTCTATTAGAATATTTTTTTTTCTGGCACTCATTACAATTTTTCTGTATTTATTCTTTGTTTTCCAGAAAATTATAATTACAGATCTGCACTTACATTTGGGTCCATAGGTGTTCGGGCAGTGAAAAATTGTGTAACTCTGACACTCTTCACCATCACAGTGGATTTGAAATTAAGCAATCAAGATGTAGTTCAAGTGTTAGTGTTCAGATTTTTTTTTTCTTAAAGAACTGGTTTAACAAAAAAAGTGTGCATTAACAAGGAATTGGAACAATTATTGATAATTTACTGGACAATTAATTGGATAATTGACTGAAAGGCAATTTTATGGCTCGATGTTGCCAGTTTCCCAGATATTTCATGACAAATTAAGAAGTTAACAGGTCTTGAATTGATTCCAACTATAGAGTTTGCATTAGTAGCTGTTCGTGGGAACTCTCACAATGTGGTCCAACGAGATGTCAATACAAGTGAAGGAGAACATAATTAGTTGAGGAGCAAATGAGACCCATCACTGAGAGCATAAACTTCAAGAGAAGCCATCTCAAAAAGCTCATATTTTATAAATAAGCAACATTAATATATATATATATATATATATAACCAAACAGGATTATTGAAAATTCCTTTGTAAAGAAAAAGCACTTCACAACATGTACCCAAGACTGAGAAGGTCTTTTGAAACATGCACTTTATAATCCGAAGTACAGCACATTATATGGGTAGAGCAATACTGTGTGCTCACATCAAACAGATGCTCAAAAATGGTTGGATGGCATTTCTTACAATAATAATGATATTAAAACATACAACAAAAAAAAGAAATATTCTTTTATGACCCGGTTAGTCACCTGATCTCAACCCCAAAGCATCTCAAGAGATGAAACTCAACATTTACTTATGTCCATCGGTTCAAGAGTTTAGACAGAAAAATTCTTCTAAAAAAAGATAAAAATGATGTTAATGTGGGCTACACTCTCCCAGAATTAGCAATCATGATTAAGGGTGTTTTTGAGAAGCATCATCAAATAGAATTAAATACATCAAACTATTAATTTATTAATAATAATACAAATATTCATTATACTTGTGCACAATTGTGCAAAATTCAGATGAGTTCTGTAATTTACATTTTCTGATGTTCATATACTGAGTGATGGATTTAAGATTAATGAGAAATGGGAGAAGGAGCCAAAACAACCAAAACAATTTGGTTAAAAACACCAACAATGATGCATTTATGTTATGTAGAACACTTTTATTTTCATAGCCTTAAACATGCCACATTTTATCCAAGTTTCATGTCAATGCAGAGAGGAAATGTGGACCAAATATAAGGGTGTTACATAAGTGACGTTTTAAAATAGGTGTACGTGATCTCACATACAGTATAATAACGTAACCCCAATTTTCCTTAATGATTAATTTAAGTGGAAAAAATGCAGCTTCTCAGGGGTATTTTGAAGTGACTCATTCAACTGTGGGATTTTGACCAGCAGCTCCTGTATCAGTCACCTCTACAGTGCTGAATGCAGGAATAATTGGCTGCAACCTACCAGGGAGGAGTTGTTTAGATCTGGAGGAGACCTCACGCTGCGAGATTTCCTTTCATGGTGACTATGTTCCTGATTTGGCACAGGTCATCCCTAAGGGGAATGCAAACAGCTGTCCCACACACAAACAGAGATATACGCACACCTAAACTCACAGATCTTTATTCCCAATACCCGAGCTGACTTTCATTCTTTTGCGTTGACTTTCACTGTAGAACCAGAAGGGTCCTATTTCACTGGAAACAAAGGGCACTTGTTTT
Source organism: Astatotilapia calliptera (assembly GCF_964374335.1). Lineage (NCBI taxonomy): Eukaryota > Metazoa > Chordata > Actinopteri > Cichliformes > Cichlidae > Astatotilapia > Astatotilapia calliptera. Next base: position 49,463,984 of record NC_137428.1, read on the forward strand.
GAAAAGGAGTATTGCCTGGTATTGCTGTTAAACTATGGAACACATTGATACTGGATGTTTAAACAAGATGACCCTAAAATCTTATAAAATCACTGTCAGTCACCACATTAATACTTAATTAATACTTAGACTGAAAATGTTTGATTTCTACACTGTTCAGTCTGTAAGACAAATCTGAAGATGCATGTTGCAAGTTTTTTTTTTTTTACCATCACCATAGTAACCACTGTGTCCTCCTTTTTTTTTTTCTTGAAACAGCTTAGGACAAACATCCAGCAGAAAGGTATTTTTCCTAAGGGTCTTTTTACATCTTTGATTTGATATTAATTTAATCTGAATTGTTTATTTAAACAGTGGCAACACAAACTAAGACATCTACATGTGAATTTTTAGTATTTATTTTACTATTATGAAAGCCGCGTTGGAGCTATGCCTCCGGTTAAAGATTTGCAAGACAAAACAGGTGGATCTACTCCCACCTGTGCTAATGCTGTTCAGTGAGTGTCAGGGAATAGCCAAGACAGGGGTGGCATGCATTTACCCAGCTGTTATTGCAGGTTGAGTCGGCGCTCCTTCAGTGTTACGGGCCTCACAGTAGCATGAGTAGAGGAGGATTAGCCTGTATTACATGCCTCACTATGATGCTGGCTTGCACAAATCCTTTTTTTCTTTCTCTGTTCTTTTTCTCCTGATGACTAAACACTGGAGTGTATGCCATTAACAAACACCAGGAAGTCCAGAAAGAACATCTGTCCTTGCAGTGAGTTATCAGTTTTTATTGGAACGACTACTTGCTTTTTAATTGGATGTAGAAACAGGGCCATTTGACAGTCACGTTGACCCCCACAGTACCATTTATTTAACGACTATTGCTTTAGGCCCTTCATCTGGTCCACAGGGATGATATTGTCACCTGTGTCCCCAAATGCCCTTGGCACTTAATTAATCAATTGATGTGATTGAGTGGCCTCTGTGTGAGAGACATAATGAGCTTGAGATTAAAATCATTACAGGAGGATCTGTAGACTCTGTCATGGCTCACAGGTTTCACAATGGTGCTATATAACAGTAATTTACCATTGTAACAAGCAGAAAATGTTAAATAGTGTTGTTTTTTAACTTCTAATTGCAAACAGATAGATAGCGGGCAGTATATCCAAACTCGCATAGCCTGCTGAGCTGTAAGGTATTAAGTCCACTACACACAGAGCCTCAAGTGGGAACTTATTTTTTTATACATGTAAACACCAGTGATGGGAATAACGCTGTTACTAAGAACAGCATTACTAACGGCGTCACTTTTTTCAGTAACGAGTAATCTAACTAATTACTATTCCATTCGTTACAACACCGTTACCGTTACTAACAAGAAAATGCGGTGCAGTCGTGTTACTATTTTTCAACAAACAGACGGTTAAAGCTGTCTTCAGCTTACCGCACCTTATATCAGTTGCACGGAAGTAGCTGTCTACGTAAGTAATCTGGGTGTACAGCTTTGAGCAGCTGCGCGCGCTCCCGCGGACGGTAATCACTTTCTGCCCGAAGATCACTTTTTGGCACAACACCTGGAGCTAAGGGGCAAAACAATCGCATGAGTGCTGCTGTTTGACTGAGGAAGAATAAAGTAGTCGTGGTGAGCCAATCACATGACCAATTTAAGATGATAAAGCAACAAGGTGACATATACCAGTTTTTAAATTGTGTTGATAGGCCAAAAAATATATACACGTGTTTTTTCCTGAATAGTTTCGTCACGTTTACTGTCTAAGGACAACGCTAGCAAGCACTCTCTGCTTATGACCAAAAAATAAAAACAAACAAATAAAAAGAAACCACTCCTTTCGTGTTGGTGAAAAATGTACCATGTCAACCAATCAAAAAAATTATATGGCAACATGACATTTGGTTGTTTAGGAAGAGGGGGACATTTTAGGAACGACGGCGAGAGAGAGAGGAAAAGCGAGGGAGCAAGTTTTGAGATGTGAGAGATTTGTGAGTTGTGTGTTTGGAGTGTGTAGTTAATGTGTTGTCTTGTGTAGTTAGTGTGTAGTGTTGTGGATAGTTTTGTGTTGTGTGTCAGAACAATGAGGCGACTGCTGAATGAAAACAGGAGGAGTGATACACCTCCTGCTGTGATGTTCTCCTTTATAGTGGACAGAAATTATTTTTTTGGAGTGGCACAAATAATTTGTGTGGCATCTTATTGAATGCAGAACAGCTGATTGTTATGTAAATAGTTTGGAATGGTTATTTTAAAAAGAGTAAAAAGTAAATGGCTGCAAATAACTTTGTTTGCAAAACTTGTGCATATGATTTTAAAATTGACAATTTATATTTGCATTTAAAGTTATGAAATATGATTCAATAAACAAGTTTTTCTACTCAGATTTTATGTTTTTTGTCTGATTTTAGATCAATTGTGTTAATACACTATGTCAAAATGAAAACATAACTGTAAATTCAGACATGTGAGGTTGTGCTGAAAAGGATGACACCAAACAAGTAAATAGTTTTTAAAGGTGTAATGCAGAGGGAACATCAAAAGTGGTTAAAATGGCCAATTATACCCTGGGCCCCAGAGGGTTAAACATTTTTTTAAAAGTAACGCAATAGTTACTTTTCAAGTAATTCATTACTTTTAGAATCTTGTAACTCAGTTACTAACTCAGTTACTTTTTTGAAGAAGTAACTAGTAACTATAATTAATTACTTTTTCAAAGTAACTTGTCCAACACTGGTAAACACACAAACACAGACAATCTTCTTCCACTATTTAGAAATTTAACAAGACTGAATAAAATGAAAACATTGTTTTTGCGCTGCCTGTCTGCACTCTACATGGACATCTCCACCTCTGCACTCCCTCCTGTCCTCCACGACTGTCAACTAGATTAATATTACTGCTGCAAACGTTTAAAACTGATCTCACTTTAAATACGTTTTTTGTTTCATGTTCAGCATCATATTCTATAAATCTCATACTTGTGGCAACTGTCCTGTGAGGAACACGTCTATGAAAAAATGCTGTTCATGACCTCAGAAACGCAGGACTACACCTTGATTTTCGAAAAGCATCTTAAAATATAAATCGTTAGCTTCATAGCATAAGTGCCTAAGTCATTTGACTAAGTCAATGACTTAGGCACTTATGCTATGAAGCTAACGAAATTTAAGAAATATTAGCTGGATTAACAGGGTTGAGCAGTGTGTGGCAACTGTCAGTATCCATGGAGAATTAAAATATGAAAACTTATTACATTCAAACTTTCTCATAGATGTTAATCTGAAGTGTAGGCTGAGCCTGCACGTCATCAGCTTGCCTATTTTATTAGATCAGACATGGCCCTCTGCATCATTGTCAGAGCTCTCCTTGCTAATACATTCAATGAGTTATTAAAAAATATTTTCAAACTCTATCAACAAGACCTTGCATGTGAGGAGAAGGATTTTAAATTTGATTCTGGATTTAACAGGGAACCAGTGAAGAGAAGGTTTTCGAGTGCCTGTCATTACTCTTGCTGCAGCATTTTGGATCAACTGAAGGCTTTTTAAGAGGTTTTTAGGACATCATAATAATAACAATTTACAGCAGTCCATCCTAGAAGTGATAAATGCATGAACTATTTTTTCAGCGTCACACTGTGATAGGATTTTTTCTCATATTGTACAAATAGAAAAAAGTAGTCCTACATATTTGTTTAATATGAACATTGAATGACATATCTTGCTCATAAACTATCCCAGGTTTCCTCACAGTGTCACTGGAGGCCAAGGTAATGCAATCCATAGTAAGCATGTGGTTAGATATCATATTTCTAAGACTTTTAAGGGCCAAGTACAATAACCTTAGTTTTATCTGAATTTAGAAGCCGAAAGTTAGAGGTCATGCATATCTTTATAATATTCCTGCTGTTTAAATAATGGGTGTCTGTTTTCTGGCTTCATGGATAGATAAAGTATGAAGCATAGCAGTGAACATATATATGCTATATATATTCTATATTATATTGGGGCGATCATGGCTCAAGAGTTGGGATCAGAAGGTTGCCGGTTCAAGCCGCGGCTTGGACAGTCTCGGTCGTTGTGTCCTTGGGCAAGACACTTCACCCCTTCCCTGCTGGTGGCACCAGTGTCTGGCAGCCTCGCCTCTGTCAGTGCACCCCAGGGTGGCTGTAGCTACAATGTAGCTTGCTATCACCAGTGATTGAATGGGTGGATGTAGTGTAAAGCGCTTTGGGGTACTTAGAGACTACTAAAGCGCCATACAAGTACAGTACAGTATATTGTATATGTTATGCCTTCTAATGATATTGCCTGTAAATGAAACATATATAATGTAAACAGAATTGGTCCTAACATGGAACCCTGTGGAACTCCATAATTAACCTTAGTGTGTGAAACGGTCGCTCCATTCACAGGAACCATGAACTCCATTCAAGTCTATTAGATAGCAAGATTCAAACCATTGCAGCACAGTACCTTTAATACCTATGGCATAATATGCTTTAATTGCTGTAAATAAAATATGTAATTAAATGTGCACTTCATTTATGTAATATGCTATTGTAGTCTTATATTTACTTCCAATTGATTTCAGGTATTTAAACCTTTTAGATATTTAAAACATGTTTTCATTTATTCTTAAAAGAATAAGAATATACATTGCAGCAATCCCACATAATGTTGAAGAACATGTAGAAAAAAAAAAGTGACTACTGCCATGTAATAAGCTATGTCTATTTGTCCAAAAGATAAGGAATACAACACAAAACTTTTGGAAAAGTCCTATGTGAGAATGAAGATGTTTGAATGTCAGACCAGAAATTAAAGTCTTCACCTCACCAGCTACAAAGTACAAAGTCATTGTAATGTCTCATCTGGAATAGAGCGGTTAACTGTGTGTAAATTTTAGGAAGTGAACTTGATGATGATGTTTTAATTATGTCTCATCCATGCCGCTCCCAGTTTACAACCTTGCCTAAAACAAACAGTATTCCCACTAGTGGTAAAGCATTTGACACTCGGCTGTCCACTTCATGGTCCCCTGCACTCAATTACATGTAGAAAAGGCAACCGTGAGTCAGTTTTTGTCAGCTAGTCTCCAGATCACTTGATTATGGAAAAGTGATCTGGAGCTCACAGAAAAGTGTTAACTTTAAGGTTAATTAAGACTTTTACACTTTTGTGGAAACTAAATGCACTTTACACTTATCTTTTGATATTCCAGTGTCTGGGTGAAGTGAGAGGCGTTATGCCAGTTCTGCTTGACACCACAGATTTAACAGATTAGGTGGCTTTTGAAACTGCAATATTCTAATTTCACAGTGTTTTAGGTAGACTCAATAATAAAATTTATTATGATACATATGCTGCAACTCATTGCACATTCCAACATCAGGCCAGGGTCTTTCTGTGTGGAGTTTGCATGTTCTCCCCGTGTTTGTGTAGGTTCCCTCCAGGTACTCCGGCTTCCTCCCACTGTCCAAAGACATGCAGCTTGTGGGGATAGGTTAACTGGAAAATCCAAATTGCCATTAGGTGTGAATGTGCGAGTGAATGTGAGTGCAAATGGTTGTCTGTCCCTGTGTGTTGGCCCTGCGACAGACTGGCGACCTGTCCAGGGTGTACCCCGCCTCTCACCCTATGACAGCTGGGATAGGCTCCAGCACCCCACGACCCTGAAAAGGAGAAGCGGAAGCGAATGGATATATGCTGCATATGCTTTCCTGTATGTTTAAATTCATATCCAAATTGGAATGATAAACACAGAACCATGTCTTTGGGCTGTTTAGTTCTCTACAGCATTTGCTAACACTGTACTGTGAGGAACAAATAAATGATTATGCAGATAAACTGTAATTCTGTCAAACAGAATTCACATTAAAGAATGGGATTATTATAAAATGTATACATATGACATTAACTGATAAAAGTTTTTTTTTAAAAAGGAAATCAGCAAGCGTACTGTCTTATAAAATGGGAAAAGGCAGAAAATATAAACTGTGTTGCTGATTGTTGTAATTGTTGTGGATGCATATTTAACCTCTGTGTTTAAATGAGCTCCACCAGAACAGATCTGTAAGTGTTCCAATCTGAGCCTGTAGTACAAGCACAAAAAAGTAATATCGAATGTAGAGCTGGACGATATGAGATTTTTCATATCACGATATGTTTTTTTCATTTCAGGCGATAACGATATCTATCACGATATAAGCCAAATAACTATATTTGTAAGATTTAAATGTGCCGTTGCTCACAAGTAAAATGTGAAATAATCAGCAGCTTGTTTTTATTTAAATATTTATTTCCCATAATAAGTTCAACAGGGTAGATGTACTTAAGGAACATGAGACTTTTTCAGATAAATAAAGGCAAATATTGCAAACTACACAAAAGGCAGCCGCTAAAGCGTTTAAGTTTCAAAATAGAACAAACAAAACAGACTAAATTGTCAATTCCACTTAGAAACAAAATATTAATTCTAAAAATAAATCTTAGTTTGTTTTACAGAAGAACAGACAAAACTGACTAACTTTTGTCAATATCAAATAAACTGAGAACTAAAAGGAAATTCTCAATCTCTCCTTGTTGTATAGCTGAGCTTTTCAAACAGTTTTAACAGTTACTTTAGTCTGACAAAAGCCGAATGACGAATTAGCGCTTCCAGTCAGAGACTGAGGCTACGTCCACACGTACACGGGTATTTTTGAAAACGGAGATTTTCCGTTTTCGTTTTAAAAAATAATCCCGTCCACACATAAAGGCAGAAATGAAGGAAAACGCTGCTATGAACATGCCAAAGCAGCAGGTGGCGCTAGATTCCTAACCGTGCCGAAATGTTGGCCAATCAGAAGTCTAAAAGCCTCGGTGGGAAAAAGTAAACAAAGCTGGGGCATAGAAGCAGAACCGAGTTGTATGTGTGGAGGGACAGTAACTGTGTGTATATGTAAGCATTTAAACACTGCAGAGAGTAGAATTAACAGTAACAGTATTGTAGAAATTAATTTCACCGAAACAATAACGTGGCGCACAGTGTGATGCATGCACCAGTTTATTGTATTTCCAGACTTGCTTTCGGCACAATTTACAGTGCACGCTACTCTGTTTTTTGTCAGACTTGAAATAGCCGAAATACCTTCACACTACGGAACTTCTTTGGCTCTTCTGTTTGACAATCTCTCCGGCATTGGAACCATCATCTGTTTTCTCTTCGGTCACGCTCGGTTGATTTTTCTAGTCGGCACACTAATTTCCTCCATTACGCGCTGGCTCCATTACCCGCTGGCTGCTTCCCAAACAAACACACGTGCGGCTTGGCACTTGTGCTGTACGTAACAAGTCACGCGACGTGACGCTGCGGCTGTGATTGGTTCGGCTCTGCGCTACTTAATTTGGATTGGCTGACCTTTTTTTTTTTTTTTTTGAGGACAAGAGCGGCGAGGTCTATCGCAATAGCTTAATTTCTCTATCGAGTAAAAGTTATATCGCGATACATATCGTTATCGTTCTATCGCCCAGCCCTAATCGAATGCATTACAGCACATGCCCTGTCCTTCTAACATGTAGCCTAGGGCCAAGAAATAAGAAAACCCTTGGGCACAAAAATCACAGTGTTCTTGGACTAACCTTAGTTATCCAACACAGAAATCCAACACATACATGATAAGTTTTAATGAAGCCACCAAGGCAGCCTCTAGGGGGGAGACACTTTTCCAGAACTGTTTCTGTTGAGCCTGACATCTTTCCAATAGCACCGTTCCAGTCAATACATGTCTGCATGGGTCATTGGCCATAGACTGCATCAAGCTCCATCAATTTAAAGTGTTCTCCTGAAAACTCTGAGGCATAACAGTGATGGAAATGCACCGATGAATTCCACATCTTTGTCTTAATTTTAGTCTGGTCACCAGACTCTGGTGATGAGACTTTTTGTGGTCATCTCTGGAACAGACAGAGCTCTGAGTATATCACCCACGCCCACCTGCTTGAGCTCACTCTGACTCAGAAATATTTATATCGCTCTGTTACAAGTACTCTCCAAGTTTTGGAAGATGACAAAAAAGCTCGCTCTGGGTTAGGGATGAGTTTCTGCCTCAAGCAGAGATATTTTAGTATATTGTTCACGAATGTTCGTGAGTCGGATATGAGTGGATCGTGAGATTGACAGATGGATTGGTGCTTATCCACTTTCCTAACCCTGTTGTTAGTTACTGAAAGATTAAAATGGTTGATTTAAAGGGTATAAGTCTGTAAGCTGTTCTAATAGGGGCGATATGGTTGGTCATTGGGGACAAGCACGGACTAAAGTCACTGTGCTTCGGCAGCAAAAAGAATTAGCTTACATGGGAAAAAAGTGGGACAACCATCATCACTGCTATTAAGGAATGCTCCTCTTATATTTCTGTTCAGCTTTTAGTGAAGTAACACTGTACTAGACACTGTTAATCATAATTAATACACATGTAATGAGGCAATATTCACCTAACAGAAATGTTCTGCTTAAAGTATTGTTCCTGTTGTAAGAAAGAACAATGTCGACCAAGAACAAGAAATAAGTTTTTTTTTCACAGGTTTGTTTTTTTCCGTTTTTTTTTTCTCTTTTTTTCTTAGAACCTTCTAACTGTTATGTGGGAATGAAGGCATGCTCAAAAGTACTGGTTTCTGTTTGCAGAAGTTAGGAGTAGGTGAACCATCAAAAGAAATATGTCTTTTAGTAAGTATAGCCTTAAAAGGCAGTGGTTGAACTAAGGGGCAACATCAAGTGCAAGTATTGTAAATCTGTTATTTTTTTCTGGGCTATGATTCATCCATGCTATTCTAGTGAAAAAATCTGAAATATATTATATTAACAATCATATAATTTATATTTAAACTAATATGTTAAAATGAGCAGAATGGAGCCCTCTTTCTTTATTGTTTCATATGTTCGTGTGTGTGTGTGCGCCACTTATGGTTATTTTCAATACTGCAAAACACTTGCTGCATCTCTTAATGTCTTTTTCTCATAATTGGTTTGATTTGTGGGTAGTTTCCGTTAAAGTCATCTTTAAAAGTGAATAATGAATCGAATCCATCTCCATATCTGTACAGTTTTACAAAATAAAATTTTAATGCTTCCCTCAGTGACTCATATTTGAAAAACAAAAAAAGACATTTCTGCATCTACAGTCAATTGCATATCTTTCATCAAGAGCAATATTTGATTCACCATAGCAACATGCAGAGGGATGCAGTAATCATACATTATAGTAGGCAGCTGTAGTTTATTAATATATTATTCTAATTTAGGTCCCCTGACTTCCACTTGTTTCCTTTCAATCATAGTATTGCCTTCACATTTTTAATAGTTTTATTGTGCAAAAACAAAACCATGAATACAAATACATTATATCAATAAATATCAAGTATAAAAGTATCTTTGAATTGATTACATGTATATCTAAAATTAGTCATTGACTCACATGTTGCACCGCTATCGCAGCAACACCGACAACTATTTACCACTGATTTAAAGTCAGTTTCTTGAATGTGTTTCAGTAAGTGACTTGTTCTAACAGACCATTATGGGTGAAGAAGAAAAAGAGGATTGGTAAAGTATATGTGTCAAAACTGTTTTTCTTTTTGCTTCATCAAAAAATGCCTGGGAGCTGTTTTTGTGCTTACATCTACCAGTTGACATCTTTACTACATTATGGTTCATGGGTCATTTTGAGGTTGTCTAGAGCAGATGTATCAGCCAGTTCAGTTCTTAAACCCTTTTTTTTATCTCCACACTGCAGCTTACAAGTCTGTACTGAAAATAAGGTCCTCTCAGCTCCTGATGTTTCAAGCAGTTGCAATATCAGCAAAAAGGGCCGAAGTAAATATTCTGTGGTATTGATCAGTCACACATTTGCATGTTAGTAGATTAAGTGGGAAACCGTGGGGGTATTGAGGTTTTCAAGCCACCATCAATTTGTCAGTCATTAATCTCCAGATCTCCAGATGATCTGTCTGATCATCTATTTTTTATTTTTTTGAAGTAGACAATTAATTTTCACAGCTTCCACTCTGATATTAGAATATTTGTCACAGACTTATGACATTCATTTCACCTTCTTTTTGACTGGACAGATCGCATTTATACTATAAATATAAGGGGTTAAATCAAAACATGTATTAAGCCACTGAAGATTTATTCAGGAAATTGTAGCTCCCAATGGGAAATAAGCAGTTAGTCTGAAACAGAAGGTCTGTTATTTGTGCAAAGCCTTTTATAAAAAACATCAAGGATAGAGGAGTATTTCTCATAATTTGCAAATTACAAAAACACGTAAAAGTCAAATGTGTAATAAATTAAAATGTGAATATTAGTTTGACCTAATTTAAAATCAAATGAATAAACTTTCACAAAACAACAGTTTGGGAATATTTACCTTGATGTTATTTTGTCTACTGATGTGTCAGTTTAAACAAAAGCCTAGTTTCAACCTACTCACAAACATGATTTAGTTACACATTAAGTTTGGCAGATTTCTGTGTAATTAGATGAAAGATGTAAAAGAGTATAAATAGTATAACTCCTTCATATAAACCTGGACAAACTTCATCATAACTCAGCTTATCCAGTTTTAGTTCTGGTTTAACCCTGATTGGCTTTGTCTGAAAAACACTCGTTAAGAAGGAAAAGAAAACAAGAAAAAATTAAGAACACAAACTGAAAGTTAAATACCAGGTCCTACTAAATTAATCTGGTTAACAATGTATAATCCTATGTACCGAAATTGATTGTTGGTCTCAAATATGCCTGGATGCTAGCAGGCAGGGCATACATAGAACGCCATAACCTTGTATGCCCGGCATAGTATACAGAAACATCAAGGGTGGTGGAGAATGACCGAGCTAAGATCTTGTGGGACTTTCAGATAGAGAAGGACAAAATGGTGGTGGCTAACCAACCGGACATAGTGCTGGTAGACAAACAGAAGAAGACAGCCGTAGTGATCGATGTAGCGGTTCCAAATGACAGCAACATCAGGAAGAAGGAACACGAGAAGCTCGAGAAATACATAGGGCTCAGAGAAGAGCTTGAGAAGATGTGGAGTTGGAGGTAACAGTGGTCCCAGTGGTAATCGGAGCACCAGGTGCAGTGACTCCCAAGCTAGGCGAGTGGCTCCAGTAGATCCCAGGAACAACATCCGAGATCGCTGTCCAGAAGAGCGCAGTCCTGGAAACAGCTAAGATACTGCGCAGGACTGCGCTGTATCTTAGCATACATATACATATATACATATGTATAAAACACCCAGCACGCCCCTGCGGGCGGTTTATCCTTCAAGCTCGGGTCCTCTACCAGAGGCCTGGGAGCTTGAGGGTCCTGCGCAGTATCTTAGCTGTTCCCAGGACTGCGCTCTTCTTGACAGAGATCTCCGATGTTGTTCCCGGGATCTGCTGGAGCCACTCGCCTAGCTTGGGAGTCACCGCACCTAGTGCTCCGATTACCACGGGGACCACCGTTACCTTCACCCTCCACATCCTCTCGAGCTCTTCTCTGAGCCCTTGGTATTTCTCCAGCTTCTCGTGTTCCTTCTTCCTGATATTGCTGTCATTCAGAACCGCTACATCGATCACTACGGCCGTCTTCTTCTGTTTGTCTACCACCACTATGTCCGATTGGTTAGCCACCACCATTTTGTCCGTCTGTATCTGGAAGTCCCACAGGATCTTAGCTCGGTCATTCTCCACCACCCTTGGGGGCATCTCCCATTTTGACCTCGGGACTTCCAGGTTATACTCGGCACAGATGTTCCTGTACACTATGCTGGCCACTTGGTTATGGCGTTCCCTGTATGCCTTGCCTGCTAGCATCTTGCACCCTGCTGTTATGTGCTGGATTGTCTCTGGGGCATCTTTACACAGTCTGCACCTGGGGTCTTGCCTGGTGTGATAGACCCCAGCCTCTATGGATCTTGTGCTCAGAGCTTGTTCTTGTGCTGCCATGATTAGTGCCTCTGTGCTGTCTTTCAGTCCAGCTTTGTCCAGCCACTGGTAGGATTTCTGGATATCAGCCACCTCCTCTATCTGCCGGTGGTACATACCGTGCAGGGGCCTGTCCTTCCATGATGGTTCCTCGTCTCCCTCCTCTTTCTTGGGTTTCTGCTGCCTGAGGTATTCACTGAGCACTCGGTCAGTTGGGGCCATCTTCCCAATGTATTCTTGGATGTTCATTGTCTCATCCTGGACTGTGGTGCTGACACTCACCAGTCCCCGGCCCCCTTCCTTCCTCTTAGCGTACAGCCTCAGGGTGCTGGACTTGGGGTGAAACCCTCCATGCATGGTAAGGAGCTTTCTTGTCTTTATGTCAGTGGCTTCTATCTCCTCCTTTGGCCAGCCTATTACCCCAGCAGGGTACCTGATCACGGGCAGGGTGTACGTGTTGATGGCCCGGATCTTGTTCTTACCATTCAGCTGACTCCTCAGGACTTGCCTGACCCTCTGCAGGTACTTGGTGGTTGCAGCTTTTCTAGTGGCCTCTTCATGGTTCCCATTCGCCTGCGGGATCCCCAAGTACTTGTAACTGTCCTCTATGTCTGCAATGTTGCCTTCTGGTAGTTCAATCCCCTCAGTTCTGACTACCTTCCCTCTCTTTGTTACCATCCGACTACACTTCTCCAGTCCAAACGACATTCCAATGTCATTGCTGTATAGCCTGGTAGTGTGGATCAGTGAATCAATGTCTCGTTCACTCTTGGCATACAGCTTGGTGTCATCCATGTACAGGAGGTGGCTGACAACTGCTCCGTTCCGTAGTCGGTATCCGTAGCCAGTCTTGTTAATGATCTCACTGAGGGGGTTCAGGCCTATGCAGAACAGCAGTGGGGACAGAGCATCTCCTTGGTAGATCCCGCACTTGATGGTGACTTGTGCTATGGGCTTGGAGTTGGCCTCTAGTGTTGTACGCCACATCCCCATTGAGTTCCTGATATGTATGCACACACATACCTATATGTCAATATCTTTTTTCTTTCTCGTTTGTTTTACCAATTGAAATTTAGTGTTTCAAACTTAAGCACACGTTGCATTATTTACAATATTTTGTTTTGCCACTCCAGGAAAACCTCTAGTGATCGCTTATGTGTCAGGAGTATCGGAACAATTGAGACACATTTTCTCTAAGCACTGCGTCTCTGTGGCTTTGAAACCCCAAAACACGCTGCGCCACAAACTGGTGAACCCCGAGTTGATCCAGTCCCCTGACACAAACAGAGTAATGTAGTGTACGCTGTGAAGTGCCAGGAGGATTGCCATGAGTTATACATCGAGGAAACCAAACAAACCTCTGGCAAAGCGGATGGCACAACACAGAAGAGCTACCTCGTCAGGACAGGACTCTGCAGTCCATTCACACCTACAGGCCAGTGGACACTTTTTCAAGGATGAGGATCCTGGACAGAGAGGAAAGCTGGTTCGAGCGCGGAGTCAAGAAGGCCATTTACATGAAGACGGAAAGACCATCTTTGAATCAAGAAAGGGGGCCTAAGGGTACATCTTTCACCATCTTACAATGCTGTGATTGCAGCCAACTCTCTGTGAATGGTTCTCATGGCCATTGATCAGTGGTTGTTGATCAATGGTCATGACAATTTGCATATTAATGATCAAGTAACTAACCTCCCAGCCCATTGTTCATTCAGTGGGCTGGTTTCAGTCATTGTACAAATTTTATAAATTTGTTTATAAGGTTGGGAAACCTGCAGTCAGCTGAGACTGAAGAAGTTACTTGGATGAGTGACGAAATGTTTCTCCCACTGAAAACGTTACGTCCAGATGAACAGAATCAACCTTTTCGGATTTACTTACCTGGATGATTGAGCATGCATCAAGACAAATTTTAATATTATCTTACAAAATATATCCAGTGAGAATGAAGAGCCAGTAAAGCAAAAATTGCTCTAATGATCTAGGTTAGTAAACACTCGGGAAACTAAAGAAACTAAAGTTCCAGTTTTGAGGACTGATTTGGTGGGGTTGTTTTTCTTAGGACACGTAAGTAAGTGCAGTACGCAAAGTGACTGATTTAGAGACTAACCAGTGATACATTTTTAAGTAAAATTACGAAACATTTATCAAAAAAAATCTGTTTTTAATGATGACATAATTAGAACATGTTAATAAGAAATGTAAAATATAGGATTTCGTCATAGGATTTCAGTTTGCTAAAATTCACAATAAAATCACCAATATTTGTTTTTTAAACAAAAATAAAAAACAAAAATGTTTCCCTAAACTTTGTATTAGACATCAAATCTGAAGCATAGTTTAATTGTTATTACCCCATAAATGTTCTAATCATAACCATGAAATTGTAACTTTGTACAGATGATGTCATGACAAATACCTGGAAGTGGACATCACTGATCTTTAAAAAGACACTGATTAAGTTCCAAGCACTGTGAGCTCACTTAGACGGAATTTATGGTTCTGTGTTAAATTCAAACTCCACCCATCTAAAAGCCTACAACGAAACCTATGCTGTAACTAAGCCGTAACCTGATGTGCAAAGGATTATCCACGCAGGCCCCAACTATTGTGATTCCTCTGTTTAATACAGCAATTCGTCCTATGCATTTCTGGTACTATTTTCTGGCAAATGACCAGAGAGAGAACAATAATCACAATAATCAATCAAAATAAGGACTAGTAACTATATATATAGCATTGGGATGTGATCACAATGTAATTAACACATATTGTGCTGCACCACATTCAAGAAGGAATGCTGGCAATGGTGTCAGCTATTTACATAGGTTATGTTGTAGGAGTGACAAAAATTCCACAACAAGTGTAAAGGGAGATCTTACAGCATCACATATTCCATATGTGGGTGTTAATTTCATGGTATGTATAAATATAATAAATAAAGATAAATAAAGAACCTTGAACCTTGAATATAAAGTAGTATTATACTGCTGGTGTTTCACACTCTTGTTCCATATATACATAAGCCTTGACCAGGTATTATTATTTGCATGCTGTGTAGAGCAGTGCAATGACAGCTCTGAGTTATGATGGTTGGTAGAGTTGGCATTCCTGGGAAAATGACACAATATTCTGCAGTCTGAGTTTAATGGAATCTCTGCAATCAGATCCCTTTGATGCATCCACAAGGCCCACAGCCACTGAGACAGGAGGAAGAGCACCTTAAAAATGAATGAACTTGAAAATGAGAAGGTTAACATGATTTATGCCGAAACATAGCGGGGGAAAGCTCATTGAAATGATGAGAAGCGCTCTTGGAATTCATTTGTTCAGTGCGACATTTGGCAGGGAGGAATGGCATTTATCTTCATCATTCATCATCTGTCTATTGTCTTCCAATCTATGAATGACAGGAGAGCCACCACCGATTCTACACTTATAATTTCACTTGCGCTGTTATAGGCTGACACACACACAGCAATATTCTGTCAAATTGAATTCCAGGAAGGAGGCTGGTAGTGAGACAATAGTAGAGAGATGTCACAGTTTCAGCTGAGAGCCATGCTAACTTTCGAGGGGATTTTAACTACTGGTAATTTGAAAATGGCCAATTTTTCCATCTTTCCTGCTTGACTTGTCTGTGAAGTCAACACCTTGGAGGTTGGAGGTTTTATCCATTTTATAAAATAAAATATTATACGCCTTTTTTTAATTCGCTCTATTCTTAAATTATTTGACCAAAGAGATTCCAGTTAAATGGAGGAAAAGCTTTCAAAACGTAAAACCTTTTGGTCAGACAACAGTGAAAGTTTAAAAATCAAACTAATGTTGTGACTGACCGATAAATTCTACTTTGTATTCTATAGTACTCTTCAATGGGACGAGTTCCAGCAGCTTATTGAAACATCTAAAGAAAAAAAGAAAAACTCAGTTTGTACAATTCTAATACACTTGAAAATCAATATTTGGTATGACTGCCTTTTTTCTTTAACACTGCATGATCTCTCTTAGGCAAGCTTTCTTATCATTCTTTAGGTGGTTTTACAGATGCCTGTAGACACCCACTCGTGTACCCTCCTCCTGAGCTCCTCCATAAATATTTCAGACAAATAAAACCAAAAATTTCAGTTTGAACCAAACTGATTTACCACTTCATAAGATCTGACCTTACCACTGACAGTCTGGTTTTTGTGTAATTTGGCATACCTCAGCCTTTTCCCTCTCTTTCCTCTTCATTAAGAGTGGCTTCTTGACAGCTGGCTGTCCATTGAGACCATTTCTTACGAGGATTCTCTGAACAGTAGATGGCTCAACTAGAGTGTCAGATGCAACTCTCTCCGCTAGGTAGTTTTCTGTAGGCCTGCCTATTCCTCTTCGACCGCCACGTTTCCAATTTCCTGAACAAGTGGAGGAAAAACTATATACTGCTGCTGAGGTGTGCCATGTTTTCAGCTAATAGCTCTTTGGGAATCACGTTGTTGGTGCAAAATACTATTTTATGTCTGTCAAACTGTGTTATCTCTGATATTTTTCAAATATTCAAATACAGAAATGGGACAAAATTGTGTGTTGTTGTGTGTTCTTAACAGTGCATAAAGTTGCAACTTGAAAACAGAATATTCCAACATTTTAGGTTCACACATGCTCCTGAAGACTCAAACCATTTACTCCAGTAAGTAATGTTTGTTTTTGTCCTGATTAAGACTCCTTAAACCAGTCTCAACAGGATGCTTTGTTCAAACAACAGTGCTTGCCTGTGTGCATCAGCTGGGCAGAGAGGAACAGACACCTCAGTTAGCAATTCTCAGATCAATCCACTCCTTTCAGCATGAACCAAACCAGCCACACACCATGGATGCAAATATTCAGTGCCAGTCAAAACATCAACAAGCATCTCTTTGTTGGCATCCGCAATGAATCTTCCACCCTTGTTTATTATGAACAAAGTGCCTTTGATTGTGAATGTTTCACAAAAGAACAGACAGGCAAAGTAAAATTACTGAACTGGTGAGACAGAAAGGATTATCAAAAGGGATCTGGCAAGAGTGACCAAGACTGTTTGATGAATTATTTGTGTTATTTGAATTAGTTGTTAAATAATGCATTGCGCTGTTGTTTTCTGTGGCATCAGCATTGACATTCTTTGTATTTTTCCAAGAATCTGTGTGACAGGAGTAGAGCTGCAGCGCTTTAATAAACTTAGATATCCCACTTCTGGGAACAGTTCTGCTGACTTCCCTCCCACTCTGAAGTCATCACTCTTACTTTCTCAGATATTCTTCTGAGTTAAGAGCCTATTTTCCTTGCGCTCAATATGTCAGTTCAAGTCCGGCATTTTGATGCCACAGACAGGTGGAATGGCTCTGGATAACACAGCAGTGGCTCGATGACACAAAAATAGGGCAAGAAAGCTTCAAGCTCTACATTCATTGTCGGGGCATTCTGGTACACTGAACATGTACTGTAACGTAATTCTTTGTGACTCATTAGATAACAGATAAGGGCGATAACTGTTTCCCTCGTGTTTCAGTAGTTGTTGGGCTTCAACGCTGAATTAAAAAAATACTCCAATTGTCATGCATTCAAGGTGAAATTAAGTTCATATACAACCCTTTAGCCTCTTGCATATTCTTGAAAAATATGAAGGAAAAAAAGTGTTTCATTGCACCTGTTTCACAAAGAAACTGACTGGGAAAGTGCCAAAGGCCTTTTTACATGGAACAGATACAGTGTTGGTGGTGTCATGAGCTACACCACATTTCCCATACTATACCGCCTATATGTTCCTGTCCATCAGGCTTATCTTATCAGGGTCATGCACTACGAAGCTAGTGTAATATTTGCAGAATATCTTCCTGTGATCTGGTTTCACTTACCCTAACATCAGCAGTCATGCTAAGCAGTCACACAAAGGTGCTTATCAGCTTGCTAAATCAGGCCTTGGTCTCCCAGCCTAGCTATGAGCACATTCACATAAAAGTGTCATTGTTGCCACCCTGAATTGGTCTAGTAGCAGCAGAGTGCCATATTTTACAAATGAAGAGCAAACTATGATTTTAGAAAAACACAAAGAACAGCAACAATTTGCAGACATTCTGGAAAAGACTGAAAATATCTAAACACAGGAAGAGTGTGGCACAGCGATGCAATGGTTAGCACCTCACAGCAAATACGCCCCAGATTATTCATTGTAAATGAAAACAGTTTTCAGGTGCTGAGGAGATTCCTCTTATGTTCAAAACATGTATACATTCACTTTGGCACGGTACTCGGTCTGTGATCCAGGGGTTTGTGTTTATTGGTTAATTTATATTCCTTGATTATTGTCATTCATGGTTATGAGTCTCATTATTTCAGTCTCATTATTTTCTGCTTATGTTCTGCTTATATTCATAGTTCCTCGAATTTAGGTTTCTGTTACTTTGCCTTCCTCGTGTTCCTCGTCTAGTCACTCTCGTCTCCCCAGTCAGTCGTGTCGCTATGTCCGTGTCGCTATGTCCGTGGTGCTATGTCCGTGGCACTATGTCTGTGTTGCTATGTCCGTGGCGCTATGTCCGTGGCGCTATGTCTGTGTTGCTATGTCCGTGGCGCTATGTCCGTGGCGCTATGTCCGTGGCACTATGTCTGTGTTGCTATGTCTGTGGCGCTATGTCTGGCTATGTCTGTGGCGCTATGTCTGTGTTGCTATGTCTGTGGCGCTATGTCCGTGGCGCTATGTCTGTGTTGCTATGTCTGTGGCGCTATGTCCGTGGCGCAATGTCCGTGGCGCTATGTCTGTGTTGCTATGCAGGGCTCTAGAGTGCGACCACTTTGGTCGCAAATGCGACCAAATTTTTCAGTGGTGCGACTAAAAAAAAATATTTGGTTGCACCTGTGCGACCAACTGTTCGGGTAGCAAAAAAAAAAAAAAATCTGCAACCTTCCCTGTGGTCAACAACAGACACACATTATGCCCCTATCGTGGACTAAACCAATCAGAGATAGTCAGGGGCGGGACCTCTCTGATTGGCCGTGGTCCAGTTGAAAGTGGAAGTGGGAGGTGAGTAGCTTGAATAAAGCGATATCAATTCATTAAATCCTGAATCGACTTTTAAATATAACTGTGTTTTGCCAGAAACGCCAGATTCTCAGATTAAAGCTCACAAAACCATTTCAACAACAACCAAACAGCAAATGAGAGCAGGTACACGGATTCCACACAAAGACGTAAACACAGAGCGGACCGACGCATCAGAATCAGCTTTGTCTTTCTCGGCTTTCTCACCCGACGGCCCGTAGACGTACACGCTGCCGGAGCTTAGCGATCCTGATGCGTCCGGTACGCGCTGTGATTACGTCTTTTTGCGCTGATTCTGAGCTGCAGGTTTTGTCTCTCCAACCAAAATTCACCGAGCCAGCAGCAAAAGAAGCAGCAAACTGCGCTTCACATTTGATCAATGTGGTCATGAATTTTGCTGTTTTGCTTCCACGACTATTAAAATCACACTCCATGCACAGCTAGCTCTCTCTCTCTCTCTCTCTCTCTCTGTACTTCAAGAACAGTTTCCCGTCTCCAATCTCTGTTTTCTGTATTCGCTTATTACCCACCAGTCTACCGTTGTTTACAGCGCTGTCGGCTGCTGTCTTTTTCTTTTCTTTTTTTCACTTAAATGACCTCGGACAAGAAAGCCTATTTTTTCTGTTATTCAATACTGAAGAAATTTAAACTTTATATGCAGAACATTGTAGAATATTTTTAAGGTTATCTGCTATAAAAAGCCACACCAGGAAAATCTCCTTCATGTTTTTCTGTGTTTTATTCTCAGTTACTTTCACACAAAGGCATCTGCTGTGATGTTCACAATTCTGATGAAGTCAGTACTGATAAAGGATCAGAATTATAATATTTCTGACTGTCTGAGGCTAAGTTGAATCGAATCGGGACTTTGAAAACCAGAATCGAATGGATTATAGAAATCAGTGATGATACCCAGCCCTAGTGAGCAGCCTAGGCACGACAGAAGTGGATGTAGCTGTAATAGGAAAAGAACTATTGCTAACTTTTAAGTTAAGGCCTGATCCTTCTGAAATTCATAGCCAGTGCTCTGACACGGTGTCATCAATCTTTGAATGCTGAAAAAGCACAGTGTATCCAGAAAAACACATTATATTATATCAATTATTATAAAATTTGTGTGCGCCTAACTTTTGTGCCGGTACGCCTAACTTTTTAAAGGCGCTATGTCTGTGTTGCTATGTCTGTGGCGCTATGTCTGCGTCTCTGAACACCAGCCGTCCTCTGTAATGGACATTTGTTTTTGGTCTACATCTTTTCACTTATTTGACATATCCTACTAAGTCCTGATGTGGAGGACATCCTGGGCTTTCCAATGATATTTCATGTGTTTGGGTGGCTTGTTCTAGCTTCAAAGAGGCAAGAAATCACCCAAAAATGTTTTTCCTCAGTTCTCACTGGGATATTGTGTAAAAAAACAGTCCAAAAAGGCGACTGTTTCTCACACACACACACACACACACACACATAAAATTTCTTTTGTAAAGCTATAATCCTAAAAAACCCAACGGTCACATCAATATCTCCAGCATGTCATGGTCAGTGCCCTGGTCAAAGCAAACATGAAATAGAGCCTGGCTTGCAGATTTGCAATTGTCTGGGTGCACAGGGGTTGCTGCATTTCACCCTTTCTTATGCACAGGGTCATATATGGCTGGTAACACACGCCATGTAACATATGCACTGTTCTCCAGGGCCCAGCTACTCAGAAACATGTGCAGAGAGCTGCACATACTGTATGAAACAATGACAGTGTGTGATAGGATCCACAAAGCTTCACATACAATTTATGGATGAATGATGATGAAATTTTGCTCTGTTATTAACTTACATTAAATGGATAGTTTTAGTTGACTTGTATTCAAAAACGGTTATTTTAGTTTGTTTAAATACTCAGAATCAGTGTGAGATAGATGACTTTGGCTGGAAGTCATGCATGTGCTTTTTTCTGATGGCTACCCTGACCATTACATTAACGATATCACTTTACAGCTATAATCTTTGGTAAATTTGTATGTTTTTATATGTCCATTAGCAATGCAGTGTTTTTATTTGTCTGTCAATTTTACCTATGCTCATCATATTTGAGGTGCAAAAGGATATCATGGCTTTCCTGCAGCTTCAAAGTTTCGGTGTCAATTCCAGTTTAATCTTTTCCTATCAAAGAATTACGCTGACACCCTATGAATCGAACGTGGTCTCATCTTCAGAGAAGCAGATGCACAAAACTAATTTTTAATGTCAATTCAAGAAGAGTTACTCCGCGGCAAAGCTTAGACTCAAATACGGCTTTTTTCTTTATAAGGAGTGATAGCATTTTAATTTCTACGCATCCTAAGCAGAAGCTACAAATACAAGACAAGATTATTTATGCATTACTTTCATCAGTGTCGTCTGAGAAGAATATTACTTTCTATCAAAATCCTCGATGCCTCTCAAAGGAGTATTCATGAACCAGTGAGATAACAGCAAAGACCGAATTGTTGAAACATTGGCTGTATCAAGAGAAAAGTCTCAAAGAAGGAAAACGCTTGAGCTTACATAGGCTTTGTCATTTATTGAACAAGGAGAGCAAAACATTTTACTTTCACAGGCCTAGTCTGATCAGCTGTTTTAGAGTAGGATGGTTGGTCCGAGCTTTAGCTTTCAGATCATTAGCTCAAATGTTTACGTGACCTCGGTTAACTTCTTCACAGAAATTGAAAATTATTCTGCATATTGGGCAGAGTTGGAGCTTATGTGGGTAGCAAGGCCAAACATTTTGACTCCAATCTAGTCACAATGACTTTTGATTCTGAATAGAGTCCATTTTTTCACATCATACATTGCATTACTTATTACACAAAATGTTAACAAGATGATATTGTCATCTTCCTTGATGTTCATTAATATGTACTTTTTATGGTTAAACCATATTTTCTTCGTATTTAAAGGAGCCATTCAGTGTGGTCCAGCTGTGATATTCAAAGAATAGCCAATTGGAACAGGACTGCAGGGCAGATCAAGGACACACTGGCCTAGGAACATTTACACCACAGCAGGATGTGAAGGAGTCTACATATCTCATGTAAAAGAGGACATTTAACACCCTCATTACCAGTGCAGTCCTGCAATCTATAATATCATAAGGGATTTCTAAAGGAGACCTACTGAAGGCTGAATTTGAAGATCACTCACCACAAACTTGGAATTAAATATATAAGTATAATATATTTAATAATATCGATGAGGCATTCCACTTATTTCCACAGTATGTGAGGACTCAGGGCTGTGTGTCGGACAGGGTCGTCTGCAGTACGGGGGCCCCACAGGGAACGGTTCTGGCTCCGTTCCTCTTCACCATCTACACTGCAGACTTCTCCCACAATTCCACCCAGTGCTTCCTGCAGAAGTTCTCTGATGACTCTGCAATAGTCGGCCTCATCACTGATGGGGACGACAAGGAGTACAGAGGACTGACTCAAGACTTTGTGGACTGGTGCCAGCTGAACTACCTCCAGATCAACGCCAGTAAAACCAAGGAGCTGGTGGTAGACTTCCGCAGGCACAAGCATTCTCCACTGCAACCACTGAACATCCAGGGTATGGACATTGAGGCTGTGGACAGCTACAGGTACCTTGGTGTTCATCTGAACAATAGACTGGACTGGACTCATAACTCAGACGCCCTCTACAGGAAAGGGCAGAGCAGGCTGTACCTGCTGCGGAGACTCAGGTCGTTTGGGGTGGAGGGCCCACTCCTGAAGACCTTCTATGACTCTGTTGTGGCTTCTGCTATCTTTTATGGTGTGGTCTGCTGGGGCGGCAGCATCTCTGCTGGGGACAGGAAGAGACTGAACAGGGTGATCCGAAGGGCCAGCTCTGTTCTAGGATGCCCTCTGGACCCAGTGGAGGTGGTGAGTGACAGGAGAACGGCGGCTAAGCTGTCATCCCTGTTGGACAACGTCTCCCACCCCATGCAGCAGACTGTGACAGCACTGAGCAGCTCCTTCAGTGGGAGACTGCGGCACCCACGGTGTGGGACGGAGAGATTTCGCAGGTCTTTCCTCCCCACTGCTGTCAGACTCCATAATAAAGACTTTAACTGATCAAGCACACACATCCATACATATGCAATAATACTAAGTGCAATAATCCTTTCTGTCATCGTTGTATTTTTACTCAGTTGTATATAGCATTCGTATTCTATTTTTATCTTATTGTATATTTTTATTCTATTTTATTCTACTGTATATAGTATATTATTTTATTCTATTCTGTACAGCTGTGTACTGTATTTATTCTTATTGTATTCTAATTTTTGCGTCATAACTTTTGCACTGTCCACTTCCTGCTGTGACAAAACAAATTTCCCACGTGTGGGACTAATAAAGGTTATCTTATCTTATCTTATCTTAAATCCTAATAAAAAAGAAAATAGTAATCTTGAAATAGGTATGATATATAAAATCTATTCGGAAAAAGTACATTTAAATATTATGTATTTAGCTTGCAGAGTGAGAAAAACATTTCTTTTATAACTGGGATTCTTATTTTGCAGATATCAGCAGTCAAAACCAAATCTGTGTTTTAGTACCAGTGAGCAGATGGTCCACGTCTTTGCTAAGGATACGGAAAAATTTGAATTGATTGACACTTTTCCTATGCACTCACTTTAGAACTGAATTTAAACCAACAACACCAATCTTCACTGTTTACTGCCATTTTGCTATGATTGTCTATATCAGCAAGCTTAATAGGTCCCACAAATGTCATGCTGACATAGTTTTTGCTGAAGAAATGTCTATTACGACAGGCAACCAGTGCAGCTGCACAGAAATGTTCTTAATTTGTTAAAGTGAAAAATGTGACAGTGAGATTACAGAGGCCCTTAAAGCATTGTCAAAACAAGGACATAAAACGGCTGGAAGACATACACCCAGAAAAAACATCTAATGCACCTTAGCATTGTTAACAAAAACACTGCTTAAGCTACACCAAACACCTGGTTTTAAGAGGAGAGTCCACACTACCAAACAGCAATTGCAGGCATTTTTGTATAGGTAACTATAAATATCTACTGTAAATACAGATGTTTGCTTCCGGAATGATAACTATCAAAGTTATCAAATACTCCATGCTCCATTAAGCTGACAGCATGGCTTTCTGAGTAACTCACTGAGACAAAAATACATAAAAATGGCAGTTGTTTAAGTTTCAGTTGTGTTAATGCAGAGCATCAGCAGTGAACAAAGTGAGCAATGATTATTTTTCATAGAAGTTGTATTGCTGATTAAAATATTTCCTTTTTTCTCACACTACAAGAATCCCACTGGCATCCTGCAGGACACTGTATATTAGCATATTATAGTTTCCTGATGCCTAGCTTAGCTTTTTAGCTGCAGTATTTATTACCTTAATTCAACTGCTAAGGTGAAAACTGAATCAAATGAATGCATAGCCTTTGATAAAAACCTGATACAGCCAGCCATAAGTGTGTATCACTGGGGCAGACTGTGATGTACAGTACAGGCTCCAATCAGGATAATCTTTTAATAGACGATGGCTGATGT
Source organism: Astatotilapia calliptera (assembly GCF_964374335.1). Taxonomy (NCBI): domain Eukaryota; kingdom Metazoa; phylum Chordata; class Actinopteri; order Cichliformes; family Cichlidae; genus Astatotilapia; species Astatotilapia calliptera. Next base: position 49,488,548 of record NC_137428.1, read on the forward strand.
TAACAATATGACCCAGACAGCTGAATGAAGTTAAAATTGAAATGATAAGCTGTCATGCTATTTTCTAATGAAAAAAACCCCAAAACAATTCAGCCAAGTGGGCTTGCAGACCTCTTGTCCACGGCATCCAGCTCTGGGATGTTACTTCTTAGTTTGACCCAGTTTTTAAAAAGCCTTGAGAGGCATGTTTTAGTTGCTGCTGCTAGAAAAAAGAAACATGTTAATTGATTGATTTTTTTTTTTTTAACCATTAGCTGTTGGGGAGCCTTCACCTTGAGAATGGTTCGGTAGTTCTGTTTCTCTTTCAAATCCCACAATGGAACCAACTCCACAAACAAAGGGAGAAATCAATGGACTTTCTTTGGCAGCTCTGAGAGAGATGCTTAGCATCACAGAATGCTTGCCTGAGGTGAACATCCCAGAGTGTATTATGGTGTTGCTCCATTGCCCTGTTCACATCCGCAAGCTGTTCTAAACCCATTTGAAGTGAAGCACACAGGGTTTTAACAACTATCAGCACTAGTGTGAATAGCCTCCTAAGGCACTCTCACTCTATTTGACCGTTGAAATGGTTTCTCTTCTCAGTTGAACATCTATATATTCCAGTGTGAGTGCGTTAAGAAGAGTGTTTACATGAAAGAAAGGTGCTTCATCGAACACTACACACTGAAGCACTGTTCAAAGTCTACAGTTTCCTGTTCATTACTTTATCATGAATACTCGTTCCCTTTCGATTTATCATTGTGAACTGCAATAATCACTGCAGAGTTTAAAAATTACATCACAGAAGATGGTAGCTTTTTTTTCCATTTCCTTTTATTATTTCATCTCACCACTGACTTAGACTTCAAACTTTCATTGTCGCCCCGGGTTGATCGGAGATTCAACCACTCCTCTGTGTGATTGAGGAGCCTCATAAACTGCACTGATACATCCCTTTGGTCCTTTGGAAACCTTCCTTTTCTCTGGAGGATGGTAGAGGATGTAATTCACTTTACAATATCAAATAATCACCGCTTGTGATTCTTGTCTCCTGGCTAACTTGTCAGGCATAAGTTTATGGCTTTTAAAAGCAGAGGTGAACTGCAAGGAGGACAGTTTCCCATGCTGAGTTTCGAAGGTGATGATGCCCAAAGTGAAGCTTTGCCTCCAGGTCGTTGAGCAATAATGAGTGTTATCAAGCAAGTGCCAGAAGACAGGTAACGCAGGTAGAATTTATGAGAGGCCTTGCAGGATGACCCTAAGCACGACCAGCCATTCTTCAGCAGAGACAGGGCTAAGGCTAGGAAAAGACTAATATGGCAGGATTGTGATTAAATAGGCCCTTGATTTTATAGGCTTTGGCACCAACAAGCGAGTCAGTATTTATCAGCATAGATATAAATTGTAAAAACTGAACACTTCACTGATTACTGTACTCAAGGTGATCTCAGTGGGGGGCAGTGATTGTTTCTTACAGTAAAACACTGAACAATAGTATGCAAAAGACAAATCTGCACTTTAACAAGTACCACCCTCAAACACAGTTGCTTTCTTGATCCCAATCACTGAAGCATCTGTAAGATGTGATGGCACAAGTACTTTTCTCAAATGCACCACCCAGCGATCAGCATGATCTAAAATATATGCTATCAGCGTCTGACTCTCAGACGCTACAAGATACCACAGAGGTCCTGTGTTCATGACCTGACAGGTCAGAGATGTTTAGGCAATCTAATACACTGCCTGCATATATAGCATACTACAAAATTAAACTTTGTTGTGTGCTATAAAACTTTGGAGTACTCACTCACCAAACCTTCTCAGGCTTACACAAAAGATGTGATTAGCAGCAGTTGGAAATTCTTGGCTATCAAGTGCCGACCTCGTACAGACTATGTTGGCAGACACACTGTCTCATTCAGTGTCCGTTTTTTCATTGCACATTTTCCACTTCTGTAAGAAGGCAGCATTGCCAATCTGCACTACATTGGCTAACAAGAGGTCTCAGCTTCTTTTGTTTAAGTTTTGATTTTAATTCTTGGTGCTACTTTCAAGGTACATATTTTCAGCTGCTCACTGCACATTAGTGCAACTATCTAATTAGCCAATCACATGTGAGCAAACCCGGTGTATTTAGGCATTTAGACATGGTCAAAATGACCCGATGAAATTCAAACTGAGCATCAGAATGGAGGAGAAAAGCAATTTAACTGACTGTAAACGCAGCATGGTTATTGATGCAAGATAGGCTTCAGAAACTGCTCATCTACTGGGAGTTTACCACACAATGTCTAGAGTTTACAGAGAATAAGAAAAAAAAAACAATTGCTAGTTCGCCACATTCACTAGATCTCAGACCAGCAAAGCACCTGTGGGATGTGGTGGAACAGGATATTCCCATTATGGATCCACAGCTGACAAATATGCGGCATCTGCAGCATGTAACACTATGATGTCAATACTGACCAAAATAACTGAGGCATGTTTCCAGCAACATGTAGAATTGAGGCAGTAGTAAAACTAAAAGAGGCTCCAACTTGGCACTAGCAACGTGTAGCTAATGAAATAATAGTTAAATGTACATGTTAAGGGATTAAATAAAATATATATTAGTCAATATAACATAGTTGCTGCAACTACATCTAACTATAAATGAAAAATGGTCCCTAGCAGTATAGCGGCAATGCGTATGCCAGTATGCAATGTGTATGCGTTACTAACGGCGTTACCTTTTTTCAGTAACGAGTAATCTAACTAATTACTATTCCTGTCTTTACAACGCCGTTACCGTTACTAACAAGAAAATGCAGTCGCGTTGCTATTTTTCAACAAACAGACGGTTGAAGCTGTGTTCAGCTTCCCACACCTTATATCAGTTGCACGGAAGTAGCTGTAAGTAATCTGGGCGCTACAGCTTTAAGTAGCTGCGCCTGCTCCCGCGGATGGCAATCATTTTCTGGCAGACGATCACTTTTTGGCACAACACCTGGAGGTAGGGGGCAAAACAATCGCATGAGTGCTGCTGTTTGACTGAGGAAGAAGAAAGTAGTCCTGGTAAGCCAATCACATGACCACTTCAAGATGACAAAGCAACAAGGTGATATATACCAGTTTTTAAATTGTGTTGATAGGCCACGTAAAACCAGAGTCATGATAAACAATATATACGCGGCGTTTTTTCCCCAATAGTTTCATCATGTTTAACGTCTAAGGACAGTGCCAGCAAGCACTCTCTGCTTATGACCCAAAAATTTAAAAACAAAACAGAAAACAGCCATTTCGTGTTGGTTGAAAAATGTACCATGTCGACCAATCAAAATTTATATGGCAACATGACATTTGGTTGTTTAGGAAGAGGGGGAAGTTTTAGGAGTGACGGCGAGAGAGAGAGAGAGAGAGAGAGAAAGAGGGAGAGAGGAAGACAGCAGAAAAAGATAGAGAGTTTTGAGATGTGAGAGATTTGTGACGTTTAGCGTGTTTGTAGTGTGTAGTTAATGTGTTGTCTTGTGTAGTTAGTGTGTAGTGTTGTGGATAGTTTTGTGTTGTGTGTCAGAACAATGAGGCGACTGCTGTCTCCAGGTAAAAAACAGAAGCGGTGATACACCTGCTGCTGTCAGACCTGCAGGTATCAGGCTGTGATGTTCTCCTTTATAGTGCCAGAAATTATTTTTTTGGAGTGGCACAAATAATTTGTGTGGCATCTTATTGAATGCAGAACAGCTGATTGTTATGTAAATAGTTTGAAATGGTTATTTTAAAAAAGGGTAAAAGGTAAATGGCTTCAAATAACTTTGTTATTTGCAAAACTTGTGCATATGATTTTAAAATTGGCAATTTATATTTGCATTTAAAGTTATGAAATATGATTCAATAAACATGTTTGTGTACAGTAAAAAATATAACCTTTTTTACTCGGATTTTGTTTTTTGTCTGATTTCAGATCAATTGTGTTAATACAAAAAATGTCAAAATGAAAACATAACTGTAAATTCAGACAGGCGAGGTTGTGCTTAAAAGAATGATACCAAACAAGGCAAAGTAAATAGTTTTTAAAGGTGAAATGTAGAGGGAACATCGAAAGTAGTTAAAAATGGCCAATTATACCCTGGACCCCAGAGGGTTAAACTTTTTTTTTTAAGTAGCATAATAGTTACTTTTCAAGTAATTAATTACTTTTAGAATATTGTAACTCAGTTACTAGTTACTTCTTCAAAAAAAGTAACTATAATTAATTACTTTTTCAAAGTAACTTGCCCAACACTGGCGTATGCTTATATCAGCATGCACAACAACATGGTTGCAATGTTAGCATGGATGACAATGCTCATTTACAAATGCTAACTTGCACTGTAGTACCACTGAGGAAGATGTGATTATCAGCAGCTTTTCATTTGGTCTTTTTTCAGTATGAAGAGATCTTCAAATGCTTTAAAGGAAACCAACATTTCTATACAAACATTCAAAATGAGAAGGGTCAGAGAAACAGTGAGGAGGGACAATACCTGAAAAAGGGGTACATCCAAGAATCCAGTCTCTGGGCACGAATGAAAGCCTGTTTACTATTTCACAGCACTTGTTGCTATAGTCATTAAAGGCTTAAGTATATTTCCAAAAAAAAAGGGGTTAACTGAGAAATTAACAACATTATCATAAAGACAATGGAGGCAAAATGTGTGACATTAGTAAGTCTAGCTTTCTCAACTGTTACCAGCCTGATTAAATTTGTACTGCACATTTTGTTCAGTAGTCTCATTTTTAGGTTAGTCCATTGTTGAGTGTAGCTGATAAAACAGGTGCATTTGCTTAGTGTTGCTTTAAATTGCCTACCTGCAGAGTTTGAGTTTTTTAATCGAAAAAGCACGGCTGTGTGATAAAGCGTTACTCATCTCACAGTTTTTCACATTTGACACAGGTATCAAGTGCCAAGCCAACTGGCTGGTTTAATGGAGAAATATGACCCGGCAAACTTGACCTATTTTTAAACATATCTGCACTCCAGCCTAAAAAACATCAGGCTTTTTGTTAATACAGTCATCTTGTTTTGCATTGGAAAACATGACATTTGTAGGATGCGTTCTCTGTGATGCAGTTTGAATCTAAATGTCAAGATTCATCAAGATTCAATAGGATTCCAGCGTCATCATTGCAATCTGATGTCCCATGCCTACAGCCATTAAATTTTGGAATATAGCAAACAATTATAAACAAACTGCTATTAAGAACAATAATTTGCAAATATTGAACAAAATAGAAATGGAGTGTGACAAAGTGGTGCAAAAAGTTCACTCCTGGAGCCTTTCTGTGTGGAGTTGGCATGTTCTCCACAAGCCTTCGTCTCCATATGTCATCAGATTTCAGTGATGACTGCAATCTCAGTGAATTTCAATGAAAGTGGATACTCTTATCAACTTTTAGAAACTTCCTTCCACTGTGCAAAGACATTAATCTGTGATTCTAAATTGGCTATAGGTATGATTGGTTGTCTGTCTCTCTCTCTGTTAGCCTTGCCATAGACTGGCAACCTGTCCAGGGCCGCCTCTCATCCCATGACTGATTAGATAGGCTCCATCATCTTCCCAACTCTAAATTGGACAAGTGGTTGAGAAAATAGATGGATGGCAGAGTGTATAATCATTAACCACTTTCTTTGCAAAGCCTACTCATGTTTGAGTGGATGCAAAGTTGTGGCCTTTGTCCATTTAAAAATGGTAAATATAGTTACAACCAAGTTAGAAAGTTTTCAGAAAAGCTTGTTGAATTTTTTTTTTTTGCAATCTGTACTGGGTATTTGTGGGCTTGGTAGCCTGCAAGCATGTGTCTTCTGGATTTGATGTCATGTAGCATGTAACATGTACACATTGTTTTGGACTATCAGCAACCACAGTTCTCCCTTTTAATTGGTATTGAAGTAATGAGCACTCAACAAAGTTTCTGAGACAGATTTGACAGTCACTATTCATTATCAAACTGATACTTGCAGCACCATTTAGCTCTTACACAGCTGATGGACCAAACACTGGCACATTATTCACAGCATGACAAAGAATGGAGGGCTTCTGTCATGACTGTTTAGGATATCCATTATCTTTTAGCCCTAAGATGCACAGAGTAGCTAAGTCATTGAACTGGTGGAGTACATTCAGCTTGATGATTGCTTTGCACTATGCAATTTCTAAACAAAGTAAAAGGCTTACTATGCTGCTTGTTTGATACATACTCTGCATTTGTGACAGACACAGCATAGTTGTTTTTGTCCCAAATTAATAGACGGATTTTTAAGTGGATGACAACATTGCAGCACAATGTATAATAATTGAATATGAGTCTCCGTATCAATGCTGTAAAGCAGGATGATCAGACAGATTAGATGTCTCACACATGGTGGCCTTAATTCATATGCGCAAAGATACTACCGGTACAGCTGCTACACAACACAGGAAACCTGAGTGACACTTGACTTGCAGATAAGGTTGACAGTGGGAGTTTTTTTTCTCTTATCTCACAAGGATGCAACATGATCAGGGTATGACTCATGGGATTAGAAACATGAGGATTTTTACTTTCAGATAAAAAACATTTTTTTAGCAAATTATGGATTGGTCAAAAATATTAGACTGGGCAAAGCATTTCACATACAACCTCTAAAAACTCAGAGATAAGGTCATATACTCAAGCCACAGAGACTCTGTATTCACAATGTATTAGTATTTCAGCTGCAAAGTCTGCACTGCATGACAACAGCCATGCAACATTGCCATTAACAAAGTTACAAGTGATTAACAAGACCAATCTCTTGCAGTAAATATATACATTAATATATATGCACTAGGGGTGCAACGATATTCGTATCGATATTGAACCGTTCGATACAGTGCCTTCGGTTCGGTACGCATATGTATCGAACAATACAACATTTGTAATTTATTTTATCAACTTTCCTTCTGACGATGCTGTCTGTGTTGAGCGCTCAGTGAATCTGCGTTCGATTACTCCGCCTAGGCTGCACTGTCGAGCGCAGATCCACTGAGCGCTCAACACAGACAGCATCGTCAGAAGGAAGAGCGCAGGGCACCTCCCCCACTCTCATTCAGATCTGGTGTTTGGAATTATTTTGGTTTTCATGTGGCGTATGACCCTGAAGGTAAGCGCGTCATGGACTAAAGTAAAACAGTATGTTGGATGTGCCATGCAATGCTCAATTACATGGGTGGGAACTAGTGTGTTAGCGCAGTTAGCTCGTTAACGTGTTGGCCGTCCAGCCCCATGCACGGGGCGATCGGCGGTAGCTCGTTAACGAAGATTTGCGGTGTTGTGGCGTTAAGGTCATTTCAACGAGATTAACCTGAAAGCACTAGTGGGAACACAATGAATATGACTGCACATTTACGCCGACATCATCCTAGTGCAAAGACCAAAACAACAAGCATGCTACTAACTTTAGCCGAGTCATTTAGACAGCTGTTAGCACATGATTCTCCTTATGTTTAATATGCTGCTGAGAATATAGCCCAGAAGAAGCGGATAGTATAGCTTTTATTTTGGAAAGAGACATTTCTCTGTAATAAACTCTCTTTTCCAAAGATGAGTGATTCCTCAATCAGATACAGGGCTTGCAATATCGCTAGCCCGACGTCCTGGGGCTAGCGATTTTTTCAGTCGGGCTACCAAAATCTATCTCTGCCCTGCCCGTCGGGCTATTGTAGGAAGGAAAAATATATGTCAATGCTTTTGCATTCTTTCAGAAATGTAGCTGGGTAATTATGTCATTGGCATCGGTGAGCCACTGTCAATATGTGACATATTGAAATCGCGTTTGAATTTGCGCTTGTTTTTTTGCTTTCACTTTGCAATCGCGCGAACTGTGTATAGAGAGCGACAGCACTGATCTGTGATTGATGATAATTTGCGCACCAATTCCTCTGACATCGTCTTATTAATCGTTAGCTTACTATGCAAACATGACAAGTGAAATCTCCCGCAGCAAGCTTAAACATGTGAGAGGTTGATCGCGCAGAGAATCGCTGAGCTTATGTGAGTGCGTCTGTAAAAGCAGCAGGATTTATATTTGACTACGATGACCTGGATGACTGAGAACCTTCACAGAGAGATATATATTTTAGTTCTGCTGAGCCAAATAAGACAGGTCAGGGTGAAGAAGTGACAGCCAAAGAAAAGCTTACCACAAAACGGAGAAGTTATGACAAATCAGACTATAAGGCAAAAAGAAAGTGCAGCTTTATGGTTTCATGGACAAAATAATTTCTGTGGCTGCAATATGACGAGCTAAATAACCAGGGCTGCACATAAGTGGTCCGCAGGTGTGCATTCGCTGTCAAAATAAAAAACACGCACAAGGGTTAGGGTTAAATTTAAAAACTGTACTTTTGAGTTAAAATATATATTTATAATTTTAATAAATGACAAATTAAGAAGGCATGAGCATTTTTTTGTATCGAAAAAATATCGAACCGTGACACCAAAGTATCGAACCGAACCATGAATTTTGTGTATCGTTGCACCCCTAATATGCACATTTAATTTTTTGAACGCTTGTCTTCATAATATCTGTATGTCACATCCCTCCGCCTCACTTGAAGGACCAAGCTGTAAGCACCGCTAACCTCTGAATCCACTGGGAAGCAGCCAGCCACCGTGCCAACCATGGTGCTCTCCTGATGCAGGAAACTAAGCAATCTAACTACAAGAGGCACCCAAGAGTGTCACATCTGCTAATTACAGCAATAGTGTCTACTGAAATGGATATACACATGGGCTGATAATACACACACACACAAGCACACCCCCTTTAATCTCCCTGCTAATCAAGGCATAATCAGTAATCAAGACGGTGAAAACGTTTCATGTCTTCAGGTGGTACACCCTCTTCTGTAATGTATTTCACAGATCAATTTGTTGAATGTGGAGCAAGCTCATAACAATGAAGCTTTTTTATGCTGAGATTGCTTTGAGTACAGCATTATTGCTTGAGGTCGGAGCTGTAAGATGGATTCAGTAAAGTCACATGTTAGCAGCGAAAAGTCAGCAAGGAAATGATCGAGCCTGTTCAGCGAATAACATTAGGTATAGTTCTGCATTCTGACTGACATCTTCCTGCTGTCTGGCCGAACACCAGTTACCATGGCAATGCAATAAATACAGCTGGTGTTCCCTACTGTACCCAAGGCGAACCGATAAAGAGTGCATAGCATAGAAAAACCCATATAATATGTGAACAGCAATATTTTCTTTAATAAATTATGTTGTGGTTTCATTAAAAACAAATAGGCAGCAGTGTCTCGTAGCTCTGCGAGCAGAAAACGATTAAGAGCAACCCTGAGAAGCAAAGGGTAAGAGTGAATTTTTTAAATAATAAAACAGGCTTTGTAAAGGTGTGACCTGGGATTCTGGGTAATTGTGATGGAGATGTTTCAGTATTTCTAAAAACTTTATGAAAAATCAAAGAAATCATGACCATACAAAACACTTCAAATTACCTAAGCCAGCTGCAGTAGAAAAAAATGCTTTTCACATTACTAAATTAGGATTAATAATACATTGATGTAATATGTATAATACAAGAGGCACTGAGGCTCGTTTTTACTTTTACATTTTACACTTTAAATTAGCAAATTTTACAAGTATAAATTGTCTGATCAACGACTGATAATTAGATGGAAAGAAATGACCTTGTGAAAGAACGGGATCACCAGCACTCTCCAAAAAATCCTTCATTACATTTATTACAGGACCAAAACACAACTTGTTTCAGTGATAAGCCAACATCAGTGACCTTGATGACCTTGATCAGTCTGATCAACCTAACAGCGCACTTGTTTTGCTCTTTCACTCCCTAACATCCTGACTGCATTGCATGATAAATTCAATGACAATGCTAAACTGGTGCCACAAGTGTTGAAAATAAATGTTCCCGAGCTATAATGGTGTGTTGTTGTTGAAAATATTTCTCACATGTGGTGCACTGTTGCAAAGCATTTCCATTACAAGATCAAGGCTCGTGATGTTTGCGGTCTTCCTTTCTGATCCAGTTCATTTTTACAAGGTTGCCCCGCTTAGCTGTACTTCAATGCTGATCCACACTGCTTTGCTCCAGCAAGGCCACGCTGACTTAGTCAGGTCATTGGGTTACCATACCAATCATAACTGAGCCTATATTTACAGCTAAACATCAGGTAGGAATTGCAAAAAGAGCCATGGCCTGTCATACATTGGTATTTACTAGGGGTGCAACAATACTCGTATCGATATTGAACCGTTCGATACAGTGCTTTCGGTGCGGTACGCATATGTATCGAACAATACAACATTTTTTTTATTTATTTTATCAACTTTTCTTCTGACGATACTGTCTGTGTTGAGAGCTCAGTGGATCTGCGTTCGACTACTCCACCTAGGCTGGACTGTCGAGTGCAGATCCACTGAGCGCAGTGCAAGCTAGCAAGACAGAAGCTAAGCTCGTTGCAACATGGTAACTGCCTCAACGCTACCCGAAATTGAACCTCCCCCACCCTCATTCAGATCTGGCCTTTGGACCTATTTTAGTTTTCATGTGAAGCATGACCCTGATGGTAAGCGCGTCATGGACAAAAGTAAAACAGTATGTCAGATGTGCTACGCAATGCTCAATTGGTGGGAACTAGTGCGTTAGCGCAGTTAGCTTGTTAATGTGTTGATGCTGTCCAGCCCCACGCACGGGGTGATCCGCGGTAACTCGTTAATGGAGATTTGCCGTGTTATGGCGTTAATGTCATTTTAATGAGATTAACGCTGACATCACGAGTGGGAACAACGACTATGACTGCACATTTATGCCGACATCATCCTAGTGCAAAGACAAATGGAAGCAGACAAAAACAACAAGCACGCATGCTACAAACTTTACCCGAGTCATTTAGACAGCCGTTAGCACATGATTCTCCTCATGGGGACCTGATATTTTTAACGTGCTGCTGAGAATATAGCCCAGAAGAAGCGTATAGTATAGCTTTGTGTGATTTCTCGATCAGATAGATTTTTTTATTATTATTATTTTGTTGTTTCAGCAACATTAAATTTAAAAACTGTAATTTTGATTTAAAATATATATTTATAATTTTAATAAATGACAAATTAAAAAGGCATAAACATTTTTTTGTATCGAAAAAATATCGAATCGTGACACCAAAGTATCGAACCGAAACGAACCGAACTGTGAATTTTGTGTATCGTTGCACCCCTAGTATTTACATATCACAAGTGTATTCTGTGTATTATAGTGTATTATATATTTGCAAACGTGATCTGCAGATTTCTAAGTTAATGTGTTAAAGTAAACTGTGAGCAAATGGCTTCGTGTCTGCTGATGATCAGTGTTCTCAGGAGATGTCTGCAGTTGTTGGCAAAGTAGGCTATATAACAATACTGCAGTAATAATCTGTGTGATTATTTTCTGCTGACAGAGGACTGCAAAAGCAGGCAGTGCCAACAACAACCATTTAAGTGCAAAGTGCAAAATGCAGCAGGTGATTCTGTGTGGCTTTAAAGAACTTGAAACATGGTTGGGATAATCTGTGTTTTCCTTTATATAATAACAAGGTATTATTTAAAGTACCACTATATTAAAATAGGTTATAATCACTTATGTGATCACATATGTTATAGAGAGGATCGTTGTTCCAAAAATTCAGTAGCATAGGCTATCTTTTGCCTTACATCCTAAAAGATTTTTTTTATGCATGTATGCTGTAGAGGATTCAGTTTCTGTTCAGTTACTTTTATCTTGTGAATCCATTCGCACCAGTAGAATCTCTCCAGAAAACAGTCTTAGGTGCTCAAATCTCAAAAGTTACTGAGAAGACACTGATGTGATTCATGATACAGCCTAATCCCACATCTATCATCCATATGGTAAACGCATAAACAAAATCAATGCGCCCACACTTCCATGGATCATTCGTGAACAGTTTGTCAGTTTTGTCCAGCTTCGGGTACTGATTCACGAACATATAACCCTGCAGAGAATTCTAAAAAGAGCTGACAGCAATAAGACTTGTCACAGCTGAGTCATTTCAAGCCTCAGTATTATTTATTGAAGGACAAGGAGCACACTACAGGATATGGGATTCTCAATATAATAAGCAGTGACTGAGAAATCAGCATTGATTTGAATTTGAGACTAGAGAGTCACTTAAACCATGAAAGCATTTGCCACCTACAGATTCCTATTTTATGTTATTTTTGTGCAATACGGGTTATGAACTCCAGCCATCTTTTCTCCTAAACAAACTCGTCTTCCTGAACTGCCAGCGTTGGCAAGCCAAGGCAGCGGCCCATTATATTATATTATAGCAGTGGAAAAGAAGGAAAAACAAAAACTTATCAGACGGGAGATTCCAGCGATTTGACTTGCCATTTGAGAAGACAGGGAGATGTCTGCTGCATGTGAGACGTAAGGTAGAGTCTCAGGTCTGTTTGCACCAAAAGCTCCCGTCATATCAAGTCTGACTCCTTTCTGAACCCTCTTTGAACTTCTGACAGCTTGTGTGATATGAAATGCTCCCCTCTCCCCATCCAGAACTTTTGTCATGCTTCACAAAGCGGCCGACTTCCTATGGAGACCTTGTTCCTCTTCGGTATTTGACAAAGAGATGGTGGGATTTGCTGGTGAGATTGCTAAGTTTTGGGTGGCTTTCCTCTTTGGATTCTGTCAGTTTAGTATCAAGTAGTCAGAAAGCACACCGAGCACTGATGTGTCTCCTGCTATTAAAAGGGATTCAGAAGGCTTCCAGCCATCATATCTGTCATCAATTTTACTTTTTATATATCTTAATTCTCGCGCGTTTTTATGCAGTTGGCCCAAATGGAGACTATTCATGCAAACCTGCAGCAAAAAACACAAGTTGTCAATCACTGTTTTTATATTACCAATGCATTAAATTATATCTATGTGCTTTAGTAGCTAGAGATAAATACTACAATAATGTATATACACACAAACAAAATGATGATCTGATCCTGGTGACACTGAACAAGAAAAGGGAGAAACAGATATTCTGCATTCATCTGGTTCCCAGGAGAAGGCAGCAGTGGGGATAATGTCATGGTTTCATCCAGGAATTGTCTTAATACAATTTTGAGGCCAGAACATTTATACTGAGGGTGTCCTAAAACACAAATGACTTAAAAATGTCCTCAAAAACCAATAAAAGGGTAAAGAATGACTAAAGTACCTATAGTAATCATAGAAGAAGAAATCAAATTGTATTTATTTTTTTAATTTATTATTTATTTTAACTGAGAATCACACTTGCTGTAACTATGAATGGCTGTTGACAAATTTAACTCAGTGGTATCAAACTGAATGTTTTCTAACAGCTATCAGAGAGATTAAAATGAATGAATTGAACACTATGTTGTTCATCAATACAGCCTAATAGGCTTTGGGCCCTTTTGGTTAAATGTCTGGATTGAATCAAGCACTAAATGTTATTTGGACTTAAGAACAATGGTCTTAACTACAGTCTTGTGATAAATGTATGCATCCCACTAGTTGCTGTCTATCCAGCTATAGCAGACAGCAGTCGGCTCAGCCACTCTGCATGGAGCAAACTGTGGGCTTGGCTCAAGCAGAGGGGACACACTCCATCAAGCACTGCAGCTTCTTTCCACTCCCCCTATGCTTCCACTGCTCTCCCGCTAATGATTAACATCATAAATCACACTACACTGTTTTCTCCTACTGCCAGCAGTGAGGGAAGCAGCTCTGCACTGACCCTAAGCACTCAACAGCACTAGGGGATACTTGTGAAGTGAAAATAGTGTTTTTGGGCTGGTTTCTGCCTGTATTTAGGTTGATAGGATTTTTGGAAGTACTAGAATTTGTCCTTTTCCATTTATCCAGTCTAGTATCACTGAGAGCAAACACTGATTATTAGACTGGCAGAAAACCGACTGAATACCTGTCCAAGCAAACATAAACTGGCCAAGCTTTACCTTTGGGATCTACTGGCTGGTTCAGATTTTCTGCTTTTACACCAAAATGTCAGATTCGCTTAAATTTAACTGTCCAGCTTGAAAAACTGAAATCTAGAAAGTACCTAAAAATAGCATATTTATGTATTTTGTAAAATTTTTATATTTTTTGTTATATTTTTCAGTAACAAACAGCAATGCTGTTTCAGAAGAAACCGTGATAACAGTGATACTTGTGCACAGACCAACTGTATCCCAACCCCAAATTAAAAATATCCAGAAATTATTTTGGTTTTTTAGTTCTATTCTAGCCACTCCATCCTCCTTGTAAATTAATTTGACCTATACCTTGTGTTTTGAACATTTGTTCTTAAATTTAAAATTGTTTCACTACAAAATTATACTGCCTGAGACATAATTGCAACCATTTACCTCCACATTTGTTGGTGTACTGTCATGTTATCCAATCAAAGTATATCTGGAACAGGCTGAACCAAGCACCAACCTACCAACAGAGAACTAAAAATGCCAATCGTATAAAGACTTGGAGCTGGCTTCAAAATAAGAATGTAAATGAATGCAGATGTCAAAATGCCAAAAGGAGGGGGAGAAAAGCATTTACAGATTGGTCCATGAAGCTTTTTTGTCCTTAATTTCATTTTTCATGAAAATTGTGCAGAGGGTACACATTTATATGACTCACCTGTTACGAATGTACTAAGCTGTGAGCTCTTGGAGTGAGAAGTGACATTTTATGTTCAGGATTTGGTTTTACTGAAAGATGCTCTAAAAAGTTGGCTGCTTGGATTTTTTAATAAATACTTTTTTAAAGCTTAGGCTAAATCCAAAATGTATTTATGCAAGCCCAATTGAATTTGCCTTATTAACCAATTAGCCTGGGCTAGCCAGCCAATTGGCCCGGGCTAGCTTTAGCTCACATCTTAGCATGGCTTAACGTCAAACAACCTGGACAAATGTTAAGCATGTGATATCAAAGCTGCCATTACTGTCAATCTCATTGGTTATTTTTTGCTTTTATCTGTGTCTTTTTAAAAATCTGAAATAAGAATCTAGGATATTTCTTAACTATCCCTACAGATTTGGTATCACAAGCTACAGAATGGCAACAATCTAGCTCTTTGGGAAATGTGTCGGTAATGGACAGCCCAGGGACAAACTGTAGGAAATATTAAAGTATAACATCAGCCCAACCTCAGCTGTTATGACTCACTGAGCCCTCACTTTTAATTATTGATGTAAACATCCACTTTGACACTTTCTCTGTCAGTGATGACAACCCAGCCGCTTGCCCAACACATGAAAGAGTAATGATGTACTAGTAGCCTCGCCATCGGCAGGGGTTCAGGGGATTAGCCAGAAATTTGCTGTCCGAGCAGTAATGCACTTGGTTTTCTTTTCCCTCCAACACCCTTAGTCTTTCTGATAAGACACATTTCACAAAAGGTAGAAACCTTGAAAGACAGGGGCTAGGAGATCAAAGTGACCTATGTTGCTGATCCTTGAGGGAGGAGGCCAGGGCACATTTATACATCTGCACAATACCTAAGAGTCAGGCTGGAAACCCAACAACGATAAACCTTGAAAGACAAGTGCACATTTGAAGACAGCAAACAAGAATCTGAAGGGAATTCTTTATCAAAAATATAGAATTTTAATTAACCAAAGCCTTCTATCACCATTCTAGATTATGCAAGGACTGTTCAAGCCAAGACCATTTCACATTAATTTTCACAGTAATACTGTAGGAGCTCCTGTCTTCCTGTATTGCTGCAGCACATGGTTAAGTAGAAAGTCAAGTCCACTGCTAATCAGGTTGAACCTGCCTGCCCTCATTCGGTCTCTTGCAATGAATTTTAAAAGTGCAGGTTTTTTTGGGGGGGTTGGGGGGCGGGATTGTTACTAAAGCCCAAAAAATAAAATAACATAACTGTATGACATTCATCTTTTACTGTAGTATTATTGGAGATTCACTTTTTTCACTTTTTCCAACTGTTTCAAAATATGTTGAAATATAAGGTATGATTATTCTATCAATATATGGAATGCAAGTATAGCCACAGGCTACAGTAACCAGTACCCATAATATTCTTAGTGGATGTGCTGCAGCTTCTTGGCAGAGCAGCAAACTTTGATTTAGAGTGTCAAGATGGTTTTCAGATGGTTGCTCGGAGTTTTGCAATCCCCACAATCACATGGACTCACCCTAAATGTTATAGGTGGAAAGTCTCACTAAAACTGTATGACTTTAATCATAGAGAGTTTTGCTGCCATAAAGCCCCAGTCACAATTTACTGACGATCAGTACACTAGCAGTTCTCAGAGGTGCTCAGAGACGTGATCTGATTAAATCAATGTATTTGGAGAAATTGTTGCTCTGTTAAAATTGGAGACAGACTGATTTCTTTAAGCACAGACAAGGAGTTTCTCAAAACTGCAATCCATTTTGCAAAGTCCAACTTTATCTAACATCTAACAAGGAGCTTGCTGTTCAGATGGAGCAATGCACTCCTTGCCTCTACATCCGAGACAGAGAGGTGAAACCTCTGTTGTATGCTGATGACCTTGTTCTACTGTCTGCTGTTGGACAAGAAATACAGCAAACAGCTGATCATTAAAGAAAAAAGATAAATTATATATATGGTGTTTCTTTTCAAAAACGATTTAAATGTCAGGAAAACAGATACCAGTTTAGCTTAAATAATCAAACACGAAGTATGAGCTACATCTACCCTGGTATCACCATAATAGTATCAGGAAACGTCAATGTGACAGTGAATGCATTAAAAGAAAAGTCTCTCTACAGTAAGAGCTCTAAATGCAATTACACTGTCTAACTTTCACAATCCAATTAAAATGTGAGTTAGAATATTTAATGGTGTCATCTTGCGCCTTGTGCAATATGTTAGTAAAGTATGGGGTCAACTCAGTCATCAGAGCTTTACCCACTGGGACAAACACCCAATAGAAGCTCTACAAGCAGAATCCTGTAGATGCGTTTTAAATGTGTACAGAAAAACACCAACATATGAATTATGCAGATGCTTAGTGGTAATTAACGTCACTTTTTTAATCACCTTAAATCCAGCCCCTAACACACTCCCCATTCCAAAGCCTTTCAAACCTTAGCAATGAGCCCTGAAAAGACTCCCCTGTGCCAGTTCATGATGAGACTAACTGCCCCCTCTTAAAACACACTAACCAGTCTTACATCAACTTTGCTTTCCAAACACCAATCAGAATAATGCAAATTAAAGCACACTGCAAAGAAAGTGTTTCAGAAATATCTGAAACACTAGAAAGTTAAGCAGATTAGAACGGTGTCTGGCCTGAAGCTGTGATTATGAATTGGTCTGGTCCTAATCAACAAGCGGCTCAGTGACTACAAACTGGCAATCAAACAGGGAAAACACAAAAATCATGGCAATGGGAACATGTGATCACAGTTTGGCAGGTGTGGTTAAAATGCAAATCATTCAACAAAGTTGTTAACATTTCTTAACATTTCAAGATTATAAATACTCCTCGGAGAAGAAGACGGGGCATATCTGGCAGATCTATATTTATCAACAGGTCACAGCCTGGACATGGAAGTAATACAGTCTCAGATCAAAAGTGGAAAATAACAGAAATACTATTGCAATGAAGAGATTTATTTTAAAGTATAATAAAACCATCCATCCATCCATCCATTCGCTTCCGCTTATCCTTTTCAGGGTCGCGGGGGGCGCTGGAGCCTATCCCAGCTGTCATAGGGCGAGAGGCAGGGTACACCCTGGACAGGTCGCCAGTCTGTCGCAGGGCCAACACACAAGGACAGACAACCATTCACACTCACATTCACACCTAGTGGCAATTTGTATTATCCAATTAACCTATCCCCACAAGCTGCATGTCTTTGGACGGTGGGAGGAAGCCGGAGTACCCGGAGAGAACCCACGCAAACACGGGGAGAACATGCAAACTCCACACAGAAAGACCCCGGCCTGATGGTGGAATTGAACTCAGGACCTTCTTGCTGTGAGGCAACAGTGCTAACCACCGTGCCACAGTGCTGCCCTTATAATAAAACCAGTCATTTAAAATTCTGAATAGTACTCTGAAATTTGTTTTTCTGTCTATAGTTCAGCAGAGTGACACAGTAAGACAATGGAGTGTAACACCCACATGCCGTGTCTGTCACCATTAGCTTTGAAATGATTAATACAGGATTAATTTTTGTCAAATCTGATAGTTCATACAAAAAGCATATTGTCAGTAGTCTGCAGCCATGTGTTGCTGCTTTTAAAGTCATTGTTTTCATGACAGTAAATGATTACGCTCTCAAAACACACAAATCTAATTACCTCTCCTATAAATTACAGTGCGGATGACCAGCTTTAGAGATCAAAATTAACGTCAAATTAGATTTGCCTCCTGTCAGAACACAGCGTTCCAGTTTCTGAGAGGACACACACTACTTCAATATGATGGGTGCTCTGGGCATGCAAGTGCCTGAATGAACTAATTAATCATCCCACAATGTTTGAGAACAGCGTCATTTTTAACCATGAAGGTAATACTGCTTGATAAAAAAAAATCCTAAGCATGACAAAACTTAGATCCTGCAAATAATCGTCTGAAGGTAAGAAGCAGAGGATGTTTTTCAATTCTTTTTTTTTCTTTTATAGTCAAGCAGGGTTAAGTGTTCTCTTGAGACAACAGCGTGCATGCAGTGAAGTTTCTCAGAAGTGTTTAAGACTGTTTATTCAGAGTTGCAGCAAAAGTTATTTTTAGAAATGTGAGATTGGTTTCGTGCAAGAAATGGCATTCATTTTGCAAACTAGACACTTCTGTGAAAATAATTATTCCAACACTTGGTGTGCAGAAGTACTTAAGGTGGATTTCAATGGGTGCAGATTACTATTGATTAACATCTATGGTGGTTAGTTGGATTTGTTAGAAATATTTGAACTAAACATAAATATTATTCAGCAAACCTGTCCACAGGTTGTATCAACTACACGTGCCTTTCTCAAAATACTTGACTGTTCCCTAATTTGTACCTTTTTACAACACTAACTAGCAACTAACATCATCGAGACTTATTTAATGTATTTTTGCATCATTATTGCTCACCAATGTTTTTCCTGCTTTCTGTGGAATTTAAATTAGGTTTTAATCAACAGACAGACTCAGTGTCCCCTATGACATTTCAGGAAATTAAATTCAAATTCATTGGCTTACAAAGGAAAGGGCTGGGCCAACTTTATCTGTTAAATAACTGTTTCCTCAGAGCGCGGTGCTAGTCCATATCCCAGCAGAATTATTTTTACAGTAGCTTCAACTTATCCCAGTACACATAGAGTTCCCTATATAATGCCAGATCCAGAATATGTTATAAATGGCAGCATTATCACCCTGGACTGAAAAAGTACAGACTCTCAGTACCAACATTTTTAGTTGTCCGATGGAGATAAATGATCAATGTTAAGTCTACTGCCTGTTGTAGGCATCAGTGTGCTTTAAAAAAAAAGCACGTTAACCCTCAATTTTGGCAGTAATCTTAAATAAAAACAGTGGCGCATTGAAAGAAGGTCCTAGCCAAGTCTCTTTGTTCCCTGGGGCCTTTAATAAACATGCATTAACGTGCTTAAAGATATAAATGTTAGGTTAACCGATGATTCAAAATTGGTAAAATAGATGGATGTATGCATGAATGGATGGATGTATACTACTTACATCTATTTTGCAGTGTGTTAACTGCTTTCGGAGCAGACTCATTTCAGTCTGTGAAATTTTCAGTATTTTTGCATTTAAACCCGTAGGAGTTGCGTGGTAGCTTTTTACATGAATTCACAATAATTTGCTAAAAGGTTTAACTCCAGTTGTTGACCTATTTATTTATTTAGCCCTAAATGTTTTTGATGCAAAAATGTAGCTGCCAGTAGTCCCCAAGGAATCCATGGGCTTCTGTTCCCAGTACCATCTCGCAGAGATCGCGTCATACAGAATCAACATTTTAATTAAGGGCTCTAATAATATATGATTGTGTGCCTGCATGGGTTAAGGTTTAATGGAGGACATTGCTTTAAATAACAACCTGATCCGAGTCGCTTTATCAATAGAACATGCTCCCTCACATGCACCTCGCAGACTTCCTAGTTATGCTTGAGGGCACTTACATCTTTGTTGGCACCTTGGGTATTCCGTTGCACACTTGACATGCACTCCCATCTGAGACTGCTCGTGTCACACTTTGGCCCGAGGGTTATAGCAGGCCAGACGAGCGAGGGAGTCAGACTCTCTGCCTCACCTCCCTGCGGAATGAGGCACAGATGCATTGTGAGCATGAACTGACTGGGTTTGTCACAACCCGCCCCACACCCCTTACCTTCCCTCCTCTCCTTTTCCCCTTGCTCTAGTGTGCAGCCCCTGCATCAGCTTTTTTGTCATCGTGTGAAGCACACTGTCAAGTGCATTGTGAAAGTAAGATTAAAATGGTTAAGACAAATAAAGAAGTAGGCGTTTATTGATTTATTTATTTACGTATTTATATGTCCTTGCAAGCCTGAATTCCACAGCGGAAGAAAAAGCCTGTATGTTTGTATGCATGTACACATATATGTATGCATTTATTTTCTTTGCCAGCGGAAAAAAAAATCACAATTGCTCCTGGCATCAACTTCACTGACAATCATTAAAAAAGAGTAACGGCTCAGAGGGCAGGATGACCTATACATGGTCTGTTGGTTCTAAGGCTAGGTCACATGGCAAAGGTTTATGCCATAGTCTGCACAACTGGTGCCTCAGTAAGAGATGGACAAGGCAAGTCAGGCCCATGGTCGATGCAGAAAGCCTTTTTTTTTTATTAAAGATCACTTATTATATCACTTATATAGAGTATTTAGCAAGATCTTATTTACAAATGAAACTAATGAAATCAACATACAGTAGGTATAATTAATAAAACTTTGTATAGATTAAATGAATTTGGTACCTTGTAACTAAAAGACAGAATGTTCAGAAACATGTGTTAAACCTTATTAACCACACTTATTTTGTTGTGTCAGAAAAGCAAACCATCATCCACTTCACCTGCAGTAGATGCAGCTGTAGGGATTTACGAGTTCTGAAGCCGACTAGACTTCTAGGACTATTGGAAATGGAAAGTGGGAGTGACACAATCTCTGTTGAATGTAAATCCAAAAAACAACAAAAAAAAGAATGAGTGGAAAGTATCTAACAAAAGCCTGAACTGTGTGTGCTTACTTGATGAGACGTTTATGCAGTTACAACTCCAACACAATCAATCTGGTAAATGATGTCTGAAGCCCAAGGACTACGTTCAGTTCTGAGCTCGAAAATGTATCTGGATAATTTCTAAACACATAATTAAGTTCCTCCATACTTGGATGCTTGAGGGAACAGTTGCTGAAACTTAATTTCAATGAAACAGGCCTTAAAAAACTCTACTTTTGAGACTAATGTGCTGTAAAATAAATGCCCAAACTCATATCTTATTAACTTTCCTTTTCTCAGGGAACAATGTCACCATGTTGAAGCGAAATGCATGCTGTCCTATTTTTAGGTATCCATCTCCCGTTAGCTGATGTCAAAGGCAAGAGAAATACACAGAAGCCCCACAGTACAGTCTGTAAATGGCATAGTAACTAATTACGTGTTGTATGACACCATACAGAAAATGTCTGTACAAATGAATTTTTAGTGCAATGGTTTGCCCACTAATTTAATTCTTTCTTAGATCATCATTGAACATTTAGAATGCAAGAACGTCATCTGCCACAATGAATATGCATGACTACATGAATGTTTGATAAATGATGATAGGGCAGGCAACACTACTAAAATTACATTTCTCGAATAGCTTTTATGTGCCAATTACACCACAGCAAAAATGAGCGACCCTTTGATGTAATCTAAAGCAAAGAGCATTAATGACATGATTTGCATGAGGTGTTTAAGAGCAAAGTTACCTGAGGGGCTTCTGTTCTGATTAACTAAGTCTAGTGTCACACTACGCACCACCCAGATTTACAGTCACTGGGTGATACAGATGATTCAAGACAAATCCTCACTTAACACAGAGAATTCTAAATATGGTTAATGTACTAAAGAAAAGTGGGTTGTTTGCAGAATGAGGAAAAGTGGCAATAACTGCACACCTGACTTGACTGCTTAACTTTTATATAGTTTTTTCTTTCCGCATTGAAATTAGTGTACATAAAAATTTTAATTAAATTCACAGAGCACCTACTATAAAATACATAAACATACATACATAAACTGTATAACTAAACAAATAACACATATAACAGTTTGAATGTACAATCTTTCTAAGCATTGTAGGAAAACCACAAATATAAGCCTCAGATGTTGCAGAGTAACAAAACTGACATAATTATGTATCACTCGGTCAAAATGTATAGAATCAGTGTATAGCAACCACAATTCGGTACGCTCAAAAAGATGATTCTTCAAACTCAACAAACATGAAGCAACAACTTTGAGAAATACATTTGAGATGTATAAAATCAAAGGTTTACTGTAATAATCATTTAGAAAATGTGCTCAGTATAAACTGAAAATATATCAGTTAAATAAATGTCTTTAGACTTGATTCCATTAAACTTAACATTTCACATTGTACCAGTGTAACAAAATTGCATGTCAAGTTGTAATTAAATTAGTTAAAGTCAGCCTTTTATTCATTTATTTTATTTTTTGAGTGTACAAATTAACCAGATAATATGAGTCACTGGCAATGTAATATTCTTATAAAAGCATTTCATGCTAAGATATTTGTGCTTAGCAAAAAATGCCAATACACTGAATAACATAACATAACTTTAACATCCTATCATGTGAGGCAGATGCATATAGGATACCACATACCCGGAAAAAAAAACCTGATGTTGCGACACATGATGGGCATGTTCTAATTCATTTTCTAAATCTCCAGGTTATGTCACTCGTCACTTGGGGGAATGGGAATGGCTCTTCTGACTCCTCTACTGCGGTTTCATTCTCATTAAGCTTGAGGGCAGTGAATTTCCTTTCAGCTCAAAGTAATAAAGCGATTCTCAGTCAGGTCCAACTTTGGAGTAATTTAAATGGTCTTTCTTGAAGTTTGATAGACATTTCTCACAATGCAAACCCCGCAGCATACCAAGCAGAATGGGAAACTCATCTCTGTTAAACATCAGTAGAAAAGTTTTCATGTTATCTTTGCTGTTATGTACTTTCATGACCTCTGAGTGTCTGTATCACTTGTGTGATTGAACTAACTCAGCTTGAAAGCCACTTCACTACACACATGTGCTTTCTCATTCTCCACATATATGTCTAGCTGTTGGCCCTGTGGGCTTTTATTTGAATGGATATTCAACTTTGTAAGTGGTGCCATCGCCCAGAAAACTGGGAAGACTGAATTATGCTGCTGACCTTCCACACAGAGCTTCTGGTCTTGTCTGCATGAACTCTGAAAGAAGAGGCCAAGGCTCTAATCAAGTACAAGCACTTTATATTGATTTCCTTAAAGTTCTTTTATTCTTTTATTGCAGACGAGTCCCAGCAAAAGGCTTTGCTTGGCATCTTGTCATTTGGGTTTATTGGTCTTCCAGAACAGTCACAGCCAAAGGGTGTGTGGTGATTGCTCTAGTTAGATTTCATCACAGAAAGTTCTGCACAGTCTTGTAAAATGAGAATGTGTCAGACTTTGTCAGCAGGGCTGGGAGCGACTAATGAGAAAAGACAATAAAATGGCCTTGCTACATTATTTTTAGTTTTGTCACGCTGTGCTACTACATGACAATCATCTGAGCGGAAAAAAATCCACTGACTTCCTGAAAGAGACTAAATCAAATCTATAATCAAGATCAATTATTCTGAGCCATGTGGAGTAGCTTATACATTTAGCAGACTGAAAACCATAAAAGCTCTTCTGTGATCTCCTGTACACAGGAGATATTCCCACGATATAATTTGATTCAATCAAGCTTGTCTTGATTTTGCTCTGTGGAAATGGTTAAGGAATGTTCAAGATTTTAGCATTCACTGCTAATGAAATGTAAATTTCATTTGTTTAGCGCTGTTGACAAAACATTTTAAGTGTCTTATGTTCTAATGAGTAATGCACGGTTGGTTGATTTTAGTCATTATTACTTGATTTAATGAAGATGCAGACATCAGCTGTCAGCTGGAGTGCTACAGATCTGCTACCAGAGTAACTGCAAATTATCCTGAGTCATTCGGAGCCGAGACGTATTATTTACTAAGCCCAATCCACTTAGAGTTTTATCTGAAAATATATGTGAAATTTTCTTCCGTGGATGTTGTTACTGCCTTGATAACATAGGCCTTTATTGTAACTGTTTTTATAGTATATTATTTAGTAGGCTTAAAAACAGTCACTGTATGTGTTCCAGGTTGGTAGGGTATTGGAAAACTGAGAACCAAAATTCTCTTGCTAAATCAGTCATGTGGCAGTGAAGCAATCAATATAATTTGAGTCTCTCAACAGCCAAGGTTATCAGGCTGTGTTGTGTTCTGCCGGTGGTAAAAACACAGACAAACCAGGCTGAATTTTAAACAATTTCAAGCCAAAGGGAAATTTGATTTATCATCACAAACTATTTTAGCCAATATTTATTACCATCACCATAATACAGTTTTCAAAAAGGCATGGTTATTACTGCACGGAACAGTGTGTTGCCTTGCCACATGTATTAGTACTCTTCTTAATTTCACATGCAAAGAAAGAGTGTAATTTCTGACGGCATGTTTAATGCTTGACTTTCAAATCCCCAAACAGTTCAGTTAATCTGGTTTTGGGTGTATGCACTAATGGTAGGTTCAGACTGCACATTATCATCCTGGTCGCATCCTAGTCTGTGCAATGTACAAAGAAACAAAATATGGTCATTGTACACAACCGTACGTCAACCTAACTGACAATGTTAGATTTTATCAACAAGGTTTAGAACACAAAAACCTCTGAAAATGTTTTTTTCTTTAGCCTTTAGGTAAAAATCTAATATTTTCAGTTAGGTTGACTTGACAGGTTGTCTTATATCAGCTTTGGAAGGTGTACAACTATTATTTGATAGACGAACTGATAAATAAATATATTACAGTGTTTTCTCTTTTGTAACATCCCAAGTGCTTAAGCTTCCTCTACTTTAAATGCACAACCAATGCTCGTTCTAGGCTTGGAGTGTGTAGAAGGGCATGCCTCAAGTTGAAATCAATTCTGGCCAAAGACCAAACACTCTAGGAGCACAAGCATTTCAAGCAAACTGAACCAGTCAGCCAGTATTTACCAACTGGTTCAGCTTGTATAAGCAAGCAAATAAGGCATCAGGGTTAACTAGTGTTCATCGGCCAATAATCAAATTTTCTGTCCTCCAGAGTTATTATAATTTACACATCCAGTCTGCACACACAGGGAACAACTATTTGATACACAGCACATCCATGGTTCACTAAGGTGGCCATCATGTCCATCCGTCCATTTTCTTTGGCTTTTCCAAAGCAATCCCAGCTCTATACCCTTGACAAGTCGCCAGTTTCTCGCAGGCCTGGCTATCATATCCTCTGCAGCCAAAACATTCTGACCACTCACAGTTGACATAAGGCTGATTGTCTCATAACAATGGTGCATGTTGAGTTCTCTCAATTCTCATAATTAATGTTTATAACAGAAAAGCCCTGGTGTAAAGTCCTGAGAGACTATGACAAGGAACAATTGTTATAGGAGAATGACATGCTTTAGCTGCTTGGTGCCGTTTGGGTGTAAAGGAAAGGCCCAACAGTATATTAGGTACAGATGTCTGTAATGTTTTGGCTCATTGATGTAGACTGCAATGAAACAGTTCTTCTATAATAAACTGTAGTGGGGGAAAAAAACAAAAACCCCTTGCTTAGCTTTTAACCAAGTTAGAGCTGTAAAAATCCAATATAGAAAGAGGTTGTGATTAGCACCACTAATGAGATTAGACACTTAAAGCATAAAAACTAAAATAGGGGCTACATTATCTTATGAATCATGAATGATAATCGTCTTACATCTGGCAGCATATCCCAAACCTTTTACAAAGGACTAGTGTGACATTAACATTCTATTAGTGCAAAGTGTAGTATTTAGTATTTACCTACAGCCACAATGTCAGCAGCTCCTACTTCACCCAAACAACACAAAGGATATTATGCATTATCATGATCACATTATCACAACAGTTTTACAGAAAACAGCAGCTATATAATCATGTGCAGTGCTCTGTATGTTTCATTTCCAGTGAAACTATGATTATCTCAGCCTGGGTCTGTGCCACTTCTTGGATGCCAGTGTGAGTCCTGCCATTCTGGCCTGACAGACAGTCATGCAATCATCAAAGGTGGACCTCTCACACATCTTTGTATGGTTATCAGGTTTTTCAGGTCAGAGGAGGGAGGATATTGGCTCCTGGTGACTCTGCAGGATGCCTTTACCCCATTAACATTAGCCGTCTAATCCCCTGGTTGGCTGCAGCTGGAAGGATCTGACAGAGGAGTTCTGTCTCTGTCTCCCCGTGTCTGAAAACTGCCCTTTGCTGAAGGTGACAGCAAAATTCATTCCCCTAGACTTTTTAATCTCAGAGGCCCTGTCAGGGAAGCAGTTTAATTATGACTGATACGGCTGCATGTGTCTGCGTAAGTTTGTGTGTCTAGAGAATATCAGTGTCACTGTGTCTGCGCTGCTGCCAGTGTGTGGGGGGTAGGCAACGGGGGGTATCCAGCTTTTCAATTAAGAAGCAAGTCTGGACATGGACTGAGCTATGCTCGCCATTACACTTGCCTATTCAGAGATAAAAAGTGCTATATTATATATGGCTAGGCCATATGAGGGTCATTAACTACCACATACTTAGTGCTGTCAACCAACTTTCTGCTATTTTTGATATTTGCATACACTGGTATGTATGTATTTGCATTGACTGATTTAAGTGCTTCATTTGTCGTTTTTCCCTGAATTTTTTTCTTTCTTTAGCCTTCATGCAAAAATTACAAAAAGACAGAAAACAAAAGATGGCAGTACAACTTGATTTATGAAGATACTTGAAGGTAATAATTTATTAAAGCAGACTGCATGTTATGAGCAAGACATCATTGTAAACTTCAAGCTGCAAACAGCATATTTCCTTATGCCGTGTATCTAAAACAGATGCTACACACAAAAAACCTTTCAGCACATAAATGAATTTAGATGTTGTTTTGACAGCTTAACTGCAAAGCGAGTTGCAGGCTTGTGACCTACACACTCTCACTGCACAGTGTGGAAAAAGCAAGTTAGTTAGTTGGGGTTGCAAAAGGCGAGTCAGAGACTTAAGCTGCAGACAACTTAAAGTTTAGGCAGCTTCATGGTGGAAAGCATATTTCCTGAGTAACATGCTGAGTCGTTTTCCAACAGCACAGAAGTATTATCAGTATCCAAGTACAAAAATCTGCTTATCTAATGTTAGTAATCAACAATGGATTAACTTCATGCTTTCATGCAAGGGAGTTGGATTTAACTACTTGTTTGGCTAAAACCAGCTTTATATTGCTTTCAAGTGGGTTTTGTGAAAACGATTTAGAATTTATACTGACATTTTTTTAAAAATACAAATAATCCAGCCACATCAGATTTATCCGTTTCAGCCTGTTGCCAGGTTGTGGCAGCAAACTTTCTCATCATCTTTTTCATGGTGTATGTCTTGCAGAGAGTGCGAGAGCTACACAGACTGTGACACTGCTGCCAACATTCATCATCCTCATGTTCCTAAGAGCACTATACACTTGATACTACAGTATACGAGATAGGTGATGGTAGAGCTGGGCGATAGAACGATAACGATATGTATCGCGATATAACTTTTACTCGATAGAGAAATCAAGCTATCGCGATAGACCTCGCCGCTCTTGTCCTCTTAAAAAAAAAAAAAAAAAAAAAAAGGTCAGCCAATCCAAATCAAGTAGCGCAGAGCCGAACCAATCACAGCCGCAGCGTCACGTCGCGTGACTTGTTACGTACAGCACAAGTGCCAAGCCGCACATGTGTTTGTTTGGGAAGCAGCCAGCGGGTAATGGAGGAAATGAGTGTGCCGACTAGAAAAATCAACCGAGCGTGACCGAAGAGAAAACAGATGATGGTTCCAATGCCGGAGAGATTGTCGAACGGAAGAGCCAAAGAAGTTCCGTAGTGTGAAGGTATTTCGGCTATTTCAAGTCTGACAAAAAACAGAGTAGCGTGCACTGTAAATTGTGCCGAAAGCAAGTCTGGAAATACAATAAACTGGTGCATGCGTCACACTGTGCGCCACGTTATTGTTTCGGTGAAATGAATTTCTACAATACTGTTACTGTTAATTCTACTCTCTGCAGTGTTTAAATGCTTACATATACACACAGTTACTGTCCGTCCACACAGACGACTCTGTTCTGCTTCTATGCCCCAGCTTTGTTTACTTTTTCCCACCGAGGCTTCTAGACTTCTGATTGGCCAACATTTCTGCACGGTTAGGAATCTAGCGCCACCTGCTGCTTTGGCATGTTCATAGCAGCGTTTTCCTTCATTTCTGCCTTTATCTGTAGACGGGATTATTTTTTAAAACGAAAACGGAAAATCTCCGTTTTCAAAAATACCGTGTACGTGTGGACGTAGCCTCAGTCTCTGACTGGAAGCGCTAATTCGTCATTCGGCTTTTGTCAGACTAAAGTAACTGTTAAAACTGTTTGAAAAGCTCAGCTATACAACAAGGAGAGATTGAGAATTTCCTTTTAGTTCTCAGTTTATTTGATATTGACAAAAGTTAGTCAGTTTTGTCTGTTCTTCTGTAAAACAAACTAAGATTTATTTTTAGAATTAATATTTTGTTTCTAAGTGGAATTGACAATTTAGTCTGTTTTGTTTGTTCTATTTTGAAACTTAAATGCTTTAGCGGCTGCCTTTTGTGTAGTTTGCAATATTTGCCTTTATTTATCTGAAAAAGTCTCATGTTCCTTAAGTACATCTACCCTGTTGAACTTATTATGGGAAATAAATATTTAAATAAAAACAAGCTGCTGATTATTTCACATTTTACTTGTGAGTAACGGCACATTTAAATCTTACAAATATAGTTATTTGGCTTATATCGTGATAGATATCGTTATCGCCTGAAATGAAAAAAACATGTCGTGATATGAAAAAATCTCATATCGCCCAGCTCTAGGTGATGGCTAGTGTTCATCTTTGCTGCTTTATGCAGAATGTCTCCTTTTACCCTTTCTGGACTCTGAAGGTTCATTGCAGGTATAAAGATAAATAAAAATATAAAGATATTTTGTGTAAAAGTGGAAACACGCATCAAATGTGCATTAGTTTGGTGAAGAGCAACAGTACCGCTGAGGACCGGGTCACAAGAGGTTAATGTGAAAACTACCATTAAGCAACAGCTGCGTCTTGTCTGAGGAAATATGGCCAAGGTTCTTTAGGATTAGCCAAAGTGGATTTAATTGGAGAGCAAACAATAAGGGAATGCGCAATTAAAACTGCTTCATTAGACAAATGCCTCTCTACATAAACATATTATTAGCCAGGGAAATGGCAGGCTTTTTTTCATAAGTTGACTTTATTAGCAGTTCCATTGGTCAGGGCCTCTTGAGGTCAGAAGGCTTTATGAATGTGAACAGCTTTTCTGGTGATACTGCTGCCTTTTCATTCCTAAATTGACTTTCTTGGTACTTGGTGAGGTCAGGTTGCGGTAATAAGTGGGGAAGAGGTTGATCCCCCGTTGCTAATTACACGCCACATGGCATTGTTATTCTTTGCTAATTGCATGCTTTGAGTTGCTGAAGGCGCCTTGCCTTGGAGATTTTTGATCTATGTATTAAGCCTGTGAATTTGGCATTGGCGCTGGCGGCTCTGTAGCAGTCAGTAAAACTGGCCCCACCATAAACATTCAGTAAGTCCTCTGACAGAAGTGAGGGTTATTGCTTCGCTTATATGAATCACTAAAGCTAAGTAGTTTCTGGTTAAATAAAGAACACGAAGAGTCTGGTACAAGGAGGAAATATGCAGCACACATAGACTCGGTCCAGAACATTTGCATATAATGTGGGCATACACGCTCCATGGAATAATGCATATGCTCGTCAGTTGCTATTTCTGTGTATATGAATTTGTTTTGCAGAATTTGCATAAGTCTTGAAAAGAATAACATGAGACTTTCAGCTATTAGCTATTTTGAATTTCAGTTGTGGGCTGTGGATACTGGATTCACCGACATCCACAACAATCTACCGAGCTTTAAATCAGCAAATGAGAATATTCCTGTTTGTCTGATTTGTTTCAAATGCCTGAGATTTTTTTTAGCTATATTTGCTTCATCATATGGGTCTTATTTTCTCCTACTATTTATCACTTCTCAGGCCAGACAAGCCGCTAGGAAGTAGTGAGTGTTTCGGAAGGGTGAGATTATGCAAATGACTTGTTTTTCCCTACTCGAACTCTGAACAAATAGTGATTTAATCAAGAATAAAAACTCACAAATGACACTCCATGAGAAGTGCATCAGTGTCAGCAAAACTGTGACAGACATGCTTTTGAAAAGCAAATCCATAAAAGTAGCTTTGATAGCTACAATTTGGCCTGACAAAAACCGCACATTTTGCAGCATGCTGTCATCTAAGAGGCTTGACGTTTTAGAAGGGCAAGAATTTCTCCCGTGTCAACAACTTCCTCACCCTACAACTGTTAGACAGAAACCACACTTTTACATTTTCCACAGAATATGCTTCTTACTTGTCTAGACAGTGCATCAGTTAGCATTATGATGTGAAAGAACAGGGCTTTATGGGCATTGATCCTTGCGAGGAAGCAAATTAACACATTTATTTTGTCTTTGTTCTGCACACTGCATGCGCATACACACGTGCACACATATTTAATAAGGCAGGAATGTGCAAATGTGAACACAATATATTCATGAGAACACATAAAACAAGTCATCTGGAAAAACTGGAAGAGGATATAAGTGTAAGTGTCAAGTGTAATGCTGTCACTACCTGTGAAACATTGATGCCATGCCAATGGCAATCAAGTTCCTTTTAGCTTGGACATTCTGCTATAAGGGTAAAAAATTCAGCAAGACTGAGCACTTAAAGCATTGACTGTATACAATGATGAATATAGCGAGTGATGACAAGCTCATGGGTTTATGTTGGAGATGAACTGAAGCCTAGAGAATGGTATTAGAATGTTTTCTGGTTGGAGGCAGAATGTCCCATTTATGGGAAGCAACGTAGGTCAAGCAAGTGACATTTGAAATATGGTAGCAGCTCATAGCTGTGATGTCTTATGAATAAGGTGCCTTGTAGACATATAACTTAAGATTCCAATTTCTTATGAAGTGTATTTCCTTCAAAGTCATTAAAAAAACATTAGCTAAAAAGAAAAAATAAATAAATATCAGAATCTCTTGAGGGAGTGTCAGTGCAATTAACCAAAGAACAAGCCATAATTACAGCAAACCAAAAATGGATTAAAACTTGCTGACAAATGGCTAATTTTGTCTGAGGAAACTATATTACCTTCTCCCCTAACACATAACAAAATAACTGAATCAAAGCAATGTGAGTGCAGCTTAAGTTCACCACAGAATGACCCCTCAGGCCTGCCTCATCCATGTCACTCCAGCACAGGTAGGAAAAACCCTCAAACTACCTTTTTAAAGGACTAATATCTACATAATTATGAATATTATTTTTTGAAATGACCACCAGCACACTCATCAGAATGAGTGGACTTTGCTGATAACCTTCTAATGACTTATGTTATGTTACTGCTTAGTTAATTTCATGTTTTAAATGTTAGTAAATGCGCCACCCTGTGGTCCCTTTAAGTCGATATTTTGTGACAGTAGAAGAAGAGTTAGACAGGAAGTTCATGTTTGCTTGCGATGCTGCTTCAAGATGGCTGCTCCACATTCGTGTCCTTCTTTGGGTGTTTGTTAAAGCATTGTCTGTAAGTACTCAATGGTAAAGCAACGAGGCATTCAAAGTGCTGTCTTTATGTGTGATGGACCACAGTTAGCAAGTTTTCTATGTGCTATTCATATGTAAATGAGTGAAGGATACAAAAAAACAACAACAGCAATAGAATAATATTAAACACAAAGTGAACCCGTCTTCCTTCATTAAATAGGTTCTTTTAGATGTTAAGGAGGAATTGACTTAACCAGGCTGGCGGAGAATGAAGACAACCAGACACCTGCGGCAGATGGGGAATCAGTGAACTTTTATTGAGACAGAGACAACCTCTCAACACAGCTCACATCAGGAGATTCCGAAGATTTGCTGTGAGGATGGGTATATATTCTCTAAAACTTACAGGAGGGGGTTGTGAGGAAAGTGCTGCATTAGCAGAAAAACAACTCCATAAAAGGAAATCGGCCTTGGGTGTTCTAGTCTCTTCGCTTGCAGATATCTTGCACCTGCAGGATGAGGCGATCGCTTCTTATCGCTCTCAAGGCCAAAGTCGTGAGCACATTTTTATTACACAGTTGCACAGTAACTTTAAAGCTGAACAATATTTAAAGCTGAATAATGTTTGATCAGATTATATTTTCTTCAAATCCCCCTTTTGACCCATCTTAAATGGGTCAACACACAAAAATAAGTAACATTCAAAGGAACACAGAGACGTGTCGAAGCCTGGCTCGAAAAACTCCTCGGGTCTTATCATTTGTCTTTATCTGTCATTGCAGATGAGGAGAAAAGAGTCCAGGCACCACCCTGCCCAGGGGTCGGCTGCAAGCAGTCTCGGTTCCAGACGAAAGCAGTAACAGCTGTCCTGCACACAAGGATACAACGAGTCAGTGCAACCAGGGTAGTGACACAAAATTAACAGTTCCTGTAACCCAGCAACCAAAAAGCATAAGTAATGATAAAAATGTGGAGAGTACAGAGTATACTATAATAATGAGAGATATAAACGTGAAAATGTGAAAGAATAAATCAACAGTAAAATAAACCAAGAACGGTAACTGCTAAGGACATTCAAAAGTGAATATGGTAAAACGTGAGGAAGGGGTGTGGAAAAAAACAATTTATATCCAGTGGTGGGAGTACACATTCGCTCAGGCTTAAGTCCGGAGACCCTGAGAACATCGCTTAACCCTCACAACCCGACCAGACACAGTTCAACCAGATATATCCTTCAAGAGGAAGTGGGTGAGGGAAACAATTAATAACAAGCCTAATACAAAACACCACAGAGAAACAACCATTCTAGAAGCATTTAAACAAGAGAAAGACGATAATGTTCGTCACCCTCACGATCAGAGTTTTCATCATCCGTTGGCGAGGAGGTGGGAAGTTGACTAGCCAATAAAGGCATCTGCCGGGCGAGATCCTTATCCTCAGGAGTGAGAGCTGTAACAATCAGTCTCTGGAAGAGGGATCGAATGCATGGAATACAACAGCAACCGCAGGTGACTAGGACAGCAACAAAAACTGAGATGGAAACTAGGATGGAAGCTACAAGGGCCTTATATTTGCCAAACATGTTAAGCCAAGAGTCCCACATGGCAGTATCAACGCCCGAGTGTTCCTTCATTTTAACAGTAAGAGCTGTGAGACCAGTAATAGCTTTAGTGAGGGAACCATCAGGAGCTGTGTTATTGGGGATATAGGTACAGCACTCCTGACCAAAAAGGCTGCAGACTCCGCCTCTTTCTGCGAGGAGAAAATCCGTTGCGACCCTGTTTTGGAAAGCCATTAGGGAAGTGGCAGATAACTGTGCATGCACAGCTTCAAAACCATCTCGAGTGTAATTAGCCAACAGTTGCACATTAAAGTGAATGTAGTTAATTCTGTCTACATTCGCATTTATTTCAACCATCCAAAGTATCGAGGCCCATCCTGCTTTAACCTGGTCTCGCAGTTTATATTCATCGGGGACCCCACGGGGTATACCTACAGCATCAATATAGGTTGGATTATGAGCTGAACCTGGGATTAGAGAACGTTTAGAGCGGCGTTCAGAGGAGGATGGGAGGCCAACTTCGTGTACTTCTATAGAGAGATCTACTGGAGTGACTAAAACAGGTAAAATAAGAGTTATGAGAGCGCAAAGACCTGACGCATCCCGAGGGAAACCATCATATAACTTGTTACTGCCACACCACCACCACAAATCAGCCCTAGCCGTAGGTCGGAAGTTTGGTTTCATAACCGTCATCTCAGTGCACCAAGAAGAGTTCAAGCTACCTAGTTTTACTGCATTGCCAGTCAGGTTAATACAAGTGAAATTGTTCACAGCTACATCTGAAGAAAAGAAAGGTGGTTTATTAGAGACCGAGCGTTGAGTTTTAGGAAAGTGGTTTTCCAGATATGAGCAATGACCTCGTTTTGTATTGTTCATAAGATGCAGGAGGCATGCACTATTGACTGGCGCCGGTACCACTCTTAAAGTGGGGCGGGCTCCCATACACACTATGCAGTCGGAAGCCGTCTTGTCAGCAGCTTGTTCAGCTAGTAGTAACCAGTTGTTTGTTGCTCCAGAAATACCGGTTAGAATTTGGAAGAGGTCATCTTTAGACATTTTATTTGTGTCTACAATGCGTATTCGGCCGTTTCTCCCCCCGTTTGTATATGTCACCGGAGGGCCATTAAAGGTGGGATTATCATCTTTAACTACAGAGCTTGGAGCTGCACCAACGCTAGGGCATATTTCCATTTGCCAATACAGGGCGGTGCGATCAGTCCAAGGGGCAAGTATAAATTGTTGACAGGAGGTCAAGGCCAGATCCTTTAGGGTAAAAATTAAGCCTGAAAGATCCGGTTTTTTTGCTATTCTGAGCATATTTTGGTTTCTCCAGTGCAAAGCCTGACCCCTAGAGTGCTTGGACCAATCGAGGTCCGTTTCTGACACTAAACTGGACCACTTCCACTGATGCCAACCTCCCAGGGTTATATACCACACTGAGGAGGAGAGATGTACTGCAAGGTTAAAAAGATCCCCCCCTTGGTCTTTGGTGACGGGAGTGACTGGGAAGCTAGCGAAATCTATTTCGACTACCCAACTTTTATTGTTGGGGACACAGAGAGTAATCATTCTAGTCGTACTTGGGGTACAGGAGGTAACCGTGTCTCGTTTCTTTCTAAATGGATCGGGCGTGGGCAAAACTGGAGAGGAAGTGGTGGGCAAGACCCTAGGGGCTACATTTGTCAGATTGGGACTGTCAGAAGGGGGCGAAGCTTTTGAACTTGAAGGTGTCAGAAGTTTCGGGGGCCCTTCACAGATCAGGATTATGCCAATGGGAATGAGACCCAGGGCCAGGAAGCAAACAAAGACGCAACATCTTTGCCTGCCTGTCATTTCAGGGGGAAAGGGCCAAGACATGTTTACTTAGCTTGGATGTCTTCTAATAGAGGATGATGGGGCACAGAAAGGTGGTCCAGTTCCCCCCACCTCGCCAAGGGCGTGTTCTAGGAGTTAAAGAGCAACAAAAAGTATCAGTGACACAACTTTAAATGAGCTTTCAGCGGTTAAAACTATTGCAATGTAAAATGTAAATCTTAAAAACTCAAGCCAATATAAAAGCAAAGTCATAAAAGATGTTAAAAATAGAAAAATAAAAATGTTTAGTTCAGTATGAAGAACACCCCCTTTTGTAACCAGCCGGCTTGTAGGTTGAGTTTTGGCTCCCTCAAGTGGTTGGTGATGCTGTTGCAGCTCCTTCTGACAGGTCCTTCTGCACCTCTCTCAAGGTTCTTCCTGGTTCGGTGGCAGCAGCGCACTGTGTGTAATGAAACCAGGTGTCACCTTTCCCTTCGAGCCTGACAGCGTGGGAGGTCCGCTCTGTTATGCGGTAAGGGCCTGTCCAGCGAGGCTCAGCCCACTTTCTCTTTGTGACTTTCAGGAGGACGTAGTCCATTCCAGGTGTAGCCGCCTCTTTCAGCTCTTGCTGGTTTCTTTCAGCGACCTGTGAGGAATACTGGGCAACAAAACTGCGGAGCATGTTATAATATGTCCTCGGATCGAGGTCTGAATCAGCTTCATCCGACATTAACAGGCGAGAGGAGGGGCCAGGAAAAGGCCTGCCATGCTCCAACTCAAATGGAGTGTAACCAGAGGTTTGATTTACTGAGCATCTTATGGACATTAATGCAAGAGGCAATGCCTTAACCCAATCTAATTTGGTCTGTGCACAGATTTTAGCCAATTTAGTTTTTAGAGTTTGATTCATCCTTTCCACTTTCCCCTGGGATTGGGGGTGGTAAACTGAGCCAAACTTATGTTTCAAACCTAATGCGGCTTCAACCCTCTGCAGATCGTGGTTCCTGAAATGTGAACCATTGTCCGACCTTATGACCTCGGGAAACCCATGCTGTGGTATATAATGATTAATCAGACACTTCACCACAGTTCCACTGTTTTCACTTGCTGTCGGCCAGGCTTCTGGCCAACCTGAAAATGCATCCACAGCCACCAGCAGGTACCTGTAACTACCTACTCTGTCCACCATGTCTGTGTAATCAATGATTATTTCTTTCCCTGGGCAAAGTGGGATGGGGAAGTACCCTGCTATTGGCTTGAAGGCGGGCTTGATTCCAAATTGGTTGCACTCCTTACAGGTTTTAACCATGTATTTTGTCATGTCTTTTAGATAAGGGTGCCACCAGGCGGCTAAGTTCCTCATCATTTGTGCAGGTCCCACATGCCCCACTCCATGTGCCTCTTCCATTGCTGTCTGTCTGACCCCTGGCGGTAGAATGGGCCTTCCATCTGGGCCACGCCAAACATCTGTGTTTGTGGCCCCTCTTGTTACCCATAATGATTTTTCCTGGGGGCTGGCTTTGTCCTGTAACTCTCTGATTGTGGCTAGGCCTAGTTGTATGGGTGGTCTTTCTGGAGGGGGTGTGGCTTCTGGGTCCATTACCATAATCAGGGAGGGTAAGTAACCAGCTGTCTGCTTAGCTACTAAGTCGGCCTGTTTGTTACCTAATGCCACTAAGTCCAATCCGGCACTGTGTCCTTTGCATTTTACCACTGCCACCTTAACAGGTAACAACAGTGCTTCCGCTAATTCCCTCATTTCTATCTCATGTTTAATAGGCTTTCCGCTGGCTGTCAAAAAACCAGCTCTTAGCCACTGCTTGAGCTCCACATGCACTGCTCCCACAGCATAAGCTGAATCACTGTATATATTCACTTTCTGTCCCTTTCCCATCCTTAAGGCTTCAATCACCGCTCTCAGTTCAGCTCTCTGTGCAGACTGTTGTCCTGTCAACTGCTCTGCTTTCACTGTTTTCCATCTCATGTCTGTCTGTTCCACTATTGCCCATGCAGCCTTCAACATTCCACTTTCAGTTCTGAAACAACATCCATCTGTGAACCAATCTTTTTCTGCATCCATTAGAGGTTCTGCCTGCAAATCTGGCCTGATTTTCTCCTGTACCTGCACAACCTCTTCACACATATGTGGTTCCCCTGATCCCATGTGATCAGCCATGTTTATGCCTTCATGTGAGTAGGTGATGTGTGGTGCTTCCAAAATGGTACTGAGGCGTCTCTGCCTGAGTGAAGTGAGTGTGAAGGCCTGTGAGGAGACGTAGGCCACCACACTGTGTGATGTCAAAATTTTTAGTGGGTGGTTCATCACTATGTGTGCTGTTTTCTGAATGATTTTTGCAAGTCCAGAAACGTGTTGTGTGCACGGTGGGTGGCGTTTTTCAGTGTTGTCAAGCATTACGCTTACATATGTCAACACTTTTCTCTCTCCCCCTTTTTTCTGGAACAGGATACCATTGATATGGGTTCCAGTTCCAGAAACATCAAGATGAAAAGGCAAAGCATAATCTGGCACAGCAAGGTCAGAGGCGACAGAAAGCTGTTGTTTTAACTTTATAAACGCCTGTTCTGTTTCTGTAGTCCATGAGAGGGGAGCAGAGAGGTTTCTCATGCCTTGTTCATTTACCAAAACGCGCAAAGGGGAAGTAAGGCCAACATAGTCTGGGACATAGGTCCTGCTGTAACCAGTCAGGCCCAAAAATGACAACATGTCTTTTACAGTTAGAGGTTTTGGATGGTGCAAAATGGAGTTCCTGTGTTCTGGGGACAAGGAAATACCGGACTGTGAGACCATGCGGCCTAGGAAAGAAACCTGTTTTCTTGCAATCTGTAGTTTGTTTTTGCTCACTTTAAAACCTGTGTTGGCCAGGTGGTGAAGTACCACTCTGGTGGCCTCCAAACAGATGTCAGCCGTGGGGGCAGACAGCAAAAGGTCATCCACATATTGTATTAACATACAGTCAGATGGTAGTGGGCTGGTTTGTAAAAGTTCTTTCAAACACTGATTAAACAGTCCTGGGGAGAGGGCAAATCCCTGTGGTAAGCGAGTGTAACGCCATTGTCGGCCTCTAAATGTAAATGAGAAGATGTCACGCAGTGACTCACGAAGTGGGAGGCAGAAAAAGGCATTAGCCAAGTCAATGCAGGTGAACCAGGCATGAGATGGTGGGAGGTTGGTCAAGGCAACATAAGGATTAGGCACAGGCAAAGTAGGAGTGCCAAGTAAGGCATTAATCCTTCTCAAATCATGTGCCATTCTGAACTTCCCCGTGCCTTTTTTCTCAACGGGTAGGATGGGCGTGTTCCACTTAGAGCAGGAGGGCTCCAAGACACCGGCAGTGACCAAACCAGAAATTGTTTCTGCAATCCCAGCCTCAGCCTCCGGTCTGTGTGGGTACTGAGGCTGCCACAAAGGGGTAGCAGATGACAGTTGAAAAGAGACTGGCTCCACATCAACTAAACCTACATCTGTGGGTCCAAGGGACCACAAACAATCTGGAAGAGAGTCGAGTAAAGGCGCAGCATCACAGTGGTCTGTGTGTTCTCTTCCATGTGACCCGCTGACCACTCCATGTTGCAGTGTTGAGGAATTAAAGCAATCATTTAAAATTTGGTATGTCTTGGTAGATGGAGAAAACCAAACCTGTGGGAGTTTTGTAGGTGTCCAGTCAGTGGCCGCAAGGGAACGTTTAACCATTCCACCCAGCTCCTTAGCCTGGTGTCCAGGATGTAAGGCCAGTGACACATGGGGAGCTGCCTCATCAGACATCATGTACCACTGTAATTGATCTGTTGTAAAAGTAACCGCTGCTGCCACTCCCTCCGGTGCCGCAAAAATGCACGACATGTTCAGAGACCAAGCCCGCCCCTCACACTGCTTTTGGAACATGTGCTGGTACCAGGTGGTGTCATGCCTGTCATAAAACAGTGTAACATGAGGTGGGTCAGGGGGAGGGACATAAGGATGTAGGAGTGAGAGCCACGGCCGCCATTGCTGAAAAGCAGTCCAAACTCCTGGTTCAGCAGGTGTTTCAATTTCCAATAATGCCCAGTAGATGTCAGCAGAGTCCGCCAAACAGGAGGAGGGTTGCAGCAGAAACTGACCACCTCCCTCTGGCCCATCAGAGCAGGGAAGTACAACCCCAGTAGGGAGAGTCACAGTTAGGCCTTGTGAAGAGCAGAGTATTGTGGCTCCTAATTTAATCAACAAGTCTCTTCCCAGTAAATTCACAGGCGCCTGTTTTGAACAAACATAGCTGTGTAACAAGGTCTGATCTCCAACCGTTGTGGGGAGGGGCACGGTGTAAGGCAGAGTTTTAGGTTCCCCAGATATGCCCACCACTGTAATCACTCTGTCAGTAAGTCTTTCACGAGCAACATCCTTAATGGTGGAGTACGTAGCTCCAGTGTCCACTAAAAAGCTGCTTCTTCTTCTATCTACAGTTATGGACAGCATAGGGTCCGCCGTTGTCCCTTCACCGTCCTGGGCAGTCTGTGGGGTGTCCTATAGCTGGGGACCACCCTCGTAGTACTCCCACCCCATCACAGGCATCTGTGGGGCCGGGGGCACTCCAACTACAGCACCACGAGGTCCACCTCTGTGGCCAGGATGCTGATAGGGCCCACCACGGGCTCCCCTGCCTCTTCCAGCAGCCGGGTTCAAAGGGCACGCTTTAGCCCAGTGTCCAGGTTGTCCACACCGGAAACAAACATACATCTGGCCTCCCCTACCACCTCCCATCTGACCCCTTCCCCTGAAACCACCTCTGTTTCCTCCAAATGGGGAACCTCTCTGCCCATAAGGGGCCGGGGAGTGATAAGCACCATACTGGGGGGGCTGTGGATCAGTTGGCCATGGGTTCGGATACAAATCAGGGGCAACTGGACCAGGAGGGGGAGCCGCAGCGGCCACAAGCTGCTTTTTAGGCTTGTCACCTTTTCCACCCAGGTCGTTTTTAGCTTTCTGCAGCTGAACCTTCAACAGTTGCAACTGTAAATCTTCGACGCTCTCCGCTTTATCATCAGACTTAATCTGCACTTTGTTAAGATTAAAAATCAAATGTTTCTTCCAGATTGCAAAGTCACAGTCCTGCAAATCAGGATTATCCTCCATTTTCTGGCTTACTGACTCCGGAATGCCCCTCAGCACCGCCCTTCTAAACCACATGCTCTGTGAACAAGTCCTACTGGGGTGATGACCTGTATGGTTCACCCAGTCTTCAACAGCCTGATTTAGATAATGGGTGGGATTTTGCTTTCCCTCCCATTTAAATTTCTGTAAGGTGCCTTGATTTTTGGGTGGGAATTGTTTGCGCAGGGCCGGTCCAATAAACCTCAAGGCCTGCATTAGTGGCACCTCGTTCTCATGCATGGTAGTACCCGCATTTTGTTCCAGGTCCGCTGCCTGAGATCGGGATGTGCACCTAGTTATAATAGCTCTAAAATCTCCCAGTGCGAGGTCCTGTCCAGCTGTGTATTTATCCAAACCAGCCAACCAGGCATTCCCTCCCTCCGTTATGTCAGGGAGTTTGTCCACTAGGGCCTGGACATCTCCGAATGAATAAGGTTGATACACTGGTCTACGTTGCGCTTTAGTCTGGACCAGGGGAAATATGCCTGGAGGCTGAGGCACAGGGCCCTTAGATCTAGTCTGATATCCTAAACTGGGAGGGGTAGAGG
This sequence comes from Astatotilapia calliptera, assembly GCF_964374335.1. Taxonomy (NCBI): domain Eukaryota; kingdom Metazoa; phylum Chordata; class Actinopteri; order Cichliformes; family Cichlidae; genus Astatotilapia; species Astatotilapia calliptera. The sequence goes on from NC_137428.1 coordinate 49,529,550, forward strand.
GGGGTGTATTGTTAAGGTCACTGAGTTCATCATCAGTATCCTCAGTTTCTTCCCCGCCTGGTGGGGTAGCAGTGTCAGCAAAAACGTGGGCTAAACTCATCTGTGTTTCCGGATCCTGACGGCCCACCAAAGACATGGTAACTGTGACATTTGGTGAAGTGCCAGGCTCAGTTTTTGCAGTAGCGGTCAGATCTCCTTTAACAGCGACAGGAGTGCTGGCAAAGGGGTTGGACCGGGAAAGAGGGGCTGACGCAACACGATTATTCACCTGGACCACTGACCTATGTTCATTTAAGCAGCGGCGTAATGCTGCTTCTTGATCAGTTAATTGTTGTTCAGTGGGTTCCTGTCTGTTCATTCGAACCGCAAATGGTGCGCTCGCAGGGGGGTCAGTTAGGCCCTCAGATCCGGTTCCAAAACAATGGGACATAGAAGAGGGGGCTCTACTACTAGCTGAGGATGTCGCCGACAGAGAGGAGCTTCCTGGGCAAAAATGCTTGGTATCTATGGGAGTTGGAGCTACGGGCGGTTCTTCTCCAATAGTCATTATTCCACCAGAGATATTAAGTACCGGATATATGCCTGCTGAGGGAGGAGTTGAGGCAGAATAGGGAGGTGGCTGAGACCTATTTTTCTTCATGTGTGGTTTTGCAGTTTCCCATAAACACACCCAGTGATTAAATTTAGCTTTGCGGCCTGCGTGCTTATCTGCTTCCTTTCTGTGTCTCACCCCGCTCATCACACCTGCACCTGCTGCTGCTGAGTTGGCTTCTTCCTCTTTCTCTTTTGCCTGCATAGCCTTATTCTGCCAAATTATTCCCCAGTTACCACTACTCCCCTCGTCCTTTCCCTTTTCTTTCATTAACCTTTCAGCTGTTTTCCTCAATGACTCTTTCTGCTTTTTTGCTTCTTTAGGCTGGTGTGTGGAGTTGATGACTGTCTCAACACATGTTAATTGTTCTCCCAATGTGCTAAGAATAACACCGGGACCCCAACCATCATCATTAGTTTCTCGATCTAATTCTCCATCCATTTTACTGTCAATGGAGGAGTGTTCTTTTATTGATTTTAAAGGAGAATTTGGGCCAGCTGGGTTTCTGCCTCTGTTAGGCACTAACAGCTGGGGCGCTGCTTTAAAGGTGAGTCAGCACTGAAATATCCCTTCAGGTGTTACCAAGCTTCTACCAAACCGGAGTCTGGCGGGTAACCTTGCCTAGAGCTTCCTGATAGGGGTGCTAGTTGGTTGTCACCTTGTTCACACGTCTCATTCACACTTCATACATTACCTGCAGTCACTCATTACCCTCCTTATGTATGTAATAAATGTGTAAAAAAAAAAATTCTATGTGTGGTGTATTATTTTAACCAAAAGAGGAACCTAGTTCCTTTAATTGTGTAATCTGTGAACAACGGAGAACCAAACTGTCCTGCCCAGTGTTCCACAGCAAGCATTCAGCGTGTATTTATGTGTGTCCAATATCAAACAGAACATCAAAACATTTAAAACACTAAAATCATCGGGGTTTTAAGAAGAGATCCGTTTTCTCCTATTGATCAAAGGGACCCCTCCTTTGGACTCCAACCAGTACTTCTCCTTTTTAAGTTTTAGAGGATCTTTTCTAATAAAGTCCTCTGGGCCTTCCTAACCCTTCTGTAGTTTAGAGAATATTACTAAAAAATATTCTCAAGGCCTTTAACCTTTTAATTTGTTTAGAAAGGCGTTACTAATAAACCCTTTCAAGGTCCCAGACCTGCACTGAGGTATGTATCCGACACCGGAGAGCAACCCGTCGGCTGCAACCGTGGTCAGACCTCAGTTCACTCTTATCTTTATTCACTTATTCACTTATTTCTTATTCACTTATCTCTTATTCACTTATTTCTTATTCACTTGTCTGATTCTCAACAAGCCTTAAGTAAGCCAGACAATTTTGGTTATGAATTACTAGGAGTTTGGACACTAAGTATTTTTATAATGTTCAATATAGCAGAAATAAAAGGTCTGCTTACCTTGTTTTTGTGTGCACACAGCTTTTGTCCAAACTCCGTTCACTCAGACCACGGCCGAAGTCCTCCCATCCGTTCCAGTTGACCTGGAGCGGATCCTGTTCGTGACGCCAATTGAAGGATACAAAAAAACAACAACAGCAATAGAATAATATTAAACACAAAGTGAACCCGTCTTCCTTCATTAAATAGGTTCTTTTAGATGTTAAGGAGGAATTGACTTAACCAGGCTGGCGGAGAATGAAGACAACCAGACACCTGCGGCAGATGGGGAATCAGTGAACTTTTATTGAGACAGAGACAACCTCTCAACACAGCTCACATCAGGAGATTCCGAAGATTTGCTGTGAGGATGGGTATATATTCTCTAAAACTTACAGGAGGGGGTTGTGAGGAAAGTGCTGCATTAGCAGAAAAACAACTCCATAAAAGGAAATCGGCCTTGGGTGTTCTAGTCTCTTCGCTTGCAGATATCTTGCACCTGCAGGATGAGGCGATCGCTTCTTATCGCTCTCAAGGCCAAAGTCGTGAGCACATTTTTATTACACAGTTGCACAGTAACTTTAAAGCTGAACAATATTTAAAGCTGAATAATGTTTGATCAGATTATATTTTCTTCATGAGATCGCCAGTTCATATGCTAATTAACGGTGCTAATCGTCATGTTAGCTCTTCGAATGCATTGTTAGATCATTGGCACATGTTGTTGTTAACAGTACAGATTATTAATGTACATTTCCACATATGTTTTATTGTTACAGTTTCACAAAATGAAAGAACCAGTAAACTTCTCAAGATCTCATCTATTGTCTGGAGTTCCTGGGTTCATGTTTAGCTGTGTGGATAGCTAGTCAGACTTCTAGCGAGGCCATTTACAGTGAAAAGACAGCACCACAGCAAACATCATAGCTACAGAAGCCACCGCGTGGAGCTACAACCATCCTATAAGCTAAGTAAAGTATACGGGCGGACACAATCAAAATACAACAAATCCAAAATGTCTGAAAGTAAATCCTCCAAAGCCGAGACAGAGTCAGTCCGTTCCCACAAACCACCATCAAGAGCAGGTTCGTCAGCTAGCATTGAACTGCTCAGAGCAAGAGCAAAGGCTGAAGCTGCCCAAACAAGAGCCTCATATACAAAGAAAGAAATAGAAATTAAAGTCGAGCAAGCACGCTTACAAGCTACTCTTGACGCGCTGAGAGCGGAACAAGAGAAGGAAGCTGCCATAGCAGAAGCTAATTCTTTAGAAGCTGGTCTACTTGAATTAGGCTTCGAAACACGCAGTGTAGCTTATGGCCCACCCCTATCTGAGAGCAAAGAAAAACGCACTGCGCAGTATGTTTTGGAACAAACAGCTATCAATGCAGCAGAATCAACAGCCCCAGTAAAAACTGAATACAAAGACCCTACACCCGCCTTTCAAGAAATTGCTATAAAAGAAGGAAACAAAGCAAACTGTGCTGCTACTCATAACGAACTGTACAAGCCCCCATCCACCAACTACAAAGAGTTTACACCTCTTGTTCAGACACCATATAAATCCAGTTATACTCAGGGCAATGAACATGCCCCGAGCCAACACACTTACGACCTCGCCAAATATCTAGCCCGCAGCCAGCTCATTACTACAGGCCTTACCAGCTTTGATGACCAACCCATGAGTTACTGGGCATGGAAATCATCTTTCAAAACCGCAATAGCAGGGTTAGACCTTTCACCAGGAGAAGAGCTGGATTTGCTGGTGCGCTACCTTGGTAAAGATTCAGCTAAACAAGCCAAACAAATGAGAGCTGTCAATATCAGATGCCCTGAAGTTGGTTTAGCTATGGCTTGGGACAGACTTGAAGAAATATATGGCTCCCCAGAAGCTGTAGAGCAAGCTCTCTTTCAAAGGGTCGACAGCTTCCCTAAAATCACACTTAAAGAGCCTTATAGACTCCGTGATCTTGCCGACCTAATGTTAGAGCAAGAGACAGCCAAGTTGGACGGTTACTTACCTGGCTTGACCTACTTAGACACATCAAGAGGGATCCAAGCGATAGTCGAAAAATTGCCGTACAATCTACAAGAAAGGTGGATGAATATTGGTTCAAGGTACAAGCACGATTATGGCATCAGCTTTCCCCCCTTTACTGTGTTTGTCAACTTCATTCGCACTGAAGCCAGAACACGAACTGACCCTAGCTTCAGCGTCCACAGCCCTAACCAACCCATAACATCAGAACGAAGACACATGCACGAAAGGTTCTCCAAAGGACCCATATCTGTTCACAAAACTCAAGTACAGGACAAGGCAGATGCAGAAAAGTCTAAGTATGCTGTGAATCCAAATAAACAGTGCCCAATTCACAGCAAGCCTCATCCTCTGAAAAGGTGCAGAGGGTTCAGAGAGAAACCCTTGGAAGAGCGCAAACAGATCCTCAAAAAATTAAACGTCTGCTTTCGCTGCTGCTCATCTACTGACCATTTAGCCAAGAACTGTGAATCAGAAACCACGTGCACTGAGTGTGACAGCAAAAATCACATTTCTGCCCTCCACCCAGGTCCAGCACCATGGGAGTCTAAATCGCCCCCTTCCCCACAGCAAGGCGGGGAGAGAGACAAAGCAGACACCCAAGAAGTCACGTCTCGGTGTACTGAGGTGTGTGGGGAAGGAGTGAGCGCCAGAGAATGTTCAAAAATCACACTAGTGAATGTATACCCTGCTGGACACAGAGATCAAACAAAGAAAATGTATGCAATCTTGGACGATCAGAGCAATCGATCGCTGGCACGTTCCCAGTTCTTTGACGTTTTTCAGGTCCAAGGAGAGAGTCGCCCGTACATGTTAAAGACGTGTGCCGGACTCACAGGAGTATCAGGGAGAAGTGCTTCTGGCTTTATAGTAGAGTCAGTGAATGGAAAGGCAAGTCTTCCTCTGCCAACACTCCTCGAATGTAACGAAATTCCAGATAACCGCTCTAAGATACCAACTCCAGAAGCTGCCCAACACCACGCCCATCTACGACAGATTGCCAACTTGATCCCGCCATTAGACCCAAATGCTGACATACTACTACTGCTGGGACGAGACATGCTTCAAGTCCACAAAGTCCGGGAGCAGATAAACGGCCCAGACGACGCCCCATTTGCTCAGAGACTCGACATGGGTTGGGTCGTGGTAGGTGACATCTGTCTCGATGGAGTGCACAGACCCCCACACGTGAACAGCTATAAGACTTTCATACTGGAGAATGGCCGTGCAAGCCATTTTCAGCCATGCAACGGTCAAATAACTGTTAAAGAGACATTTACCAAAGCTCCTGAGCGCAGTCACAGCCTCCCAAGCCTTCCTGTGTCAGGATGTAATGTGGACAGCATTGGTCAGCAGGTCTTCACATGAACAGCGGATGATCACAAACTTGCACCATCAGTTGAAGATATGCAGTTTCTCCAAATAATGGACTCAGAGTTCTATCAGGGCAGCGACAATAGCTGGGTTGGTCCTCTGCCTTTTCAATCGCCTCGACAACGGCTCCCGAACAACAGACAACTAGCCTACGATCGCCTTATGTCACTCCGGCGCACTCTTGAAAAACGACCTGAAATGAAAACACACTTTCTGGAGTTTATGGAGAACATGCTTACCAGAGGACATGCTGAAGTGGCACCAGCTCTCAGTCAGAACCAGGAATGCTGGTACCTCCCTTTGTTTGGGGTTTACCATCCAAAGAAACCCGCCAAAATTAGGGTCGTGTTCGACTCAAGCGCCCCACATGAAGGAGTCTCTCTCAACGACGTGTTGCTAACAGGCCCCGACCTCAACAACAGTCTTGTTGGGGTGCTCATAAGATTCAGAAAGGAGCAGGTGGCCATAACGGCGGACATTGAACATATGTTCCACTGTTTTGTTGTCAAAGAGAGCCACAGAGACTTTCTCCGCTTCTTGTGGTACAAAGATAACGACATGTCATCTGAAGTTATAGAGTATCGCATGCGAGTGCACATTTTTGGGAACAGTCCCTCCCCCTCTGTCGCCATATATGGGTTGAAGAAAGCAGCAGCGACTGGTGAGCTAGATTTTGGGATTGAGGTGCGGACATTCATTGAGCGAGATTTCTATGTCGATGACGCTCTCAAGTCATTTCCTACTGAAGAAAAGGCCATACAAGTTCTCCAACAAGCTCAACGGGCTCTTGCTTCTTCAAACCTCAGACTACACAAAGTAATCTCCAACCGCCCTACAGTCCTAGAAGCTTTCCCACCAGAGGACAGGGCAAAAAACATTGGAAACTTAGACCTGTGTGCTCAAGACTCGCCAGTGCAACGCAGTTTGGGGCTGCTGTGGAATGTTGACACAGACACCTTCACATTCAAAGTTGACAATGAGCAAAAGGCCTTCACACGTAGAGGTGTCCTCTCTACTGTCAACAGTCTCTACGACCCTCTGGGGTTTCTCGCTCCAATCACAATTCAAGGCAGACTGATTCTTAGAGAACTTACCAGCTTGACAGACGACTGGGATGCAGCACTCCCAGACAACATGAAGGCAGAGTGGAGCAATTGGAAGGACTCACTTCAAGATTTAGAAGATCTCCAAATACCACGCCCCTACACTTCTCTCTCTACATCTGGCGCCCAAACCAAAACACTTTGTGTATTCGCTGATGCATCCGTGAAAGCCATTGCAGCTGTCGCTTACATCAAACTGTCTACTTCGAACAAAACAGAAATCGGCTTTGTGTTTGGAAAAACAAAGCTAGCTCCTCAAGCCGGCCTCACAATTCCAAGACTAGAGTTATGTGCTGCAGTGCTTGCAGTTGAAGTTGCGGAGCTGATAGTAGCAGAAATAGACATCATGTTTGACGACATTGAGTACTACACTGACAGTAAAGTCGTGCTAGGCTACATCCACAATCAGTCACGAAGGTTTTATGTGTACGTGCATAACAGGGTCCAACGCATCCTCCAATCAACATGCTCCAACCAGTGGAGGCACGTTCCATCCGAACTCAACCCAGCAGATCATGGGTCCCGCTCCGTTGCAGCAGCGCAACTGAGCAGCACAACATGGTTTAAAGGGCCAGCCTTTCTCCTCAAACCGTCCGCACAGTCGCAATCTCCAGTCACGTTTGACCTTGTGGATCCCACTCTTGATACAGAAATACGTCCGCTGGTGACAACAAATCTGACACAAATCGCAAGGTCAACAGTAAGTTCATCCCATCTTGAGAGGTTTTCCAACTACAGTCCTCTCCTCAGAGCAGTTGCCCGCTTGACCCACATTGCTCGTTCCTTTGGTCGATCCAACCAAGCATCCAGCTGTCGTGGTTGGCATCTCTGTCAACCCACAGTGGAAGAATTGGAAAATGCGAAGGTCTGTATCATAAAGAGCGTTCAGAGTGAGTGCTACGAAAAGGAAATAAAGTGTATTCAGGAAGGGATCCCTATTCCCCCCTCAAGCAGTCTTTGGAAACTGCATCCTATTCTAGATAGCAATGGACTCTTAAGAGTTGGAGGCCGAATCATACAATCTGAATTGGGTATCGACACCACTCACCCTCTCATCATCCCTGCCCGACACCACTTGGGAACGCTCTTAATACAGCACTATCACGAGACTGTGAAACACCAAGGAAGACATTTCACGGAAGGTGCCATTAGAGCTGCAGGATTCTGGATGGTAGGAGCCAAAAGGGCTATCAGCACAGTGCTTTTTAAGTGTGTCACATGCAAGAAATTGAGAGGAAAAGCGGAATGTCAGCAAATGGGAAACTTACCATCTGAACGAATGCAAGTTGCACCCCCCTTCACATATGTGGGTGTAGACGTGTTCGGGCCATGGGACATTGTAACCCGGCGCACGAGAGGAGGACAAGCTAGCTCTAAAAGGTGGGCCGTGATGTTCTCATGTCTGTCAACAAGAGCAGTCCATATCGAGTTGATCGAATCAATGAGCACAGACAGCTTTATAAATGCTTTAAGGCGACTTTTTGCAATCAGAGGCCCAGCAAGACAACTAAGATCGGATTGCGGTACGAACTTTATCGGCGCCTCTCGGGAACTGAAAATGGACGGATCGAACATGTCAGTCAAGGATGTCGAAGGCTACTTAAGCAAACAAAACTGTTCATGGATCTTCAACCCACCTCATGCATCCCATATGGGCGGTGCCTGGGAGCGGATGATTGGGATTGCGAGGCGTATCCTCGACTCTATGTTACAGGACTGCAAAAGAACACTACTAACACATGAACTGTTGTCAACATTCATGGCAGAAGTCTGTGCCATCATGAATGCTCGCCCCCTGATTCCTGTGTCCACCGATCCTGAGTCACCCCTCATCCTCACGCCGTCGATGCTGCTCACGATGAAACCAGACTCAGCAGCGCCACCCCCTGGTGACTTTGGAAAGGGGATATTTCTGAAAGAACAATGGAGAAGAGTACAAGGTCTCGCTGACATGTTCTGGTCCAAATGGAGACGGGAATACCTTCATACTCTTCAGTTGCGGCACAAATGGCAGGACAAGAAACAAAGTCTCAAGGAAGGAGACATCGTTCTGCTCAAAGACATTCAGGTGAAGAGGGGCGATTGGCCCATGTGTATCATAACCAAGACTTTCCCAGGGAACGATGGACTTGTCCGGAAAGTCGAAGTAACTACTTCGCACTCAGGCAATAAGAAGACTTTCTGTCGTCCTGTAACAGAAGTGGTTTTGCTGCTGTCCCCCGAAAAGTTTAGTGACTGACAGTTTAATGTGGGATTGTTATAATCCCAGGCGGGGAGTGTTATGTTACTGCTTAGTTAATTTCATGTTTTAAATGTTAGTAAATGCGCCACCCTGTGGTCCCTTTAAGTCGATATTTTGTGACAGTAGAAGAAGAGTTAGACAGGAAGTTCATGTTTGCTTGCGATGCTGCTTCAAGATGGCTGCTCCACATTCGTGTCCTTCTTTGGGTGTTTGTTAAAGCATTGTCTGTAAGTACTAAATGGTAAAGCAACGAGGCATTCAAAGTGCTGTCTTTATGTGTGATGGACCACAGTTAGCAAGTTTTCTATGTGCTATTCATATGTAAATGAGATCGCCAGTTCATATGCTAATTAACGGTGCTAATCGTCATGTTAGCTCTTCGAATGCATTGTTAGATCATTGGCACATGTTGTTGTTAACAGTACAGATTATTAATGTACATTTCCACATATGTTTTATTGTTACAGTTTCACAAAATGAAAGAACCAGTAAACTTCTCAAGATCTCATCTATTGTCTGGAGTTCCTGGGTTCATGTTTAGCTGTGTGGATAGCTAGTCAGACTTCTAGCGAGGCCATTTACAACTTATGATAAAACAAAAATATTGTCTTAGTATTTAGTAGAGAATATAATACTGTTTGGCATGTACTTCTGCAGTTCTTGGAGTATTTATTGTTGCCACTTAGTTTAAAGTCCCACTATAGTCTGACTTGGTTCACCAGGTTGAAGAGTTGGCTGAAGCTAGTATAATGAAGGAAACTGTTTAGGAAATTGGGATGAAAGTTGTTAATAGACAGTTAAGTTGGACCTTAGTCACATGGGCATAAAGATCTGTTGATGATTGGCTCTGTGGGAAAAATGTGTTTCCCAAGTAGTCCTGCATAGTCGCCAGTGCTTCCTGGCAGTTGCTAGCATGAAAATGGTTGCTAAGAGGTTGCTGTACCAAAAATCTCCCTATCATTGCTGTGGTTGCTAACAAGTTCCCACGGTCACAAGTGGCTAGCATGAAATATGTCCCAAATGCCATTCCAAGCAGTGATGGAAAGCATGACAAAGCATTAATGGAGAACATTTGCCCTGAAAGCAAAAGTCCCACTAGTAAGTCACAATTTTAGTCTGAAGTTGAAAGTTCTCTGTTTTCAGTTTGTGTCGCACTTTTTCAAGCTTCACAACAGCTCAGAGAGACAGTTGGCATGTTCCACACAAACTACTAGATTCCCAAAACTATAATGAAGAAAGTTTAGGGCTGAACCTTTGTGACGAGTTTAAGCAGCGATCAGCTGCAAACACCCAAAACCAATCACCAATCTGTCAGGGGAATACACATTTTCTAACAAGGACCTCAAAAAGAGACATTGTTTTCCATGTCTCTCGCTCCCTGTAAAAAGAGCAAAAGTGGTGAAGCAATGACACCAACAGCTAACATAGCAACATAATTCATTCAGCATCTAATTGCTCTGTCTGCCCTCAAAGAGCTGTGTACATCCCACTTGAATCCGGTTGTGGGTTTCCAGGCCGCGTGACAGATGGGTTGAAATTGTATGTAGTCCTTGGATTTTCTGAATAAACTGTGTCATGTCTGGCAACTCTGGTAATATTAAATAGATACACAAAACTTATGGATGCATGTATCACACCAACTACAGGTTTTTAAGAGATCTCAAAAGAAAGTGCAGGAAGTAACATTAATGCTTTATTCTATTTAAGGTGAGCCCATGATAATGGGGCAAAAGCTGAAAATCATAACTGTCTGTACAAAGTACTGTGTCAGTGGAGTAGTGAAATATATTTTCAATATATTTAAATATTTCAAATGCATATCGATGTTAACCCATCCAGCAGTTCTTCACAATAAATGTTAACCTCATTTGGCGCCAGAGGAGAACTTGATGGATCACCACAGGTTTCATCCTCTGAGGAAAGTTTTCAATGCAGCAACTTCATATGACTCAAAGTGCTGTGTAGTTGGATACACTGCCATCAGTAGAATTACTCTCAAGTGTGGCTTAAGCCAAAACAATTACACTAAATATCAAGCACTAACATTTATATCACTTCTCCAAGCAATAAAGGATACAGCCGAGTAAACCTGTATGCTTCAAACTCTCATTAAAAGTCTTATTCCAGCTCTGCCTATCCCTCCAACTCTGCCAGCCAGCAAGCTGTAGTCTCTAGACACCATCTTCACCTAAATAAATTCCTCTTCACTAAACTCAGTCTGTTTCAACTGCAACTGTCTGCAGAGTATGTTCTCCTTGTGTCTCTGTGCCCTTTAACTGTTGGCTTCACTGACAAAAAGCCGGAGAATCTATCTGTACACGTGTGCATGTGTGTTCGTGCAAAATCTGTTTACATCGATGGCAGCATGTGAATATCTGCACATGCATAGTCAGGCAAACAAGGATTTCTTCTTTCTTTAATACTGAAATAGGTCAGAGATCTATGTGTTTGTGTGTTTGGGGAAGCGTGTGCAAGGCAAACAAGAATTACATTTCAAGCTGCATTTCAGTTCTAACAAGAGTGACATTTTTCTGTTTTCATCATGACATTTTATCACAGACATTTCTCTGACCCGAGGGCCGCTGGAGAGAAAATCCGGAGAATGGCCGAAAGGGAACCAGCAGAATAGGCTACATATTTTGTGAGCCGCAGAAATAAAGTCTATCTAATTAGGATCTCATGTATTGTCTATCAGTCTATTGTCTTTTTCCAGAGGCAGTTTCTGATTCTGCCATTATTAACATTTTTCTTTTCTCCACTTCGTGATCATTTCCATGCCACGGGTCTTCTTGTCATATTTCTGCCATTTTCCGTTTTACCCAACAAGTTTTCAGTTGAAAACTCATCTGTTCAGGGTTTCTGAATGCAAATACTAATGAGGTCATTACCATGCTCTGGTTGTTTATATTTCCCAGCTGTACATAAAGTTACTGAATAAATTATTAGCAAATGTGCACACAGTAATGATAATTGCAGAGAATAGCTGCATTGAGAGGAGATTGATGTGGTTTACGCTGATAAATAGTTATTTGGAAAACACATTTGTTAGGTTAAATGCCTCGTGCTGATAATTTAATGACAATTTTTTTGAGGAACTTTCATGATGCAGTTAAAGCTATTTGTAGACAGGATGCATATATAAGCGTGCAACAGCAACATGCAAAAGTAATATTTTATGCACTTCAATAAAAGAAAAACAAAGAGGGTAAAGAGTAGGCTCGTTATTGATATAATCCCACAGACTCAAAAAAGCCAAAACAAGGCTGAGAACCTTTTGCCCTGAAGGTGCTAGTGTGTACTTAGTTCAACCTTTTTTTGTATGAGCACTCTCCTGCATATGGCTATTAAATTTAGCAAATGAGCGGCGATCTAGAAAACATCTTATTGGAACATTTCATTGATATTAAGTGAAACCCAGTGAAAACATCATATAATAACAAGCTGCAATGTTTCATATGCTTTAATGATGAAATTGCTCTGGAGCTATTTGACGTAACAGTTTGTAAAACCTATTTATATATTCTTAGAAATGATGGAGCAATGTTGGGCCGATGACTTTGAAGGGTAAATGTGAAGGGGATCAGCTATGGTCCAAAACACTTATTTCTACAAAGAAAATAATTTAAATCTACTGCTGTATGTAGATATGTTATATATACTACATTACTCCATAAGATTTTAACTCCCTCAGTTGCTTGGATCATGAACAATTTGCATTCTTGGCTCAGTGATAACTGATTTTAATCTTGAGCTAGAAAAGAGAAGGAAGGAAGGAAAACACCAAGAATGACTTCTAAGAGTATTTTGATACCATTAAAGGCCTTGTGTCTCTGATGGTCATTTCAGCTTTGCCATGTCTTTGTTGTTTCACTGACAATTTTTTTTTTCATTATGGTGATATTATTTAAAAAAAGGGTAAGAACATGTAACATGTAGAGCAATATGGACTGAGCATTATGGAAAAAATCTTAGTATGATAATAAAAATATAACATGATTATTTGCTTAAAGGTTCCTTTTTACTGCTGAGTGAAGCGATAAGATTGTACTGTATGTACTGTACTGTAGAACCTCATACAATTGTATTTAAAATAAAAATAAAAAACCACTGGTATATGTAATAAACTTGTCATGGTTGGCTGTGTGGCAGGCGAGCAAGCAGGAGTGGTGGACCCAAAATGCAGAACTCAGACACGGAAGTGAAACTTAAAGCGCAGCTTTATTGCTGGGAAAAACCTCGTACTAACTAAACTCACCAAAAGACAAACAAAAGTCTGAACAGAGAAACCGAGGACTGAAACCCTGGAAAAGAAACACTAAACTGGAGCAGAAGCCTAAACACTAGAAACAGAACACACAGCTAGTTGAGGGTACGACGCGACAGGGAACACGCGAAAACACAGGGCTTATATACACAACCTTTCACAATAAAATGGGAAACAAGAAACAGACACAGACTTGACACTGAACTGAACTTATACTAAACAAGAGACAACGATGGCACTGCTTCAGATTCAGACGATTTGTGGCGTAACCTCATGAACGTGCTTTGGAGACAGCAGTGTATGCTACTCGTCTTGTCTTTTTAGTCTTGCTCTGTGTCCGTTGGGGTGTCATATTCACTAATGCGTGTTTTCATTTACATTTTCTGATTTGATTTCATCTTTTACCTCCCTCACAATGTTCTGATGTACACAGCTACACTACAACATTTGCATGTGTGCAAATGTTTACATACTGACAGTGTTGCTTCAAAAAGTGATGTGCTTTTCTGTTAATGTCTAATACCTTTTTTTATATTGGAAAATAGACTGTAGTTAATATATAACCAAGGTGTTATACAGAAAATAAAGAAGTTATCTTCTTTGCAAGTATTTTTATGACTCTGTATTATTGCAACTACATTATTATCAATCCAGTACATTTTAGCCACTTACAATATCTTTATAGAACTGTGATCTTATACACTTTTCTGTGCCCCTCTTGACCAAATCTTTCTTGAAAAAGACATTTTTGATGTGAAACACATTTACCTGGAGAAAATCACCTTTCTAAAAACTAGGGTTGCAAAGGGGCGGAAAATTTCCGGTAAATTTCCGAAAAGTTTCCGGTAAATTTCCATGGTAAGTTAAGCTTGGGAATTTTGGAAATATTCCATATTGGAAACTGTCCATGGAAATAATGGGAATTATGGAAATTAATGGGAATTTAGGAGAACTAACTGGGAATATATTATTTCCAAGCATAAATATAAACAGAAATCATAAGAAAACCTCCATGCAAAATGTTTTCAACAGATATTTAAACAGATTTATTTGTAAGTACAGTAGAATAGAACACGTTTCAATAACTTGTTTCATGGATGAATAAAAACAGAAATGTTGAGTTCAATATTACCATCCCCTAACCCCGCTCATTCAAAAATGCCCCCTGTCCAAAAATCTCCACAAAGTCCCATTCAAAAGGTTAAATGAAAAATGCCACTTATCCTCCAAAACGTCCCATTAAACATGCAAATCTTCCTTCAAGCAATCCTCTTTTCTCATTTTTGCTCAGTCAATAGACTCTTCCTGGACCTCATCATCATCCAACAACATGTCCACTTCCTCAGCATCCAACTCTGAGTCTTCCTCTTCAGTGTCACTTTCCAGCCTTGTTGAGGATGGCTCTGTGTCAGGCTCAAAGAGCCGTAGGTTTGCCCGAATGCCGACCGCTTTTCCACTCTCACATTTGTGAGCCTGTTGCGAACCTTTGTGTGGGTGTTCCCAAACAGTGACCAGTTGCGCTCGGAGGCAGCTGATGATGGTGGGATTTGGAGGAGGATGGAGGCTACAGGTGCAAGGGCCTCAGATTCACATAGTCCCTTCCACCAGGTGGCTGCAGATATGTGCTGTCATGACTGCCATATTCCATCCCCTTTCCAAAGGCCTTGCTTTGTTCGATACTTTGCCAAACTGCCTAGAACTTTGCCTTTATCGAGACCCAGGTGGTCAGACATGGCTGTAATGACCGCATAGGCACCGTTGATCTCTTCCCCAGAAAGTATGCCCTTGTCATATTTGGGGTCCAGCATGTATGCTGCTGCATGCACTGGCTTCATGCAGAACTCCCTCCGCTGTTCCAATGACTTGACCACAGCCGTTTCCTCTGCTTTCAGTAGTAGGGAAGTGGGCAGAATTGTCTGGATTTCTTCTTTGAGTTCTGCAAAAAGGCACTGGACATCTGACAAGATGGCACCATCCCCCTCTATCTTCGCTATTGCTGCTGCAATAGGTTTGAGGATTTTCTGACTGCTAGATACTCTTTCCCAGAACACATCATCCAAGATGACCTTCTTGATGTCACTGTCGATGCCTACATACTGGGATATGGCCATCTCTTGCAGAGACTCCTTTCCCTTCAGAAGGCTGTCAAACATGATAACAACACCACCCCATCGCTTTATGCTGGGAAGCTTCAGTGTAGTACTCTTGTTCTTTTCCTTTTGCTTTGACAGAAATGTAGCGGAAGTTACTTGTTTGCCTTTAACATATTTCAGAACTTGCTTCACTCTCTTATTCAGAGTGTCCATTGTTTTTAGTGCCATTATGTCTTTTAGGAGAAGGTTTAGTGTATGGGCTGCACAGCCAATAGTAGTTATATGAGGGTAGGTCTCCTCCACATGTGCCCAGGCAACCTTCATGTTGGCTGCATTGTCAGTGACCAGTGCAAAAACCTTATCTGGTCCAAGGTCATTGATGATCACTTTTAGCTCATCTGCAATGTATTGGCCTGTGTGTCTGTTTTCCTTTGTGTCTACACTCTAGTAGAACACAGGCTGAGGAGTGGTGATTATGTAGTTAATAATTCCTTGTCCCCTGATATTGGACCATCCATCAGAGATGACTGAAATACAGTCAGCTTGGTCAATGGTCTGTTTCACCTTTGCTTGAACTCGACTGAACTCTTCATCCAGTAGATGAGTAGACAATGCATGTCTGGTTGGGGGAATGTATGCTGGTCGGAGAACATTCAAAAATCTCTTCCAGTACACATTGGATGTCAGCATCAGGGGTGAGCCAGCTGCATAGATTGCACGAGCGAAACACTTATCTGCGTTTTTCTGGCTAGTGTCATCCATAAAATCAAAGATGCCAGAGGGACCAGGAGCTGATGAGTGGGTATCTGACTCTGATACAGCTGAAACAGATTCATTTTCCCCTTGAGTGGAACTCCTGGCAGCTGCATGTGTTGGGCCTTGAGGAATTTTTTTGCACTTTGCAATGTGCTGCTGCATTTTTGTGGCATTCTTCACGTACGTCTCATCACAATACTTACACATATATACAGATTTCCCTTGTACATTAGCTGGTGTAAAATGTCTCCACACATCAGATAGCGCACGTGGCATTTTTCTGTAAAATAAAACAAGAGCTTGTAAAAATGCTAATGCAATGCAAGAGATCGTAATAATACAATTGCAATATGATAATAAACAGATATAAATAGTAAGGCTAGCCAAACAACTGGAATGATCTTCAAAACAAAACAACCAAATGAGGAAGCTAGCATCTTCTTTATGTTATACTAGCTATGGCTTATTTAGCATCTAACAGATGCTAGCATTTTATTTAGCATCTAACAGATGCTAGCATTTTATTTAGCATCTTATCAGATGCTAGCATTTTATTTAGCATCTTATCAGATGCTAGCATTTTATTTAGCATCTTATCAGATTGCTATCTACCAGATTAATACATTTTATGTGATATTCACAATTTAAACATTTAATGAATATATTTTCCCATAATATCATCAAAACTTACCTCACTTGTTAAGTCCACAGGCTCAAATGTGTGCCTTTAATACTCTTTGTCCTTCAGGCTCAAAAGTGTGGTCCATGTGTACATGTGATGGAGGCATGCACAGTGCCAGTAGGTGGTCTCAATAGCCATGCAGCAAGCTTGTGCTCTGTACATGTGATTAAGGAATGGCATGGATATTCAAGTGTATTTGAATTGCATTTGTTTGTTTTTGTCAATATTATGCTAAAATATACTTTCCTCAACTATATTTAAGTTCCCTAAGAAGAGCCAACCTTCAATTTTGAAAATTCCCACTTTATTCCCATAAATTCCCGTTTATTCCCATAAATTCCCGTTAATTCCCATGGAAAGATTCCATCTTTGAAAATTCCGGGAATTTTGCAACCCTACTAAAAACAGATTGCAGCTTCAACCTTGTCAGGCGAATGTTCTTTTTCAGTCAAAGGCTACGTTCACACTGCAGGCGAAAGCGCATCAAATACGATTTTTTGACCCTATGCGACCCATATCCGATCATGGTATGACAGTGTGAACGGCACAAATACGATATTTTCAAATCCGATCTGGGTCACTTTCGTATGTGGTACTGAATCCGATACATATCCGATGTTTCAGAAAGCGACTGCTGTTTGAACGGTCAAGTCGCATTAAATCCGTCTTTTACGTCACTGACACAAGACGGACGCCAATTATCAGCTCCGGAGAAGCGCCCGAGAAGACATCGCGAACGCTTCCTGGCCATCCGGTGAAACTGCTGGGAAGACAAAGCTGGAGAAACGTGAACATTTTATTTGTACTGTATAATCTGCAGACTCTGACAGAAATCTGCAACTATCCTTTGAAGCACCGCTCCTCTAAAACAACAATAAGGATAATTATTAGGTTATTTACATTATTATGTAAATAACAAAATAACTTAAAGCAAAAATTGGGAAACGTGAAGTCCGAAGTCTTTATATTAAGGGCCACCTGTCAAACAATATTGTTTGGTCTGGGTCTAAACAGAGCGCGTTGTGTGTGACGTCTTCTTTTGCGCATGCGGGCCGCTTTGAGCGTTCACACTAGAGCGCGTTTGCTGTCACATTTTATTTGTAGTGTGAACGAGCAGACAAAAAAATCGGATTTGATCAAAAAATCTGAATTGAGCATTAAGACCTGCAGTGTGAACGTAGCCAAAATGACTTGATATCATTTATGAGAGATATGTCTGAGATATTGTTGAGATTATAGGTCAACAACTCATTTACAAAAGTTAAAATATGAGAAATCAAATTTTGGCAAAAATCTTTTTTTGGCAGTCAATCGTTTTGGTACGACACCGGCTGTTTGTCCTACACTGTTTCCATCAACCTTGTTGGCTCTAACGCTGTTCCAACCACATGATTGGTTTTGGGTGGCACTCATTGTCATTTGCCTTTTGTGTTGCCCATGAAATCAATGGATGGAATGTGTTCTACCAACTTTATATTGACCACGTCTGATATTCTATAGATGAAAATGTTATTTCACGATAATTATCTGTACTGTTTTATCACCAGTGGCTACTTATAGAGTGGGTTAAATGCTAATAACCGAGAGGATAGTCCTTCGGAGGCATTTAGATGTACCTGTTTACAAAACTAAACAAACAAACAAATAAATAATGATGAAATATTTTACCAAAGCACTATATTTTTAGTTGAACTGTACATGTACAAAGCAACTAAAGATGAGAAGGGGTGCTTTTGACTTTGTATGGGGATTAATGGTGGTAAACTCAGAACATAAAATCTCAAAATTAGTGCCTTCTCTATTTTAGTTTTTTATATTTGAAGTTGCATAGTTTAATAATGTGTTGTTTTTATTATTAAGTCCCCATTTCCCATTGCAGACAGGGGTAATAATTTACTTCCTGTGGATGCTGACTAGTCAAACAAGCTCTGAGAAAACAAAGCAAACTGTCATGGTTCCTTAAAACTGTCTAAACCCCTAATAGGAAACTTGCAATGCCTCTCTTTTCAGTAAGGAAAAGGGTACATTATATCTAAATGGCAAATTTAAGTAGTCAGTGCAGCAAGTATTGCTCCTGATCGATAAATGAAAGTTGCTCCAATCATTTAGGCTTTCCTTATAGTCACTTGTTAGCAGGATTTGGATTTCAAATAGATTAAAGATGTGGTGACATCCATTCTGTCGCACTAAGAAATTACCTTGTAAGGAAGAGGACTCCCTTACTGCATTTATTTATATTGTATTGTCTGTATAGCACTTTAGAGCACACCTTTCACTTTATTAAAAGCACCTTATCAAGCACTTTATGTAGCATTGCACTTTAAGCATGGATTTGCACACAAGAAGTTTAAATATTTATTGACTATTTATTGGGAATTTTAAAATCAGTTGGTGGCCTTGTTTCAGATCCTGCACAGCTGCTCCTCATCAAGGAATGTGGTGGTTGTCTGTCAGGAGAGAAGAATGGTGATTGAGATTGTGATTAAGGTTTACCAATAAGGAAAACTAATGCAAATGTGTGTGTGAAATCTAGGGAAAAGTGTTGCAAATAAGTGTTTGTAAGTTAATGATTACTCACCTTTCTTGCCTGTGTCCTCTTCAAGGTGTTTGGGCAAATGTTTCCCTGGGGGTCCAGACACCATTTAAAGGTTCCGGGAGAGACCATGGGTAAAGAGTGTGGTGAATCTTTTTGTGCTTGGGTTTCTGGGTTTTTATAATATTGGGTTTGGTGTAACATTAAAGTGTGAAGTATTTATTAATATGTAAATGTGAAAATGTATTTATGTATTTATTTATTCTTATTGATATATTGTATACTGTGGTGGAAGGTTGGGATTTAAGAATTTACCTGAGAGTGGAATAATGGTTAAGTCTGTGACAGCTGAACATATTTAAGGCTGCCAGTTGTCATTAGAGGGGGATTTTTTGTGCTGTGAAGAAGCTCGACAAGTTAATTGTTTTAAGGAGAACCATATAGCAAATAAATACTTTGTTCCACTACACTTGCCTTGGTCTGTCTCACTGTGTTTCCAGCCGCTAAGGGCTGCCCTGTTACATACCTGCAGAAAGCTTAAGGAAACCATAACAGAATCAATGAGGGTGGTGCTTTAATTTCATAGGCAAGGATGAACTGAGATAAATGTGATAAAATTAACCAAGTCTCAAGGGCAGCTTTTTCTTTCAGCTGAGTGACATTTGTGTTTCTGCATTATCTGAACTCTGCGTTACGTAACTCGAGTCTCTCACTTTCCCTTTGTATAGAATTAAAAGGGAACCTGTGCTCTTCTGTTTCACAGGTCAATGGCAATAAAAGCACTGTGCCCACCTGACAACCAACTGCTGCGCGAGGACCATGGCGTTCTACACATTCCTACTCACAAGGTACATTGCAAGTATCCGCACATGTTGGAGTGAGTAATCATTCCCTTCAAAACGTTGTAGTCATTTCTCAAATCACGACAGCAATTGTGCAGAGGCTGAATGCAGCGTGACCCAGACTGGCTTATGATTTTCCTGAAGCCGCTCTATGAAATGAGCTCGAGTCTGATAGGGTTGATGAATCCCTTCATTGTCTGTTGATATAGTTGGTCATGGTGTTTAGGGGGCCATTTTTGATATCATAATCAAGCCGCATCAGATCCATGAGTTCGTAGCATTATCTGCGGGCCTGTTCATTTAATGCCGCCATGGGCTTTTAATGAGAGGCACATTATAGAGGAAGACTAGAAGCAATGTGATTTTAATAGGCTCACTATGGTCCACTGGCAAGGGAAAACAGTCACTGCATTAGTTCTTTCAGAGCGCATAATTTAAGTAAGCGAGAGCAGCCAGGATGCTGTCTGCTTGTTGAAGTTCAGTCTTATAGCCGCCCTGTGTCGACGAGACGGCGTGTCGTTGTTTAATGTAGATAAGGTGCTTAGAATATGTTAACCTTTTCCTCATTTGTTTTGTGAGTGTACCCTTTTTGTTCCACCGTGAAATGAGAAGTCTTTGGTGCTACAGGGCAAATCGGAACTCGCATGGGGCTCACGAGGCAGAGACATGTGGCACCTGAACATTAGCCTTCAATCGAAATGAGAAAAGACGAGGGGAGAGGAGTGAGTGTGGGGGAAGAAAGAAGACAAGAGATTGAGGAGGGGTTGGGGTTGGGGCAGCAGTAGTCTGTTCAGGGTTTGGGTAACAGCTATTTCTTGTCTCCCTGGCTCATTCTATCTTTCTTTTCATTCTCCCTCTTTCCGTCTGTGGCCGTTAAAGCTCAGTACCTGAGGCACTGCAATTATTGGTACGGTAAAGATGAAAGGTCACAACTGTTAGCAGAAGAGAAGGAAGTGACAGAATGAGGAGTGAGGACATTCCAACTTTCTAAAGCTTCAAGTGGTGAGGCACAGAGAAAGAAAGGCTGTCAGAAGTCCTGCTTATTGACTATGCAAAGCAACGGTTCTTGACCTTTTTTTTCCTGTTTCTTTCCGAACCTATTAACCATTTAATGCAAAGTGTTTTAAGCAAACTTTTGACCTCTGTTAGAAACCACATTGTCAAAAGTAACAATATCCTTTTGTCAAATACTCCAAATGAGGCCCAAAGCAATCTCAGTGGCCTAAAACTGGCATATATAGTTTAGTAACAGACTATTCAGGAGAACAGTTGTATCAAGCCCAAATGGCCAGCCATGATAATATGACAAATTACTTCTCTGCCTTAAATGTATTTTTTTTTTTTATCTCAAAGGTGAAAACAATAAAGGATCTGTTTTTTAAGCTTTGGGTATCAGATGTAAAATGTTAAAAGTTTTGAGACTCTACAAAAAGTATTTTAAGTGCAATCCCAGTGAGGCTACACAACAGGCACGGAGAAATAAACACTATTATGCAAGTGCAGTGGGCTGCAAAAACACAAAACCAGGGCCAGAGAAAACTTTCTTAACCTACGTACTGGGTGAGTTCATTTAATTTCAACAAAAAACAGGCCATGTTAGACTACAGCACCCTGCTCTTACAGTTTATCTGTGGGTCCTTTAGAAAACTTTTGGAGTAGATGGAAATTCTGCCTTTAGTCACTAACATGGGTAATGCACACTATCTGACACACCCGTGTTGGTGTTGTTCCTACATCATCATTGCATGTTGGTCAAGCGTCAACAAAACTGACCAATCGTGTTGCTTGGGCATTCGGTTAGCATTGGCCAAAAAAGTTAGCTAATGCTAAAAGAAAAACAATCACAGGCAATTATGCATTAATTAATGTTTGAAATGCTCACCATTTGTTCCAGAACAGGCATATAAACAAAGACCATTGTTTTCCTTTTCTTCTATATTTCAAAGCCACAATATCATAACAACATGACTGATCAGTTACAGTGTTGATGGACCAATTCAATTCAACTTTATTTATATAGCACCAAATCACAATAACAATCGCCTCGAGGCGCTTATTGTATCAGATATCAGATATACAAGGTAATACTATGATGCTGTTGGTATCTTGTCAGCTTACTCGTAACTGTTTATTAATCTTTGCGTCTTTTGTGTGTGTGATTATTGTGACTAATAAATAAATCAACATTATAATAATATTATTTCTAGATTATATAATTACTACATATGCATGAAATTGAAAATTTTCTTTGACTTTGGTGTTCATTAGCATTTTTCACTGAAATGTCTTGTGATGTCCCCTGTCTATCTGGCTTGAAATTTAACCGTAAGTACTCAGCAAATTATTAGTCATTCAACAGAAAACACACACTTATTTATATTCTTTCACCTGCACCTTACCTACCCACTCTGAGAGCTATGCCGTCCCTAGAGACTCCTTAGAGTCTCTGTTGAGAGTTAGGACATGACAGAAGGACAAGTCAAGTGGTCGAGTGAATGCAGAAGTGGGAGGATAAAAAAAAGAGAAAAGAAAAAAAGATGGATTTGGGGTGTAGCTGTCCAGGCAATTGGTTTGTAAGTGGAAGATGAAAGACAGGAACTGCGGGCAAAAAGACCATGAGAGTATATGAGACAGCAAATGAGGAAATTGGAGGGAAAGTAAAATTAAGCAGAGATGTTGAGAAGGGAAGGAAAAGGCAAAAGGGAGCCTGGGAGATCTATTCACAAGGGGAAGAGTATTGTATTTCAAGCCCATATTTTTGTGCCATTCAAATGACTGCAGGTTTATCATGCCCCAGGCTCTTCTATATAAAGCTCAGACAGATGCTGGATTTTCCACATTATGGCTATAGCATCTGATTAATACAATTCCTGTCCATGTTTTTACTGTCATCAGCCAGCATCCAGGCGGACCTGCTTTCAGAGGTCGCTGGCCACCTGCCTCCTGTGCATTGTTATAGGCGTTATAAGGCAATGTCGAAAATGTACACACTGCCACCAAATAAAAAAATCACTAGGCATTGAGTCTGTCATTCAATACTGTATGACAGCATTTTAACACTGTAAACACTTTGCTGGTGTTAAATATATATAGTAATTCCCATGCAGTTTTTCACTACTGCAAACTACAACATTTGAATTAATACATCCAAATTTAAGGTTTGCACATAAACAAAGCATGTTGATGACTTTCATTAATTTGGAACTCAACCTCAACAGTGTGGTTAAGGTCGGTCACAAGTCTTGAGTGATTAATTGGTTAAGTATTCCAGTTTATTCCAAACATGTTTATAGGATTGAGTTCATGGCTTAATTCACTAGTAATGTTTTTCCATACTATACTTAAAAAGCATCATAAAGCCTTTCGCAAGATACTGCAAAGCCTTTTTCTCTACATTTTATTATGTGTTATGGCATAAGGTCTTTAATTGGTTCCATAGGTACTAAGAGCAAACCCTGATGAATGACCCTATATCAAAAATGTATGTGGACAGTAGTTCTTACTTCTCTGACAAAAATATGTAGACAAATGTTTTTTATTTTAGTAATTTGGGATTTTATGTAATATCTCTACACAAGGCAGCTACAGACTGTGATATAAATAACAACACATTGATAAATTTAATTTCAAGGTAATAGCTGTTACAGTATATTTGTACATTTTCTTTACACCTGGTGATAGAAGCAGTGTTAACCTCTATTACTGTGCTGCTATCATCTCTCCATGGAAGATTTGAAAGGCTCTTTTATCTTGACTCAAACGGTATAAAAGTAGACTAAAAGTACTCCATAAAAGCCATAATTTCTTCAAATTATAATGGATCTGGCAAATGCTGAAAGCCAGCTATTTTATCAACCATCCCTCACTTCTTCCCATTACAAGTCTGAAGTCTCAAGATGTCTGACCAAGGTCAGCTCGCACGACTCATATCAAGGTACCCTTAAATTTCTGCAGAACAACCTTAATTATCACATTTCTATTATCTTCTTTGTATGTTCATATTTCTCACACTAGATGGAGTGTCTCTCGTATGCCATTATAAATTATTGGTCTTTATGGAAGCATACTGTGTAAAACACTAACATGCAACTGGCAGAGACAGCCTTTCCTATAATAGCGTTCAGGTTCCTGCAGAAGCTTGACTGTCAGCTTATACACAAGCCACACATATGAGTTCACATCTGCAAGAGAGTGAGGTACATAGACCGCAGAAGTACATGGAAATGTGTGGATTATATCATCAGAAATATTCTCAGATACATGCAGTACAGATTGGGCTTATAGCATAAATAATGCTACCATATACAATAGGCATTCGTCAAATTAAGATAAGATAAGATAAGATAACCTTTATTAGTCCCACACGTGGGAAATTTGTTTTGTCACATTTAAGAATACAATTTCTATAGTAAGTAAGTAAGTAAGTAAAATTTATTTATATAGCGCTTTTCACAGATAAAAATCACAAAGTGCTTTACAACACAGGAAATGGAAATATAAAAACAATATAACAATAAATAAAAAATGTAAAACTATAAAAACAGCATAAGAAGAAATTAATCAAATGCTTTTCTAAATAAAAATGTCTTCAGCTGTTTCTTAAAAGAATCAATGGAGTCCGTGCAGCAAAGAGACAGTGGGAGAGAATTCCACAACCGTGGTGCCACAGTCTGAAAGGCCCGATCACCACGAGTTTTAAAACGAGTGCGCGGTACCACCAGCAGTCTCTGGTCTAATGACCGAGAAAATGTATGTGGTTTCAGCAGGTCGGATAAATATTGAGGAGCTTGACCATGTAGGGCCCTAAAGGTTAGAACTAAAATTTTAAAATGAAACCTAAAATTTTCATTTTAATTTGAAAAGTAGTAGTATAACTTGGCATGAACAAATTCCAAATGCCATCTACACTGGAAAGTTTTTGGTAATAGAAATTTAGAAAATTAACCACTTTTTAATAATAATGTATAAAAAAGAAATTATGATGATCATTAATTTTTAAATTTTTTTATATAAAAAAAATCAATTTGTATATAATTTATAATTTTTCCCATCTACCTACTGCAAAGTGGGGAATTTACTGATTTCTTTTCACACTCATGATGCTACACTGAATACTTTGCCTTTTTGTGATTAGATTAAATATGTGAGGTTGCTTGGGGGTTTTTTGTTTTTGTTTTTCATTTGAAAACCAGTTGTGTTTAGTAAAGGTAGTTATCTGAGTAGCAGGCTAAACCAAGTTTGTTAAATGTATTTCTTATTCCAGCTGCTCACAGATGTAATTAAAAGCTTGAAGCTTGAGCATTACCATCCTGACACAGATTAGGTCTTGGTAGAGTGTCTGTGTTTCACCCATTGGCCTGACAGTAAGAGAAGGTCAGACAATTAACCTATGTGTCCTGCACCGGCCGGTGTCATGCCATGGGTAAATAAAGCTGTTACACTTTTGGATGTTTCTCTGTCGTCCCCCATTTTTGTGTCTGTTTCTATGCAACAGTGTGTACCATGTGTTGTTGTTGTTGTTACTTTATTTTCCAAAGTGGATTTGAAACAGAGAATGTTTTATAGAAGAATAATTAGGCCTTAAGGTACTGTGGGCTCTCAAGTAATCTTCTCTTAGGTGTTCCAGTGTCTGCTAGTTTAATAACCTGCAAGAAGCAATTTAAAAAAACATACAATAGTCAAAAATTTCTCGTAATTTTTGTATTATTTCCTTATGGGTTTATTCATTTAATTTTCTATTCTTCTCTTACTGATTTGATCCATTCATTTGATATTCTTCAAGTATGATTTCAGTTTTTCTCATGTATTGATTTAGTCATTATATAACTTGCTCAATATGAAAAAAATCTGAAACAAACAAAGGCCTATGGCTAATTTTACCACCTAAGACAACCTTAAAATATGCTATGATATGATCTGATAAAAAAGATCAAACTTTTAAGCAGCTCACTTTCAGATTCAATAGTAAATCAATTCCAAATGGCTGAAGTGCAGATTTAAAGAGAGATACAATGAAATTGTTTGACTGCAGTACCATCACTGTGCTGCTTTTGACCCTTTTCGTGTGGAATTGTTTTTTTGTGCTAGTAAGGGAAAAACACACACACAACTCCTTGTTTGTCCTTTCTGGCTGAGTGATTCCTGCATCAGTCAATCAATACTGAACCATAGCTGAACCAATATTTTTTGTTCCTTCTTTTAATATGACCAACGAGACATTGTCTGCCAATGGATATCTGGGTTGTTTGGCCATGCTGGATGCTTGCTCTGTGTCAGTCAGAATCAACAAATACCCTGTGCTCAAATGCCCTTTTGTCAGCGTTTGCTCTCGTTGTTACTTACAAGTTGGGATGGTTTGTACCAGTCTATTTTGGCCAGGGCAATCGTTGCAAAGGCGCTGGCACATTTTGTCTGATCTTCAACTTTTATTGGTGTAAGTAAACCAGCACAAACACAAGGCAAAGATTAAAAATGTCCACACAGAAACAAGTTCTGAACCTTGTTGCTGTGAAATGACAGTGCTAACCACTGAGCCACTATGCCACCTCCATACTGGTGATAAGTATGTGAATGCTTGGCAAAGACTCTGTCACGTTCAGACTGAAAGGGTAAATGTTTTTCAGGCAATCTGAGCCATCTGGTGTGTGGTGGAGACACCAGCTGGAGGGAGGCAGGAAGATGGGTTCAATCAGTCTGTGAGAAAATGGCATAAGTAAGAGAGTAAGGACTGTGAATCAGGTGATGTCTCACGATCAGGGCGAGAAGTCCGGTGAGTCAGTTTCAGTTGTGGAGACCTGCTGAATGCCAAGACTGTAGTCTTCTGTTGCGAAAAGAGTGACGGCACACTCAGAATCCACCTCAACTTGTCAAATTTACATTTTCTTTTGTCTTGTTCAGCATGGTTTTCTCTAATACCAGTCCAGTGCAGCTATTCAACAACTGTTGACTCTTTTAAATGGAAAAAAAGAACCTTCTGCGTAAGTTCAATAAGGAAGATCTGTAATCACTCCTCTGCCTGCTCTTCTGGGTGTTCGGCTGCTTTTCCGTTCCTTACATGTCTAGCGCTTTCCCATGCTATCAATCTCAATACCGACATCATTACTCTAGTCCAATGATCCTCTCGCCCGCCTTCTTTGACCTAACCAGCCTCTACTTTGCATGGTTAAAATCTTTGCTCTCTGTCATTCTCCCTTTCAGGCTGTCTTTCTTGCAACCCACCGCCTCCCCATCTCCACATCAGACACCTCAGCGACAGCTCCATTCAAGCCTCAGTCTTCATCTTCACCACCGCCAGCGTCTAGACTCCGGGGGGTCCTCTCCTAAATCCTGTCACCACTGGGATTCCTTTCTGCCATGATGGTTCATCAGAGTCTCATCACCAAATACATTCATTTTTCATCATGTTCAATTCTTCCAAGTGATGTCCCCTTATTGCACTAAAAGTTGAAAGACATTTTACTCTTCAGACACTGGGAGCAAGACCATACCTGATTATGTTAAACTTTCTTCAGCATAACTATCTGTCTTATTTGAGTTACGTAACCTAACATTGGCAATCAGGCAGAGCTGTAACACAAAGATGGTTATAAATCTAGTTTATTTTACAAAGTACCATCCCAAATCCATGGCTCTAAGAATCCTAACATACCATACACGTAGCGCGTTCATTATAACAAGTTGTCAAAATGCTGCTGCCATTCAAGAAACTTTTAATAATGCAAATATAATCACTTATAAAGATTACAAATAAGACAGATGGGAGAAAACGGTCAAAGAACCACACAATAAGCTGTCAGGTTCAGGCTTCTCCCCTAAACTAATATAATTACGCTAAACTAATAGGACCACAATCAGAAACAGAACTGCTGGTATCTCCTAACCCTCTGTTTTCAGATCACATCACTCTATTAATACTTACTATTAATGGAGAATAAAATTGTTGAAGCAAACAGGGAAAAAGTAGGACAGGACGTGTTTTTAAGGTGTCTTTTCTCTAATGAAACATGTAGTTGATTGGTTCTATCCTTTTTTAATCAAGTTGTCTTACATCCTACATATTTGATATCCAAAGTATTATCACACCTAGCCATATTCGCCCTAAGATGCACTCCCAAGGTCATTTCTGCTATAAAGACAGTTTATCTGGCAAAACAGCTGGTTTTTGGACATATTCACCTTTCATGATATTTAGCTTGGCAATAACAAGGATGAAATGTACTGGCAAGAGCACTTTCTCAGAAAATATGATTTGGAGGAAATTCCACTGGATGTGGGGCATTATGTCATAGTAAATAGATGGGACGCCGTCAAATGTAAGGGTGACTTATCCAATAAGGTACTTGATAAGATTCCTTTATAAAAAGTGACAATTGTCTCTGTGCCTCCAGTCATCAGATATGTCTTTATGACAGCTCATGTCTTGCTTCTCTGCTGTAGTATGACCTTCCACAACACTACTAATAACCTATGTTTCTTATTGATGGTTAACAGCGAAAGTCAAAGACTTTAGATCTTTAAAAAAAAGTCCCTCATACACTGATGTCAGAGGGCATCTCGTGAAATAGTGAAACATTAATTGATTCGCCTGTATGTGTTTTATACTTCTTAATCTCTTATTTTAAACATAACCTAATCCAGATTAGTATAGGTAAAGTCTATAGCATAAGTTGCCACAGTGACAGGGTCAGTGTGGATTAAATCTGAAGTGTCATTCTACTTGGTAGTACAGGCCTCAGCTAGAGGCTTGCTTAAAGTTAAAACAAATCATGGCTCTAACTGATTTCCACTGATGTGACCAAATTGCTCACTTATTACTTACATCCAGAAAACTGCATGGAAGAATGTAACATAATGAAAACTGCTAATAGCATAATGTAGATTGGAAGTGCAGTTACATGCATGGCAGAATGCAATGCAATCAGAATATGCTGCACTGCTCTTTGAGACGGTTTTATGTGGCTAAACATTCAGCACAAAATGGCAATTGCATCCAGACACAAATGTTGCTTTACAGGGGTTATCTGATTGGTTAATCAGATTTAATACTCCAGCGCTCTCCATTTGCCTTCTCCCGCTCTCTCGGTTTCAGTGTGCACAGCAACAAATCCACAATTATCCTCACAGCTGAGTTTGTGTCAATATGAAATTAAGATGTTGGGATGTTTTAACTTATCCAATAAGGAGGCCTACATAGATGCACTGGCTTGTTGAGGCCAAGTGTTTTGGCAGAAACTGCTGGGAGCTGCCAGTGACGATTTATGCAGCAAAAAACTCAGAATTCACCCCCGCCAGCCTATACCATCACTGCCACCAGTTGACATGTGCTCACTGGGACATCTTGACTGATCGCCTCATTGCAAATGAAGCAGAGGGCCATGACTGATGTGTAACATGTGCTGTCTAGCTAAGCCTCCATGTGACAAAGATGACAGCATTGGGAACAGATTTACAGATATATTTTGTTTCACAAACTTATTCTTAGTGGCTCAGTAACATTTTCTTGTGCATCCATTGTTAATAATAGTCTAATTGATTAACGCCAAGTAGACTTATGCTTCATGCAGTAGTAAAAACAACAAGCCAGCAAATTTCCAATTCACTGGCTTCCATACTTTAAAGGGTGGGGTTAAAGGGCATGACCGACACTGGTCTTTCGGTCTCTACATCAATACACAGCGGAAAAATTAGCCAGAGGCAGCAAAGGATCTTGGGAGCGGGAGGTAAAGTAGGGCCTCATATATCAGCTCAGGGTGACAGAAGCAGTAACTGGGACACCGACGCATCAATAACCTACAGGTACACACGTACAGTGCTAAAACTCACATGCACAATGGCACTAATGAGGTACAATAGAAAAGGTCACTGCTCAGAGTGTGGAGAACTGTAGCTGCAAACCATGTGATGGATGTAGAATTCCCAAATGCATGTTATTCACCTCTTAAGGATTCCCTTGGTTTTCAATAAGCACAGTGAATGAGGGATTCTGGCAAGAGATAAAGGACACCCAGAGAAGAAAACAGCAGGGAAGAATAGCAGCCAAACTCCTCCAGACAACCAACTTGGAAGCTGAGGGAATTTTCATCCACCCTGCAAATATTGATTTTTGTCTTTGCTGCTCTTTCCATCAATGCTTTAAACTAACACCCCATCCCCAACTACCACCACCTCTCTATGCCCTCCTCTGGCGCAGGGCCAGCAGTGTCCTGGGTGGTTTAATAAAACTAGCACATTGAAGTCATGATGTGGTTCACTTACTCTTAACTACAATCTCCAGTGACTTCAGGCGTTCTACCATACCATTTTTCTAAAGTTTTTTTTTTCCTTCTATCAAAGTCAAACACTGAGGCAAAAGAGGATTTTTATTTTTATTTTTTTTAGCTGTGGGATGCACACATCATTGGCAGTGCATATTGCATTGTATTTGATTATAGTTCATATCAAAGCAAAGTCACTTTCAGGCCAATTGTGCCAAACTAAAAAAAACAAAACAAAAATCACACTAAATATGGTATGTGGGAAAAATGGTGATGTGCTGTGGGAATCTGTAATGAATCTGCCAAAGTAGCTAAGCTTTTGTGCTGTCACGCAGGCCGATATCTGCAAAACAATACAAATGGTGTAGGAAAAGTCAACAGATAAACAAAGCAACAGTTCCTAATATAGTGTAGTTTGATCACTGCCATGTCCTTATCAATCTCCTGAGCAGCACTAACATCTGCCTGTGGCTCAGAGACCTTCTGCTCAGTGGCTTTTTTATTTTTTTTGTTTCCTTTCCTCTCATCTCTGCGCATCAGCATTTACAAAAATCAAAAGGGCTAGAGCACTGCAATTTTAATGGAAGTCATCAAAGCAGCTATTTATTTATTAGCTGCTTTAACCTATTATTTATTTAATAATTTTAGCTTACCATAGATTAGCTACACAGAATCAACATGGGAGTTTATAACATGATGCACTTTCTATTCAAAACGAGTGAGTTTCTCCTCAAAATAGCTTTTCCATCAGCTGTCTCAAATTTCACACTAAAGCTCTAAACACACGGAGCCTGTCAAACTTTTATTAACATCCAGGAAAGCACAGTGAGAGCCATCTTTGCTTCATCTTTACTCTTCCAGTTTCAGTGCAAAATTACCCACACAGTCATGAAATTAATGACTCTGTCCAGATTGCTGGAGCTAATAGCAAGCTATGCGTTCTTGTACTAACGAGCAGGCATCCTTGTTGAGATAATGAACTCGTTGCCTTTTTCTTTCATGTAGTTCTTAAAGGCCAGAAAAACAACATGTTGACCTCGTCATGCACCTTCACTCATTTTGAATGATTTTTTTCCCTCAGCCTGAGTGTGCAACTTAGACAAGCGTCTAAAGAAACATACAATTAAGCCATCTGCGACTTCAGGTTCACATTTCTTTCTTCTTCTTTTTTTATATATGAAATTAAGTTAGTTAGAATTTAGCTCATCAAAAAATGATGTTAGATGATGGTCCAGTTTTGGCTGGTTGGTTAAAATGACCTTTCTACAAGATTGTCCTTGGCAAGCTACCCCATTTTCAGTGTTGGGAATGAAGCTTCAACCTAAGAAACAAAAGTTAATTAAAATCTGGACTCCTCACCACCCCATCATTTATATTTGTAAAAAGTGTTTGCCATTTGTAGATCATTGATTTAGTTTACTGCAGTCAGCACACAACATAAGGTTTCTTTCAAGTAAAAAAAACCCAGATTTAATTTTTGCTGTAGGCTGCAAGATTAAAATGTAAGTAAAGTATCCCTTATTTCTTTATAGAGTGTAATATTTACAATATCTGGTGGTATATGGCTTATGATAGGTCTGCAAGACACATTGTGGCATAGGGATTATGGTTAGTTATAGACTTAGGTATTACCCATAGAAGGTATAGTAAGCCTCACTGTATAATTGTATAATGTAGCAAATGTAGTCTAAAAGTAGGAGGAGGTACTGACTCAGCTGCATTCTGCGTTCACTGCAGAACAATATAATATCTAAGACTCTTTTATTCAATCATGCCACACTTCCAGTCTCCTACGTTATTCACTAGTCCACGCATTCTATTTGACTGTGCCATCTGGCACCTACAGCACCAACATGACTGCTACCACTGCAGAAAACAGAGGCAACCCCTTTGTCGCGTTTTGGGGCAGGCACATTGTGGGTTTGTTAATGTTGTCTGTCCACCAAGACGTAGGCAGCTTCTTCGCATCTCTCAGCTGGGAAGTCACTCTTTCGACTTGTGTTTATGTTGGCCCGTATTTGTCAGCACTGTTACTCAAGTATCAATCACCCTGATATGCCACATAAAAAGTCATTACTCCTCTGAGAAGGGTTTTGCATCACAAGTAATAGGAGGAGGGACACCTCAGTGGGACAGTTCTCAAAATGCAAACCAAAGTGAGCTCAGTTGCTTCAGCGAGCGCTCCACTGATCTCACAAACTGTTAACAACGTGATTTTTCTGAGTGACTAACATGATTGGCAGAAAATCCTTGAGTATCCTGAGTTATGAAGCCCCATATTAAACTGATTACAGTGCCGTTTATAATAAATCAAGTTCTAGATATACAGCACTGTGTGAAAGTCTTGCATCACCCCCTCATTTCTTTATATTCTCTAGGAAAATGGGAAATAAATGCAGTGAAACGTGCAAACGTAGATGAAAATACAGTATATAAGGCAAAAACTGAGTTGGTACAATTGAAATGAGCTTGAAAGTCAATATTTGGTACAACCACCTTTATTCTTCAACACAGCCTGAACTCTCCCAGGCAAGCTTTCTTGTAATTTCTTTAAGTAGTCTTAAAGAATAGTTCTCCAGACTTCTTGAAGGATATTTCAGAGCTGTTCTTTGGATGATTGCTGCCTTTTATTCCATTCTCTGTCAAGATGATCCCGTTTCAACAATGTTGAGTTCTGGACTATGGGGAGGCAAGCCCATAACTGATAGTGTTGCAATTTAAGTTTTTATATCCAGGTATCATTTTACTGCATTGGCTAGTGTGTTTGGAACCACTGTGATGCCAAAAAATGAAAGTAAACATGTTCAGCATGGTACTGCATGGTAGATTAAAATACGACAGTAATTTTCTGTATTTATAATTCCATCAGTTCTAACAAGATATCAAACACCAGACTATGACAGCGCCTCCATCATGTTTTACAGACCGATGTAAACACTGTTGTACCTCTCTCCTGACCTCTTCCACAGAAATCGATTTGAACCAAAAATGTCAAATTCAGTTTTATCACTGCGTAAGACACATTACCACCGATTTTCAGTCAAATTCTTGTGTAATTTGGCATCTCTCAGCCTCCTTCACTGAGACCATGTTTGATGAGACTTCGGTAAACAGCAGACTGAAGGTCAGATGCAAATCTCAGGTCCTGTGTCAGGTCTCTGCTGGTTTCCTATTCTAAGGATATGGCTTTCAGATGCTGCCGATAATAGGTTTAAGGCTACCATTTCTTCCTTTATCCTTTTTGCTTAATATTTTTAAGGATAAACTGTGCAGCATTCCAAGAAATGCCGAGTTTTCAGCTTATAGTGCTTTTGGAATCATGAATTTTAATTCACGCTTCACACAAACCCTATTCATTATCTTTGGAATTTTTGTAGATTTAACTAAAGAAATTATGTGGCCTTACCACAGGTAAATGGCCTGTATTTGTATAGCGCTTTCCTAGTCTCTATGGACCCCAAAGCGCTTTACACAACCAGTCCAATCCACCCATTCACACACTGGTGATGGCAAGCTACATTGTAGCCACAGCCACCCTGGGGCGCACTGACAGATGTGTGACTGCCGGACACTGGCGCCACCGGGCCCTCTGACCACCACCAGTAGGCAACGGGTGAAGTGTCTTGCCCAAGGACACAACGACCGAGACTGTCCACGCCAGGGCTCAAACCGGCAACCTTCCGGTTACAAGACGAACTCCCAACTCTTAAGCCACGATCGCCCCAGGCAAAACAGTAACAGTCTTTGCTAAACTGTCTGTTATGTGTAGATATAGTACAGTTAATTTCCTTGACTTAGTTAGACTGAATGATTTATAGGTCAGTGTTAAGTAGCATAAAAAACAGAAATAATTCCTCTGAAAATGGAGAGATACAAAGACTGGACTGAAAATAAATGAAAAAGCAGCCAATGTCCAAAGATATGTTTTGAAAGGCCTTCTGAAAGCCTGGAGAGGTTTTGCTCTAAACCACTTTGAAAAAAATTACAAGGTAATCTGGCTCTAGGTAGACATAAAGATTGGATGGGTGTCTCAATATTTTTATACAGTACTGTAGATCTATCGAGCTGTTTATCTATATCTATTTATCATTTCTCACCTCAACTTGAGGCAGAAAGACTTATTTATTAAATGTGAATATAATAACACAAACGGTGGCTATCGTACTCATGACAGTTCTTTCCTTCAGTGTCACTGAAGCCTGTGTAAATCCCATTTCTGTGTGGACAATAGCTAACGGTGCTCCTCTATCTTCTGCATTTATTCAGCAGCAGGATATTTCTTCTTCCCTCCATCGCTGCCAACTGCTTGGTGTCATAAAACACTTAAAATAGAGGCAGACTAACAATGAGACAGATGCTGGAGGCTACAGATTTTCTGAAAGCTTCTGCAATCTAAGTTGAAAGCATGCAAGAGTCAGGCAAACACTTTAGCCGACTCTGCTGCATTATAGATGGAAACAAAATAGTCATGGCTGTTTAATCATTAGTTCCTCGGTGTGAGTGTGAGATGAGTGCAGTCTGTGATCTTACCTGAAGATTTATCATGGACAGTTTGAACTTTCAGTAGAGCCACAGCTGTGGTGGCAGTGGCTTAGGTCCAACATTGACAGGACTAAACAAATCCTTATATAATAAAGACTATTTTCTCTATCTGACATTTTTAGGGAAGAGAATAAGTTAGTTGTCGATGTTGTTTGCCTATTATTAAATTCTCTATGATGTACATATACATATGAGTACATAGATTTTTGAGCTGTACGTAATTTGAGAAATTCATTAAAGAGAAACTTGGGACTTGAGACATTTGGAGGAGGAAAATGTGGTTTTACAGATGCACGATTAGACAGGCCTGTCATTTGTTGTAAAACACCCATGACTGATGTAACATGTTGTGTTTGGGGCATGTTTCATCAAAGTCTCACTCACAAGCTGCATTCATATAGCAAACACGTGCCATACAATACCTGCTGTTTGCTCTGATTAGAATCTAAACACTTGAAACTGAATAATGGAAGAACAAGACTCTGGAGCAACAGCACAGTTACTCTAAGTAAGTGTAATATCACCAGAAAAGGTCTACTACCACAACATAAGTTGATTGCATTTTACATGTGCTCTATCATCCAGATTGTAACATTTTAAGGTGTGTTGGAGGAATGCCTCTCATAGTCTAGGACAGCGGTCTCCAACCTTTTTTGCGCCACGGACCGGTTTATGCCCGACAATATTTTCACGGACCGGCCTTTAAGGTGTCGCGGATAAATACAACAAAATAAAACTAGTACCGGTACCGAAAAAAAGAAGATTTATTCATAACACACGTGAAAAGACCCAGGAAAACAGAGTTAACAATAAAAACGATAACAAAATAACGCTGAAAACCGATAAAAAACCCTGAAAACCAGACATTTCACACCTGAGCCTCAACTTTCGCGGCCCGGTACCAAACGACTCACGGACCGGTACCGGTCCGAGGCCCGGGGGTTGGGGACCGCTGGTCTAGGCATCTGATCCAGCCATTCAGAACAAAGATTTTAAATATTCACCCTTTTTTCCCCATAAAAATGATATGGCACTTCTGTCTCTGAGGGCTTGCAGTTATTTTTTAAGGTTCTTAAGAAGTTTTTTTTTTATAGCTGCTGTGTTTCACTCTAGTAATCCTTCAAAGTTTTCTAAGCTGCACTGCTTGAACCAACTAATGAGTGGCAAGCAGAGAGATATAAACATGGGCTCTTATGTAATTCCCTTTCTTATGTGCAGCAAATAGTGCACACAATATCTAAATAGCTGTACAGTAAAACACCTTATAGCTGATTACAGTAACAGTTATGTAACAGATGCTGTGGCTGTGTGCTGGTGACGCCAGTTCTAACGCACTAGAGTTACCAACTTCTCACAACACCGGCCCTAATTCAGACACCCACATGATCGTATATCTTAGATCATCTAACTTAAACTAAACTGCTATGTAGACTTTAGCGCCTCAGATGGTAAATTTCACATTATATGGATAAATGATTTAACAACTCAATCGAATTGGAGAAATCATGATTCGACTTCAGGACATAACCCTTCTCAAAGGCTTGTGGCTTACTGGGAAAGTTTAGGCTGAATCTAAGTTTAATGGTCTGTTCACTGTACAGACAACTTAGCTATTTTCACCCCAAACACACATTTCGTGTGGCTTCTTCCTTTAGGCCAGTTACATTTGATTAATTCACAGCTGCACAATAAATAGAATCGGTTTCAACTGAAGCATTAAATTAACCACAATTAGGCCAATGATTGAATGTTCTGATGTAGGTAATTGATTTTATTGTCTCATAATTTAAGCCAAAATCTTTGGGAAAGGGATGAGATTCAATGGCATCTGCCTTCTCAGAGGGAGAGCTATTCATCAGGATCTGATGGGGAATATCTTCACTGTGGATGCAATAATTGTCAAGTAATCACTCAATAACTGGATGTTTCAAGACTGAAAATAACACCTTGCATAATTCCAAGCACGAGTAAAACTGAAAGAGACAAGTGTCTGTTTGTCTACAAGCATATTTCCATGATGTGGATAACACTGAAGGCTATACCAAACAATACAATTATCTTGTTACAAAAGCAGACGCAAGAATCTTTAGCCTGGAGCTCCCACTTTTGACTGGTTCTTTGAAATATTTGCATTTTGGTGGCAAAAAATAATTTGGATATGCAGTAGATATTATGTTTTTGGAGGCCCCACACAAATCATCATCTCTCTCTCATGTATTTTTTTAACCTTCTACTGCTCTGAATACAGTTTAGATCCTATTATGGAAATACAGCTGCTCAGTTATGCATGCAACCTCCTCGTTTTCAACAAACTACATGACATTCCTTCACGAAAAACACTGGCGTTGAATAATTAAAGAGGACTATTTTGTGTTAATGCATTTAATTATAACGTTGTCATGATGAAATAAATAATTCATGGTATTTTTCTACTTTATCAGAAGTATCTACAATTCAAATGCAGTCGTTTACTTTTTTTAACGTGACCACTTTAGGTTCATGGAGAGTTTTTCACGACCAAAGGGAAACGGATCCTTAATGACTATATGGGCACCTGATGCACTTGCAAGATCCTTCCTCAAAGCCCTATTTTCCTAGAAGTTATGGTAAAAGTCCCCGTGTTTATTTGATTGCATCTACGAACTCTTAAGCATGAAAAAGAATGAGGTTCGTTTCAAGGCTGTTACATAATGTAGTTTCCTCGCTCCCATGCTGACAGTAGGAACAGAGCTTATAAATGTTTAAAGTCAGCCATGAAATAACCATTTTTCCTCGGTAATTAGGAGGCCACCTCTGTGCCACTTTCTTCGCCTTTTTGTCTCTGTTTCTACAAATTTTTGCAATGCAATCTGGACAGTGATAAGAGAGGGACAAGTTGCGAATGGTCCCTCTTGAAAGATCAAAGCACCATCATTTTAAAACATTTTGTTCCCCTTAGAAAATTCATCACCGACATACAGCTAATAATATTCTGAGTTCACAAATGAGTAAATTAATAAATATGCATTGGTTTACAGTTCTGCAAATTAAATGAAGGTACAATACGACAGCCGTTAACTTTGGCTTTTTCATAAAGGCTACAATCTCGCCTCACTATTTATAGCTCCCTACTAAACAGTTGAGGTTTTAGAACACGTAAAGCAGGAGTGTCAAACATAAAACGCAGAGGCAAAAATCAGCAAAGACTCTAACCCAGCCCATTTGAATACTTTAGAAAATGTTAAGGAGGGCATACATTTTGGACTTTAACCTGTATTTTTATCAATTCTGTGAATTAACCAAAAATGTCTGCTTTATAATTCCACAAAAGTTACCAGAAGTTACACATTAATATGTTATAATAATAATATCTTACAATTTAAACCCAAAAAGTTGTGCTGACAAATTTCTTTCATTAACTACAGCAGCAGTTCTTTATCATGTAGAGAAAATTGCAATGTACTTTTGAAATTGTACTTCTTTTTCTTATATTGAGATAATCTCGGGAATTAAATGTGCAGTTAAACTACTTTCCACTGGTCAGGCCCAAACTTGACTTGGACACCCCCGATTTTAAGCTTGAATGAAAGGATTCTTCCAAGAACCTTATTTTTTCACCCTACATTGGTATTGTTTCCAATAGAGTTTAATGGTATTATGTGTATAGCCGTGCTTTCTGTTGTTTGTTAACATAAAATTAAATTAAAGAAATGTAGAGCGATGACATAGTATTTACCCTTTATAACTTTTCAGACTGTCTGCTTTTACGCAGTCTGTACAGACTGTCACATCCTACTGACGGCAGAAAGCACATGAGTGTAAAAGAGGAAAAGTAAACGAATGAAACGTTTGCTCTTAACTGACTCAAGACTCAATGAAATGTCAGGCACATTTCCCTTGTAAATACCATGCCGGTTGTAGTAATTCTCTTCTTATACTTAGAGTAAAATGATGTTCCCTGCAAAAATTCAGGACACAGCTTGAAGTTCTTAGTACTGTAGATTAGAGACCAAAGCCGCAAAAAAAAAAGTCTTATCACAGTAGGACAAGCCGAGCATTGCACTTGCGATTACAAATACAACAGGCAAGACAACATTTCGTATTAAGGAAAGAGGAGGGTGGACAACAGGATGTCTTTGTAACAACTTTTAACAACCCGCTGATTTAAGGTGAAAAGAATCTTGCTGAATTGTGTTTTTAAGCATAGCAGGAGGGAGACAATCCCTAAATCGATACCATATAAAAAAACATTAAGCAAAACACACAAATGACAAGCAGTCTTATTGCAGTAGCTGCTGAAGAAGGTCAGATCTTTGCATGTGGTTAAAAGAAGTTGCGTACAAAAAAGCAAAAGCAAAAAAAAACCCATCACATAAATTCTGCTCTGTGATGTATTTTGTTACTTCAA
The DNA here is from genome assembly GCF_964374335.1 of Astatotilapia calliptera. NCBI lineage: Eukaryota > Metazoa > Chordata > Actinopteri > Cichliformes > Cichlidae > Astatotilapia > Astatotilapia calliptera. Next base: position 49,568,645 of record NC_137428.1, read on the forward strand.
ATGACAAAAGCTGTAATGCCAAGACAAAAGCTGAAGAGCTGTAAAAATTTAATGATACCCACTCTTTGAGAGGGTGCTAATGTAGCACAGGACTTGCTGTTAGTATTCTGCACAGTGCTGTAGTGTTGCCTTTTTAATATTGTTAAGCTTACCATTCGCTAATCTCCGCTGCACCAACAGCAGGGTCGTGAGGTCAGAAAGTGAGGCTGGCATGCTATTGTTGTAACTACCCAAACCTCAGAAAGCTAAGACGACAGCTTAATTGTTCTATGAAATATTCCAGGATGTATTCATTTGAACACGCACGCAGACACACACTCTCTAAATGGTTTGCTAAAGTGTTTCTAATTGTGTGTATCAGCAAGGGAATTCTAACTAATGCAACCAACAAAATGTCTAATTGGGCACAAATAATTGCTTTTAATATTTTTTCATACAGTGTAGATATAGCACTTTATCGTAGCAACTTAACTGGATACTGCACGTGCACATGCACACTGGAACACTTTTAATGCTTTTCACCATTTTTCTCGACACAGACTACATAGAAAGAGATAGGAACTTTCTATATTTCAGGCTTTTCTTTCATCCTTCAGTCGACCTCGGTCCTCCAGCATGCAGTAGCTTAGGTGAGAACTTTAGTTCTGTACTCCCACCTTCAGCATTTCCTCAAAGTCCCAATCCAAATCCCAACCAGAGTAATCTCATCCCTCCACTCTGATGTACTTCCATTTATCCTACCCTTGTACTACTGCCAGCTCAGTCCTGTGTTAGGGAAAAAGGAGAAAGAGGATTTCCTCTGCTTTCCCCTTGCTCGGGCACTTCACTGTGGTTGTAAGTCTGTATCGTTTTGGAGCCTCACAGAATCTGCTCAGTGTCACCCCTGCAGCTCCCCGGGACACAAGGCCCACTTGGGTGTTATCGTGCCATTTCCAGCCGTGGGTTCATCTGAACAAGTAGAATAAATGCTTGTATAATATTAGCAAACATGAAAAACATGAGTAGTATAAATGTGTCATATCTGTAACTGTTAAAGACTCACAACATGTCACAAACTGTAATGAAAACCAGGCAATCTATTACCTTATACTGTATCTTTATGAGTTCCTGACAAATTAATGTTTCAAGCTAAAATTTATGAGTATATAATTTTATGGGATTTACTCTTTAGAGTTTAGCTGATATTTGGGAGCTGATATTATAGTGGTAGCTCTATTGAGGAGGCTGAAAAGGACTGGCCTACATTTATGGGGGAAAAAATATATTCAAAAGTGTTCACTACTTATTATTTTGTCTGTCAAATTCTTTGTTGTTTGATTTGGTAAAGTCATCTATGTGTTTAAGTTATACACAGTATAAACAGTACTCACATCTTCCTGGTTATATCTGCATCTGTAGGAAATCTATATTTTAGCTAGCTATTAGCTATACCAATATACATATTAGGAATTCTCAGATATACTGGTGTCTGCATTTATAGTGGACAGTAAATAAAACATTTAAAAGGTAAAGAAACATCCATCAACCATGTTATGATCATAGATTTTGCATGGTTTTTCCACCAAAAGGCAGTGCAACAAACACAACACAGCTGATCTGAGCAGAGTGTAAACAAGGACTCCATTTTTGCAATAATAAAACTAAAATATTTTAAAACTGCATTATGATATTATCTTAGTAGATAAATACCTACACATAACAAATGTTATGCAAATCTGCTTATGTTTCATGTTTCTGAAAGAAAAAGTACATCAACTGATATGTCAGATGTAAATATCAGCATCAGTAACAGTCATTAAAATACTCGCAATATAGCTCAATATTCTGCTATATAACATTCTGCTCCTAGGGCAAACCCCAGTAAAATATAGGAGGCGTACAGACAGAAGTACAGAGCTCGGGATTGTGATGTCACCAACACAATGCATTATGGGTTGTATACATGGAAAATACAGAGTCGGATGTTCCATTTTGGTGTGAAAGTTAAATTGTGGACATTAGAACGTCGTAGTCAATGGTGCATATTGAACTCAATGTGCAGGAGTCAGAGGGATCGGAGACAGTGTGTTTATTTACAGTGAACTAATGAACAGGGTCCAGGACTGAAGCACAAACAGGTCCACAGAATAATCTCTCCACAGGGGAATGCTCTCGCTCTCAGTAACCCACTCAGGCACAACCAGGATTCCTGCATAGCAAAGAAACACAGGTGAGGTGAAGACAAAAACCAGATAATTCCAAAAAATACTCACAAAGGCGCCAACAACAACTGAAGGATTTTCCTTTATCTTAAACAGCAGACTGCAAATCAGACAATTACCAACAGGTGAGTTCATTATCTCTGGAAGCAAACTAAAGAAACGGGAACTGAAACGGGATTCTCCTCTGCAACTGAGGGTGTGGTTAACTCCCAGATGCAGATGGGGGTGAGGAAAGAGAGTACACGTGTTACTTTTTTTTCATACAAATTTGTATATATCTAAATATCTATTTGCCTGAGTCGTTTTCAGGGTTGGTTGCTGTTCATGTGCGTCTCATGGAATCCTGCTCTATGTCAACAAATGTCAACGTTGGTGCTTCAATTTTACTTCAGTCTCATTGTGAAACTACTGATGGTTGGGTGGAATAACATCAGCAATCTCAATACATCTCTTACAGTGCAATAATATCCTGGTCACAACATTTATGTGGATGTTATTTTGACACATTCAACCTACTTAAACACACAGCTCCATAGCAACGGCAATCCACAACGGCAGTGGCCTCCCCCAGCATGACAATGCGTTACACCACACAAAACTGCTCAAAGAATGCAACAAACAGCCCAACGTATTGAGCCAGCATCCAAACTCCCCAGATCCCAGTACAATCAAGCATCGGTGGGATGTGCAGGAACAAGCCGATCCACAGAGGCCTCGTTGTGCAACCGATGAGACCCAAAGGATGCTGTGCAATTGGCCTAATGACAGACAACACAGCACAGCCGCAAGGATCCTCTTGTCCATGCCTCAGCAGGTCAGGGGTGTTCTAGCAACATAAGGGGGATCTACTCAATATCAGGCAGGTGATTTTAATGTCATGGCTCAGATTTTTGTTGTAAAATGGAACAGAAATACAGAGAAAACAGCAAAGCCAGCATTCACCACCTGAAGCCATGTTTAATAGCTGGTTGAATGGAAACTTGGGAAAGGCATGTGGAAACATGAAAACCTATCATGTTTAATACGATAAGTCATGTATTCACTTTCAGAGAAGACTGTGTTATAGGAAGCATTTATGTGAATGAGCTGTTTGAAAGATTATCAACAATGTTACCATTCCTTAAAATTTATATGAAACAGAAATCAACAGGCAACCGCTGAGTGAACACATAAACACTCTTAGAAACAACCACAGGGGAAATATGTACTTAACACTCACACAAGAATATTCATACAAACACACTGCACTATCAAAACACAAGTCCAGTCACAACCAGAACAATCCAAACAACAAACAAAGGATTATTAAGCTCAACCACAACATCAAATAACCCCAAAATTAAAAACCACTACACACATCGTGAAAAATACGACAGCAGCAGAATTTAGCACGAAGCAAAGCGTAAAAGCAAGCAAAGCAGTGTCATCAGCCTTAAAGCTGTAAGCATTCAAAACACAAAGCAAATCCATGACATCAGCTCATGCAGATTAACAAAAGTGTGAGATGCACAGTTACTCTGGATATCAAGTTATATCTTTGTATCTGCTGTTTCAAACATCCCACTGCAAACTCCACATGGCAGCTAATATCAGATGACAAATACTTCCTAAAGCAACATTTTCAATTGGAGCATTGAGCAAATTGAATATGAAGTATAAGGGGAAAAAATATGAAGATTACCTTGTCTGTGACAATAGTTCGATTGAGGTGCTGAGTTTATGTAGTCAAGTCAATTGCACAGTAAAATAATATGAATATATTACTAAATGATTCCAGAACTACAGTCCCCAAAGCCACTTTGTCAATATAACTCTTTCAGAGAACAAAAGTCATACCTCCACCACCTAAAAGAATGCTCCACCAACTACAGGTGAAATGTTTAACACTCAGGCATGACTACATAGATTAGGTACATCAGCAAGCCTGAACACGAGTGAAAACAAATTAAAAAAATAAATAAATCATGTTTGCAAAAGTATCAAATGGCCACTTACCCAAGCGAGGTGCTGCAGGCGTCATTGTGCTCAAAGCCATCCTAAAGTTAAATGTTTAAACCTTTGGCATTCAAGATGAAGTGTGTAAAGTGTTGTATTTACGACATACATATGTGCAAGGATAAATGCAACAACCAGCCAAATATACGTCTATCAAAAAAAAGCTGGGAAAGCATACAGCGTGTGTGTACATACAGCACTATACAGGCAAGAGATGAAATAACCGTCCATTTAAGATTTGTAAAGCAGGTCCAGCAGCGATACTATAAAGCACACAAAAGTGAAAAACCAAAGATGAATGTCAGTACACTGGTTCAAAAGTGTCAGAGCCGAAGCAGTAAATAAGCTGTTGCAGTCAATGTGCTGCTCTGAGTGAAATTTTTCCAATGTTTCTGTAGGGAAAATGTGAGTATGATGGCCTCCCCCATGTGTCAAAAAAAGCTCTGAGTATCCATGAAGGCAGTATTACAGAGAAATAATTATGTGAATGTGCTGCATACAAGATTACGCTGATTTACATTTACATTTCCTACAGCCTTCTCAAGGGTGCAGAGAGGGTGAAGAGACCAGGAGACAATTATATCCCCTCAGAAAAACAATGCCAATGACAAAAATATTTTCACAAACTTATGCAGCAAGTAGCATCCATAGAAGTCAAACGCTAACTCCTTCCTAAACAGATATGGAAACATGGGAAATGAACATGAAACACAAAAAAATAATGGCAATTATTTATGTTTTATATGCAGTGCGTGTCTCATAAGACTCATTACAGTGACCATTTTAGCATTTTTAATAGAAACCATTTGTATAAAATGCATTTGCATGAGGCAAATGTGGGAAGGGCCTCATTTGCGTGTAAAATCCTCACATGATGCAAATGTCTCATTAGGCTTACAATATGCCTTAAACATGGGCACTTTACTATTAAAGCTTTTACATTGGCTTTTCCATACGCACCGCATCATCATAAGGCAAATCAGAGGTCTCAGAGACCAAACATGAAAAGCTATAAAACATCAGTGGTGAATTGGGAGTTGTGTTTTTAAGCACACAAACACTGGCTGAAAAAAAAAAGGCAAGGGGATCATCTCTGAAAAAAATGAAATAAAAAAATAAGGTTGCAGCGTGATGTCACAAGGGGCCCTTGTTTTGTTTGAAATGTTTTGTTTAGCTAAATATGTGAAGAAAAATTGTTTTCACTGCACTGAATATATCAAAATTCAACTGCCAAGATAAACAGAAGCTCAACCCTAATAACAAGACGAAAAGCACAAAAGAAGCATACAAATGCCCTCAGTGCATTGTCAGTCATAGTGCCAAGCACTCAAACACTGACTTACCCAAAACCAAAGCATAGACACAATATACTGGATCGCAACAAAAACACAAATAGAAGCACTTACCTTTGTGAGGATAAGAAGGCTGCAAACCAAAGGCTGCTAAGTTGGACTTAGCAACTAGGACCCGTTCAAATGTGGAGCTTCTTTCTAATGCTTTAGTGTTTTGGCCTGCCTTCTTGTTTTGTGGAGGTTGAAGTAACTGAAGATAGCAGGCTAACTAGCTAACGACATAACAACTTTTTTTACTACTTTATACCTCAAGAGGTAAGTCTTTGACTATAGTATCCTGTCCTCTCGTTTTTCCATAGAGAGTAAGCAGAACTATACAAGCCACATTTTTTTGCACGCCACGTCATGTTTAAAGATAAAGATAAGATTAAGGCTTTTTACTAGCTATCACTGGAAAGTAGCATGGATGGGAGAGCTAGCCACTTAGAGCCAGTTTCTTTGTCCAGCAGAGACTCCAGCGCTCTTTGAAAACTTTTAGTTTTCCACACACCACTTATCAACTTCACCCCAAGAAATGCAAGTCTAGACTGCAGCAAACCAAGATTCTGGAGCCTGCAGATCACTGTGCAGTTTGGTTGCTGGATGATTTATTTGTGGTAGCTGGCAATAAAAGAAATAAAGGCCATTTGCTCTGCTGTCCATGTGCCATAAAAATAATATTTTTTTCTTTAAACAACACAACAAGACAGATAGAGTTGAGTTACTTTAATTTAGAAATATGTATGCGTGTGTGTGTGTGTGTGTGTGTGTGTGTGTGTGTGTGTGTGTGTGTGTGTGTGTGTGTGTGTGTGTGTGTAAAAGCGTATGCGTGTGTCTGTAAATGAAAAATGTGGTGAAAGGGAATGCAATTCTAGGCAATAAAAAATTCAAACCATCAATACAGAATAAACAAATGATCACAGTAGCAGCAGTGGGCAGAAATATGACAAATATGGGAGTGATGATGATTCAATAATTTTTCATTATGTTGACATGAGTTTAAGTAGTTATGAGAAATTAAATAATAAGATCTAAAAAAAATGAAAACAATAAGAAATTAAACAAAGATAATGGCAGGGTGTCTGCACGGATCTATACAGTTACAAGTTTTAAGCAAAGATAAAAGAAGGGAGAAAACTGATCAAAAGCTGTAATAGGTGTAAGGAAAAAAATATGTACTGTTGTAATTACAGAATAGTTAATGCACATTAGTGTCAGCAGAAAACATAACACTATCATTAATTTTTAGATTAACACACTTCCAATGGTTAGACAATACTTTGTGTTGCCTGTGAGAAAGTAAAATATAACTAAGTAATAAAATGAATATATTTATATAAGATAGTGAGATCACAGTTTAGAAAGAAAAAGAGAGGAAAAAGAAAGCAAAAAGCTACTGTATTTTTCGGACCATAAGAGGCACCGGATTATAAAACGCATTGTCGATGAACGGGGCTGTTTTCATAAATAAGGCGCACCGGATTATAAGGCGCATTAAGCGAAACAAAACAGTCAGATAAGTCAAACTTCACTCAACTCATTCTTCCTGCTTCCTCCACTTCCGTAGCATTGATTCATTAATGTTGAATTCTCTTGCAGCTGCTCCATTCCTGTGTTGTTGCAGTATATTAATGACTAACCTCGCATTGTGGATAGATTATCTCACTTGTTCTCCTGACTGAAGTTTGGTCCGTTTACAGCATCCCAACATGCGATTGCATTTGTCCCTAACCATCAGAAACCCTCACGTTAACTTTTATTGAGTGAAAAAAAAAGTTAGCATTCATCCCCTAGCTTCACTATGTTTATGTTATACTAGCATACCTGAGTTGCTAGTGTGACGCCCACAAGTGTATGGTCACAATTGTAATTTTTTTGTGAATTGTTTTTGATGTAAAAGACCTGATTTTATGGTGGTATTGGACTTTTCATTTAGAGTTTTGGACAATGTAATTGCGTGGCATTGCCACAAGGGGGAGATAGTGGTGAGTGCGATATGCCTTTGCAACGCGTCTCTGCCTCAGACGAGGAAGAGCCTGCAGACCAAACGCAACTGATGTCTCCTGTCTCTGCTTTTCTGTTAAAAAACAGGTTAGTGGTTCAAGTTTGCTCACTGCAATGTACATATAAACCAAAGAAACCTTTTTCTGTCTTAGTGTAAAGACCGCGAATATTGTGAGAGAGTGTGTTTTCACCGATTGAGAGAAAGCTAACTATACCGCCATTTGTAATGGAAGCCGCCATTTCACTCGTAGTCTAAATAGGCAGCTGGTCTTATTACCTGTTTTATTTTGTGACAAACGCAGCTCTTAAGACGCTTCTTTTATCCTGACATTATTGGAAGTTACAGTTGATTAGGACCTACCCAGTTCTTATGTGTCAAATGTAAATAATCTGATGTATACTGTTTGTGGATGATTGTGAACTGTTTGTGAGCAATGGAAGAATATTTTTGTTTATTGGTTACAAATGTAATATATTGTTTGAATCTGTTAAAGTATAAGGAATGTATAATGGTATATAAGCGGGTTAATTGCAGTGTTAGTGGTGCTGCACAGAAATGTTTTTGATGCTGAAATGCAGTAGAATTGGTTACAGATTTATTGTAAATAAGGACACTCATACAATGATTATTTTGTAAGTTTATTCTTGCGAGAGTGCAAGGTAACCAAAAGGGTTTGAGCTATGGACCTAATTGAATGTTTGTGTTGTTAAAAGAGAAATGTGTGTGTCTAAATGAAAAGAAAAGGACGTTGTTAAATTCTGTTAATAAACCAGACGAGGAAGAGCCTGCAGACCAAACGCAACTGATGTCTCCTGTCTCTGCTTTTCTGTTAAAAAACAGTTTAAAAACAGACCCCATCGAAGGCCTGTAACACTAGCAATCACGTAGCAAATCATTATATACCAGCTAGCCCAACTTCAGTAATCCTGCAAATGTCACTGCTGTTTAGTTTTCTGTCTTCCTTTATGTTGGAAGTGATAGCAGAGCTGTACGTTTTAATTTTTTCAGAAATCTCTCAGTCAGAACATGCTATATCATGTTTAGGTGGAAACTAGTGAGCTAACTTCCTGCTAACTTCTAACTCTGTTAGATTTAATAAATCCTGTTTTCATGGATGCCTGGATGTTAAACTTAATTGTTACACCTGGTAAAGCAGCAACGCTGATCATTTCAGTACAGATGAAAGAAGACAGTTTTTAACTCTCAGTGATGCCACAGTGTTCGTTCGAGTTTGGGACCTGAAGTGGACAGAGAGCCCATAGTCCTCCGCAAGGCTCCTGAATATGGTAGCTGTAATGCTCAGGCAATTCATCAAGCGGTGCGGCTTCATAGCTTACCAAAGTCGTACTAAAACATTTTTTGACAGATTTTTGAGCACCGTGTGCCACATAAAATCGCCTCGAGGTCAGTAAGCACAACCAGAATTCATACATAAGGCGCATCTGATTATAAGGCGCACTTTTTGACAATTTTTGATTTTTGAGAAAATTAAAGGATTTTAAGTGTACCTTATAGTCTGAAAAATACAGTAAAGAAAAGTCAGTTTCATTTAATCACCAAAAGCAGACCAAGAGAGTTTGGTGTTGACACTGTATTTAATGGGATAATAGGATGGTTTCAGTGATCTAAAAAAAAATCTATTAGTAAGGCCTAGGGATGGGTACCGGGTTCTGACATAAACGGTAGTAACCAGACCGAAAAGCAGCGCACATTTCGGTGCTTTATTTCTGTGCTTTTTTTTTCCTGAGATGTCATACACTTTGGATTCTAGCCAATCATTTTACCTTTCCAAGGATAGTAGGCGGGCCCAGGTACGTACATTCTTTTAGAGCAGAGCTACAGATTAAAAATGCCCAAGGCGAAGCGGTGAAATTCTGGCTGTACTTCACAGCAAAAGATGCAAACTCAGCACCCTGCAACAAGTGCTTTAAGGTGATACTGTGCAAAGGAGGTAACTCCTCAAATCTGATGAAACACCTGGCGACGTATAGCATTTTGTTAAAAGCCAAGAAATGCGCCGTATTTGATAGCTTGCTGCAAGACTTCACACCGTGCACATCTACTGCGGGTGGGTTGCCTGTTATCGGACCCGGAGTTAGCAACATCCCCCAAAAACCCGAAGAGGAGAGGCCTGGCCCCTAGCCCTGCCAGTGTAGCAGAAATGATGACGGATGATGATGGCATAAGCAGCCGTTCTTCTCTGTAGCTTAATGTTGTTCGTGTGTAAGCTAACCACGTTATTAAATTAAAGCATGTAAGGTGAACTAGCAAACACTGTCGTAGTTATAGTGGCTGTCTTCTTGTTTGATGGCAGATGCTCCCTTCACCCTGGCCAAAAAGGCTAAAATGACCAAAGAAAAAGTGGAAAACAGTTAAACATGAGAGGTTTTTGGACAAAGTTTGTGTTTTTTCCACTGATTAAGCACTGCTTCCAGGCAAGAGTGATACCATAAATCCCCTATAGCTGCAGAAAAGGCTAACATTGTTATCTTTTTACAAAAAAAACAGCTGAACATGAGAGGTTTTTGGACCAATTTTATGTTCTCCATTCTTTAAGCACCAGTTCGAGCACCGTTTAAGCACTGGCACCGTTTCAAAAGTACCAGTTTGGTACTGGTATCGGATAAAACCTAAACAATACCCATCCCTAGTAAGACCTAGTTTTAGACTAAGTCAAAATGGGAATCATATAAAAACTTGTGACAAATTTTGCTTTTTTTAGTATTCCACTGCAATAATACCTAAATTTGAATCATATGAGATGTGCAAAATGGCTCTCCTTAGCTCTACTTTTTAGTTAACACAAATTTGCACATTTTAGCATGCTGACACACTAAACTAAGATAGCAAACACTTTACTTGTTAAACATCAGCACTTCCATGTTTGCTTGTTGACATTTAATTTAGCTCAAAATACCATGGAGCATATGTATAGCTTCATATTAGTAAGTGGACTGGTACACATAGTGCTTTTCCATGTTACCAGGCCACTCAAACCTTTTTGAACTACAAGCCTCATGCACACATGTACACACAATCACACATGTATTTATACAAGTGTTTTTTTCTACACCTAAGCACCTTGTCTAATATAACACTTTAACTCCTCAGCCACAGCCACAAGGTGTATCATCATACTGTATCATGTCATTCCATGTCATGTTTCGTTCCTTAGTAGAAATCTAGCTCTAGGTATGTATGACTTATCCAAAATCACCCTGGAAAGTGTAAAAGTAATTGCAGAGTAGTGAAGATGGTGGCCAAGGAGTATGAGTGTGAAATTCCCCAAAACCCTGGCCCTTATGATAATAAGGTTAATGATAATAATAACAACACAAAAAAAACATTACAACAGCAATCAAAATTGACTTATTAAACCATATATCAAACAGAGACACAATAAAAATATGCATGTTTAAATGTAGAGGAAAAATATTCACAAGAGAATTGATATTTACAACTTATCACAAAAAAAATCTCATAATGTTTATGTAAATAAAGCATGTGAGTGTATAGGCTGTCACAGAAAACTGTGGGTAGAAGAAGGTATTATAATTTTCATATCCACTTGGATCCCAGTCCTGCAAATTTCATCATCACAAAAAACGGACTCATTGAATTTACATACAATACACCAACTTTACATGTGCCCAGGCTAATCTCCCAAAATCCCATACAGTTGAAGGCAATGGTTTAATTTTTTGCTAGTCAATGTGATGGTCACAGAAACAGCAGAAATATAGAGGAAAATGGTGGAAATCAAGATTGCTCCGAGGGGCTGCTTTGCCATTGAGTTAGTTGTGTTGATGGTGACATCACCAACTGCACAAACTGTCTGTGAGTCAGTCCACTGATGTCAGCTGTCACATACAAACAGCTGCACCAGCTGATATCAGAAGCCTCTGGCTGTTGCAGTCCATTAGATGCAGTGTAAACACATGTGGGTATTTAGTTGGTTGAGATAACATCGGCATCATAACTCTGTCATGTTGACAGCAGATCTGAAATTATAAAAGGACTCGTGGAATGGCCAAATTTAACCTCCTAAGACCCAAACTTCTTCATAGCATGCATTTTTTTAATTTAAAAGAAGTTAAAAGTTTAAGCACCTTGTTTTTTCCAAACTGTGAGCATGATGTTTTTAATTTTACTGCAGTTCAGAGCTTTTGCCACAGTCAGCTTCCACTGACTGTATATAGGGAGGACCCAAATGCAGACAGGCAAAATGAAAACTTGATTCTTGACAGAAAGCAAGCCGTTTATTGTGGTTGATTAGAGGGTACAGAACAAAAGGCAAAACCAATGCAACACTAAGCAAAAACCTAAAATGGGAAGACTAGAAAGAAAACTATGGGCAGAAATCTGTGCCATCAGAAACTGAATTTGAATAAGTTAAATTCAAATTTGAATTGCTCGGATTGAATCTGAATTGTAACTTGAATAAATGCTTTTAAAAACTGAATATGAATTAGCCTAATTTGAAATTCAATTTATTGGTTTGAAAATGATCATCACTAAATTGAAATTAAATTTTATATTTTGAAAATGAATTCATTTGCTTTGAAACCGTATTTTATCCTTTAAAAATTTAGCTCTCGAATAATTTCAGATTCACTTCTCACCATTCAGTTTCAGTTCTACAATTCAATTTCAGTTCCAAAATTCAGGTTTTTTTGGGACTTACATCCAGTTCAAGAGTAATCGAGCACAGATTAATTCGGTTAGTATGTTATATGTATATATATGTACAATATAAGAGTGTATGCATTACTGAATGTATATACTAAATAAGTTTTTCTACGTGTGTGAATATATGTGTGTGTGTATATACATATTTTACAAATTAAATAGAGTACACAGTAAAATAAAATATATAAAATATACAGAGGTTGGTAGTTGGATATTGTGCAAAACAGTGGCATTACTGTACAGTATGGAGTGCATAATGTTGAAGTTCCAGTAGTGGAGGTGAGGTGTCTATGACGTGTTCAGCAGTCTGATGGCCTGGTGGAAGAAGCTGTCTCTTAGTCTGCTGGTACGGGACCGGATACAGAACCTCCTTCCTGATGGAAGTAGTCTGAACAGTTTATGGCTGGGGTGACTGGAGTCCTTGATGATCCTCCCCGCTTTCCTCAGGCACCGCTTCCTGTAGATGTCCTGGAGGGAGGGAAGCTCACCTCCAATTATCCGTTCAGAGCACCGCACTACTCGCTGGAGAGCTTTGCGGTTGTAAGCGGTGCTGTTGCCATACCAGGTGGTGATGCATCCAGTGAGGATGCTCTCAATGGCACAGTGATAGAAGGTCCTGAGGATGCGGGGGCTCATGCTGAATCTTTTCAGTCTCCCGAGAAAGAAGAAGCGCTGTTGCACCTTCTTCACTGTTTTGTTTATGTGTCCTGACCACGTAAGATCCTCAGCCAGATGTACACCAAGGAACCGGAAGCTGCTCACTCTCTCCACAGCAGCGCCGTTGATGGTGATGGGGGTGTGTACTTCTCTGCACCTCCGGAAGTCCACTATCAACTCCTTTGTCTTTGCGACGTTGAGGGTGAGATGGTTGTCTTGACACCAGTGGGTCAGGGCGCTGACCTCCTCCCTGTAAGCCGTCTCATCACCGTTGGTGATAAGACCCACCACTGTAGTGTCGTCCGCAAACTTCACAATAATGTTGGAGTTGTTAGTGGCCGTGCAGTCGTAGGTGTAGAGTGAATACAGGAGAGGGCTCAGTACACACCCCTGTGGAGCACCAGTGTTTAGTGTGATGGGGGATGAGGTGATGCTGCCCAGTCTGACCACTTGACGTCTGTCAGACAGGAAGCTAAGGATCCAGCTGCAGAGGGAGCTGCTCAGTCCTAGATCCTGCAGTTTCCTGTCAAGCTTCGAGGGAACGATGGTATTGAATGCTGAGCTGTAATCTACAAACAGCATTCTCACATACGTGTCTCTCTTCTCCAGGTGTGAAAGGGCAGTATGTAGTGTCAGGGCTATGGCATCATTAGCGGACCTGTTGTGGCGGTATGCAAACTGTAGAGGGTCCAGTGAGTCGGGTAGTGCAGAGCAAACGAAGTCCCTGACAAGCTTCTCGAAGCATCTGCTCACGATGGGGGTCAGGGCTACAGGTCGCCAGTCATTCAATAAGGAGATGGTGGAGGATTTGGGTACAGGGACGATGGTGGCCATTTTGAAGCAGGCTGGGACTACAGACAGAGAGAGGGAAAGGTTGAAGATGTGCGTGAACACTCCAGCCAGCTGAGCCGCGCATGACTTGAGGACGTGGCCTGGAATCCCGTCCGGACCAGTAGCTTTGCGTGCGTTCACCTTCTTGAAGCTCTTCTGCACATCCTCCTCAGACACAGTGTGCGCACTGATGTCATCCGCGGTGCGCACACTGTCCGGTCTCATGGTGTTTGCTGTGTCGAATCTAGCGTAGAATACGTTTAGATCCTCACACAGAGAGGCCGTGGTCTGCGGTGTGCAGGTTTTCCCTCTAAAGCCTGTGATTGTGTTTAGTCCCTGCCACATACTCCGAGAGTTGTCAAACTGTTGCTCCACCCTGTCCCTGTATTCACGTTTGGCTGCTTTGATCATCTTCCGGAGTTGGTAATGTGCATGTTTGTAATCCGATGTTTTTGCAAAGGCAAAAGCGGTGCTCCGTGCCACCAGTGCCGTGCGAACATCTCCGTTAATCCAGGGTTTTTGATTTGATTTAACTGTTCTGGATGGGACGATATCTTCCACACATTTTCTGATAAATCCGCAGACCGAGTCTGTGTACTCATCGATGTCATTAGCAGCCACGTGAAACATTTCCCAGTCCACGTGATCAAAACGGTCCCGCAGCGTAGACTCCGATTGGTCCGACCACCGGTGCACCGCCCTCAGGGTTGGAGCTTCCTGTTTCAGCTTCTGCCTGTAGGCGGGCAGGAGCAGGATGGAGCGGTGATCTGATTGGCCGAATGGGGCGTGGGGGGGCTTTGTACGCATCCCGGAAAGAGGTGTAGCAGTGGTCAAGTAGCCGGTCTCCACGAGTGTTGAAATGGATGTGTTGGTTGAGTTTTGGTGAAACTTTCTTCAGGTTTCCCTTATTAAAGTCTCCAGTCGTGATAAACGCCGCCTCTGGGTGTGCGGTTTCCTCGCTGCTGATTGCGCTGTACAGTTCCCTGAGTGCTCGGTCAGTGTCGGCTTGTGGGGGAATGTAAACAGAATGGCCGACAATCATCAGGTACTCCAGGTCCGGTGAGCAGAAGGATTTGACGGGTGCACGTTCGCATAATCACACCAGCTGTTGTTGATCATGAAACACACACCACTGCCTCTGCTTTTCCCAATAAGATCCTGTGACCTGTCCGCGCGGTGCACAGAGAACCCCGGTAGTTGTATTGTGGAGTCCGGTACCTTGTCCAATAGCCAGGTTTCTGTGAGGCAGATCACGCAGCAGTCCTGCATCTTTCGCAACCATGAGATCCGTGCCCGAAGCTCGCACAGCTTGTTCTCCAGAGACTGCACAGATTAGATTAGATTAGATTAGATAGAACTTTATTAATCCCTCGGGTGGGTTCCTCTGGGAAATTCAATTTCCAAAAAAGCACAGCACCGACAGAAGTTACAGAGTTACAGAATATTATATATATATATATATATATATATATATATATATATATATATATATATATATATACACAATACACACACACACACATATATATAAATACAGAGACAATATAAATAAAATATACGAAGGGGATAAATAGAATAAATAGGAATAAAAATAAAAATACAAGTGAATTGCACATTTCAAGTATTGAGTCTATTGCACCGTTGACTATTTACAAAAGTATTGCACAAAAGGTATTGCACAGTGAGGTGAAGAGGCACTACAGCTTAGTTGTTCCCCTGCACATTAGCCAGTAATAAACTGGGTAACGGTGGTCTGTTAGTGCGCCGTCTCAGTCGAACCAGAACGCCAGATCTTCTCCCTCTGTGTTGGCGTTTGCGGCCTCCAGGGCCAGAGAACAAAGACGTCTCTGGTGAGATGAATGGGGGGTCTGCAAATGGAGGGTCCGTGTTGCAAAACTTGAACTCCGGAAAGTGATGAGAAAGTCCGTCTTTTATGTCCAGTAAGGTTTGTTGGTCGTACACAAGGAGACATGTGCTACTCGTGAAAAAATAAAGGAAAAGTAAAATTAAACAAAAAACAGCTGTTGCTTGGGGGAGCTTGCGACAAGGCTGCAATACTGGGCGCCATCTTATTGCTTAGTTGTCGGGTCACCTCCTGAACTTCAGCCTGTCAAACATAGCAATGGAGCAGTATGTTAAAAAAAAAAACTAATTAAGCATGCACTCAGTACCCTAAGAATTATTATGGTAGTTAAACACAGTGATAGTCACATATCATATCACTTCAAACAGAGGTGATCCAGTAATGCTGCTCTAATGAACTAGACTAACTATTCACTTTAGCTAAAGTTATTAAGTTAGCTAAAGAGTTGGGATGCTGTGTAAGACATAAATAAAGCTAAAATACAAAGGTTTGGACACCGTTTTGCATGTTTCCCTACTGTAGGGGTCTCTGCAAGCATACAGAGGGGGTACTCTGAGAGGGTCCAAGATGACAACTTTGGAATTCTACTAGAAACAGTCGATCATATTTGTTTGTCAAAGCTGAATCCAGGGCAAACTACGCTAAATTAGCGTTTTTAGCTAACAGCTACAATAAGCATAAAAGTTACTGTATGGCTATCATTTATTAACATGACGCTTGTTCTTATACATGTAATACATTTATTACCAACCTGAGAGTTTATCCGCTGGTCATTCGACATGACGAATGACTTCTGAAGTCTTAATTCAGCTCAAGATGCTGTAGATTCCCATCAGTAACACTTTCGGTCCGCTAGTAAAACGTAGTTCTATTAATCTGCGCTCGATTACTCTTGAACCGGAACCAGATGTAAGTCCCAAAAAACTGAATTTTGGAACTGAAATTGAATTGTAGAACTGAAACTGAATGGTGAGAAGTGAATCTGAAATTATTCGAGAGATAAATTTTTAAAGGATAAAATACGGTTTCAAAGCAAATGAATTCATTTTCAAAATATAAAATTCAATTTCAATTTAGTGATGATCATTTTCAAACCAATAAATTGAATTTCAAATTAGGCTAATTCAAATTCAGTTTTTAAAAGCATTTATTCAAGTTACAATTCAGATTCAATCCGAGCAATTCAAATTTGAATTTAACTTATTCAAATTCAGTTTCTGATGGCACAGATTTCTGCCCATAGAAAACATGAAACATCCTAAATGTGAAATTCTGGCATGGATACATGAAAACCTAGAAATATGGCAAGAACATAACAGACAACTGGACACTGAACAGAGGGACACAGAGGACTTAATCAGGGAAGTGCAAAGACCTGGGGAACACAGCTTATATAAATGAACATGACGCCACAGGGGAATCAAAACTAAACACACTGATCATGGAATACAAGACTTTCAAAATAAAACAGAAAACATGGAGACCTAAACTTGGATGCGCAAGTTTGACACGAGACAAAGCGAGGGAGAGGGAAACGTAACCACAGGAGACACAAGAAGGAGGAAACTAGACATGATGGGCTTTAGAAACATACATGGACACACATGACAGACAGGGGAGGCATGAAACAGGGCACGGGGAGGACACATGTAAACAGGAATGGGACACATGTATATAAACACAGACACACAGACAGGGACAAAGAGGACAAAGACACACAAAGGCAAGGGAGACCAACACGGGGGACATGAAAGACTTCCAGACACAACACTATAACTAACATAGTGGGGAAGACAGACATGGGAAGAACCTAGACAGACAAGAACTAAACAGGGAAACAGAACTCAATATCAACAGAAGTAACTGAAGCCTAAACTATAAACACCTGCTCTGCCACGAGGTGACCTGCTCTACCTCCAGGCTGTAGCTTGTAGCTGTAGCTGTAGGTTATGTTGTTTTTCCTACTATCATGAAATTCTTGCAAAGCATTTTTGACTTACACGTGTCATTTTCCACCATGTATGCATTGCTTTGTCCCTTGCCTGACATAACATGGCCCAGTTTTACACACGTATTATTAGATTAGGGACTTTTTAGGTATACTGCCAACAAAGCTCTCACAAGGCTATTTGTTTAAAATAAGGTTGTGGAATATGATATATGTGCCATGCTTGGCCCCAATTGGTTTTGAAAGGCTTGTTGTTGGCATAGATTCAGAGGCCATGAAATAAGGAGCAGGCGGAGGCAAAGCATGAAAGCATAAAAAACAGTAGGTCTAAAGCCCAGCCATGCAAAGGCAACATCAAAGCCAACATCTCAGTTAAACTAACTGTTGAGCCGAGAAAAAAAGGGGGGGAAATCAGACCCCACCACTCACAGCAAACACAAATATTGAATCCTTGCATGAATATATTTATACTTACCTTTAGACTACAGGGTGGGCCATTTATATGCATACACCGTAATAAAATGGGAATGGTTGGTGATATTAAAGTCCTGTTTGTGGCACATTAGTATATGTGAGGGGGCAAACTCCTCAAGATGGGTGGTGACCATGGTGGCCATTTAGAAGTCGGCCATCTTGGATACAACTTTTGTTTTTTCAATAGGAAGACCGCCATGTGACGGGTCATTGCAGCAAATTTCAATGCAAGACACCTTACGAGACCACCCATCTCCCATGCTACAGTTAGCAAACTGCTTTCTAAGTTTCGTAAAACTGGTTCAGTGTTGGATTTGCCAAAATGTGGACGCAAGAAAACTGTCACTAATGAAGAAACATCAGTGGCTGTCCTAGCTTCATTTAGCAAGAGCACTCGCTGCATGTCACTGGAGAGTGGCATTAGTCGAACATCCCTTCGGCGGATATTAGCTACTCACAAATGGCACCCTTACAAACTCCAGCTACTGCAGCATCTCAATGAGGATGACCCAGAATGACACACAGAATTTGCAGAATTGGCAAAACAAAAATTGGAACAGGACCCTCAGTTCACGCAGAAGATTGTGTTCAGTGATGAGGCAAACTTTTATGTGAATGGTGAAGTTAACAAACAAAACCACCGCTATTGGTCTGACACTAACCCACATTGGATGGATTCCTCCAAGACTGTTGGAACAACAAAAGTGATGGTTTGGTGTGGTATATGGGGTACAACGATAGTGGGTCCATTCTTCATCAATGGAAACCTCAAGGCCACTGGATATTTGAAATTGCTACATGATGATGTGTTTCCCTCTTTATGCACTGAAGTTGGCATGTTCCCTGAGTTTTTCCAGCAAGATGGTGAACCACCACATTATGGGTGCCAGGTCCGAGCATTCCTAGATGAACAGTTTCCTGGAAAGTGGATTGGTCGTTGTGGGTCAGTTGAATGGCCCCCAAGGTCTCCCAGTCTGACCTCCTTAGACTTTTATCTTTGGGGTCATCTGAAGGCAATTGTCTATGGTGTGAAGAGACGAGATGTGCAGCACCTGAAACTACGGATACTGGATGCCTGTGCTGGCATTTCTCCTGCGGTGTTGCTATCAGTGTGTGAAGAGTGGGAGAAGAGGGTTGCATTGACAATCCAACACAATGGGCAGCACATTGAACACATTTTATAAGTGGTCAGAAACTTGTAAATAACTCATGAAAGAATAAAGTTTCATTGAAACCAAGCGCACCATTGTTTTTCTTGTGACATTACCAATAAGTTTGGTGTGTCACATGGCCCTCTTCCTATTGAAAAATCAAAAGTTGTATCCAAGATGGCCGACTTCTAAATGGCCACCATGGTCACCACCCATCTTGAGGAGTTTGCCCCCTCACATATACTAATGTGCCACAAACAGGACTTTAATATAACCAACCATTCCCATTTTAAATCTATGGAAGAAGGTAGTTGTATCCCTAGCAAGTATCATCTTCATTTGTTCAACAGAACTTTAAATTCAGACTAATCAGCTGATCTAACACTAGCAGCTCTTGTACCAGTAGCCTGCTTTCAATGCTGCTTTCCATATAGTGAATGCAGCTAGATAGATAGATAGATAGATAGATAGATAGATAGATAGATAGATAGATAGATAGATAGATAGATAGATAGATAGATAGATAGATAGATAGATAGATAGATAGATAGATAGATAGATAGATAGATAGATAGATAAGATAACCTTTATTAGTCCCACACGTGGGAAATTTGTTTTGTCACAGCAGGAGTGGACAGTGCAAAAGTTATGAGGCAAAAATTAGAATACAATAAGAATAAATACAGTACACAACTGTACAGAATAGAATAAAATAAAATACTATATACAGTAGAATAAAATAAAATAAATATACAATAAGATAAAAATAGAATACAAATACAAATACTATATACAACTGAGTAAAAATACAACGATGACACAAAGGATTATTGCACTTAGTATTATTGCATATGTATGGATGTGTGTGCTTGATCAGTTAAAGTCTTTATTGTGGAGTCTGACAGCAGTGGGGAGGAAAGACCTGCGAAATCTCTCCGTCCCACACCGTGGGTGCCGCAGTCTCCCACTGAAGGAGCTGCTCAGTGCTGTCACAGTCTGCTGCATGGGGTGGGAGATGTTGTCCATCAGGGATGACAGCTTAGCCGCCGTTCTCCTGTCACTCACCACCTCCACTGGGTGGGCATCCTAGAACAGAGCTGGCCCTTCGGATCACCCTGTTCAGTCTCTTCCTGTCCCCAGCAGAGATGCTGCCGCCCCAGCAGACCACACCATAAAAGATAGCAGAAGCCACCACAGAGTCATAGAATTTCTTCAGGAGTGGGCCCTCCACTCCAAACGACCTGAGTCTCCGCAGCAGGTACAGCCTGCTCTGCCCTTTCCTGTAGAGGGCGTCTGAGTTATGAGTCCAGTCCAGTCTATTGTTCAGATGAACACCAAGGTACCTGTAGCTGTCCACAGCCTCAATGTCCATACCTTGGATGTTCAGTGGTTGCAGTGGAGAATGCTTGTGCCTGCGGAAGTCTACCACCAGTTCCTTGGTTTTACTGGCGTTGATCTGGAGGTAGATGACTACGTAGAACCAAACTACAGTGGTTTTGCCAAGTGCCTTCTATATCCCTTTTGGTTGTTGGTGCTCCATTGCATGAGCTGCAGCCCTAGATGTGCAGTCATCACCACTAATTTTTCATTGTTGAAATATTAATCAATAATAATATGATATAACCCAGTAAAATACCAGGAAGGCATGAAAAAATAGATGCCATACCAATTATCAGAATCAGAATCAGAATACTTTATTAATCCCGAAGCAGGTCTAACTTGTTTCAATTATGTCACTCAAACGTCTCTGACCTATATATGTATGGATGCAGGACCTTAGAAGGGTATGTGGCACAGCAACACTGACAGAGGGTTCTATGGGTCATTTGGGTTGCAGGGTGGGGTCTCTGTGGTTCCAGCTTCATTCACTGAAATCCAGAAAAATTGGATTGGGATCTGGAGAGTTTGGAGGCAATGTCAACACCTCGAGCTCTATGCCCCTGGCATTGGGACACTGCCGCAGGGGTTAACTTGGTCTGCAAAAGTATTTAGGTGGCTAATGAATGTCAAAGTAACATCAAAAAATGTTTAATGCTAAGGTAGGATCCAAGGTTTCTAGGTAGTAAATCTATGTTCAAAATAAAAGAATGAAATAAAAGTGACTTGGCGTCACCGTTATTTTTAGTTACCAGAACACATGATACGTAATGGGGAGCCTTTAATGCTTTAGTGTCTCATAGGAAAACATCACCATAAGTCTATATTGCTATATCAATCTATATCACATCC
Organism: Astatotilapia calliptera; assembly: GCF_964374335.1. Lineage (NCBI taxonomy): Eukaryota > Metazoa > Chordata > Actinopteri > Cichliformes > Cichlidae > Astatotilapia > Astatotilapia calliptera. Next base: position 49,590,020 of record NC_137428.1, read on the forward strand.
TGTGTTGATTCATTGCTTGTCATTTTCTTTTTTCTATTATTAATTACTTCAGCTTAATACGAGAGCATTTCTCATTTTAGACGGTCATTAGAAACACATTACCGCACCACTGATGCAATGTGACTTATTTACTCCACAACAATTTCCTCTTTGATGTTGCCTCAAAGACTCGGAAATGAGCCTGAAAAAGAAAGGACCAGCCAGGTTGCACTAGAAGAAAAACACAAGATTTTGTGTCATGGAAAACATCTGACATCAGTGCTTCAGTGTCCAGGTTGAGCCGCAAGAAATGGATTTTGAGTTTGCTTTTCCAGCTCTCAACAGGGCAGTAACATTATATTATTGGTTGTTAGCAGCTCTGAAGTTTTTCTATTACCTTGCTCTGTGACTTGACATTATTGTTATATAGTGGCACAACATGTGCCTTGCAGCTTGTTCAATTGTTTTGACCCTGTGAACCGTCATGACTGAGGGAAACATACGGGGAGAAAGGAGGGGAAGGTGGAAAGGTCAATGGCAAGGTGATCATATACCCGAGAGGAAAAGTGTGTCTGTGCCTGTATGCAGCGTTGCCGCTGTACTGTGCTGTTTCTGTTTAATACACATAAAAACAAGGTGGCTGTGTGCTGTTGTGGCCATCCAGCTCCTTGTTATTGAAAATACATTGATAGTTGTTCAGTCTATTCCGTATGATGAATGACGGTGAGCTAAGAGGGCAGATGAAACAAATAGCACTCCCTAACTATGTTCTGGTGTCTGACGGTGCTTCAATAGTGAGAAGTTGTTAGCCCCTTTCAGCCAAGACAACAATAAGTGTTGTGCTCTTTTTCTACATTGTGTTTTGCACAAATGGTATTGTCAGTTTTGTGTTTTTCTTGTTTTTTCATTTTCCAAGACCACGGTGATTTTAAGTAGAAGATTGCTTCATCTGGAAACGGAAATCCCCCCATTTACACAATGTGACCACAAAAATGCAAGCATCCGTGTCCTATTAGGTGTCACACTATGATGAAATGTTGCTAAAATGCGGTACGTTCGTTATATTCACCCAGAATGTTAGTAAAATATGTTTTGTGTAATGGGTCAGTAATCTGCAGGTGAGAATAAACAGATAATTTCTGAATTAAGCTCAGTATCTGGAACCTTTGTGAGCTATCATGGATGTATTGGTGCAACAGACTCAACATTTTTTAAAGCCCTGGACACCTGCGGTACCTGTGGAAATCCCATTCAACGGATTTAGATCCAGTCATTTCAGTTGTAGGAAATGTGACATTTTACTGCATCATGCAGCAACCTGCCTCAAGAGATAACACAGAAAGCAAACAGGCTCTATTAGAGCTGTGAATGTCTCACTGTTCGGATAAAGAAAACTTCACTAGCATCCAAACCCATCTTACATGGATGTGGAATTTGGGGCACTGAAATAACCATCGTTATAGGGCATACTGATCAATAACATTTAGGTTGTAAATGAGTCAAAAGGCTTGATTCCAAGCTGAAACTCATAGCTTTCTGTTCATTTGTACAGTTACAGTTACCTTTATGCCTTACTCTAACCTACAGTGTCACTGGATGGGGTGTCAAAATACATGAAACAATAGTAAACTTATAAAAACTTGTTACACAGGGAACTAAAACTACTATACAAACGTTTAAAAAAAGACAAAATAATGATAGTTTTTTAAAAAGCATGAAATTTCAACCCAAGAAACAAATGCTAACATTACCTAAACATAACCTGATCCGAACAACTTGTGGATGAATGGACTGAATGTGCCGTCCATAAGGCACATGCAGTACGCTTTGCATTAATCCTGCCTGTAGCGGCACAGAAAAAACAACATTTTTAAGTCTTAAAAAGGAGCTGCCTGGCAAAGAAAGAATGCTTTCAAATATATAAAGATGAAAGTTCTACTACAATACATAACTCAAAGCTTGTTCACGCTGCTTTGTGTGTTTGCTGCAGAAATGCTGCTTAGATTGTGTTCCCACAGAACAGAGCTGCTTCTTTTGGGCCTGTATGAAACATTAAAGTGTCTAATGTGCCGAGACAAATCACAGTTGCTGTTGGTCAGAGCTCAAATTTTGCAAAGTCAGGAGAAGCTTTCTAAATGTTTCATAAAGTATGCTATATAGACTAAAACCCAGGAAAAGCTTCTGCAAATATAATATGTGGGACATATTTAATAGTAAATAGAAGTCTTTTTGTAGTCCTCATGAAATTGTTTCTTTACAATTAGAATAGAATAGAATAGAATAGAATAGAATAGAATAGCCTTTATTGTCATTGTACAGAGTACAACGAAATTGGAGTGCCACTCCCTTGGTGCAAGTTTCAATAATAAATATAAATGTAAAATATAAAAAGTACAAAAAAACAATCGTAAGTACTCAAACAATAGTATGTACAATATATACAGGATAGCAGCATTAATATAATGACAGTGACGGTATGGAATAGGTTCAATTGTTTTTGTGCTTATTTACTACGGTGATAGCTCTGGGAAAGAAGCTATCCCTGAATCTGTTTGTCCTGGTTTTATGTGACCTGTACCGTCGGCCTGACGGTAATAGTTCAAACAGTTGGTTGCTGGGGTGAGAGTGGTCCTTGATGATATTGCCAGCTCTGCTGAGGTACCGAGAGTTTGCAGTGACCTCCAGGCTGGGCAGAGAGCAGCCAGTGAACTTCTGGGCTGTGTTGATGACCCTCTGCAGTACTTTCCTGTCCGCAGCTGAGCACCCTGCATACCATGTTGTTATGCCGTACGTTAGGATGCTCTAAAATTATAATTAAATTAACAGACCAAAGATTAACAATCCAACAGAGTTTAACCTTTTTAGAAGTGATAAATAATGTACAGATTTCACAACTAACCATCCAAGTCAATCACACAAATTCCCTTTTTTTCCCTCCTATCCAAACAGAGTGGGTGACAGGACTCATTAGGCATGATTTTCTGTGGTTGCCTAGGTCAGTGGTTATTTTGTTAAAAGTTGCTGGTTTGTTATATCCCGAGAAGGTCGAAGGAATGAGGAGGTGTAACAATACTAGGAAGCAAAATGCAGGGAGGCTGTTTGGATGAGGTGGAAAAAAATGTTTTACTGTTGACAGGTTAACAGAGAAGCAGAGCCAAGGCCAACACAACAAACAAAACAGCCCTAACTTAAAACGAAACCCCGTCCACTGAATAACTTAGTCGAACAAAAGGATTACAGACCTACAAGTCAGCTTCCTGTCAATCAAGGAGAAACAGGAGAAAAGGGTGAATATCAAAAGAAAACGGCAGCTCTCCCCTACAAGTGTCCTCTGGGCAGTATAACAAAAGGTATAGAAACAAGGGTCAAATAGGTTGATTTGAGTTAAGAACCAAAATCAAGCTAGCCAGAAACATAACAATAAAACAGGCAGGTAAACCAAAGGTAGCAGCATACTCAAACAGTTGACATCTCAGCAACCACAAAAATGGCCAAAGTTCCCAAAGTGTAGTTTCAGTCAGCTTATAAAGCGTCCAGACTCAGACTTCAGCCAATGACGTGAAGCACAGGGACATCAGCAGCCAGTAGGAGGGAGGGGTGGAAATCAGAGGCCAGGACCTGGAAGCAGCACAGTGAACATTAACCTTTTTTTCCCCCTTACGTGGTTTTTATTCCTAACCTTGGAATTATGATCCCGTGCAATAGCTACAGTATCGCTGTTTGTCAAATTAATTTTATATTTATGTTTTGATAGTAGTCAGCAAGTGAATATGCCAGAATGTTCTGTTATGCAGTAAGGTTCATAAGTGTTATGTGTTTGTCAGAGTAACAGTGTTTGGTGTTACTTTGACACATTTTGTAACTAAAACATGATTACAGTATTGCCTTACAAAGTACTGCATTATTTTGTAATGCTAAGTAATGAGCTACTTTGTATAGTCTTACTGTAATCCCATTGCATTTTTCAGTATTGCACTAATGTAATGCATTATTGGACTAATGCCAGTAATTGCGTTACAGTTACTTTATGCCATTAACCTGAATCCAAGTACTGAATTTACATTTGGTTTCTGTTCCACACTCAGTAATGAGGTACAAAGAGATGCTGATACAATCAAAGGAGTCCATTATCAGGCTTAAACGAAACAAAATAAACCTATCAGAGAGATAGCAGTAATTTTATGATTGGTCATATCAGAAATTTGGTACATTCTTTTAAAAAAAAGGAAGGTGTTGTTCAGCGTAGAAAAACCAAAAGGCCTAAAAGACTGCAAAAGATAACTAACCTTGGGTAACAAAAACGTTTTTACAACATCTAGCCAAGTCAAGAACACTCTCAAAGAGGACGTAATATTATTTCCTACAAGTCTATTAAGTCTAGAAAAGATATGTTCATGAATGGAGATGTCTACAAAGTGGTATAAAGCACTCACTGAAAATGTGGGACTGTGTATACAAATGCCTGTTCAGTAATGACTAAAATGGTAAGCTTTTGTTAAAGCCTTTGCATTACAGATAACTGTCTGCACTTCAGTCATAACTTCATTTATGGTCCACTGTGGCAAATCTACTAAAACTCATTTTCCATATATTTACAGATCTGACTCGATTCTAATTGGATAACACTGAAAACTCACATGTTGTTGTTACATGTGAGCAGAAAAGGCATATGAGCAGCAGCGTGCAAAAGAGGGATAAAGAGAAAATATCAAACATGTGAGACTGTTCATATGTAAATAATTGGATTAATGCCACATTCATAGTTGAGGTGAGGCGATTGTTTGCTGTGGCATGTAGTGTGTACAATTGTTTGGGGGGGAAATAATGCATTATTCTTACAAATAATGGCTAGGTTTGAAACCTCTTCTTTTCTTATTTTGATTTTGGGAAGTAAGGGAATATTTTGTGTGCTCAATGAGCAATGGCAGTTGGTGAGTAGGCGTGCGCCACAAGGACAATGGCCAAAGCTTAGGGCTGTCTGGTGTGTTCTATATATTTATCTGGATGTGAGGAACCTCTGTGACACTTCCTGGAGAAGAATTTACTTTTCAAAGAGGTTCACACCATTTTGTCTGGACATGCTTGGGAATTGGAAAAAAAATGAAAAGTTATCTGATTTAAAAACAAAGAATGACTGCTGTACTGGTGGAAACTCTGGAGAATGGATTTGCATTTCAGATTTTTCCCTATCATTTTTCAATCTGCCACAAGAGATAACAAAAGAGCCATAAAAACCTGACCAAACAGACTTTTTTGCTATTTTTCATGATGCCTGAAAGACCAAAACTCCTGTAAAATCCCAGATAAAAAGGTCGCTCTGACACGCCTGCTTCCTCGAACATTGGATGTTAATTTACTCTGCCTTGAATTGATTTGTCTCAGGATTGAAATTCCACATGAGCATGAACTCAGAATACAATACTCCTGAACTAAGCTGAACTGTCAGTCACTGTCTGAGATGAGAGCGCTGAGGGTTTTCCTTCACTACCACGGGCAAGGGCGCCTGGTGCATAGAGTGTTAATACATGCACTTCTGAGTGAGCCACTCGCTGCTTTGGGCTGTGGGTATAATGTCTCGTTCCATTGGTTAGATGCTGCTGAAGGGTGTACTTAAAAGCTTCCATTTAGTTCTGTTCAGTGCCCAAACAGCGGACTCCAGACGCTGCATTTTACATGTCAGAACAGCCCGGGAAGACTCCAATCTGTGAGCCGCTCACGGGGTATTAATAACTCACCTGAGCATCTGTGTAAATGTGTGTGTACGTTTGAGTGCATGTGTTTATGTGTCATTGAAAAGAGAGAGAGAAAGGCAGAGAAGAAGTCTGACTGTGGGTATTAAACACCCACAGCTCCCTCTAGCTTCTTTACTGTGAACAGCTAACTGCCCTAGATGCAGTAGGAGGCTTGAAGTGTATATGTCCAGTCATGCAGCTTCTACCAACTCATTTGTCATGATTTAAAACAGTGATCTGGAATAAAGCAGGGCCAAACTGGTCCAGCTGCCTGACTCATTTTCCTGAAACAAACTAATAATACCACCAATCACCAAATGGTTTGCATCGCAGCATTTTTAAGCTACTGTTGCCCAAGATCAAGATATTTTCCTCAAGCCCTCAAGCCTTGCTTTTTGTTCGTTTAAAAAGCCAGACTCAGTGCGATTGTTTTTATCCCGCCAAGAGTGAGAGCCCTTGGTACTCAAGAAAAGAAAAAAAAGTAATGTGAAATATTCTGGGAGACAGACTATCAGAGGCTGAGCCAATGAGCTGATAGAAAGAAACAATGAGATTGAGTCTGAGCCGCCATAGAACAAATAAGACCAGAGAGAAAAAGAAAAGTTTAGACAGGTTTTCACTGATGGATTTACTGAGAAGGAAAACTCGGAGAGAGAAGAGACAAATGGATAAACACAGGGGCAGAAAGAGCTGTTGCTGTTGAATGGAATCAGAAGGTTAGGCACCAAATTAAGGTTTTTTTTTTTTATCAGTGTAGCATCTGTAGTGTCCACAGATGTGTACACATTCCTGCAGACCATCATTAAAAACACAAAAATAGGTATAGATGTTTTGTTTTGTTTTTATTTCAGGTGAAGCCTTCTGGAAGATAAATTTTTACAAATTTTTATACATTTTCCTGATATTTTACAACAAAAGACAATAAAAATATGTATCAACTTCACATACAGGTGACCACTGGTTAGAATACTTCCCTAGTAAATGTTTCCACACAGATTTTATGCTATTAATGAGTGGAGCAGATCAGCTCACTAAAACCTGCAAAATATTCTTACAGTAATATGAAGTAAGTCATATGATTAATAACACCTAAAAATGGGATGGCATTGATGTACATATTGAAACTGATGAGAAACAACAGATTAGAGTTATTGGCTAGTAGCATCAGAAGGAGAAGAGAAAGAGATGTTTTTCAGACAATTGTCACATCTGTCTACCTACCTGATCTCACTCTTGGCACTCACTGGTTTCATACCTAGACTGGAGGACATTGAATTAAATAAGTAAGTAGTAAGCAAACATTTTATATTACTTTTAAGTAATGGGAGTACATTGCTCAATTGCTCACTGGGGAAAGTTCATTGTTACACTACAATACTTTCCCATGTTCTTGTCATCTTAATTTAAATTCTATTTACTGTTGTAATTGTTTTTGAAAGTTCAATCATTAAATCCAAATTACCTTTTATGTAGTGCCCTGTGCTTGATTTCTTCTAGCAGCCCGGTAACATGTTGATTTTTAAAATGTATTCTTAATTTCATTTTCTTTTTAAATATAAAATTATGCACTATAAAACACAATGCACCAAAATTATGCACTACATTACTTCACATTGCTAAAATAACTGATGCACTTTAATGAAATCACCATTTGTACTTAGGATTGCTCACGGTTGACACACTTTCACCCAGTGAAGAGCATAGGCAGAAGTTTAAAAGCACTCCCCTGCACATTATCCTTTTATAAAACTGCTACAGACCTGCCTTTAACTATCATGTTGTTAACCCTCCCTAACTCAGTCACTTGGCAGTAGAAACGCCTGTGTCTGCAGAGCAGTCCAGATTTGAGCTGCATGAATGTGCAGGATGAGCGAGTTGAAAAGTGCACCTGTGAAAGCCTGAATAAATACAGGTTGGAAGAAAATCTTTTCCCCCCGAGCCTCCGACACCATGACCCGCAAAGCCTGCCGTTTGCATGTGCATCATTACACTACACAGCCATATGGAAGCCAATGTGCTTGCCTGCTTGGTGTGTCTAAAGCCTGGTCCTCTGGGATAAGTTTTACTCACTGTTGAGTAATGCAGCTTTTAGCAACATAATTCTGTGATTTCAGTCCCAAGCAGAACAATGCTATTTGTAGTTTTCTCACAGGTCGCTTGTGATTCCTTTTTTTGTCAAAACTGTGTATTTTGTAAAAGCAGGGGTAGTGATGTAGCATTTAGTGCAGAAATAGTAAATTTTACCAACCTTTTAGGCACATTCACAGTCATCACATTATATAATGCCGCATCAATATGTATGTGTTTACAGATGGTTTGAATCTGACTGCCAACGGGTACAAAAAAGCTTGCTTTTAACCTCTCACATTGGACTGAGTGCTGCTTCACACAAGCTGAGGTGCAAAGCTAGTGAGAGTAACTGTCAGGTTGTGTGCCTGCTGGTGTTTGGTGGTGGTCTGTCAGTGCAGTGCAGGACACGGGCAGGGCCCTGGCATACACCATCAAAGCAAAAGTCAAAACTTGTCTGCATGCTTATATCTACCTTCAAACTATTCGATGAGCATTTTCGTGTGCTGCATGGCTGACTGATTGGGAAGAGCTGTGTTGAATACTCAAAGGACTCTTGCAGCCCCACCCACCCCAACCCCACACATCACACATCACACACAAACACGTACACCCCACTTGATACATACAAAGAAGGGATCTGCAGCCCTCTACTAATACACGTTTGTTTCCTTCATCTGGAGAATGATACACAGAATAATCAGGAGAGTGTGATTCATTTTCACCTCCCATGCCCTTCACCCACAGCATTATGTGTCTTTAGCTCCTGCTGTTCAGTTTAGTATCAAGTGAATCCATCCACGGTTTGAAAATGTCCCTGTTGAAATAGTAAGTTGCAAGCTGTTTCTCATGCAGGGCCTTGTGCAAAGAAAGAAAACTGTATATTGAAGCGATGGTGGTAGACTGAATTCATTATATTCTTAACTGAATTAAGCCAGAGCATGAAGTTGGAACAGACTGATCAAAAGCAAAGAAGGTCTTTCACATTGATGTGTCAGCAGAAAGGTTTTATATACATTTGTTTGTATCTACAGAACTAAGAACAAAATCTTATACGCCACATACATGGCAAAGATAGATCTGCCACTATTGTCCTTCAATATGCACACATATTGTATCCAAATATCTTTGTGAATATAAACAGCATATATAGCAACAATAAAAACAAAGTACAACCTCTTTAAATTTTATAGTTTTATATATTAGAATGTAAAAAATCATCTAGTTCTTAACAGGTCTTATGATTAAGTAAATACAATCTTCAAAAACGGACAGCATGACATGCTACACTGTGATATTACAGTTTTTCTCGATTGCTTAAACACATTTCTTGAAACTACGCCTCATATCCTCACAACAGTAAACACAAATCCATAACATCTCACTCAATTTCCCAAACATCCTATTTCCAGGTCAAAATGAAGCTCTACACCCAAAACTATTCACTCCTGCTGAAAAACCAAACTTTGCCCTCAGACATCAAACACAAGCCCTCAAAAACACACACACTACAACAGAGTTTTGCACACTGGTACAATTAATTCAAAACAATAGTTCCAAAACAAATAGGTTGCTTATGGTTCTCCCCTTCAAAACCCTTGTCACATGATAAACACAAAAGACGCAACCAATGTATGTACAGTGGCACATTGTCATTCATGTACTATACAGTACAACACACACCAGAAACATTATCCCACCTCAGCATCTTGTCTTTGGTCTGGGTCAGGCCAGAGAATCTCATCCACATCACAGGCTATATTGGCCCCAGCCAGGCAGCGGGGGTAAAATCCTCTTGCATGCCTGATCCACCCCTGGCATGCATCTACTGATATGTCTAGGCAGGCCTCTTCCATGGCCTGAAGGAGGTGAACACGGACATAAGGTTCTCGGCCATACACTTTCCACCGCCATGCCGAAAATAACTCCTCCATCGGGTTTAGAAAGGGAGAGTATGCAGGCAGAAAGATATTAGAAAACCTTGGGTTATTGGTAAACCAGTCATGAATCAGAGCAGCGCGATGGAAGCTGACGTTATCCCACACAACAACGTAGTGAGGCTGCTCTGGCTGTGCTGGTTCCCTGTAGTCCAGCTGGAACATATGTTGTCTTAAACCATCAAGAAAAGCAAGGAGAAGCATAGTGTTATAGGGTCCTAGTACGCCATGGCGGTGGAGTACCCCTCGTTGGCTGATGGCTGCGCACATAGTGACATTCCCCCCACGCTGACCAGGGACATTTACAATAGCCCGATGGCCAATTATGTTCCTCCCCCTTTTCCTTCTTTTGGTCAGGTTAAAACTTGCCTCATCCACAAAGATTATTTCATGGGGAACAGGCCGTCCTTCAATCTCAAAGATTCTCTGCAAAACACATAACACAGTAGAGTCAATCGGTACCCTGAACCACAGTTCAAGAGTGCTGAAATGGCAGCATAAACTGCCATGCTGTGATGGTACACAATACTTTATACAGTATCAAAACTCATACCTGAACATATTCCACACGTTGGTTTTTCACTCTGTCAGAGTTTCGTTCGAAAGGGACTCGGTATGCCTGTTTCATCCGGAATTGATTCTTTCGGTCAATTGTGGAGAGGCTGATGGCATTTATGCCTCGAAAAAGATGATCATCCTCAATCACTCTCCTTTGAATCTCTTGCAGGCGGATTACATTATTTGCAATTACCATGTTTACAAGTTCCCTCTCTTGCTCCTCCGACAAAAGCCTTAACCTGCCTCCACCAGGTGGTCGTCTCTGTGTCCTACAAAAATAGAAGCACTCATTACTGTAACTGTCACACATTCATTTTACAGGCAAATAATGGAAACATACTGAAACTCAAGACACATAAGTTCAGTAACTTAAACGTTACTGTACAAAGCAGTCTTACTGCAAGTACACCTACCTGTTTTCCTCCCTGAAGGTTCTGATGATGGAGGCAACAGTGAAGCGACTCAAATTTGGTTGTACTCGTTGCCCAGCCTCCCTCATAGTCATCCCATGGACAAGGACATGGTGAACTAAAGTGGCTCGAATTTCATCCGAGACTGACTGTCTTCTTGCCCTTGCTCTTCCCCTTCCTTGTCGCCGTCGTTCTCCACCTCCTTCACCACGTCCTCTTTCTCCACCACGTCCTCTTCCTTTGCATCTCTTTGGATCCATTGTTTCAAACCTGAATGAGCTGACTTTGGCCCTTTTATCTATCTATCGCAGGTTCTGATTGGTGTGTGCTAAATTTTGACTCCTAGTGTTTCCACCTGGTTAATTGTGTGCTAATTGAGCTCAAGCTATGCTGACTTAAGTTAACATTATTGCATGCTAGTGCTTTCTAAATGACTACATGGTGTAAGCACTGTAAAATGTAGGGATTTGTGTGTAGAGTTTTGCAGTAACAGTTCACCAAATTTGAGTCATGTGTCAAAGCAGGGAATAGTGTTTATAGTTCAGGGAAATGGGTGAGCTTTTTGAACAGTAGCGTTACGGTTTTGAAATTTTAGTTTAGAGGCCTGGTTATAGTGTTTAAGCAATCGAGAAAAACTGTAATTACTTACTATGATAACTAAGCCAAAAAGGCAGAAGCAGCGTGTGAAAAACTGAGTCCACCCCATGATTCAATAGCTTGCAAAACCACCTTTATGACTTTATCCACCTCTTACATCATTGTGGATGGATGCTGGTCGACTTTACAGCATTGTACGTGATATATGTAAATCACAGACACTCACACAAACATACAAAACTCTCCCATTAAAATCTACAAATGTCTTTGTTTTAACAAATGCAGCATATAAAAATCATGACGTTGCTGTTAGAACCACCAGTCACAAAGTCCAGTCATTGAGGCAGTTCCACTTTGTTTTATCCCTTGAAGTGATGGAAGTTGTCTTAACACAAGAAATCTACACTAGAAAGGGATTTTGGCTGTCTACAGCAATCTTCTCGTTCAGCAAGGTTTGTGGGCCTTCGGCACAGTCCTCTTAAAGTCCTGCCGCAGTATTTTAATGTGGTTGAGGTCTGAGTACTGACTGGGACATTGATTCTCTTCATCTGGATTCTTTTCTTTTTCAGCCATTCTGTTGTAAATTAGCTGCTGTGTTTGGGATCACTGTCCTGTTGCATGACTCAGTTTTGGCCGAGCTGTGGAAGAGATGGTCTCACGCTACAATACTTCAGAGTACTTTGTTAAGAATTAAACAGATATTTTTTAATGGTTAACGCAGTGACTGCAGGTCTGGAAATCAAGTCCAAATCATCACACCTACACTGCCGTGCTTGGAAGTTTGTACAAAGTGCTGTCCAAAAACATTGTTTCTGTAACTGTGGTGCCATGCTGTTTATAGGGAGAAGATTAAATCATGTTTATTAAGATAACCTCAGAAATGAAAAAAAGGTGTCCTGTCTTTTTGCCATGACTGGATATGAATGCTTAGAAAAACTCATTCAGCCCTAAATATGCATGTATGGAGACATAGAAGAAATTTTATTAATGTGGAAGAGCAAGCCATTTATGAATATTATACAGGCTAAAAACATAACATAGGTGCAAAAAACATGCTACATTACATACAAATTGCAGATATGCAGACTCCAATTTAAATAAAACACTCTATTCAACCTAAGTGGTCAGTTCAATTAATCAGTGCACACCTATACATTTCCCCCTTATTATAAGTTATTCTGCATTGTGCCTAACATATTTCACACAAGGTGTAAATGAGACAAATTATATTTTAAATCACTCAAATTGGCCTTTTTGGACAACAGTCTGCATACTCTTGGCATTCTCTCCGTCTCTCTCTGTTTGTGTGCCTGCTGATTTGGCAGACGTGTACATCATCTATTCATCTGTTTCGGCAGTATATGAAATCCAGCTTTTCCCTCAGTCTTTGGCAAATGTTTCCGTCACCTGCACTCACCTAAGATTGCTCTCAGGTCAGTCTTAGTTTAAAGTTTAGTTCCTACTGCTTTTCCTTACACTATCTCTCCGTGTGCCTGAGATTTTCCTTCATCTGGCAGCTCAAAAGCTATTTGCCTACCAGCCATACTCAGCTTATGCTACGCTCACTACAAAGACATCACCATCTCACCTTCCTGCAGGTCACACTCAACCCTGCCTGCACACTCGCTCTCACCAGCGATTCCCAATTCACCCTTTCCCCTACTCTGCCAACCAATCACTCTCCAACTATGTTCCTGTCAGAAAACTACTCACTCCTCCACCCCTGTCTTCAGTCTCCTGGGTTAGTTTCTCTGTCTTCTCTTTTGAGTTTTGTAGGAAAAACACTTAAACATCTCCTGAGCATTTTTGTTATCTTTCTTGTAAATTTAAAAGCTGAGGTCATCACCTCAGTTTATGTGAGATAGTCAAGGCCAGGTTTTTCCAGCAGGCTTGCCACATATGCTGAACAACTTGTTTTGCCTTCACACCTCATCCCATATTATAGCTCGGTTTGGCTCAGGTGATCGTGGTGATTAAGGGCCACATTTACTAACAGGTTGCACCAGTGCAGACTGGGACTTGGTGTTAAAAAAAAGTGTCAGAATTTATATAGACAGAGCAGTGAGAAGATTTCATGTGAGAGACAGGAACTTCTGGGAGTTTCCTTCTCAAGGCACATTATAGGGAATGAATATTTAATTCAAGGGTACAAACTGATTACTACATCTTATTTTTTTTAAAATTAGATCACCAAGCTATCTAAATTAGTGGCCTCAGAGATGATCTGCAACCTCCAACCCAAAGGAGTCACGTAGTCAGAGCAGCAACAAAACTTCTTCCAGCTCTGAGTATATGTCTGCCATGAGAAGTCTGAGAAGCAGCCCATCATTTATTTTGATGTTTTAATTGCTTTTGTAGTTTGAAGGTGCTGTTTCTTTTTTGTTTGGATCAATTCATTTGCATTAATAAACTTTCTTTTTAGTAAATCTTTAATGCATTCAAATTGTATTTTGGTATCATTTCAGAACCATGGACAGTGCATGGTCCTATTTTGCCTGTTTTCACTGGTTCTCACCAGGCACGTGAAGAGGGGGGGGCTAGAGGGGCTTGAGCACCCGCCCCTTTCCTGATGGGTGCCCAAAGTGCCCTTTTGTTGAGGCAACTTTTTAAAAATATATATATATATATATATATATATATATATATATATATTTTTTTTTTTTTTATGTGTGTGTGCGTGCGGAGTCCTGTCTGTGCCCCTCAACAATAATATTTAATTATTAATCACAGTTTTGCTAAATAAAAGGATCTGGCTTGCATCAGTCACATGATCACATTTAACCAATGATCGCCCTTGACGGCAGAACGCGCTGGTTACGAGCCGGGAACGAGCTCACAAAGAGCACGCGCATTTTTAGCGGTCCGGAGCTGTAGGAGAAACAAGTTAACTCAGAGACACAGACTGATGCGACAAAACCAGTAAGTAGGTGTACAGCGTACACTGTAGTGTGTAGCACACAGGAGTATTAGCTTATTACGTACACGTTGGTAAGCTGTCTTGTTGCAGCTGACGAACTGAAACAAACGAGCGTGCTGTGTGTGCAACAGCGCGACAAACATTACCTGTCCTTTTATTAACTGCACAAGTAGTGCTGGTCATAGCTGCTGGCTACCTGTGTAAGGCTGTCATGGGTCTGTAGCTCTGTCACCGTTTTAGGGAACATATTTAGTTTTAAAGTAAGTTTCTGGGCATTTCCTGCCTTTCTGGAGGGATTATATTTCACTAAAAAACGATCTAATATGCATGTCCACATAATAATTATTATAATTATAATATATTTAAAAACACAAGCTGTATTTTAAAGAACATACATTAAGAAGCAGATTATATTAGATTTATATTTTAAATAAGAAAAAAGTTGGATTTTACAGCAGTAAAATTATTGTATCTCTACAGTTTAAAAATGTAATAAGCTTTGCCCCTACACAGAGTGGATAGTGAAACAAATGGAATCATCATAATGACATTATTTCATATTTATTACTTCCCCCTCCTCATTGCTTTGTTATTGTAGCTCTAGTAATAAATAATAATGTAAGGATGCCCATAGTATATACAGTATTCTGAAGAAGGTCTAAAATGTCACTGTGTGTGCGTGCATGTGTGTGTTTTATTTAGATGGATTTAAAAAAAAATATATTACTCATGATATAACATTGTCCAGACATGCCTGGTAAGGACATGAGGAGGAAACAGCAGGAGCTGTGTGAGGCTACTAAAGGCAGGGCTATAACATTTTTCTGTCATCATTTTATTATAGATTAAGTGCTGGAGTTGTTAGGTGTGGATAATTAGATTATAGTTTATTGCAATAGCAAGTTGTGCCTTGTTCCCACATAGCAATTGGAGAGTGATATATGAAATGATGGGATGGAAGGAAGAAGAGAAGCAAAGAGTGATTCACAGGCAGAGCCTAAATTATTTCTCACAGTTTTTTGTTGCCTTATGGTTCCAAGCGCTGTCACCTTTGCATTTTGTTATTATCTCATGACACTTGTTTAATCAGCTACCATCTCTCCTATGGACTTTTTAATGTCTACAGTCTCAGATCAACACAGCCCTGCCCTTCCTATATTAGATTATTGATCAATGTGTGTTGTTGTTATTCAGCCTGGTTCAATGTGCCCCTTTTTAACTTTGAGCACCCGCCCCTTTAAACCTCTCTGCACGGCCCTGGTTCTCACCACAATCTCATCAAATGTGCTCTAACCCATGGCTGTTGTTAGTGGTGGACTTACATGAATTCAGCTGCATGCACTTCGACAATATGTAACATATAGATCACAAACAGGAAAACACACACACAGGTGTGTGTTGCCTGGTTGCATGGTTCTTGGGAGATTGGGTATGTGATAGTGAAATGAACTGACTGTCTTTAGAAAACAACAAACCCTTTGTGAACCACCTTTTAAACTAACTACACGTATCATCGCTATTAGTGGTTTATGCTCACTTGCTCTTTTACTCCGTTCAGTAAATGGCCCTGGGACTTCTGAATCACCAGATAAAATATAGTTGTAGTCATTGTAATTCCACCCACTGGTTTGTGAACTCTGGATTTTGAAGCCACAGTGTTAGGATTTTTTTTTCAGTACCATGATCGTGTTTTGGTCTGATGGTGAGCAGATTTGGAGGGAAGTTGAAGTGCTAAGTTATTATCTAAGACTAGCAAGCTGAAGGCATAAACTGTATGGGAGCAGCACACAGACACCTTCTAAAAATCTCCAGTGTTAAATTAACACTGGAGAGTGTCTATATGGGTCCACACCTCTGAGTGTTAAATACAACACTGTTGAGTGTTAAATTAACACTTTTGACAGTGTTATATGTTTAAAAGTAACCTAGTCAGTTTTGAAGATTAACAATGGCTAACACTGAGCAGTGCTGATTTTCTAACACTGGAAAATAACTCAAAATGTTAGAAATATTCCAGTGTTAGAAAATGTCCCCACCGCAGGGAAAAGGGTAGCACCACCTGGGTCTGGGTGCAGTTCCCCCCTCCAGGGGCAAGGGTACCTAGACCCGGTTCGTAGAGTACGCTTGGGGAGTGTGATCGTGTGTACAGCGTCTCTTTATGTCCGTCTCCACGTTGGTTGAGTGTGGAGTGAGTGCATATGAGAGCACGAGGGTGGGAATGGATGTTTGTGTCTGTGTGTGCCTGTATGTCTGTGTCTATATGTCAGGTTGGGTATCAGACGCCACCTCTCTGGGGACATCTCAGGCCCTCCAAGGTTTGGAGGCCTATCTCCACCCACCACCACTTCCCCTGCCAGTGGCGGACTCCCTCAGACATCGGTGTGTTGGTGGTTCTTTGTGTCTGGGGGTGGGCGTCCGGGTACACACCGGCTCAGTCCTTGGCGGCCGCTTATTGGGGCCTGGAGCCTGGGGCTCACTCGGGCCACTTCGGAGGTGGGGTGCCCCCGGCCTCTCGGCCTGGGGCTCGGTCACTCAGGCACAGCTGGCTGCCGGCGGAGCTCACGGGCGCGTCACTGGGACAGTGGCGCGGCCGCCCCTCTGTTGGTCTTCCTTGGTCTCTTGTGTTCTGGGGGCCTCTGGATGTCTGGAGTTTTGATCTCCTCCATACCTGCTTCATACCCTGGAGGGACGGGCCTGTGGCTCCCCACACTCCCTAGCAGATCATTACATGGAGAAACTTAGGTATTACACAAAAACTGGACTGAAAATCAGCGGAAATGCATTTTGTCGAGTGATGTATCCTAATTTGAATACTTTGGTTCTAATCAATTTCAACATGGAGGGTGTCAGGAGAGAAGTGCAACAGTATCTATAACCAGAAAACACAGTTTAAAACACCGTGGAGGCTCTGTCAGGGTTTGGGGCAGCAGTTCAGCCAGTGGTGTTGGAGAACTTCTCAAAATTGTACTGAAAAAAATTCATTTTTCATCTTGACAATGATTGCAAACACACTGCCAATGCTGTAAAATCACACCTGGATAGAAAAACAGCAGAACACTATCAGTTATGAACTGACTTCCCCAGAGCCCAGACTTCAGCATTATTGAAGCAGTGTGGGCTCATCTTGATGGAAAATGGAACAAAAGGCTCCAAATATCCAAAGAAGAGCTGTGAAAGGTTCTTCAAGGAGCCTGGAGAACTTCTTGAAGACTACTTAAAGAAATTACAAGAACACTTGCCTCAGAGAGTTCAGGCTGTGTTGAAGAGGTAAGGTGGTCATACCAAATACTGACTTTCAAGCTTGTTAGGATCTGTGGTTTTCTTATAAACTTTTTTCAGTGTTTGTTTGCACGTTTATTTAAATCACTGCAGCTATTTCCCATTTTCCTCCCAAATTATAAAGAAATGAGGACTGACTCAAGAGTTTAGCACAGTGTATTTATTATAGTACAGTACATGCTCAGCATCTAATTTGTATGCATATAAGGCTGACACGTTCTGTCTGAGACTAAACATGAAAGAGTGTTTCAGTTCCAGTTTTATAAAAGAAAAGAAAAAGGTGATATTAACCACCTTTGTTCATTCATCATTACTTCATTCTGTGATAGATAAAGCCATTGTTGTGTTACTTTTTTTTATTATTCTGAGTCAAAGCTGCAGGGGT
This sequence comes from Astatotilapia calliptera, assembly GCF_964374335.1. NCBI lineage: Eukaryota > Metazoa > Chordata > Actinopteri > Cichliformes > Cichlidae > Astatotilapia > Astatotilapia calliptera. The sequence goes on from NC_137428.1 coordinate 49,607,881, forward strand.
TTAAAAAAAAGAAGAAGAAACAAGGAGAAGGAGCGGGTGGGGGGTTGTTCAGGTAAATTGGCCTTGAAATAGAGGAAGATTTCACCCTAGGTTAAAACAGGTTGCTTTTCCCCTCAAAATATTCATGAAGCAATTATAATTCATATGATTAACAGCAAGGAACACAGAGGAACTGTGATGAGCATTGTAATTATGGGATTTGTGCAATATTTGAGAGATAAGGGTGTTTGTTTTTTGCTTGTGCCTGTTTATGCATGTGTGTATACTTTGACAAGCAGGCAAAGTGCATTGACTTGATAGGGTAGGTAAAAGCTGAATATCCTTGAGTTCTTGCTCCTAGAGAACCCAAGTGGAATTGGTGGCATCAATATTAATGAAGCGCATCAGTACAGGCCTGAATCTGACCGCACGAGCGTAATTTTTTAAAATCATAATAATCTACAGTCTGTTTATTGGTCATAACTAAGGATTCAGTGAGAGGGTTAATATCAGTGAGCGGAAGAGAAAACACGTGTTTCTCAGATGCAGATGGTGTTGTTTGCTTCTGTCCAATTCTCAGCTGCTGGCTCATGTTTTCAAATTAGGAGAAGAAGAACACACCTTCTGTCTATTTCTCTCTTCTCACTTCAGTAACTATCTTATGGGATGTATCCCATATCTGCCTATAGAATGAGACTGTGGCATTGTTGAGCTGTTTTTTGTTCTTGCCTCTACAGAATAGCCACTTCTTTGGTTCAACATGAGTGCTTTCGGTCATCAAATACAGTCTGGTCTTCCTGCTGAGTCTAAAATGTGTGTGTGTGTGTGTGTGTGTGTGTGTGTGTGTGTGTGTGTGTGTGTGTGTGCGTGTGCGTGTGTGTGTGTGTGGGCAATGTGTTGCAGTGTTTGTGTGCAAACAAAGAAACTGTGTGTGTGGATGCTGCTTTTTGGAGGAGAGTGTGTGTAAGTGTGTATGTGGACGTGTGCTGGCAATCTATCATAGCTCTAGAGGTTGCTATAGAAACCCTTTCTCTTAGCCACACATCTACTCACACTGGGTTACATTTAATCTATACATAAATATGTTTTTAACTTGGAAAGGGCACCAAGTCTTGTGTAGTATCATGTCTGAAACTACACCAAATGTGCCACTGAGCTGGAATTTTCAGGTGGCACAACAGAAAGAAGGCAATTTTTATCACAGGGAAGTTGCAGGTTGACATTGTTTGCTTATTCAGAGATGTAAACAGTAAAGGGAAATTCACTGTAAAAGAAACAAAATGTGTTTTTTATGAGGACACCATTTATCGTTATGGTAAGTGTTGCTATTATATATATATATATATATATATATATATATATATATATATATATATATATATATATATATATATATATATATATATATACCTGCACGGTATGTACCACCGGCAGATAGAGGAGGTGGCTGATATCCAGAAATCCTACCAGTGGCTGGACAAAGCTGGACTGAAAGACAGCACAGAGGCACTAATCATGGCAGCACAAGAACAAGGTCTGAGTACAAGATCCATAGAGGCTGGGGTCTATCACACCAGGCAAGACCCCAGGTGCAGGCTGTGTAAAGATGCCCCAGAGACAATCCAGCACATAACAGCAGGGTGCAAGATGCTAGCAGGCAAGGCATACATGGAACGCCATAACCAAGTGGCCGGCATAGTGTACAGGAACATCTGTGCCGAGTATAACCTGGAAGTCCCGAGGTCAAACTGGGAGATGCCCCCAAGGGTGGTGGAGAATGACCGAGCTAAGATCCTGTGGGACTTCCAGATACAGACGGACAAAATGGTGGTGGCTAACCAACCGGACATAGTGGTGGTAGACAAACAGAAGAAGACGGCCGTAGTGATCAATGTAGCGGTTCCGAATGACAGCAATATCAGGAAGAAGGAACACGAGAAGCTGGAGAAATTCCAAGGGCTCAGAGAAGAGCTCGAGAGGATGTGGAGGGTGAAGGTAACAGTGGTCCCCGTGGTAATCGGAGCACTAGGTGAGGTGACTCCCAAGCTAGGCGAGTGGCTCCAGCAGATCCCGGGAACATCGGAGATCTCTGTCCAGAAGAGCGCAGTCCTGGGAACAGCGAAGATACTGCGCAGGACCCTCAAGCTCCCATGCCTCTGGTAGAGGACCCGAGCTTGAAGGATAAACCGCCCGCAGGGGCGTGCTGGGTGTTTTTATATATATATATATACAGTGGGGCAAAAAAGTATTTAGTCAGCCACTGATTGTGCAAGTTCCCCCACCTAAAATGATGACAGAGGTCAGTAATTTGCACCAGAGGTACACTTCAACTGTGAGAGACAGAATGTGAAAAAAAAAATCCATGAATCCACATGGTAGGATTTGTAAAGAATTTATTCGTAAATCAGGGTGGAAAATAAGTATTTGGTCAATAACAAAAATACAACTCAATACTTTGTAACATAACCTTTGTTGGCAATAACAGAGGTCAAACGTTTACTATAGGTCTTTACCAGGTTTGCACACACAGTAGCTGGTATTTTGGCCCATTCCTCCATGCAGATCTTCTCGAGAGCAGCGATGTTTTGGGGCTGTCGCCGAGCAACACGGACTTTCAACTCCCGCCACAGATTTTCTATGGGGTTGAGGTCTGGAGACTGGCTAGGCCACTCCAGGACTTTCAAATGCTTCTTACGGAGCCACTCCTTTGTTGCCCGGGCGGTGTGTTTTGGATCATTGTCATGTTGGAAGACCCAGCCTCGTTTCATCTTCAAAGTTCTCACTGATGGAAGGAGGTTTTGGCTCAAAATCTCACGATACATGGCCCCATTCATTCTGTCCTTAACACGGATCAGTCGTCCTGTCCCCTTGGCAGAAAAACAGCCCCATAGCATGATGTTTCCACCCCCATGCTTCACAGTAGGTATGGTGTTCTTGGGATGCAACTCAGTATTCTTCTTCCTCCAAACACGACGAGTTGAGTTTATACCAAAAAGTTCTACTTTGGTTTCATCTGACCACATGACATTCTCCCAATCCTCTGCTGTATCATCCATGTGCTCTCTGGCAAACTTCAGACGGGCCTGGACATGCACTGGCTTCAGCAGCGGAACACGTCTGGCACTGCGGGATTTGATTCCCTGCCGTTGTAGTGTGTTACTGATGGTGACCTTTGTTACTTTGGTCCCAGCTCTCTGCAGGTCATTCACCAGGTCCCCCCGTGTGGTTCTGGGATCTTTGCTCACCGTTCTCATGATCATTTTGACCCCACGGGATGAGATCTTGCGTGGAACCCCAGATCGAGGGAGATTATCAGTGGTCTTGTATGTCTTTCATTTTCTGATGATTGCTCCCACAGTTGATTTTTTCACACCAAGCTGCTTGCCTATTGTAGATTCACTCTTCCCAGTCTGGTGCAGGTCTACAATACTTTTCCTGGTGTCCTTCGAAAGCTCTTTGGTCTTGGCCATGGCGGCGTTTGGAGTCTGACTGTTTGAGGCTGTGGACAGGTGTCTTTTATACAGATGATGAGTTCAAACAGGTGCCATTCATACAGGTAACGAGTGGGGGACAGAAAAGCTTCTTACAGAAGACGTTACAGGTCTGTGAGAGCCAGAGATTTTCCTTGTTTGAGGTGACCAAATACTTATTTTCCACCCTAATTTACGAATAAATTCTTTACAAATCCTACCATGTGAATTCATGGATTTTTTTTTCACATTCTGTCTCTCACAGTTGAAGTGTACCTATATATATATATATATATATATATATATATATATATATATATATATATATATATATATATATAGTGTATACAGAGATATTTAATAAAGAACCAGTAGTAGAATTTTTCTTATCAGCCATAACTGCTATGGGGTTCAGAGGGTTCCCATGAAACCTCACATGTCAGTCAGGTGGTGGGGACGGTTAGTGGTCACACAGATTGAAAGATGGCTGATCTGTTGCCCTTACAAGATTTGCCCATCAGTTAACAGCTTAAAGGTTGCTACATTTATGTTTTTTATTGCAAGTTATTTGCTTAAATAAAAATTTGTTTTCCATCATTTTTTACTTTGTCTTATAGGTACAACATTAATTTGCCATTTTGCAAAACTTTCCACTTCACATTTCACATTCATCCATCTATATTCCTAATCAACCAGGGTTGTGCTGCGTCGGACCTTGGGTGAGATGTATAGGTAAACCCTAGATGGATCACAAATCAGTAACAGAGCTTACAAGCTGACGCTCACAATCACACTAAAAGCTGATTTAGAAAAATGCAAATATTGTGGCAGCTGTGGTTGAGGAGGTGGTAGTCACCTGGAAGGTTGGTGGTTCAGCTTTCCAGCTCCAGTCTGCATGTCGACCAGATATTGAATTCCAAATTGCTTTCAAATGCATCCATTATGTGTGTGTGTTGGTGTGTGTGTCTATAACTAAAAAACATTTAAGAGCATAGAATAAAGGATTACATAGATGTGAATGTGGCTTGTTGTGTAAAAGTAAATTCACTGTTCACTAAGAGTAGAACAGTGTTCTCTAAGTACCAAGTACTTGCAGATTAATTTTAGGGTACACCCTAGATAGATTACCAGTCAATGACAGAGCTTACACATTGCCTCTAACATGCAGTGTTTCTTCTTTACTCGGCTCTTTTCACTCACTGTGTGTTTATAAACCACTCTAAAATGAATTACTAATAATTAAAAGCAAAGTTTTTAAGATCTCTGTTTGTGTCTTTTGTCCTCTCTCACCCCCAACAAATGTAGTTCTACCAGGTTTCCTCCTGTTAAAAGGTTGCTTTTCCTTCCCACTGTCACCAAGTGCTTGCTCATCAGACGGCTGTCTGATTGTTGAGGTTTTGTCTCTATAGTTGTATGGTCTTTGCCTTACAATATAGCGTGCCTTAAGGTGGCTGTAAGGTGTTGTAATTTCACATTATATAAATAAAAGTGAATTGAATAGTCTCATCACAATGCACACATAAATTCCTGAAATGTAAAATTTTAAAACTCCACTCCTTTATTTACAATTTAGAAATTGGTGGAGCAATTTATAGAAATGTGCAAACGTACATGAAAATACAATAAAAAGTTGTATACAGTTGTTGTGGTTTTTAGTTTTTAAAATAAAATAGAAATGAACTAAATTGAGTGAAAATGAAATGAAACTTGTGACTCCACTGTCACTTGCCTAGCCTGCAAATATGGGCTTCATTGCTCTTTAAAACAGGACTATTATCTCCCAGCATAGAAACCGATCCCAAAGGACACTTTGTGCTTATCTCGGTTTTCTGAAAGAACAGCAGTATTTGACGACCTGGGAATGAAAACACGTTGAATGTGCATGTAGCATCTGTAAATGTAGAGCTTCATTTTCTCTGCAAACGTGTCCCTTTGTTCATTAACACTTGGAAAAAAAAAAAGCTACTACAATATGCCATAGGCAGAAGGGGCACATCACAACTGATAATGCTTCTTAATCCAGTTTATTTATTTATTGTTCTCTCTCATAACTCTGTGTTGTAAACCAGAAATTCTCTCAAAATAACTTTGAAAAGAAATTATTCAAAATTGCATGTTAGTATTTTTCCCCACGGAGGCATGTGTGTGTGTCCATATTGATAAACGAGACAGACCCTAAGCAACAAGAGCCAGTGCCCATGTTCAGTGCCTCAGACTTCATCTGTTTCCCACTGGCTCCATGGGAACAGGTAATCAGGTTTGGTGAGCTATTGTCTCAGAACGGCAGCTACCTGCCTGGTAATCGTAAATGAGCGAGCGTGATGTGGAAAGACTATGGCAAGATTTTTCTTGGGTGAGAGAGATGGGGGGGGGGGGGAGCCAGAGACTGGAGAAAGAGAAGCTGTAATGGACAGTGCCAGAGAAAGCTTGTGTCCCTGAGGATTCTTCTGCAGTGATGGCTATTGGTATCTTTGTTTCCTTGGGGGACCGCTGCTCTGTCATCTTGAGCACACTTTCACAATAAAAACACACATGCACACCCGCTCACACTCACGTGCACATACACGCAATCCTCCAACACTGCATTCTGCCTCCTAGGTATTAGTCTGTTTTTCTGGGATATACACACTCAATCATTCACAGCTGCACACATGAATTTGGTTTTGTGAGGCACTGAACAAAACACACATGCGATGAGTTGTACGGTTCCCCCCAGTGCTACACTGTGGCATCCATTATTGCCCAGCACAATGACATCAAGGTCATGCCTTCAGGAGATCAGCATTTTGTCAAAAGTGACACCGTATTGCCGCCATCACTGTTGCTGCTGCTGTTGCTGAGAATTTATGCATCACTCTCTGGTTGTTCGTTCTTGACATTTTCAGCTCAGTAGGTGGCTAGAAATCTTTTCAGCATAACAATGCTGTTTTGAAAGCAGGAAATCAATTCATGTTTTTCATGTATTGTCATGTGTTAGTTACCTGCAGAGGGAGAAAGTAAGGAGACAAATTTAGTCAACTACAGATTTAAAGTACTGCCACTTTTCCTGTTGTCAGCCATGTATTCATACTGGGTATCACATTCTAACAAAGTATAGTTTAAAGAGGTTAGGTACTATTGACTTTAAAACATATGGACATTCAGAAACATTGAATAAACTCTTAATAATGTAAGAATTAATGGGAAATTTAAAAAATGTATTGGACCACCTGTCATAACAATCAGAAAACACCTAAATTTAGCTTAAAAACTGTTGAAAAGTGTCAGTTAGATGTTAGTTTAATTTAGAGATCACATCAATATTTTCATTATTTCTTTTCCATTGTGTCTTTCGCCTTCTCTTCTTAATCTTTATCTTCTGCCACTCCTCTCTCCTCCTCAAAGATCAATGGGCTTTGATCAGTAGTTGTTCATCAATAGTCATGAGAATTTGCATACTAATGATCAAAGAACTGACCTCACAGTCCATTGTTCATTCAGTAGAGCTAGTTTGAGTCATTATGCAATGTCCTGTTTATAAGGTTGGGAAAACCTGCAGTCAGCTGAAACTGAAGAAGTCACTTGGATGCGTGACAAAATGTTTTTCCCACTCAAAACGTTACGTCCAACCTTTTGGGACTCTCTCCTCCTCATTTCCACCTTGTCCTTGTCTTCCTGCCCACGTGAAGCCTCATCACCTGAACTGAAGTCTCGGCTCTAAAATAAGAAAAACTGGCATAAAAAATCTTGTTTATTCTCAATATTGTTGCTGTTGCTTATTGTTGCTGATTAGACATGCAGCCTTCTCATCTCCCGGCAGCTGACAGCCATTCAGCAACAACAATGACATATTTAGTCCCTCTTTGGGGGGATACTTCCATGGGGCTTAAATCTGGAACTCTCCACCATTTGACCCTAGAACTGAAGAAGCTTCTCGGATGAGAGGTGAAACGTCTTCAAGCAACCTAAAGAAGTCCAGACGCTTTTCTTTCCAAGCTCCTTAGACTACGATGACCTGGATGACTGAGAACCTTCACAGACAACAATGACATGTGGTTATAAGCTAACACTTTGCCAGCTAACATTAGGCTAGTTTGCCCTAAAATCACACATTTCCACTGATGAACAGGTTGATCACATTCTCACATCATATGAGAGTTTATTCACTTGCATCCAAATCTGATGATGTTAGAACCACTTCAAATAAAGCTGTGGTAACACCAGCTAACAGTGGCTAACACTGGCTAAAATAGCATATACCATAACTAACTGTGGAGATAAACAGTGGACTGGAAGTTAATTCTTAAAGGTCATCATTCATCATCATATCCTTTAAGAGGGCTGATCTGTTCCCCTCAGAAGATTTGTCCATCAGTTAACAGCTTAAAGGCTGATACATTTATAGCTTTTATTAACCCTTTAAAGCCAGACGGAGCGGCAGGCTCCATTTTGCGTAACTATTTTTAAATCCCAGTAGAGCTGCAACCACGTAAGCTAGTGCAATAATCTTTGTTGCATATGAAACCGGAGGAGTTGTACTTACATCTTATGCCATCAGCTTGTCCTAGGTCACGGTTTCCTTCCACATATAGCTTTGCAAAAATTGCATAAAAGCCACTTGCAGCAACAAAAACATAATATTCCAGAAACAGGCTTTGCCGATCCGATCAGCTATTTGTAACACTTCCTTCGTTGGAATAGACATCAGAGCGAACCAGTGTTGCCAACTCCTCAGTATGGAAAATCGCTATTGGTTGTCCTAAAAGTCGCTAGAAGTTGCTAAATGACGTCATCGCCCCCATTCTCTGCGGCCTGCTCGAGCAGGGGGGCTAGGAGGAGTTGGCCGTCCGACTGCGGTCTGGAGTGTGGGGCCTCCCTGCTGCTACGGAGTGGGGGTGGTCTGCCTCTCCCCACCGCAGGGAAAAGGGTAACACCACCTGGGTCTGGGTGCAGTTCCCCTCTCCAGGGGCAAGGGTACCTAGACCCGGTTTGTAGAGTACGCTTGGGGAGTGTGATCGTGTGTACAGCGTCTCTTTATGTCCGTCTCCACGTTGGTTGAGTGTGAAGTGAGTGCATATGAGAGCATGAAGGGGGGAATGGATGTTTGTGTCTGTGTGTGCCTGTATGTCTGTGTCTATATGTCAGGTTGGGTGTCAGACGCCACCTCTCTGGGGTTACCTCAGGCCCTCCAAGGTTTGGAGGCCTATCTCCACCCACCACCACTTCCCCTGCCGGTGGCGGACTCCCTCAGGTGTCGGTGCGTTGGTGGTTCTTTGTGTCTGGGGATGGGCGTCCAGGTACACACCGGCTCACTCCTTGGCGGCCGCTTATCGGGGCCTGGAGCCTGGGGCTCGCTCGGGCCCCTTCGGAGGTGGGGTGCCCCCGGCCTCTCGGCCTGGGGCTCGGTCACTCAGGCACAGCTGGCGGCTGCTGAGTGAACCCTCATCTGGGACTCTCCTCAGCTCTTACTGGAACAGTGGCGCGGCTGCCCCTCTGTTGGTCTTCCTTGGTCTCTTGTGTTCTGGGGGCCTCTGGATGTCTGGAGTTTTTATCTCCTCCATACCTGCTTCACACCCTGGAGGACGGGGCTGTGGCCCCCCCACACTCCCTAGCAGATCGTTACACGGAGAAACCTTTGGAATACAAGCGCGCTGATCCACACAGGTATGCACACGGGTGTTCACTGCTCGTAGACCCAAATTACACCTTTCTTGGCTGCTACTTCGAAGCACATCTGTCCTGCGTGCTGCACAACAACATTGAATATTTAGTATTTACTGCTGTTTACACTTAGCTAGATTAATGCGATGGTGTTGTGTTTAGTATGTTGCTTTGTTTTTTTGTTTTTTTTGTCTTTTTTGCTTGTTTTCTATTCTTCTCTCAACAGGTGATCCAGGAGATTTTTTTTCTCCACCCCCTTTCTCACTGTCCCTCTCCCCTTCTGTTTTTCCTTTCATTCCTCTTTCTTTCTCCCTTTCCTATCCCTCACTCATGTCTGTAACATCTGAAAATAAAATATAATAAATAATAAAAACAAAGATCGACCAAATGGACCAATACGGCAATGCCACGATGATCCATTTGGCAAAGTAAATCCATTGGGTATCCTCGTTGGTCTTCAGACAACAATTCTGATGGCTAAAGAACCAAATGGGACAGGCAGAAAAAATTAAAAATTTTAATAAATAAATAAATAAATAAATAAATGACGTCATCGCCTAATTTGCATAATTGGTCATGCTAATGTAATTGTAACCTACGTTGTTGGAGAGAGAAATAACATCGTGGAAGAGACATAAAGTGAGTAAAAAAACATCCTAAATGCATTTAGAATTTATTTAGAACTACAAATTAAATTTCTTTTAGCAATTATTGTTTTTTTTAATGTCACAATTCCAACCCTGCTCCTTTACCCGGGCTTGGACCGGCAAAAGTGACCCGAAATAGGCACTCTGGTGGAGTTACTGTGTGTGTGTGTGTGTGTGTGTGTGTGTTTATAAGTAGTTTTAAACCTTGTGATCCACAAAACAGCATAACAGTAAAAGAAGAACTGACTGCGTTACAGTCAGTGCGGGAGCAGCGACTTTGCTCATGCGCGATTCATTTGCAGTTTGGACGCATAGGTGTGAACATCTTCTGCCCTGATAGCAGCTGGGGGGGGGGGCTGTCCTCCACCCGTGAGCGCTTTGGAACGGGCGAGGTGCCCACGGCAGCACCGCTGCTTGTTGAGAGTAAAAGCGATACGCGTTTTCACGTCAAAAAGTCGTCATAAATAAGTCTCCAATAACACCAGAAAAAGTCCCCAGATTTGTCGCCAGTCCCTTTTTAGAAAAAAAGTCGCTAAGGGGGTCTGAAAACTCGCTAAATATAGCGACAAAGTCGCTAAGTTGGCAACACTGGCGCAAACTATCGCATGTCCGCCATTACCTGCCCGAAACCAGAAGTGACATCATTTTCGCAGAAATGTAGTTTTTTACCTTCAGTGTCTTATAAGCCTATACTGGTGTTTTTAAAAGTTATGTTTGACTTTATGACTTTCTGAATAGTTTCTTGGATGCTTAAAACTCAAATTGCACTGCTGGAAATAGTTTATTTTGATGCATATATGCTGGGGGTTTTTTTTTGCAAATTTGCATTATAATATTTATTTTCGTTTTTCCTGCGGTATGTAAAAATTTGTGTATTTAAAAAATAAAACTATGAAGACACTCAAAATAAATTTCCTGTGGTGGGAAACTATTTTGTGCAACCTTTTTGTATTTACAGTTTTGAGGGATAAGCCTCTTAAATTTCTCTAACTAGAAATATATGTTAAAAAAAACAAAAATGATTTTCAATTGTTTTGTAGTTTATTGCACTTTTTTGCAATTTATGTAATTACTATGCACTCAATGCAGACATATTATTAAAATTTGGGCTATAATGGTTGTATTGATGTATAGCAACTTGAAATGCTCCCAAAAATGGCACTACAGCATGTAAAAATATAATATAAGCTCTGGCGGACTTGGTTCTATGGTAGGTCTTAAAGGGTTAATTACAATCCATTTTCTTACACAAAAGTTTCATCCTAATCACTTACCTAACCAGGGTTGTGCTGCGTTGGAGCTCATCCCATCTGTCACTGGGTGAGAAGTATAGGTAAACCCTAGATAGATCACCAACCAATTACAGAGCTTACACACTGATGCTCACATCCACACCAAAAGCTCATTTAGAATCATGCAAAAATTGTGAGAGCAGTGGGGAACCAGTCCAATCCATGTCCAAGTCCAATCCAATAAGGGACTGTATGGATGTGTCTTGGAATGTCTTGTTGTGTAAAAGCAATTCCAGTTCTCACTAAGAGTAGAAAAAATTTCTGTAAGTAACAAGAACTTGCAGAAAAGCCCACAATCCAAGACTTCTGGTGAAAGTTTTCTCCAACTACTACAATAATAGGACAATACTCCCTAGCGGTGCTATATCAAAATAAGGGTTGTTACAAACTTCATATGATTGTTCGATTATTATTACTATTATGCCCAAAAGCTGAAGTCCCTTTCAGTTAGTATTATGATAATGTGTTTTGTTTTGGGGGGGGCCCTATAGCTATTCTTATTTATGACTAACTGTAAGTTTCCTAAATAATTGCTATTCATAACTAAAGACTAATAGTTCGTAAAATAAAATATAACTTACTCTTAGCTGTTAGTATGAATAGTTCATGTGGATGTAGTATAAAGCACTAATTAATACTAGGCTTAATAACCAATACACAGGCTTACAATAACTCACGGCGAAATGTAAAGCCTACCATACAAACCTCTTGCAACAAGATGAGCAGAGCTAAGAAAAGGAATAAATTGACTTTTAGAAAGTTGCTTCAAATAAGAGACATTAAGAAAAGAAAGATTTTCTCAGTAGATTCACTTGAAAGATTCAAGAAGCATATGTAAACATAAACATCATCAAACAAATACACTAAAAGGATGATGAAATATTTAACACCAGAGCCTTTAATAGTGCCCGCCTGGAGGAGTGCAGCCTGCCAAGCCGGGAGGAAAGGCAGGAGGAAGGGAAAGATCCACTTTGGGTTAAAGCAACTCTTGGTGTGAACACAAAATCACACAAACTCCCACCACAAAACTAACAAGGTGCACGAGGCAGGCAAGGTGCAGCTGTGGCGAGAGCTGTCACTCCACACAACCTGAACTGAGAAGCCAAACAACCCTCTTGTCAAAGCTGGAGGATATGGGCTGTGGGTTCAGTTATGGGTTACAATGAAATTCTGAAATGAAACAAATGATCAAGAAAAAATACTTTTCATAATCAGTCACAAAAAACCCTTTCCTGATATTGTGTAGGTCTCTCTTATGCTGCTAAAACTGCTCTGACGCTTCAGGGCATGGTCTCTGGTCATGTTCCATGATGTCTGTCACCAAGACAATGACAGCATGTTGGGCTTGTTTAAAGTTCATTTAACACAATAAATACTTTATTCACCCTAAAAGTTTAGGAATGTCTGTGCCACAGCAGCCAAAACATGAAAAAGAACTTAGCTCAATAAAATAAATAAAATATCATCGAACACAATAGTTTTTAGAGATATATATAATACAACTCGTAAGCAGCAGGTCAATTAAAAAGAAAAGTTCAAAAAGTGAAGAATCAAAATTTAAGTATAAAATAATAAGGAGCATAAATCTGAAATAAATTCATTACCATTAACCATCAGGATCTATCGCAATTCTCCTCAGCCACAGTTATTTGGATGACCTCAGTGTCAGCTGATGGAGGAATCCAAACAGTGTTATTCAAACTGGAATTCTTTGATATGAATAATATGGATGCATTCCACCAGCAGGCAGCTCAATATTCAGGTCAGAGAAATACTCCTTCACAGAAAGCTATCCAGCATTATACCACTTTTCTGTCACAACTAGTGCAATCTCACTAAATTTCTTCCTACCATTCAAATTAACGTGCCTGTCCACCAATAAAGCTGAAACCACACTGTGGTCCCAAAAAGTGTGAATATGACAATATCTCACTATAACTTTGCAACACTCCATGAAGCACGTCAAGCTACACTCACTGTGTTCCCTCTGGTGTTAATCAGTTCACTGAGTTGTCAGTATTTTTTTCAAACACCTCACATTCCCCATGATGATCACTGGAACAGCCCCAGCTCTGAAACCCTGATGTTTCCTCAGCAGCTGCTCTGAAGGCCTCGCTCAGGGCAGTGGAAATGTTGGCGCAATGGGATTGTGAAGATTCTATGTCGTCATTAGTGCAAGTTGAACAAGCAAAACCTGACTGTTCAAGTATTGCAAAACACCTTCGCTTACATCGCAGTGAGCAAGAAAACATTATCAGGCATTTCAAGAGGCTGATAATCATCATGGTGATGGGAAAATTAAAAACAAAAACAAAGGCATGTAAAAAAAATCATATTCAAATGTTAGATTAGAGAAGGACTTATGGTCCTAATGGGAAAATCACGGAATCCCATTAAGGTTTTGGGGGATGGGAATTTTGCAACATATATATAAAAGCAAAAGGATTCCTAGCACAGTATTGCATTGTAGCAAGATGATAAACAGCTTTCACTGGCAATAATGTTAATGACGTGAATAATTGATAGAAGTAATGTAGAGCTGAAAGTCAGACAAGTGAATTAACACAACTAAATTAGGTATTTAAGATAAACTATTCCTTAAGACTAATTTCCTGCCCTTCCACAAACCAAAAATGGCAAAATATACCAAATATATTCCAAAGAAACATGAAGAAACATTTGCAGAAAGAGATGTGTTTCAGGCAAGTGCTAATTAATGCCAAAATATTAGATCATTAACCATCACATTTTGAGTTATATACGTGATGAGAGAGAGAAAATGACAGCTGGCGAGACTGTTCAGAGGGATTTGGCGACTCCGGAGCGTCTTCCTCCTTCCCACAGTGATCCGTCGGGCTGAGTCCCACAAACAAAAAGAACTGTGTTTTGGATCAGGGCAATGCTTATTATTGAGGCACAGAGATGGAAAGGCAAGCAAGAGGGAAGGAGCTTAAAAGGAGAGAATGCAGAGATTGGGGGCAAAGAGAGGGCCAGGAAAGGATGAGTGCCAGCGCTGCCTCCAGTGTCCATCTCAGATCCCTCCATCCTTCCCTTCATCCTCCTCCTCCATCCTGTCCCTTCTCCCACTTTTCAGCAGCTGGCTAGTTTTTTACCCCAGCAGAGAAAGACCTCTCTGATGGAGCAGACTGAGGCGTCAGTGTGTGTTCAATCTAAGAACAGAGTCTCTCTCTCTCTAAACTCTCTGTGAATTCACACCCGCTGCCGTCTCTCTCCTTTTCTCACATCGTCATCTGTGTTCTACCCTGCCTTCCTTTCCTCTGTTTTCCAAAGTGTCCTCTTCATCCTCCAGTGTTTTACCTTAGCCAGTTCCTATGCTTGCTATCTCTTCCTTATCTCCTTTCTATATTTTTTACTCATTCACCACTCCATCCAACTCTTTTCATTCTCTCTCCCTCTCTCTTACTCTCTCGATCCAGCTGTCACTCCTGTCACTCTGCACTTTCTTTGGACGATCTTTCCAGTCCACTTTTAATTGACTTGGAGTGGCGTGTCGCTGAGAAGATGGGAGCAGTCCTCCTGGGGAGGTCGATATGTACAGATATGGAGCACCAACTCATTGCCACAGAATAAACATTGGCTGACTGCAGGGTATAAGATGCAAGGGACCTTTCAAGGAAGGGTTTCTTCCAGATATATATTTAACCTCCTAAGACCCGAACTCTTTCATGGCATGCATTTTTAAATGTTCTTTGCTATTTGGGTTGATTGGGACCTAAAGAATGTAAAAACAAAGAATTGCCAGATTTTTTTTTTTTAACCTAACTTTTGTTTTTTGAGAAAAATGAGATCCACATATGAGGACATTTGTTTCAAACTTTGATAGAACAGTGTATATAATGTCCTCGTAAGTGGATCTCAGACCCTTGTAGAGAAAAATTAAGTATTTTGGTCTAGACGTCCCAAAATGTGATATCCACATATGTAGACGCCGGGTCCTAGTAGGTTAAGTCCAGAAATGAGGCCATATACTCAGTGTCTGAAATATCCCAACGATTTAGCTGTGGGTAATTCAGTTCTACTGCGCATTCAAAGTTCAGACCTCTCAATAATATTGAAAAGTGCAATGTTCATGCAGTTTATATGCCCTACTAGTTTGCAATATTACATCAATGTGTGTCTCCAGGTTTCTATAATTTATTTGAAGAAATTAGTTAATTTTAACCTCTCAAAATTGTGAAATCTTGCACTGGGATCACACTGCAACACATCAGTAAATTCAATAAAGATCTTTGAATTCAACCTTTGTTTTGGTGTTCAAAACAAAACCTACCTGATAAACATGGGCACTAAAACATCTCTCACAAGATCCAAAAATTGCTTTAATAAAATGACATTAGAAGGCATTTTTAATCCGTTTTTTGGGTTTGGTTTTTTGGTTTTTTTTGCATTGGTTTCAATTAGAGATGGCACGATACCACTTTTTTATGTCCGATACCGATACCGATATCATAAATTTGGATATCTGCCGATACCGATATGAATTCGATATAGTGTTTTTTAATCAACAAAACTGTTTTTTTTTAAATATCTTGCTGAATTTTGTATAAGTTCATACTCAAGTTTAAAACAACAACTACACTAAAGCTATTCTGTTATACCTGTATGCAAAAAAAAATGTTTCATAGTTCAGCAATACTGATCAATCTAATAAACTTAGACCTACACCATCCTCCCTATTCTGGTATTTTAAAGAGTACTTAGCGTAAATATTACAGTTTTTCTCGATTGCTAAAACACATTTCTTGAAACTACGCCTCATATCCTCACAACAGTAAACACAAATCCATAACATCTCACTCAATTTCCGAAACATCCTATTTCCAGGTCAAAATGAAGCTCTACACCCAAAACTATTCACTCCTGCTGAAAAACCAAACTTTGCCCTCAGACATCAAACACAAGCCCTCAAAAACACACACACTACAACAGAGTTTTGCACACTGGTACAATTAATTCAAAACAATAGTTCCAAAACAAATAGGTTGCTTATGGTTCTCCCCTTCAAAACCCTTGTCACATGATAAACACTAAAGACGCAACCAATGTATGTACAGTGGCACATTGTCATTCATGTACTATACAGTACAACACACACCAGAAACATTATCCCACCTCAGCATCTTGTCTTTGGTCTGGGTCAGGCCAGAGAATCTCATCCACATCACAGGCTATATTGGCCCCAGCCAGGCAGCGGGGGTAAAATCCTCTTGCATGCCTGATCCACCCCTGGCATGCATCTACTGATATGTCTAGGCAGGCCTCTTCCATGGCCTGAAGGAGGTGAACACGGACATAAGGTTCTCGGCCATACACTTTCCACCGCCATGCCGAAAATAACTCCTCTATCGGGTTTAGAAAGGGAGAGTATGCAGGCAGAAAGATATTAGAAAACCTTGGGTTATTGGTAAACCAGTCACGAACCAGAGCAGCGCGATGGAAGCTGACGTTATCCCACACAACAACGTAGTGAGGCTGCTCTGGCTGTGCTGGTTCCCTGTAGTCCAGCTGGAACATATGTTGTCTTAAACCATCAAGAAAAGCAAGGAGAAGCATAGTGTTATAGGGTCCTAGTACGGCATGGCGGTGGAGTACCCCTCGTTGGCTGATGGCTGCGCACATAGTGACAGCCCCCCCACGCTGACCAGGGACATTTACAATAGCCCGATGGCCAATTATGTTCCTCCCCCTTTTCCTTCTTTTGGTCAGGTTAAAACCTGCCTCATCCACAAAGATTATTTCATGGGGAACAGGCCGTCCTTCAATCTCAAAGATTCTCTGCAAAACACATAACACAGTAGAGTCAATCGGTACCCTGAACCACAGTTCAAGAGTGCTGAAATGGCAGCATAAACTGCCATGCTGTGATGGTACACAATACTTTATACAGTATCAAAACTCATACCTGAACATATTCCACACGTTGGTTTTTCACTCTGTCAGAGTTTCGTTCGAAAGGGACTCGGTATGCCTGTTTCATCCGGAATTGATACTTTCGGAGGATGCGGTCAATTGTGGAGAGGCTGATGGCATTTATGCCTCGAAAAAGATGATCATCCTCAATCACTCTCCTTTGAATCTCTTGCAGGCGGATTACATTATTTGCAATTACCATGTTTACAAGTTCCCTCTCTTGCTCCTCCGACAAAAGCCTTAACCTGCCTCCACCAGGTGGTCATCTCTGTGTCCTACAAAAATAGAAGCACTCATTACTGTAACTGTCACACATTCATTTTACAGGCAAATAATGGAAACATACTGAAACTCAAGACACATAAGTTCAGTAACTTAAACGTTACTGTACAAAGCAGTCTTACTGCAAGTACACCTACCTGTTTTCCTCCCTGAAGGTTCTGATGATGGAGGCAACAGTGAAGCGACTCAAATTTGGTTGTACTCGTTGCCCAGCCTCCCTCATAGTCATCCCATGGACAAGGACATGGTGAACTAAAGTGGCTCGAATTTCATCCGAGACTGACTGTCTTCTTGCCCTTGCTCTTCCCCTTCCTTGTCGCCGTCGTTCTCCACCTCCTTCACCACGTCCTCTTTCTCCACCACGTCCTCTTCCTTTGCATCTCTTTGGATCCATTGTTTCAAACCTGAATGAGCTGACTTTGGCCCTTTTATCTATCTATCGCAGGTTCTGATTGGTGTGTGCTAAATTTTGACTCCTAGTGTTTCCACCTGGTTAATTGTGTGCTAATTGAGCTCAAGCTATGCTGACTTAAGTTAACATTATTGCATGCTAGTGCTTTCTAAATGACTACATGGTGTAAGCACTGTAAAATGTAGGGATTTGTGTGTAGAGTTTTGCAGTAACAGTTCACCAAATTTGAGTCATGTGTCAAAGCAGGGAATAGTGTTTATAGTTCAGGGAAATGGGTGAGCTTTTTGAACAGTAGCGTTACGGTTTTGAAATTTTAGTTTAGAGGCCTGGTTATAGTGTTTAAGCAATCGAGAAAAACTGTAAGCAACCTAACTAATAGGGTTCCAACTCCCAGCAACAACAAAAATAAATAAATAAAAAATAGGGAACCACCCCTCACGCTCCACCTCATGATGCTTAATCGACGTAATCAACCTTAATTTGATGCAGTGTGAAAAAAAATGCACAGAAATCAATTATTTTTCAAGAAATATTAAATAGATTCAACATCTTTCTTCAACAAAATTGCAGACTGCACAGATGGTACCTTCCCAAAGGAAAAAGTACTATAGCTTACTAGGGTATATATATTACCGTAGACTTAATAGTTACTATATACAGTAATGGACTTCTATTCCTTTTACATCAAATTAAAACTTTGGGTGTAAGATTCGGATAATTATTTATTAAAAGCTCGACATTTTAAATGAGAATAAAGAAAAGTGTGTCTTTGTGCCCCTTTTCCCTGTTCATGCCCTATCGGCCCCCCTGGCTAAACTTTGCTAGATCCGCCCCTGCACAGTTACAGCCGTCAGCTACGTAGAAAAAGATCCTTGAGTAGAAAGTAATATTAAATAAATTCTAACAACAGCTTATCAAGCTTAAACGTGCTGCTGTTGTTCAGCCGCTGGTTTCCTCTTTCTGGTGCAAAGTGGGCCAAAAGCAAACAAGAGAGACTCACGACAGAAAAGCCGATCAGCTGATCGTTAAGCAGTTTCATCATTGAAGTAGCAGCCGGAGAGCGAGAGGCAGTCGCTCCATATATCGCTTGTTAAGCTTAACGCAGGAATGCTTTACAAACATTCAGAGATGGACTTACACACTTGCTTTACTTCTCTCGGGGATAACTTTGTCGGAGATGAAATGCCGGGTTGCTAGCGAAGCTCCAAATGCTATCCAGACCACCGACAGGTCCCGCATGCCACAGCCGCTCTATCAGGTGATGCATACTGCTCCGACGTGCTAACGTTCTGAGGTGAGTTACGGCGTGTTGCAAGTTTTGTGAGGTGCTTTCGTGATATTTAATTGATCGGATTACATTTTTTATTTTTCTCCGATATCCGATCCAGTAATTTAGGTCAGTATCGGACCGATACGTAATATCGGATCGGTCCATCTCTAGTTTCAATACACTTCTTTTTAGCTGAATGTGTTTGATCCTTCTCTAATTGTCACCATTGGTGGAGTAAGAGTAACACAACTATAATTTTTTTACATTCTTTAGGTCCCTACCCTCACCTATGGCCACGAGCTGTGGGTAGTGACCGAAAGAACGAGATCGCGGATACAAGCGGCAGAAATGAGCTTCCTCCGAAGGGTGGCTGGCCTCTCCCTTAGAGATAGGGTGAGAAGTTTGGCCATCCGGGAGGGGCTCAGAGTAGAGCAGCTGCTGCTCCACATCGAAAGGAGCCAGCTGAGGTGGTTCGGGCATCTGACAAGGATGCCCCCTGGGCGCCTCCTGGGTGAGGTGTTCCAGGCATGTCCCACCGGGAGGAGGCCCCGGGGCAGACCCAGGACACGCTGGAGAGATTATATCTCTCGGCTGGCCTGGGAACGCCTTGGTATTCCCCCGAACAAGCTGGAGGAGGTGGCTGGGGAGAGGGAGGTCTGGGCCTCTTTGCTTAGGCTGCTGCCCCCGCGACCCGGCCCCGGACAAAGCGGATGAAGATGGATGGATGGTTGGATGGAGTAACACAACACCAGATATCTACTTCTCACTTGAACTACCTTCTCTTACTCACTTGGTAGACATTCCCATTTCTATGCTTGTTTGCATCGCATTTATAAATATTAACGATAATATTCCTGGAAACGACACAGTTCACAGTGGGATCGTTCTGACCCTACAGAGGCTCTACATGTAAAATCATGGCGTCAATAAGCAGACCTTTTTAAAAGCACTAAAGAAAAAATAATAATTTTTCTTTTTTTTGCCCGGAGGGTTAAGAGGTTTAATGAACTGGTGGGCTTGCAGGATTTTCACTGCTGTAAACATAGTAATCATAGTTTCACTTGTGATACATTTTTAATTTGGAAGCTCTCAAATGGAAAACCGCATTGACCTCAACATACCAGCCAATTAAATAATGCACTCTAAGGTACTCACACACTGAACATCTTTCAAGTAAAAACTAGAGCACGGATGAATCTCCATCAGGTTTGGTAATTAAAAACTGAGTTTATGATTGATCGAGTGATGCATTTGCAATATATGTACAAAACACACAATGGAGGTATAGTTGTAAATATTAGTGTTACAAAAATTGTAGAGCAACTTTATTTCACCTGGAGATACCCCTACACATACCTACACCTTACCTGAAGGTAACCTTTAATCACTTTTTTTAGGGAGAAGCAATTGCAAGGAATGTGTTGAGGATTTATTTTTTCGCTTCAAGTGACAGCATAAATTAATGATGTACAAGTACATTCTAAATATGTTCACATTTAATGAGCTAGCCCTTTGCAAAGCTGACAAACAGTATGAGATATCTCAGGAAAATCAAAGAGAGACATTTGCATGGCCTTAACCATCTTGGTACTTTGGTGTGGTGCCACAGGTTATTGGTAGTTTCTTTATTAGGATTAGTTCATTATTAGGACCACTGGTTCAGATGAAATCAGCATTTTGGAATCTTGAACCAGTGTTCCTGCAATCCAGTCTTAATGAGTCAAAGCACAATTCAAAATACAAGGAAAGGTTGCAAGTGTTTACCATCTAGTGAGGAGCTGGGCAAGTCTGTTTGATGCCTGTGGTCTAGACAGGCCAGTGCCCACTATCTGATAAGTCCAAATCTAATACTGTTTAAATTTTTGCATGATCTTCTGTAATATACTGTAATTTATGTAATTTCCTCTTCAGATCCAGTTATAATCACAGCTTTATTCTGTCCTAACTTTTCCTATCGTTTCGTAATATTTTATCAAGGGACATGTTGCACATCTCTATAATGTACCCTTGTATCCTAAAACTTTTGTCTGAATGTATTCTTGTTTTACTCTTCAAAATACTTCTTTAATTTATTTTTAAAGGATGTTGATGACCTTCCATTTAGAATTGTCAGGGTTTTAAATACAGGACACAGAAAAACCAAGGAAGGATAAACCAGATACCACTTTTATTGAAAGTTTTTTTTTTTTTTTTATGAAAGTAAAACAAAAGAAAAAGTAAAAATTATAGCTTTGATCTAATTAAGGCTGAAAAAGCTAACATAAACCGGGTATAAAACACAAGTGCGCTAAGTTGGAAGTACAAAATCTTGTGGCTGGGGACAATATAGTTATATTAAGAGAGTTAACCAGCTGTAATGTGTTGCAATTATTAACCTAACTGGTTGAATCCAAGTTAAATTTAACTTTTGTGCAGGTGCTATCTATTTAAATGGATTTAAGATCTACCAATGTGGGAAATCCCTTTAGGGTTGTGTCAGGAAAGGCACTGGTTGTCAAAGTCTGCCATATCGAACATGCAGTGCTAACCAAAGTGGCAATCGCTTGTGAATAAAAGAAACGGCCAAAAGTAGGTTTCTAGTGTGGGTCAAAACAAGGAAAATGGTTTTTATTGGGAATCTTGACACTGTGAAGCTGTACATGTCATGTCTGTGTGTATTTTTTATGGGGCAGTGGTGACAGACTTCAAGGGAGGCCTTGACATTGTCATGGGAACTGCCTGTGTTCACTCCACATTTCCCCAATTTCCCACAGAGATAGGCAGCTAATGGTCTGAAATAGTAAAACCAGTGTAGGAGTGATCATATGTTGTGCACATAAGGAACAGAGGTCATTCAGAGGTCAGATGGTGCCTTGAAAAGTTATGCCTTGAAACAGATCAAATCTGATATAGGGTGGCAGAGGTGCAGTGGTTAGAAATGTCATCTCATAGCAAGGTGGTACCTTGTTCAAACCCCATCTGGGCTTCTTCTACTGTCCAAAGATATGTGTGTTAGCTTAATTTGTGAATTTCTAAACTGGCTATAAATGTCAGGTGGATAATATGCTGTATGAAACTATAATGTGGCTTGCACTTAAAAGCACTTTAAGTGGTCATTAAGACTAGAAAACCACTATATTACTATAAATACATTAAGCACTTGCCTTGTAATAAGATAACCTAAATGTAAGGCACTGGATTTATCCTGAGCTAGCTTATATTATTAAATTAGAGATCAGAACAGTTGGGTTGGATTATCATAGCACCTGAGGTGCTATTTCAGTGAGTGTGGGAAACACCTGTACAAATCGTACACATTAAATTTCCTTCCACTGCTTTGAATGTACAGACTAGTTTGTAATGACTTTTTCCATTTTGTTTTTGTGTTTTTCTAATTCTAAGTGTTAACTAATGTTAAGTAAACATTGGTACTACATGGATGGATACATAGAGTGAGGACAGTGTTTCATGATTAAGAATTAATATATAATAAATTCCAACAGTTTCAGAATCTTCTTGCCATTTTCACCTTCAGTAAATACAGTGCAATTAAATCATTATTACTGTTATGTAACAGTGCATTATATTGGGTAGTAATAGATATTTTTTCTCTAAGAATGAGTGCTATACGATTTTAAATAATGCACTGTGAACTGCTCAAATATAAACTCTGCCTACTCTCTGAAACAGTATTACAGTTTTTTCTGATTGCTTAAGCACATTTTTTGTAACTATTGGCTATTTTTGAAAAACTCTACACACAAATAAGAAAACCTGTCACCCAATAATCAAAACATTGTAGTTCTCTTGCAAAAGCGAACACAGCTAGATTAACGCTTCACACCTTCGTAAAAATGGTGTTTCCGTATCAAACAGTACACACAAGCCATCATCTACGAAGCACACAATGCGCCAACTGCACACTGATGGTATGAATACAAAACACATCTGGCTTTTGCTTTCTCTGTGCACAAGGTAGGCTATGTCAGTTTGAGCTCATACTTTTGGCATAGGTCCATAAACATAGAGGGATCCAAACTTCAAGTACTGGTGTTTATTCACACACATCAAAACAAACACAAGTGTTTATTTCCAAGTCAAAACGAAATAGTAATTTCACTGAGGAAAGAAAAGAAATCAGTCTACATCGCGTCATCTCTCTGGATCTGGCCACAAAATTTTGTCTACATCACATGCAATGTGCAATCCTCCTTGTCCTTGTCGTCCTCTTCGTCCTACTTCTTCACCTCCACGTCCTCCTTGGTCTCCTCTACTTCTCACTCTTCCTGCTTCCTCCATTGTACTCCACACACAGAGCTTACCTGTATTATAGTGCTTGGGCTGATTGCAAAGTGAACTAATTATCTAAAAAAGTTTTCACATGTGGCAGTGTGCCAGACAGTTGGCAAAATAGTGTAAATAATAGCCATAAATGTGTAGGGTTTTGCTAGGAGTGCGTTGATCATTTGGAAATTGAGTGTAAAGCAGTGAGTTGTGTTTACAGTTCTGCAAAAAGAGTGCTGTGCAGTGGATTGTAGCTACAGGTTTGCAAAGTGTGTGTTACAAAATGGCAAACTGAGTGCAAAGCAGTGTTTGTGCTTTTAGTTTTGCATACTCAGTGAGTGGTTTTGCTATAAGTATTAATAGTTTTAGAAATTGTGCTATAAGAATCACAGTTAGGGTTTAAGCATTCAGAAAAAACTGTAACAATCAATCACCATTTATTAATGTTGATAGACTATTTATACATTCTAAATATATCTGTAGTTTAAAGTTAAAATAGTATGGTTCAGGTCAAAATTGGCCCAAACCATACAATGAAGGCATGGAATATGAGGATTAACCATGGATATTAAGCAATCTCTCTAAAAGGTGAATTCCTGCCCATTTCTCTGTGTGTGACGAGTTGAGAAAGGTGTGCTAAGAACTAATTAGTGGGGAAAATAAAGGCAGAGCAGCATGAACTAAAATTAATGGCTGAACTAACAATAACAGCAAAACTATGACAGTGGTGGTAATTACCACCCTTGTAAATGTCTTTTGGGTGCTTGTGCAATTATTGTTGTCAGGTCCTCCTACTTGTCTTGCTCTTCATCAGCAAACAGACATCCTAGAAACTTTGCAGCAGGATTTTAATCATTGCTATTATCTTACTTGCATCAACAAATCTCTTTATCTTCAGATAAAGATTCTTATTTGTCTTTACAGAGAAACTCTTTTTCTATTTACTACAGGTCGGAGTACGCAATAAGGCTAATCATAATTTTGAAGTTTGATGTATTCTGCTGTCTTTTCCTGTTTGACAAGTGGGTGGATAAAGGGTAGCAGTGTTTACTTTTAACACATACAGCATCGAAATAAAATCATTGTTAAAAATCAGTGTTAAAAACAAGAATCGCTAGCAGTGCTTTGCTAAAATGTAATTTGCAGCAAAGAACCTGTCAACATGTAGAGGTAAGAAGGTCATCAGGATTTTCTTTTGCAACAACACTGGCCTTGAGGCAGAATTTCAGTCCTAACAACACTCAGCAGGTGCAAGCCTGAATGGATGACCGATTAAAATGGTGGAAGACTAAAAAACTGGAGGCTATCATGAGGTCACTGACCATATGACCTCTGCTACACAGTTTCAAACAGATCCCTTTAGAAGCAGCCTATATTTGAAGGCAACAATGCATCTGTGATGGAAAAACATCAGGGGGTAGTCGACAGCCGTCAAATCCACAAACAGTTCGGCAAAGTTTGGAGGTTTTACAGGACTTCCCTTGTGCTAGCTAGTGTGCATCCTAAACAATTGCAAACTATTTACTTTATTTTAAAAAATGGATCTGGCAAATGAAGCAGATTTATAATATCTCTTTGGATATTTTAGCTCTCCGTTTATAAGCTCTCCAATTTTTGAGGTTGGAATTTGCAGACTTATTTGTGTATTTGTGTTAAGTTGGTGAATAACTCTAAAGAAGCAACTCACTTGAAATGCAGAAGAATTTTCTTTTATACTGTACATAGAGGACAATTCCAGGATCAGCACTATGGACGCTGTAATGATCCATTGATGACTACAAGAAATCAAAAATAGTTGTTGCAACCCTTTAACTTTCTATAATGTCAAATTTATTCACTCACCGATCCAAATCGTTGAATTCAGGTGTTTCAATCACTTGTATGGCCACAGCATAATGGGATCAAGCAGCTAGGCATGCAGACTGCTTCTACCAACATTTGTGCAAGAATGGGTCACTCTAGGAAGGTCAGTGAATTCCAGCATGGTAGCATGATAGGTTGCCACCAGTGCAGCAAGTCCAGTCATCAGATTTCCTCAGTATTAAATATTTCACAGTCAGCTGTTTGGGAAGCTATTGGGAACAACAGCCACTTAGCCACGAAGTGGTAGGCCACATAAAAACACAGGGCAGGGTCAGTGGATGCTGAGGCACTCAGTGGGCAGAGGCTGCAGTCAGTTGCTACAGTCCTGCCAACTTCTGGTGTCCATCAGATTAGCTAAAGTAGAGTGTGTAGAGAGCTTCATGGAAAAGTTTTTCATGGCCGAGCAAGCTTCACCAAATGCAATGCAAAGTGCAATACAGTGGGGCAAAAAAGTATTTAGTCAGCCACCGATTGTGCAAGTTCCCCCACCTAAAATGATGACAGAGGTCAGTAATTTGCACCAGAGGTACACTTCAACTGTGAGAGACAGAATGTGAAAAAAAAAATCCATGAATCCACATGGTAGGATTTGTAAATGTCACAGGGTGGAAAGGGACAAGTCATCTAAGTTTTTCTACTATGCATGTTTTGCTGCGTTTTACCTTTTTAATATTTTAATATTGTACACTGGTTTATTTTTATGAGTTTTACTGCATGTTTTAATGGTATTTATTTGATGACTTGTCCTGGAAAGACTCCGCCCCTACCTGATAATAGACTGTTCACACCTGCGAGAGATCCCAGAGAGGCCAATAAGAGGGCCTGGCAGACCAAAGGAAGCAGTTCGACCGAGAGGCTAGAATGACGGCCAGGAGTAAGTGGTGCCAGGCGGCGGCGGCGCCTGCAAGCCGAAGGGGCTGGTGGAGCTGGGCGTTAAGAGGACGGACAGCACCAGCGACTAGGGACGCGGAGCGAACAGGCGGACGGCAGTAGTAACGAGAGCCCAGCTTGTGCACTGCGGGAGAGCAGAGGCGGCGAGACAGCTGGTGCCGACTTGCAGTTTAAAGAAGCGGCGGGCGGAGTTGAGAGCTCTGCCCCCCCGGGGTAAGTCTTAGACTTAGCCCCTTTTATTGAATGAAAATTGCCGACAAGAATAGTGACTGCCGCTCCCTCCCTTTCTTCAGCGTACCCGGACGCGGAATGCGGGGAGGAAGGTGAGGACTCCGCTGGGTTTCCCTTTTACATCACTTCGCTGGACTTTTTTAGTTCTTTGTGACTTTTATATCGTGGCGGATGCCACTGGACTTTTAACGTTGTGTTTTATTGCTTTTTATTGTGTTATCCCTTGGCCAAGGTTGTTTTAATTTATCTTACATTTTTAACTATTTAAATATAATAAATTATATTTTTAATCTTACAGTTTAAATTGTGTGCTTTCCCCTTGGCGGCTCCACTGCTCTGCCCGTTTTTAGGAAGGTCTCCTTCCTTTTAAAAACACAAAAACAACGTGGAAATAAAATCAGCCTTTCCGCTCCGATACATAAATGGCGTTGTCGACAGGATACGGAGCCAGAGCAGTTGGGGTAGCTGGGGGAATAGCAAAGATGATGTATGTGTATTCTGGTGCCCCGGTATGTTTGAAGTTTAAAGGGTTGGACAAAAGAAGAAGATGGAGGATGGCTTGTTGGAGCCAAAGCTAAGGACCCTTGAGCAGATGAGTATGGACAGTGTGCACAAGTATAAGTGTTGGCCACACCAAGAATGAATGAAGAACGTCCAACCGAGGTTGTCATGGGAGGCCAGCTGCAGGCTTGCGGGAGGTGGGGCAGCAGTGCTTGGGATTAAGCACGAGATCCAGGTTAGGCCTGGAAGTATCCCCACGGTAGCAGCCGGGTGCAGTGTTGGACCTTATGGCTTCCAGGTAGCTATGCTACGAGGACGTGAGAGTGATTGCTCGTTGGTGGCCTTGGACTGAATGGTGCACTTTGTTATATTTTTGCTTGGGGATAGAAGACGTGAACCGGACTCAAGAAAGCTTCATGACTGGAAGCTGGGTTTTTAGCAGGGACTGCTAATCTTTCAGTGTGGGGGGATGTCACAGGGTGGAAAGGGACAAGTCATCTAAGTTTTTCTACTATGCATGTTTTGCTGCGTTTTACCTTTTTAATATTTTAATATTGTACACTGGTTTATTTTTATGAGTTTTACTGCATGTTTTAATGGTATTTATTTGATGACTTGTCCTGGAAAGACTCCGCCCCTACCTGATAATAGACTGTTCACACCTGCGAGAGATCCCAGAGAGGCCAATAAGAGGGCCTGGCAGACCAAAGGAAGCAGTTCGACCGAGAGGCTAGAATGACGGCCAGGAGTAAGTGGTGCCAGGCGGCGGCGGCGCCTGCAAGCCGAAGGGGCTGGTGGAGCTGGGCGTTAAGAGGACGGACAGCACCAGCGACTAGGGACGCGGAGCGAACAGGCGGACGGCAGTAGTAACGAGAGCCCAGCTTGTGCACTGCGGGAGAGCAGAGGCGGCGAGACAGCTGGTGCCGACTTGCAGTTTAAAGAAGCGGCGGGCGGAGTTGAGAGCTCTGCCCCCCCGGGGTAAGTCTTAGACTTAGCCCCTTTTATTGAATGAAAATTGCCGACAAGAATAGTGACTGCCGCTCCCTCCCTTTCTTCAGCGTACCTGGACGCGGAATGCGGGGAGGAAGGTGAGGACTCCGCTGGGTTTCCCTTTTACATCACTTCGCTGGACTTTTTTAGTTCTTTGTGACTTTTATATCGTGGCGGATGCCACTGGACTTTTAACGTTGTGTTTTATTGCTTTTTATTGTGTTATCCCTTGGCCAAGGTTGTTTTAATTTATCTTACATTTTTAACTATTTAAATATAATAAATTATATTTTTAATCTTACAGTTTAAATTGTGTGCTTTCCCCTTGGCGGCTCCACTGCTCTGCCCGTTTTTAGGAAGGTCTCCTTCCTTTTAAAAACACAAAAACAACGTGGAAATAAAATCAGCCTTTCCGCTCCGTTACATAAAGAATTTATTCGTAAATTAGGGTGGAAAATAAGTATTTGGTCAATAACAAAAATACAACTCAATACTTTGTAACATAACCTTTGTTGGCAATAACAGAGGTCAAACGTTTACTATAGGTCTTTACCAGGTTTGCACACACAGTAGCTGGTATTTTGGCCCATTCCTCCATGCAGATCTTCTCGAGAGCAGTGATGTTTTGGGGCTGTCGCCGAGCAACACGGACTTTCAACTCCCGCCACAGATTTTCTATGGGGTTGAGGTCTGGAGACTGGCTAGGCCACTCCAGGACTTTCAAATGCTTCTTACGGAGCCACTCCTTTGTTGCCCGGGCGGTGTGTTTTGGATCATTGTCATGTTGGAAGACCCAGCCTCGTTTCATCTTCAAAGTTCTCACTGATGGAAGGAGGTTTTGGCTCAAAATCTCACGATACATGGCCCCATTCATTCTGTCCTTAACACGGATCAGTCGTCCTGTCCCCTTGGCAGAAAAACAGCCCCATAGCATGATGTTTCCACCCCCATGCTTCACAGTAGGTATGGTGTTCTTGGGATGCAACTAGGGTTGCCAACCGTCCCTTAAAATACGGAATCGTCCCGTATTTCGAAACAAAAGTACACGTCCCGTATTGAGCTAATAAGGGACGCACTTTGTCTCGTAATACAGTGAGAATCAAAAGTAGTCTATAAATGTTTATGGAATTAACACTTTGTTTGAAAACATAATTCCCAGCCCCTCTCCTGCTTTGTGACCAATGAGCTGACAGCACACTTATGACAATTCGAGTATGACAATTCAGATTACCGCTCATCTCATTGGTCGAGGAAAGGTCGCTTGCGGAGAAAATACCGGAAGACAACAGATGACCACAACAAGAAGCATGGCCAACAGGGGAACAAACGCCGACTCTGCGGTGCAAGTCTCGGATGACAGTACACCTAAAGCTGGGCAAACACTGTGCGATTTTTTTCAGTCACGTTATTCAGCTCCTGCTCAAACTGCACGACTCGCAGGGATTAGAAGTTCGTATGTCACGATGTACTCTCACACTATACCGCCCGATGCTCTGATGCGACCTGAGTGCTCACACTGTGCCTCCATAACATGAAGGTTATAACAGAAAATCTGTCGCGCGCTCTCTCTGTCTTTCACTCACACAGACACACCACTACCATCAACTTTGCTAAATTGCTAATGAAAAACATTGATCAGGCAGCTGTGATTGAGCAGCAGTGTAGATCCAACTATTTTCACGGTTGTTGTGGTCGTGATAATTTGTGATGCCACATCGAAAAGGCTCGGATGAGCTTTCCAAAGTTCTACAAGTTGTGCCTCCATCGCTTGTGTCCAGATCACACGCTGCACAGCCGTGCTGCGCCGTCTTTTTCACCAACGTTTACGTTTGCGCGTGAGCAGTGTGAGCGCCTGTGGTGACACCCTCACGAGCGATTGATGATCGGGAGCTGGTTGTGAGGTGTTAATCACTTCTCTTTACCCCACGTATACTACACGATGCACGATGAAGGCCAAAATCGGTCCGATCACTCAAAAATCGGCTCAAAATGGGCCTAAAACCGCACAGTGTGAGCCCAGCATTAGAGCAGCAATGTTTGTTCCCCTCAGAGAAAGGGAAGAATGGGAAAAGGAAAACACCTGGCTGGAAAACGTTAATATGGGCATGTGCAGTGAATATCAGCGCTATGTGGCCAGAAGTGTGATAATATAATTTATTTTGTGTAATAAACAACTGCAAGGATAGATGATTACAACAAATTGATGACTAATACATAAAAGTAATACATAGATGAATAATGATGATGAGTTATGATGCGTAATCATGGGAACAAGCGGGTTTACAAACAGGAGCAGCTGATTAGCATTAGAAAAGCTGAAATAATACCTCAACTGAAGCCAATTGTACTAAATGCACTAAATGTGCACTGTTACAAGAATGTTTTTCTTTCTATTGTTTTCTATTATTTTAAGTTAAGCAGGACAGAGTGCTTTTAAAGAAAGATTTACTTATATTCTCAAAAGTTAAGCATGACAGGCTTCTGTTTAAGAAAGAGACCTGTTTTACTGTGTTAATGTTGTCATTTTGAGCTAAAAATAAATGGCTAAATGATCATTTGTTTCACATGTGTTCATATCACAAAGAATAGAATATGCATCTACTTAAATCAACTTCAAGTCAAATGGTTAAAAAAATAATTTCACACACAAAAAAAGAGCTAGAAAATTCACCACACTGGGAAGGGTGAAGACAACTGGGTCGCCCGGCCCTGGCCACGAGGTGTCCCTTATTTATTTTTCAGGGAGTTGGCAACCCTAGATGCAACTCAGTATTCTTCTTCCTCCAAACACGACGAGTTGAGTTTATACTAGAGATGGACCGATCCGATATTACGTATCGGTATCGGTCCGATACTGACCTAAATTACTGGATCGGATATCGGAGAAAAATAAAAAAAATGTAATCCGATCCATTAAATATCACGAAAGCACCTCACAAAACTTGCAACACGCCGTAACTCACCTCAGAACGTTAGCACGTTGGAGCAGTATGCATCACGTGATAGAGCGGCTGTGGCA
Source organism: Astatotilapia calliptera (assembly GCF_964374335.1). Lineage (NCBI taxonomy): Eukaryota > Metazoa > Chordata > Actinopteri > Cichliformes > Cichlidae > Astatotilapia > Astatotilapia calliptera. The sequence continues at coordinate 49,638,562 of NC_137428.1, forward strand.
TGCGGGACCTGTCGGTGGTCTGGATAGCATGTGGAGCTTCGCTAGCAACCCTGCATTTCATCTCCGACAAAGTTATCCCGAGAGAAGTAAAGCAAGTGTGTAAGTCCATCTCTGAATGTTTGTAAAGCATTCCTGCGTTAAGCTTAACAAGCGACTGCCTCTGGCTCTCCGGCTGCTACTTCAATCATGAAACTGCTTAATGATCAGCTGATCGGCTTTTCTGTCACGAGTCCGTCTCTCTGGTTTGTTTTTGGCCCACTTTGCACCAGAAAGAGGAAACCAGCGGCTGAACAACAGCAGCACGTTTAAGCTTGATCAGCTGTTGTTAGAATGTATTTAATATTACTTTCTACTCGAGGATCTTTTTCTACGTAGCTGACGCTGGTAACTGTGCAGGGGCGGATCTAGCAAAGTTTAGCCAGGGGGGCCGATAGGGCATTAACAGGGAAAAGGGGCACAAAGACATACTTTTCTTTCTTATTCTCATTTAAAATGTCTAGCTTTTAATAAATAATTATCTGACACCCAAAGTTTTAATTTGATGTAAAATGAATAGAAGTCAATTACTGTATATAGTAACTATTAAGTCTAATATATATACCCTAGTAAGCTATAGTACTTTTTCCTTTGGGAAGGTACCATCTGTGCAGTCTGCAATTTTGTTGAAGAAAGATGTTGAATCTATTTAATATTTCTTGAAAAATAATTGATTTCTGCGCATTTTTTTTCACACTGCATCAAATTAAGGTTGATTACGTCGATTAAGCATCATGAGGTGGAGCGTGAGGGGTGGTTCCCTATTTTTTATTTATTTATTTTTGTTGTTGCTGGGAGTTGGAACCCTATTACTTAGGTTGCTTAATATTTATGCTAAGTGCTCTTTAAAATACCAGAATAGGGAGGATGGTGTAGGTTTAAGTTTATTAGATTGATCAGTATTGCTGAACTATGAAACATTTTTTTTTGCATACAGGTATAACAGAATAGCTTTAGTGTTGTTGTTGTTTTAAACTTGAGTATGAACTTATACAAAATGCAGCAAGATATTTAAAAAACAGTTTTGTTGATTAAAAAACACTATATTGGATTCATATCGGTATCGGCAGATATCCAAATTTATGATATCGGTATCGGTATCGGACATAAAAAAGTGGTATCGTGCCATCTCTAGTTTATACCAAAAAGTTCTACTTTGGTTTCATCTGACCACATGACATTCTCCCAATCCTCTGCTGTATCATCCATGTGCTCTCTGGCAAACTTCAGACGGGCCTGGACATGCACTGGCTTCAGCAGCGGAACACGTCTGGCACTGCGGGATTTGATTCCCTGCCGTTGTAGTGTGTTACTGATGGTGACCTTTGTTACTTTGGTCCCAGCTCTCTGCAGGTCATTCACCAGGTCCCCCCGTGTGGTTCTGGGATCTTTGCTCACCGTTCTCATGATCATTTTGACCCCACGGGATGAGATCTTGCGTGGAGCCCCAGATCGAGGGAGATTATCAGTGGTCTTGTATGTCTTCCATTTTCTGATGATTGCTCCCACAGTTGATTTTTTCACACCAAGCTGCTTGCCTATTGTAGATTCACTCTTCCCAGTCTGGTGCAGGTCTACAATACTTTTCCTGGTGTCCTTCGAAAGCTCTTTGGTCTTGGCCATGGCGGAGTTTGGAGTCTGACTGTTTGAGGCTGTGGACAGGTGTCTTTTATACAGATGATGAGTTCAAACAGGTGCCATTCATACAGGTAACGAGTGGGGGACAGAAAAGCTTCTTACAGAAGACGTTACAGGTCTGTGAGAGCCAGAGATTTTCCTTGTTTGAGGTGACCAAATACTTATTTTCCACCCTAATTTACGAATAAATTCTTTACAAATCCTACCATGTGAATTCATGGATTTTTTTTTCACATTCTGTCTCTCACAGTTGAAGTGTACCTCTGGTGCAAATTACTGACCTCTGTCATCATTTTAAGTGGGGGAACTTGCACAATCGGTGGCTGACTAAATACTTTTTTGCCCCACTGTATGCCAATGCAGTGGTGTAAAGCGTGCTGCCACTGGACTCTAGAGCAGTAGAGATGTGTCTAGAGTAATCAAATACACTTCTCTGTCTCAGTCAGTGGATGAGTCTGGGTTTGGTGGTTGCTGGATGAACAGCACTTGTCTGACTGCAATGTACCAGGTGTGAAATTTGGTGGAGGGAGATCAAGGTGAGGGGTTGTTTGTCAAGGGTTGTGGTCAGCCCCTTGGTTCCCCTTAGTTTCTTAATGATTTAGCTTACCAAGACACTTTGGACAATTTCATGCTCCCAACTTGGTGAGAACAGTTTGGGGATTCTTGTTCAAACATGTGGTGCCGAAAGTCCATAAAGACGTGAATGAGCGAGTTTGGTGTGGAAGAACTTGATTGGCCAGCACAGAGTCCTGACATCAACCCGACAGAACACCTTTAGTATAATTAGAGTGGAGACTGTGAGCCAGGACCTTCTAGTCCAACGTCAGTGTCTGACCTCACAACTGTGTTTCAAAAAGAATAGTCAGAAATTCCCATAAAGACACTTCTAAACCTTGTGAAAATCCTTCCCAGAAGAGTTGAAACGGTGGATTAAAAATGGAATGTCAAATTCATGTGCGTGTGAATACAGATGAGCGAATGCTTTTGGCAATATAGTGTATTCTGCAAATGTAAAAAAAAAAAAATTTTTAAAATGGACATACACTTTTGTTTTACCACAACTTTAAACATGCACATTTTGAAGTCTAGTTCATACCAGATGCAACGATTTCTAATACTGACCCAATCTGTGTACTGGCATTTGAAGCAGAAAGATCAATAGACAGATTTAGTCTGAACTAATAAAGGGCATGATGAATTTTTGAAAGTTATTTTAATTAAATTTCCAAACGCAGATATACTTGCAATGCAACTGCTTCTCAAAGCATTTCTCAAAATAATCGCTTGCAGAAATCAGGCAGAATGTTGCCTGAGAAGCACAGAGCTCAGAAAGACTGCATCTGCATGTTAGATTCCGTCTACTCCTCTGTTCATCACCTACTCTGCATGCAGTCCTGTTTATTTATGTACATCTAAAGCCGTCAATAACATTACTTATTCTTTGAAAGCAATGGGTTGTTCGTATCTTCCTTTTCCCTCTTTGGAATTCCTGTTGTTTATACATAAACATCAACTACAAAAATGTGTCTTTTGCACATGTGCACTTACATGGTTGTGTGAACAATACATCTTAGAGAGATTCATTAACTCAGCTCAACTCATTAGCCTCCGAATGTGTTCCTTTATCAGAAGGGTTACGCTTGTGAGCCGTTTCATAAATTGTATCCACATGCGGTGATCCTTGTGGAGCAACTCAACTAAAAGAATGTCCAATTAAATTACCAGGATGCATTTCTTTCTGTATTTGATGCCAGGTCGTGCATATGCTTGGTATAAAATTATTTTAAGCTCAACATTAAAGAGAGTGTTTTGGTTTTTCTACATTTGTTCCTGCTTCTTTCATTTTTAATGATGCTATTTAAATGGAAATTCCCTATAGACTCAAATAAAAACTGTCACGATATGGACACTTAACAGAATGTCCACCAAGGCACATTGTGTACTATCACCTCTCATTATGCTGAAAATAATTCATCTATGTCTCATTGTTGTTGTGCTTTGTGTCACACCAGATAGAAAAGAAGAGCGACTGTTTGATTTGAAAGACTTCCACCTCTTGTTTTGATTCGCCCACGCTTTAAAAGTAACTCAGTGTCCAGTATGTATATATTCACTGCAAGGGAAACAGTGTGTAGGAGTAGCTTTTCTCACAGAAGCAGTCAGTGAGCTCTACGTTTTTGCAATGTCATTCAGCTTTGTTTCATTTGTTGTATGACACTGTTTTCTTAAAAGAAATAGAGTTACTGTAAACACACATAGGGGTCAAGCATCAATAATTAATATAATCTTACTAATGTTTAGCATTTTGTATTTCCCTGAATAGAGTCAAGCAACATAGTCTCCAATGTTAAAAAACCCAAGTTTACAGCAGAAATGTTTACAGCCTATAGCGTCAACATAAAATTGTACAGACAATTTATGTTGACTAACCTGTCAGTCTATATTCCAACCCTCACCTGTGGCTCAGAGTAGCGACCAAAAGAATGAGGTTGCAGATACAAGTGGCAGAAAAGAGACCCTCGAAAGGAGCTGGTCAAGGTGGTTTAGGCATCTGATTATGATGCTTTCTGAACGTACCTAGATGGGGAGCCACGGCAGATCCAGGACTCGCTGAAGAGATTATATATATCTCTTGGAAATGATTCTGTGTCCCCCCAGATGAAAATGATTTCCTATACATGTGAACAGGACTCCTTGTTATTTTCATCTGCTTCCAAAAAATAGTAAAAATAACAAAAATATTCTTTTTCTTGGGATCCAGAATTAAGTTTTCATGAAGTTTATAATCTATTTAAAGAAATTTTGTGGTGTGCCTTACACAGGTAGCTAATGCCATTGCCAGCATGTATACCTGAGGGAGATGCACATCAGGTTATTGAATGAGCTACAACACAGTGTCTCAGAAGAGTCTGCTGTTACAGCATACCTACTGCTCAGTTTTAACACAGTATAAATCCTCTGTTAGGTTTAAATATGCCTGTATATACCATTATCAGTGAAATATTCAAATGTCTTAAAGTTAGTTAAAGCATTTTGACATTGAATATCTCCTAGTGGATTCTGAATGATTCCGAAATCTGAGGAAGTCTCTTAGCTATAAACAGTGTTGGGGAGTAACGAATACATGTACCACCGTTACGTATTTAAAATACAAAATATGAGTAACTGAATTCCATTACAGTTACCGTTTAAAAAGGTGGTATTTAGAATACAGTTACTTTGTTGAAATAAATGGATTACACGGCAGTATTTTCCTGTTTCATATTGTCGCGGGTCAGGATTGTTTTGTGTGACAGCTATGTTCTGTTGTTCCAGGCGGCAGCATTATGGTTGCCAGGGTTACTATGTGCAGTGTTACCAACTCCTCAGTAAGGAAAATCGCTATTGGCTGTCCTAAAAGTCGCTAGAAGTCGCTAAATGACATCATCGCCTAATTTGCATAATTGGTCATGCTAATGTAATTGTAACCTATGCTGTTGGAGAGAGAAATAACATCGTGGAAGAGACATAGAGTGAGTAAAAAACGTCTTAAATGCTTTTAGAATTTATTTAGAACTACAAATTCAATTTCTTTTAGCGATTATTATTTTTTAATGTCACAATTCCAACCCTGCTCCTTTATCCGGGCCTGGACTGGCAAAAGTGACCTGAGATTGGCACTCTGCAGGAGTTAATTTGTGTGTGTGTGTGTTTATAAGTAGTTTTAAATCTTGTGATCCACAAAACAGCATAACAGTAAAAGAAGAACTGACTGCGTTACAGTCAGAGCAGGAGCAGCGGCTTCGCTCATGCGCGATCTATTTGCAGTTTGGACGCATAGGTGTGAACATCTTCTGCCCTGATAGCAGCTGATAACGCCTGTGAGCGCTTTGGCATGGGTGAGGTGCCCACGGCAGCACCTCTGCTTGTTGAAAGTAAAAGCGATACATGCTTTCACTTCAAAAAGTCATAAATAAGTCTCCAATAACACCAGAAAAAGTCCCCAGATTTGTCGCTAGTCGCTTTTCAGAAAAAAAGTCGCTAAGGGGATCTGAAAACTCGCTGAATATAGCGACAAAGTCATTAAGTTGGCAACACTGACTGTGTGTTTCCTGGGTGAGAGAGCGCCTTTTTGTTGTTGTTGTTGTGCTAAGCTAATAGGCAGAATGCTACAGGCATAGCCCTAAAGAATGTAGCCTCATGGGCAGTGTAGTCCGTGCTGCAGGGAGAATGGACTGCGATACCCATTATGTGTCTGTGAGCGCAAAGAGGGAGAAAAAGGCGAGTGGAAAAGTACGAGTTGTCACCGAGCAGAAACGGGAGCTGGAAGCATGTAAATATAATAATAACCACCGCAGCCAAGAAGAGTTCCTGACGAGCCCAGTTGTAAGTAAGCTATTAAGACTCGACTGTACACCGTGTTCGTGTTTTCCTCCGAAACAATAAGTTCTGTTGGAGCAGCCTTTCGACGCCTCTCTCAAAGTAAAGCTATTTTTTGGCTACAAGCCCGACACGGAACCCGCCGTATTAGCCAGAGGTCCCTTTACTACGGTACGGAGCCACGGAGCTTCAGTAATAGTAATAAATCACATTCATGTAGTTGTAAACAGCATGATAATATATCAAGTAATCCAAAGTATTCAGAATACGTTACTCTCATTGAGTAACGTAATGGAATACGTTACAGAATACATGTTGGGGCATGTATTCTGTAATCTGTAGTGGAATACATTTTAAAAGTAACCTTCCCAACACTGGCTATAAACAGTAAGTAGCTTGCTAACACAGTAGCAATGCATTTCATTACAATTTCAGAGTGTGGCGTGGGGTTAACTGCTGTGTTCTCTGGTGTGTGTATTGTGGTGTTATTTGGTCCTAGAGCACCAAGAGTATTTCTGTTGGTTTTTGTGCTCTAGGACGCAACTTCCAGGTCTAAAAAAGTGAACCTAAAGTCTTTAAACTTCAATTTTTTAATAACCAGCAGGGGGCGACTCCTTTGATTACAAGACTTTAAGTTCCATATAAGTCTCCTTTTGGCTCCCACTCTCTGTGACCTCAGTCAACACTTTCCTAAAGACTGTATGGTCTCACTTAAAGGTCTTAATAAATAACACGATGCTCATTTTATAAACGATTACAAAGGAAAATTATTATTATTATTATTATTATTATTATTATTATTATTAGTAGTAGTAGTAGTAGTAGTAGTAGTAGTAGTTATTCTCATTGACTTGACTTACAATCACTGAAGCTGTTAATCAATGAGCGTGTGGCGTCCTCAGCGTCAAAACACTGACATGACCAAGGGTCTTACCAAGGAGGCTGTGGCCTTTTTAAATATACGGTCTACTGGCTCTTATTAAATCATATTATATTTATGGTGCAATTTTATTTTCAGAAAATAAGTTTGTCTGCAGATAATATTGCATAAAATTGCTTTTCCCCTCAACTTTATCCAAACATACCAAAAAATATCTTTTAGTTTAGAAGTTTTGCGAGCTGAAAGAAACCATATATATGTAAAGATTTAACAGCTTTGCAAAGGGTTAAATGTTATTAGAAGAGGGAGAAGAAAAAAGAGGAATTAGAGTGTTGTGAAGGAAAAGAGCAATCTGATTTTGGTCAGAATGCTGCAGTCAGATATTAATGTCAGGTCCAAGGGTAATCTGGATAAATCACATCCAGACACAATCAAGATAAGGGATGCATGGTAATGCCAGGTATATAGGGAGACGCGCCGGTCTCCCTGACAACCGTGGCAGATGGTGTGTTGGGATCAACCGTGTGAGTAGCTGAACAACTGTAACAGCATGATGAGTAAGCCATGCTGAGCGTTGGAAATTTTGTTTAGCATTCAGTAACCTTCAGTGGATATCACCCCCATTCAGTAATATGTCAGCCTGACATTCAGACGCACCCTGTTGCTGCAAGAATCTCATTACCACAGTTGGATTATGCTGCCGTCTACATAATATTGTATGAAGGAGTGTGGTATTTTTTTTTATTGTCTCACGCAGCTGAACTCCTGAATTCCATATTCTTAATGTAAGACTTTTAGGTCATCTAACAGTTCTTTTTTTCCAATATTGGAGCCCAGTTTAATTAAAGGTTCAACAATTCAACATTTCAGTCAGTAAACAGTATGTGCACAGGGACTCATGTCAAAACCTTTTAAACAACAGTAAAGAAGTCTTTATTCTCAAAGCTTGGTCGTGTTCAACATAAACTTGATGGAGTTAACCAGATTTAATAGGGACAGTGGCTCCTATCCACTGGGATTCCAGCATGCAAATGTCATGTTTCTGTTTTTCAAATTTTGCTTACCAGTATCTTTGTTTTCTATCTATCTTTTATTTATTTTTTTTTATTTTTTTTAAATGCAGGCTATAGATGACTAATGAGATTTTACCCTTGACCAAGTGATTTTTAGTAAACTTGTTTTGAAAAGAAAAATCAATATGTATTGTCCTGGTCTGCTCAAACTCCATTTACCTCCACTGGGTTGATATGTAATGGTATGTTGTGAGCCTTTGCACAGATGGACCTACCCAGAAAGCTGATAAAGGGAGGCTTTATTAGAGTCCCAAATCACCTTGGTTTGTTCCTTTTAACACTCAAGTGCAAAGGTTTTAGTCTGAGGTAGCATGTCAAAGATAATCAGGATTTAAGGTTGAGCCTGAGCAAAGTGAGAAAGATTCACACGGGTCCCTCAGACTAGACAAAATGTGCTCTAAAAGAGCAAACAGAAACCTTGTGTGATTTGACGCAACCTTCAAGAAGAAGGTGTTGCTTATCTGTGCTTCCAAAAGTATTATAACCGTTTTATAATCTGACAACATTCTGAATAAGCTTTGACTGGTATAGGCACAAACAGAACTTTATTTGTTTCACATATTAAGAATATCTGGTCATCTTTCTAGATATTTCTAAGGACTTCCTTATCATATTATAATACTACCCTATAGTCCCAGCAGGTCAGCTGAATATCTTCTCTACTGATTTTACAATCTTAATAGTACATTTTAAAGCATTAGATGGCTTTGCTTCAATGTGCATCAACAACTTAGTAATATTTTATTTGCCTTGGCATTTACTTAGACTGGTAAATGTTAATCTGTTGGCTATTCAAGGGTCTCAACTACTAAATGAAGGGCTGAATTTTTCCTTCAGAGCTCCCAAACTGTAGAACAGTCTGCACATTGGGATCAGAACAGCAACTTCCAACTTCAGTTTCAGAACAGTTGGGATTCTGTGTATAATGTAAATAAAAGTAGAATGCAATGGTTTCCAAAAATATAAAATATTCAAACTTTAGTAATGTAGGATGGGGTGACTAAAGGCTGGGGAAGGAAACGGTACTAAAAAAAGAAAGGTTGGAGGAATATTTAGCAACTAATTAGATTAAATAGCAACAGGTCAGTAACATGATTGAGTATAAAAAGAATATCTCAGTGCATCAGAGCTTCTCAGAGGTAAAGAATAATGTTCATCAGTGCAAAACTGTGACAATTCTGAACATCTCATCGTCTTTAATAGTATCGTCAAACAGTTCTGAGAATTTATGGAAATCTCTGTGTCCATGGGACCAGGATGAAAATCACTATCAGATGTCAGTGTTAAAAGAATAGTGATAAACACAGCTGTCTCTGGACCAAAGGCCACCAAAAGTCTCCAGTTTTGGTGAGTGAAATTTTGATGTCTTAATGAGCTGGGCTTCTATTTAGGTCTTTTTGTGTTCTTGTGTCAGATTCTTTTCTTTCATTCTTATATTTTACAGGTTTGATTCCTATTGTAATGCAATTCCATTCTCGTAATGAAATACTGATGAGTTTAGATGGTCTACTGTTCTAGTCTGTTTTGGGTCCTCTGTCTTTATCCAGTTCCAGCTTCTATTTTGATTTAGTTATTTCCTGTGTGATTAATTCCCTCCGTATTACCCCATCTGTTCCTTCCTGTCTCATTTTTCTGTGTTTATGCTGTCGTCATCAAGTCTACCTCTCTCTTTGTCGTATCTACTGAGAGTCTTGTCTGTGGTTACTGGTTGTCTGTAGGTTGTTTCCAGTTTTAAATTCTGTCATGACTTCTTTCACTTTTACATCCTTATTTGTGATCGTCCTGATTTTTTTCACCTGTATGTTGCTGCCTTCCCTAATCAGCCCTCTGTGTATAAATATTCATGTCTTCCTCTTTGTCGTTATGAGTCCATCTGTTATACTCCATAGTCGTCCTCTGTGTCTGTGCTTCTCATGTATGTTTGTGTTTTGGTCTTGTTTTTGTCTTTTGCACTTTGGTAATGGTTCAGGTTTATCATCAGCTTTAAATAAAGGGCTCATTGTTTGTTATAGGTCTGCTTGTGTCCGGTATTTGGGTCCTGACTGTTGTAACAACCCTTATTATGGTATAGCACCACTAGGGGTTGTTGTCCTAATATTGTAGTAGTTGGAGAGTTTCCTACTGTAAGTGCAGCGGCAGCCATTACAGCTGTGAACGCTGCTCGCCGTGCATCTGTTTAGAGAGACCGTACCATTGTAACGGGCTGGTGCCAGCAACTACCTAACCCCGGAACAATGGTCAATGGTAACTTTATTGTCCCTGATGGGAAATTGATTCGCAGTATGTCAAAACAAACAACAAACATACAACCAACACATCACGTACACTCATTAAAAAATACTATAATATAATATAAGCCTGATAAAACAACCTAGATATTCCATCGAAAAAAGTGCAATGTGCAATGGCAACAACACTTACAATTTAGTGTTGTTAATTAAGATAATAGCACTAGGTACAAACGACAATTTGTGTCGCTTTGTCTTCACTGCAGTCATTTTATAACGACGACCTGATGGAAGCAGTTGAAAATCGTTAAAGAGAGGATGATCATGTACTGTGTGTACTAATAGGATAGAGCTTTGGAGACCTGGCTTGCATGATCTTGTTCTGTTAATGCTAAATAAACGTCTGTTGTTCTATTTAACTGACTGGCCGCTGGACCTACGCTGGATCTACTAGCTGCTCCTTTCTCGCCAGACAGAGTGGCGCCCGAACAGGGACCATTACACTGTAAAACCGTTTGAAACTATTTTTAGTATTTCTCTTTTTTTCTCTGGAGTACTTTGTGACTTTGTTACCGAAGTCCTATTTAAATAAATGCTTGCGATAAATCTTTTTGCTTGTTTAGCTTAGCTGTGCCTAGCTAACTTAGCATAGCTAACCCATTGAGTGAGGAAACTGTTTAACCTCCTTTAGCTTGTCCAATGTTTCTCTGCAAGTGCAAACCACTTTGCAACCCGCCTCTTCCCCAACTCCACTGTTGTCAGAGATGCCTGTTCTCTGACCTGTAATGTGGTCTTGCCATATCTAATCTAATTTAATCTGATCTAAATCACATACGCATATGAAATGGTGGTGAAGTCCCAGCAGAGCATACCCAATTGGAGATTAAACAAAGCTAGAAATAATAATCTTCTGTTGATTATAGTGGTTCAGAGTGAACTTAAGCCATCATTTTCTTATTTTAAAGGAGAAAATTTAAAAAACATGATTAACTTAATTAAACCAGATTTCTCTGAAATGAGCTGAATATGACTGAGTTCTTCATTTAACAACATCTTAACTGCAAGGCATATTTAAAAGCATCTTGTGATGAAATGCCAAGAAAGTTCTGCCATAATTTTTTAAGTATTTAAATATTTTAACTACTTTGGATGGCTGCTCGTGAGATTTCTACTACATGCTAAATAGTTGTTTTCCGTCTAGTATTGCAAATCGGCCAAGTTTACTTCCTGATGGATACTGCCAATATGGTTCATCCTGCTCTGAAGGACAAATGTGACAACCACAAACAGTCATTTCAAACACCACAGTACGCCAAGAAACAATGCAACTTCACCCAGTACTAGGAGCAATCAGTTAGTAATATCCCCACTGATTAGAGGTGTGTGTATATAATGTTGGACGTGAGGGAGAAGTTGATATAACACTCTATCAAAGATAAATAAAAGAGCCCTGGGCAAATATGCTAATGCCATTAGAAGGCAGGTTAGGGAAAGGTCTGTCTGTGCTCCCCCTTCATCTGCATAAAAATCAGCATTCCCTTCTCATCGTCTCGTGTAGAAAACATGTTGTTGCCTCCAGCCATGCCCAGGGATGAGGTGTAACATTAACGCGCGAGGAGGCCAATCTTAGTCCCATGTTCTTCCTTACTCATGCTGGGAGAGAAGACTCGGAGGTGATTTGATTGCTACATAAAGAGGATGAAGCAACACAAAGGCTCAGAGCAGAATTTTATCGATGTATATCACAGTGAACCGGAACCGGCTGAACAGCAGTAATCACTGTATGCCACAGTTGTGGATCCACTTCCATAATAATTAGAATATGTGTGACTTTACTTTTTCTTGTTACCTTTGAGGAGGTTGTTATAACTCCTACTGAGAAGAAATAAACACTTGTGTGTATTCTTGCATAAGGAGTGAGTGAGTCAGGCTCTGGTTTGTGACACGAGAACATTGTTTATCCTAATTACTCATCGGCTAGGTTGCCTAATGCCTTCGCAAACAACCGAAAACATATGCTGAATTATTCCGTTTAATACTTTTTAAAAATGTATAATCCTGAGCACAAAAAATACATAAAACGTGAATTAATACAGAGTTTTAGAAGCACTGAGAGTGCACTGAGTTTCATTTCTGCTTTGGAAGGATAAATATTCTCTTTTAGATGTGTCCGCACACACGCACACACACTTTTTCCGCTTGCTGTTTGGTTTAAAGTGCTGAGAGCAGATGATGACAGTTGGGTGCATTACACCGTGGGATGATTGTGGAGAAAAAAAAGGACAAAAAAAAAAGTGACAAGGCAACAGCCGACAGTAACATTTGTCCTCTGCAAATGTTATACTCCCCCACTGACGAAATCAGCAGCAAATAAGTCACTTTCTTTTGACCTGTAATTGCAGCACCAGTTGTTGGTCAAGAAGTGTAATTTTGGAACTGCCTGAAAAGTCCACAAAGTTTTGTCAAATAGCAGTCAGTGAGGCCTGAGGTACTGCATCTGAAGGATAAAAAGAGGACAAAATTCACAGGTATATATGTGCCAGAAGAAAAACTGGACGCTTGATTTAATGAAGAAGATGAAATGTAATCAGTGCAACTGTAGTGAGTTTGGATAATTAGTCTCCACTAGCATGTAGTATCTGTCAACTAGGGTTGAGATGCTGTAACAGAAAGACAGAAGATGGAAAAATCTATAAGTCTCATTTATTGAAAAATCATTCAACAGATTATTCAGTAGCCGTGTAATACCTCTGCTGTGGAGGTTCTGTTCTTGGTAGGGGTTTTGCACATTTGTGCGTGTCATTCAGTCTGCAAACACAACAGATCAAATTTTTTCAAATGTATCCCTCAAAATTTTCAAGGTCAACTTAATGATTTATTTCTCAAAAAAAATTTGACAAAAAAAAGTCTTTTAATTTAGAAACCATGATTCTTCCAAATCTATTGTGTATAGTCAACATACAGAAAGTACCATAAAAAGATTTAAATTGCATCACATCTGACCTCTAAATTCCCCTTTAAAGTCAATCTGAGTGTTAAAGTACTAATAATGCGATACAGAGCCATTTAAAACTATGCTTCCTACTGCCATTGCTTGTATAGACAACATATAGGCACATATAGGCACACTGAACGACACAGGAAATCATTCCTGCCTGTGGCCATCTCCCTGTACAACGCATCCACTTAACACACTGTTTGCTGCTACAACTACACGTTTCTTTTCCAACTATTTATTTATGAGTGACTTATGTATGTATGTATGTATATATATGTATATATTGTACTACTCTTAGTTAGTGTATTGTCTGTCTTGTCTTAATGTTGGTTTAAAATGGAGCACTGTAACAAAAAATAATTTCCCCCAGGGATCAATAAAGTATTCTGATTCTGATTCTGATAAGGAATGATATACAGAGATTCTCAATATCACATTACATTGAACCCCTGACCTCTTCTTCAAGGTTAAATGAGGTCAAAGTTTCATAAAACGTCTTTTATCATTAAAACTATGCTCAAAATGATGCTGACATTGTTTGTATTGGCAACATTTCGGAAATGATACCACTTTATGCGGATTCTAAATATCACATATCTTTAAAAAAGGTATTAATTATTAAGTATAAAAGCATATGAGCTGCCTACTTATATGTTATACAATAAGCTTAAGTCATTCATGCCCAGTTATTTACAAATCAATACCTATTATCTATTACCCACTCCTACATAATTTTATATGTAGGTGTGGGTAATGGATAATATAAAAAATAATATACAAAATACAACCCAGGGCCCTTAAAAGTAAACACTGCCCAGAGACTGAGCTGCCTTGGTGGAGGTTTACGCTGTCGGAGTGCTTCTTTTTACATGTTGTAATAGTTCTTATGACTTTCAAATAAACCCAATTTTAGTTGGAATTACTTTTAGCATTTCCAACATTAGGCAATATAAAAGCACTTTTACATGCACTATTTTTATTGGTAATGCAAATATGTTATTGTGCAACCGCAGTACCAACACATCACAGATCCATATAAAAAAGTATAGTGGATTTATACCAGTTTCAGTGTTGACTTACCTGCTGCCATACCAGAACAAAATGAAGTTATTGCTACAGAAGACCAGTTTCTGATAAAATATCCTTTCAACCGGTGAACCACAGACTGTCCTAACTCATTGATAAAAAAGTTCTTGGTACGAAGTTTAACCATGATCATGTCTTAACATTATATATTTATTTGTTATTTTTCCATGTGCACTGCATTTGATTTTATGTTTTGTTTTTGTTTGTTATTTATTTTACTCGTTTTTAAGGGACAAATGCAGCAGGAAGTAGCATTAGCCACAGTGAGCTGCTGTAAGCCAGTGCCAACTTTTCAGCAAGGTAACCAACTCCTGTTGGAAGCACTGAGCTCTGCTTTTAGGAATAAAACTATTTGTGCTGTGCACAGCATGAAATCCTGTCATGCAATTACACCCTCGCTCTTTGATAAAACAATGGGAGTTCATTTTGTTGCACAGTAAACAGATACGTCACTGACTCCTCAGCTGTGCTTCCGAAGGAAATGTGTAACGGAACACTTGCTATTACCAGACTATAATCTTACAAATTTTAATTTGCAGGTCACCACTTGAAGTTTTTCTAGTGTTGATAACAACACTTCAATTATTTCAAAAATCAAATGACAAGATCTGAAGACCTCAAAGGAAAGAAGCTATTCCGTTGTAAAATATGGGAAGATTATATTCAATGGGGAAAGTTCAGCAAGCTCCCTGTTGGCTTCCTGTTAAATCCAGAATTGAATTTAAAATCCTTCTCCTCACATACTGTACAGGATCTTGAATAATCAGGCCCCATCTAATCTTATAGACCTGACAGTATCATATCACCCTAACAGAGCACTTTCCTTTCAGACTGCGGGTTTACTTGTGGTCCTATAGTTATTAAAAGTAGAATGGGAGGCAGAGTCTTCGACCTTCAGGCCCCTCTGTCTCCCAAATTAGCCAGTGGAACGAGCTGGTTCCACTGGCTGATTTGGGAGACAGACACCTTCTGTACTATTATTAGGCTCAAAACTTTCCTTGTTGGCAAAGCTTATAGCTGGATGAAGTGACCCTGAACCCGCACATAGTTACCCTGCATTAGACTTGGGCTGCTGGAGGCTTCAAATGACGCATTGCGTATTTCTTCTTCATTCGGCTTTTTTACACTGTCTCTGTGCTTATGAACCACTCTGCATTTCCACAGTGTCTCTTTTGTCTCCTCATCACCAACCAGTCGTGCCAGATGACCGCACCTCTCTGAGTCTGGTTCTGCCTGAGATCTTCTTCCTGTTAAAAGGGAGTTTTTCCTTTCCGCTTTCACCAAAGGCTTGGTTATGGGAGGGTCATCTGATTGTTGGGGTTTTCTTAGTATTATTGTAGACTCTGGGGTGGAACAGTGCAATGGTAGTGTGGTGGCTGACATTGTTGCAAGAAGGTCCCATTTGGCCAGGGCCTTTCTATGTGGAGTTTGCATGCTCTACCCATATTTGCAACTGAGAACTGCATTCTCTTGAGGTACTCTGGGTTCCTCCCACAGTCCAAAGACTTGTAGTTAATAGCATTATGTTAACAAGTGATTCTAAATTGCCCATAGATGATGTGGATGTGAATGTCTCACTCTGTTAGCACTGGATGCATGGATGGATGGAAAAGGATAAAAAGGGTGCAAAAGGGTAAAAAAGTAGCAGAAATGAAATGTATAATTCTGACAACTCGGTTTGTTTGGTACACTTGATCTCAGCATCAGTTCATTCTCTCAGTTTCTATTCTTTGTTTGCTCACTTCCAAACAAATGTGTGAAAAAGAGGAAGCCACACGCGTCCCAAAAAAATAATATTAATAATAATCTGAGCTAGAATAAATGGCAGTGTCATCCCTGCAAGGTCCAGTTTTGATGTTAGTTTGTAATCCTCTGGACCAACTGTCACACCCTTTTCCCACAGAGTGCACAAACAATGCATTGAAAGGAGACGGGCCGCATGCATCTCTCTCCACAGAGGCAGTAGACATGAGTGATATTAATGGAAGCCATTAAAGAAATCTTGCACAGAAACACGACCCTTGGACGAGACACTGCGACTCGCACCGAGCAACCAAGCAGTTTTGTCTGTCGGGGAGAGAGAGGGTGGGTGAATGAGCACAACAAATTCTTGTGCCACACTAAATGTCGCCTCTCGGCTTTGCCAGGATGACCTCTGTGGCCAATTATAGGGGAGGCTAATGCTTTGGCTGACATATCTATTTGAATGGATGAGATGTTTTTCTCATTCGCTGACACAGGAGATCACATGCTTATTATCATCACAATGGTCGTATACACAAGCTTATGTAAATGCCTCCACGCGCTGTAGTGACTGTCAGGCCCGCCTCATATTAGCTTTGTGCTCGGAAGAATGGTGAGTGCCGAGAAAATAGAAGGGATAAATTCAGGGTTGCGTGGATATCAATGCCTGAGCTGTGAAGGCCACTCACCCAGATAACAAAGCCTTTTTTTCAGTATGTGTGCAATTTATTTTTTTAAATTAGGTCATCCAAAATGATTTTGAGGTCGCGCTGAGGTGCAAAGGACATTCCAGCTCTAAGGGGAGTCAACAAAGCTATCGCTTTCACATTTGTTGCTCGAGCATCAAAAGACACCAAAGCCCTGAACTGACAATGAACTGCTGCTAATGCATTCAATTCTACTATAATAAAACCAATTCCCAAAGTCCAAAATGCTAAATTCGAACACGCTCCCAATGTCATGCGGAAGGAGAGTCTCCCTGTCCCTCTCCCAGCTCGTGTCCTCCAGGCTTGCCCATCCACTTTAACCAGACTGAGAGCACCTTGTGGAGTGAAGTAGGGCAAGCACGTAGGCCCGAGGCACAGAAAGGAATGGAAATGAAGCTGCCTGGCTGCATGTTGAACTGGGTAAAGAATAAAACTGACTCGCCCACCCCCCACACAATCACCAGCCCCCCCTGCAGGAAATGACCCTTAATTATAGCCCTTCATGTTCATCTGAGCCAGCACCTGAAGAAAAGGCTCCTGTGGGGTTTCAGAGGCTCTGGCGGTGATTTCATCTGTAGGGCCATTCTTTGACTCCGTTTGTGTTGGCTGGCGGTACCCTCAGCTGCCGATTCATTGTTTCCTCAGATGAAGTGGGCTTCTTCATCGGGCCCCAATTAGCCGCACGGTGCACGGAAATGCGCATGTCACTCTGTGCGTCTGCTCCGGCGTGGTCCTTCGTTGTGAGTGTTTTGCATGGAGGCTGTGAGCTGCTGTCACTAGTCATCCCGTCTGGGGGGGTAGGGTGGGTGGTGTATGGGGAGGGAGAAGTCAACTGATTTGCCTCCTGCTCTCCTCTGTTTGATCCCACTGCTTGCTCAGCCGTGAGCTTGTTTGGTAACCTTTGACATGCAGATGATGAGACCGTATTGACAGGAGCGTACGCCATGGCAGGTGTTTACCGAGTTTGAATGTAAACAGAACACCCACACACGCACTCACAAAAAAAAGCCTCATTTATATCCATATAATTATATACAGAAGGCTGCGGTGCTTATTTGTGTGTTATTATTTTTTTCTACCTTGCTTATAGTGAAAGCTCAGGCTGTTCCTGCTTTTGCAGAGACCTGAACACAGTGTCCTTGTGTCCAAATAATCCAAATACTCCTCTGCAGGCCGCCACTTTGATTAAAGCACAATCCAAGAGCCTGCAGAGAGGCTGGAGAGAAGGGGGTGGGGGGCAGCACAGGGTTGTCAAAAGACTCGCTGCTATGCTTGCATACTCAGGCATCTATCTGTCTCTCTCTCCCACTCTTCTTGTGTGCCACTAAAGAGCCCTCAATGTCCAGCGTGCACGAGCCCGTTCCTGTTTGCCACCTTTCATTCTGTCAAGTGGCGGCCCCACTTTTTAATGACCCTCACGCTGTGTCTCTACTTCTTTGAAAAGTTCAATCCGGCTCCCCTCATACAGTGTCAGCCAGTCTCTAACTGTGATAATTGAAGCCCCTCATCTTTGGAGATGGGCTAATTTGCTGTCTTTGTAGCGTTTTGTTCTCTTCCCCTTTCATTGTATTATTCGCTCCACCTGCCATACTTCAGAATTCCTTGATGTTTCACAGCCCTCGCTGCCCTTCAGCTGGACAGCGCTGACAGTCAATTGCCACCACCACCACTGTCACCTACTGTCCCCCACTGGACTCACAAAGTACTGCATCAGCTCGCAGCCCCACTGGTATGGAGCACTTTCAATGAGAAGGAGATTAAACGTAATGGTTGATTAAGCAGTAATAGTTTGGCTTTCACTTGGTTGTAATCTTTCATGCAGTCATCTCAAAGGTTTGTCAGTACTTCCCGACTGACTACCCCGTGAGCAATTTGACTTCTCAAGGGTCTAATACCCTCGCCGTGTAACAGGTGTCATGCTCGCAACGCTTGTGATGTGTCCTAGCATCCTGGATCAACGTATTCGTATGTACTCAGCAGTTTTTGCGAGTCACAGTGGAGGAGGAAGAACGCTAAATACTGAACGAGTTTGCCTTTTCACCCTTAAAAAAAAAAAGAAATCTCTGCAGTGACTACAAAGCAGAGCCGAGATTTGTGACCGTTTTCAGTTTTTTTAAGCTCTGCAAAATTTCAGATCACAATGCACTCATTTGAATGTAACAATCTGCAGATGGCTGTGTTTGAGTTACCCACAACCACGGCGGTAATTTCTGTGTCACCACATTGAAAACGAGTGGCTCGAAATAGCTCTGACTATTTTGGATTCAGTTACCGTCAGTGAAGGGGAGGATGTGCTGCAGCTGGCAAAAAGGTTTCCGACAGTGACTACCGAGCCTCCCCGGATACGTGTTTGCACACATACACACTTGTACCGCAACACACGTACACAGACACACTTATCCTCACAACTTGGCAGGCATGCCCACAGAGCCGGCCAGGGAACGCAGGCCAGAGAATGACTTTGCTTCTCTGTGTCAGCAGCGCCCCCCTCCTCCACCTGCAGAACAGAGGTGGGGGATGAAGGAGGGTCTGCTACAATCCTTTCCTTGAGTGTTGCTAATAAGAACAGGAAGCCCAGATAAAGGGCTCTCTTTCATGGTGTACCCACAGCCATAATGAGCCCTGGCATCTGATGGATTACCCAGACTTATTTCGTAAAGGCTGCCTCATTTTTCCAGTTGCCCTCCGCTACCCTCAGCTCTCCCACTCTGTTGAACAAACCCCAGTCTTTTTAGTGCCTTATTTCTTTCGTCGCGCAGCCGTCACGTGTGCCTGGATGCTGTATCTCCCGCTCATTAATTGTTCAGCGATAAGTCTGACATGATTTCCTCGGAGCTATACAGAAAAAAGTGTGAGAACACCGGTCATTATACTCGACATAATGGCGGCCCTTTAGTCAAACTCATAATGACTGGCTATATTTTCCGCAAATCTCCATCTAAAGCAAATGCTTGCAATTGGGAGATGATTTAAATAGCTACTGGCCATATATGAGATGACAGATGTTGAGTCTTAAGGCCTCCATTCAATACAGCATTGTGAAGCACTACAGGGCGCTAAAGTGCTGATCTCAGTTCTGTGTTGGCTCTTCTCCTGCTTTCTTTGACTTTGTGTAAGCACCAAGGAGTCCTTTTAGAAAAATGTTTATTTGATTTTGTGTTCAAAATCAGTGATATGCCTCCCAGTATAGCGCTTCATTACAATTAGAGGTCGGCTCTCTGTAGACAACAATTAATTATAATGATAGTACTGTTCCCGTGAAACTTTACTCTCTTCTCTTAACTTAGAGTCCTGTGAAAAAATTAAGTAAGTAAACCTTTACTGCATCCCTTAGATAGAGGTGCTCACACTTGCATGGCTAATTGAATACACAATCTATAAGCAGAAGCTTGGATGTTGTCAGGAGTTTTCAGGTGTGTGTTGGCACAATGCCACAATTTTCCAAGGACAGGACAGCCCAGCAATGTCACCCCAAGGCCAGATCACACAATGCTCAGGCAAACTGCAAACTCTTTGAGCTATATCTCAACAGGCCTCAGTTAGCATGTTAAAAGTTAAGTTTGTGACAGTACAATTAGAAAAAGACTGAACAAGTAGAACTTGTTTGGAAGGGCTGCTTGAAGAAAACTTCTTCTTCTTTCTAAAAAGAACATGGCAGCACAGCTTAGATTTTCATCTGAACAAACCACACAATTGGGATTGGGATATTTGGGGATAATGCACAACCAGACATAGCATATTAGGACAAAGACACATATAAGCCATTAAGCACAGTGTTGGAGAATTCTAGATTCAAATGGCCGTCTGTCTGACAGCTACAGCTTGGCCAAAACTATGCAAATCTACAGCAGAATGGCTGAAAAAGACAAGAGCCAGAGCTCTACTTGATTAAAATCAGAATCAGAATCAGAATCAGAATACTTTATTGATCCCTGGGGGAAATTATTTTTTGTTACAGTGCTCCATTTTAAACCAACATTAAGACAAGACAGACAATACACTAACTAAGAATAGTACAATATATACATATATATACATACATACATACATAAGTCACTTATAAATAAATATTTGGAAAAGAAACATGTGTAGTGGTACCTTAAAAGAGACTTGCATAAACAAATGCTCCCCAAACCTCAATGATCAGAAAGAAGGCTAGCACAAAATTCCTCCAAAACATCTGAAAAATAACAGATTCATACAGAAAACACTTATGTCGTGTTATTTCTGTATGAAGGTGATTCTGCAAGCTACTCAATCATAGGGTGCACTTGGTTAATCTAAGCCAGACTGCATCATGTGAAAAGACTGACTTTTCCAAAACTGTGATATCCAGCAACACTAATGTAATCTCAAATCTGAAAACTATGAATATTTAGTTTTACCCATCTGTCTGAAATAACTCTAACTACTCATTTCATAGGGATTGCTTTACCATAATGCTGATGTTCAGCTTGTGGTTATCCTGGGCTCATGAGACAATAAACTGTATTTTCTTTACTACGCTGACCTTTTTCTGGATTTGATTAAAGATACTATTGGTAGTAAATACTTTTCTTCCTCAACAACTTACAAGAAAAAATAAATACCATTCAAATGTGCAGACCTACGACACAGCCATCATGGGGTGTATCTGGGATGATCAGGAAGAGGAGTACAGAAGTCTGGTGAGGAACTTTGTCGCATGGAGTCACACAAACCACCTGCAACTCAACACCTCAAAGACTAAGGAACTGGTTGTGGACTTCGGGAGGTCTAGAGCAGGTCCACTGCCGGTTCAGATAGAGGGGGAGGAGGTGGAGGTGGTCAACAAGTACAAGTACCTCGGGCTGTGGGTGGACAATAAACTGGACTGGTCATGCAACACAGAGCACCTGTATAAAAAAGCCCAAAGCCGACTGTACTTCCTCAGGAGGCTGAGGTCTTTTAACATCTGCAGGAAGCTCCTGAGGATGTTTTACCAGTCAGTGGTTGCTGGAGTACTTTTCTATGCTGTGGTGTGCTGGGGGAGCAGCACAGCAAAGAGGGACTCATCCAGGCTGGAGAAACTGATCAGGAGGGCTAGCTCTGTGGTCGGCATGAAGCTGGACACTCTGGTGACAGTGGCAGAGAAAAGGACATTAAAGAAACTGATGGACATTATGGACAATGCTGGGCATCCTCTGCACACGGCCATTAACAACCAGAAGAGTCTGTTCAGTGACAGGTTGCTTCTCCCAAAGACAAGAACTAACAGACTTAAAAACTCCTTTGTCCCACACGCCATCAAACTGTTTAACTCCTCTCTGGAGGGGAGAGGGAGGGGAAACAGGAGGACAAAGGAGGGGGGAACAACTAAGCTGTAGTGCCTCTTCACCTCACTGTACAATACCTTTTGTGCAATACTTTTGTAAATAGTCAACGGTGCAATAGACTCAATACTTGAAATGTGCAATTCACTTGTATTTTTATTTTTATTGCTATTTATTCTATTTATCCCCTTCGTATATTTTATTTATATTGTCTCTGTATTTATATATATATATGTGTGTGTGTGTGTGCGCGTGTGTGTGTGTGTGTGTGTGTGTGTGTATTATATATATATATATATATATATATATATATATATATATATATATATATATATATATATAATATTCTGTAACTCTGTAACTTCTGTCGGTGCTGTGCTTTTTTGGAAATCGAATTTCCCAGAGGAACCCACCCGAGGGATTAATAAAGTTCTATCTAATCTAATCTAATCTAATCTAATCTAGACCTATAATGCTGAAGGCAAGTCTAACTTGCTTTTTTCTTTCTTTCAAAAAGTACGGTATGCTAACATTTAAAGATGTAGAAATTACTCAGTACTTAAAATTACTTTTATTTTAAAGATTTGTTACCCCTTAGTGTAGTCTACTTACCTTTAAGTATTTGTAGGTAAATATAATTGTGGTTTCAAATACAATACACTGAAATTTCTTTGTATTATAGGGGAGATATATCCTTATTCACAAACTGTATTTTAAAGTGTTACGGCCTTAAAAAAGCCATTAAAATTTAATTATGTACTGCTGTCCAGAAAAAATGCTTCAAGAATAACATAATGACATCAGAGGAGTGGCAAAAAGAAGTATTAGTAGTGTAGTAAATGAAAATCAAGGAATTCAGCCATCAGCTGAATAAAACTGAATTTACTAGATGTTTTCCATATGGCTAAGACTATTCCAGGGCTGGATTTCGTTTTGTTATTGAACCCATTAATCAACTTAAGCCTTCCTTCCTGTCTAGTCCTGACAGTTTGGTTCGTTGGTTAAAAAGAGCAACAAGTTATTAGCCAGCGGTTATCTTTTCGGTCGGGTGGGAGAAACAGAAATAAGTTGACAAGAAAATATTACCATGTCATGACCTTTTAAGTTAGCCTGACAAACTTCTTGGGAAACGGTCACATATTTAAACATCCAGCAATTATTTAGTCACGTCAGCAGCCACCTGACATGGCTTCAGCCCAGCTTTCATTTTTCACCCGAGCTCTCTTTTTTGGTCTGTGCCAACTCCTGAGTGAAATAGCTGGCTCTTTAGTTTCTGAATGCTACACTGTGTTCACCACTTTGTTACTGTCTGTGTCTGCTTGCCACTTAGTCCTGGACAGGTAGTCTACAGTGGGGGTTTTTGTTTTTTTGATGAAAACAGCACCTTGCTATGGTCCCAAATTACCTTACAAGAGAAGTGAGAGCCAAACAGAGCTGTACGGTGGCTGTCTGGACAGCTAAACAACAAGCTAAAACTGTTTAGGAAGCTCAGTAAAGCTGAGTGGGAGTGTCAGGTTTGTGTGTTAACTCTCTGGGTTCAACAAATCTGACCCTGTTAACACCAACACTGGTTTTATATTGTCACTTGATACATCATTATAAAAATTAGAGCTTCTTTAAGCAGGTTCAATGACTGAATTAAGGAAGCCTGGCATTGATCTCGGTGTTCATTAGTCATTTGTTGGATCCGTCTACACAGAGAACCTTTCAGTACCTGGCAGCTTTGAACTGACTAATCTTAAAGCAAACGTCTTTTAGTCTCTGCTGAGGTTTAGACAAAGGTACTTTGGTTTAAGAGAAGTGTTAATGCAGTATTCATGAAGCACATTTCATAGGAAATAATTCTATGTTTTGCAGGTGGTTTCAAAAGGACTGCTTGGAGCATGAATCATCATCATTATTAATTCACAAGAAGCATTCTAAAAGAAAACAATTGTTTGAGATCCACTCAGCAGTCTTCTCAAAGTACCTACTTCATAGACAAAAGGCCTGTGAAGAACTGTTGACCTTTGCAAGTCTTATCTGATCAGCAGAAAGTAAAAGACCAAGGATCTTTGGACTGCATTGTGTGCAGTGTGTGTGTGTGTGTGTGTGTGTGTGTGTGTGTGTGTGTGCGTGCGTGCGTGCGTGTGTGTGTGCGGGCGGGCTATTGAAGTCAACTCTGTGTTCTCTCCCTGGTGCTTCCTGGGCCTCAGCCAAAGCCAGGGCTCTGTAATACAAGATAAAGCTCGTCTGTTACCAAGACAGGAGGAAATGGAGCTTGGCTCTTTGGAGAAGGCCACTCACAACTGTATTTACATCATCGTGGAGAAGCGCTCGGCCACACTAAACCCGCGTGTGTGCTCATCAGTGAAGTGTCGTGTCTGCACAGAGAGAGCCGTGGTTTGTTTAGAGAGCTCTCCCTATAGGCATAAACAAAAAAAGAGGGTCTGCCTTTTAATTGCAGAGGTAATTTATCGCCTGACTTGCTAATTAAATTGCATCTTCAACCAGCCAGCCTAACACGTAACTGCACAAAGCCTTGAGCGAGGCGTGGAGTGAAAGATTTCGCTGCAGGCAAGAGGAGACGGGGGAAAGAAAGAAGAGGGGATGATGCGAAGAAAGGTTGAGAAAGAGACAAAAGTGAGCCTGGTAGTGAGGTCAAAGAGATGGAGAGGGAAAAGAGAAAGAGATTAAAGCGGGGAAGAAACACATGCCCAGCCACACAGTGTTACTGATCCCACCCCTGTTGTAATGCCACAAGTTACAGAAGTCGAGTGTTCTCATGCACATGTAACATCCAATTAGTTTAACTGAAGTCATGTTCTCTGAAAAGAACTGAAACTGACTTTAGGTCAGACATTTCTGTGTGCATCTTTTATTTTTCTGATTTTAAGGTTTGTGTGCTCAAATGCCTTGCAAAGAATATGCATTTTTGGCAACACTTTATGACACAGCCGACAGCTAAGGACACAATTCACCTACAATAAAATGTAATTTATTTAAAATTATTATTTAATTATATTTACATATAAATACTCCAAGGTAGGCACAGTAGAATAAGGGGGTAACAACCCAGACTTTTACAGGAAACAAAGAAATATTTACACTTTAAGTGAATTTAAGCAGTCTGTAAGTCATTTTAAGTAGTGCACATAGTAGCACTAGTAGTAACTAAGTGTTGCATAACGTCAGATATTTTAAAAGAAATTAGAGAAATTAAGTCATTTTAAGTACTATAAAAATCATTTTAATTGCTGCATAATTTCATGGTCATTTTTGCATGGTAAGTACACAGTGTGGGCTATATTGTGGAGTAGCTTAACTTTGTCTACGTCATTTTAAGGTCACTTATGCCTGGGCATTTTGATGGTATTTATCATACTTGTTATTAATCTCTGGCTCTCTTCCACAGCATGTCTTTTATCCTGTCTTCCTTCTCTCACCCTAACCGGTCGCGGCAGATGGCCGCCCCTCCCTGAGCCTGGTTCTGCTGTTAAAAAGTTTTTGTTTCCCACTGTCGCCGAAATGAATCTTTGGTAAAATTTAAAAAAAATGGGCACTTGAATAATAAAACATCCAACATGTACATCAAAAAAAAAAAAGATGTGTGAAAGATCCACAGCAGACCCAACTACATTTCAATGCTTTTCAGCACACTTTGCTTGGTTGCTGTTCTCACACTCATGGCTGCAGCTTTTAAGCTCGCAGACACACACACTAACAGCAACAACTACAGCAGGACCCAGTACAGACTTTAAGCCGGCGAGGCGTGATAGCAGATGCCCCTCAGGTGGTTCTGCCTCCCCTGCAGCAGCATCGCAGACCACACCCCGCCACAAGATGCAAAAAGGCAAGATTAATCCACCTGATTACTTCATATGTCTCACACCCCAAAAAGGATACTTACAAAGTATGATGGGGAAATGTTGTTTGTTCTTCTCCAAAATTACATGCACATGCTTATTACTTACACTACTTAAATTTACTTACGGCTTGATTATTTCTTTGTTTCCTGTAAACACTTGACTTGTCAGCCCCGTATGCTAGTATTCTAGCTTACTTTGAGTATTACAGTTTTTGCCCGTTGCTTGAACACCATGAACCCATGCCTAGACTAAAGTAACACAAGTTGAAGCTTTTGTTACCATACCTCAAACACATGTACCCCTACCTTAAACAAAAGCGCTGCTTTGCACCCCAGTTCCAATTATGCAACACACCTACTCCTTTATGCAACACACATGGTCCTGCATGCTACACTCCATTTCATATAAGACACTTCGCTCACAAAATGAAATTTCAGGGTGCCATTCGGAAAACACATGTATCCAAAATACAAAACACATCGGGTAATTGCAACCACTCAAATACACACCTGAAGGCACTTACTTGCAAAACCGAACACCAATTAGCCAACTACAAAAAGCCCTCAGCGTAGCCATTTCAAGAACTTTGCAAGCATGGATGGAGGGAGAGCAAGAGGAAGAGGAAGAGGAAGAGGAGGAGGAGGAGGAGGAGGCCGAAGAGGCCATGCACGGACCCATATTTCTGATGAAATAAGAGCAACTTTGGTGGACCATGTCGTCAACCATGGCCTGACTATGAGGGAAGCTGGGCAGAGAGTCCACCCACATCTAAGCCGCTTCACAGTGGCATCTGTAATACGAACATTCCGACTAGAAAACAGGTCTGTCTTCATCTCACTGCCTTCTGCTCTACTCAGATGGTTTTATAGCACTGTTCTACAGTATATCACATTACCATATCAAGTGTACGGGGTGCTAATGCTCCTTTTGCAGCCAAAGTGGCTGATTCCTTATATTGAAGTACAGTGTTGTACAGTGGATGACACAGTACATACAGTAAAGTACTGTAAGAAAAATAAGCAAACCGATGACAATATGTGGTTGTATTTCTCCAGAATGACTCGAAGACCTTCTGGGGGAGGACGGCAATGCCTGTTCACACAACAGCAGGAACTTGCCGTTGTGGACCTAGTGAGGGCAGACAATGCCATCCGTCTCCACCAGCTACGACGGAAAATACTTGCAGACAGGCGAGTGTTCAGCAACATAGACCATGTGAGCATCACCACCATCAGACGCATCTTGGGTAAACACAGCATCACCATGAAGCAGCTCTACAGAGTCCCATTCGAGAGGAACAGTGACAGGGTCAAAGGACTTCGAGCTGAATATGTACGGGTACGTGTAACTGTCCCTTACATTTACAATAGAGTATTGGTGAAGTCCAGTAGCAGCTGAATATGTACCATATCAGTACCACATGGATCTATTCTGAGAGCTACACAGGTACCTGTGTGATGGGGTGAGGGTGCTGTATGTGTAGCACTGTAGTACAGTGATATGTTCCCCTTTTTTTTCAGAGAATCTTGGCCATGGATGGAGCTGCACAGCCTCATGAATACATTTTCATTGATGAAGCTGGATTCGACCTGAGCAAAACAAGACGACGGGGTCGTAATGTAATTGGCCAAAGGGCAATTGTGCACGTCCCAGGGCAGCGCGGGGGAAACATCACATTATGTGCCGCCATATGCCTTCGAGGGCTTCTGCACCATCATGCAATACTAGGTCCATACAATAGCCAACACATACTCACATTTCTAGATGCTCTCCATGATATAGTTGTACAGAACAGACCAGATCAGCCCAGGTTTGTGGTGATATGGGATAATGTCAGTTTCCATCGGGCTGCTCTGGTCCAGGCCTGGTTCTCCAACCACAATCAATTTGAAGTGGTATACTTGCCCCCTTACTCACCATTTTTGAACCCTATAGAGGAATTTTTTTCGGCTTGGAGATGGCGAGTATATGACCGCCAACCACATGCCCGCATGCCTCTTCTGCAGGCAATGGAACAGGCCTGCGGCGACATTCAGGTGACAGCAATCCATGGATGGTTTCGACATGCAAGAGGATATTTTCCCCGGTGCCCAGCGGGAGAGGACATTGCTTGCGATGTTGATGAGGTCCTGTGGCCAGACCCCAACAGACGGCGGGATCCATGAGCCCACTTATGCACAATTGTCATGGTTTTTTGTGTTTACAGTATAGTGTTTTTTCTATTGCAGTATTATTGTGTTGTTGTTGTTTTTTTGTTTTTTTTGCTTTATCTGAATTCATGGTACTGCAATGTACAATATTGAGTAGGTCTATTTGCGTTTTTGGTTGTTTGAAAATGTGTCTCCTGTAAATGTGCCTTCTGAATAAACAATGGAAATCAAGGACTGCAGTGTTTTATATAAAGAAGAGTAGTGTGTTCCCCCTGATCTGTCAGTGTTTGCATATGATGCAAGTATGTGTCATTTTGTCAACAGAGTTACATTTTGACAAAGGAATGTCAGGTTTTGACAGCAGAGTTTAGGTTTTGGGAGTAGAGTTTCAATTTGGCACAGATGTGAATGGTATATTTCCCAGTGTTGTGTCATGTGTACTTGTGTGTACAGTTTTGGCACAGAGAGCGGAGTTTTGCAAAATGTGTTCAAGCAGTGGGCAAAAACTGTAATATGTAAATATAATTACATTATAATCTCAAATAAAATACATTTAAATTCCTTAGAGGAATTGCACTCCTAGCTTGAGTGCCTAGTTGCTCCTATTAATGTTATGACATTATAATCATGAAATGAATCATGAGGAATCCCTTACAGTAACTATAGACTCTATAAATATAAATAGTCAACATGATGCAAACTGGTGTTTGCCACAACCATCACTACAGTTTTGGCTGCCATCTTTTCTTTTTCTTTTTTTCATTTTGATGAGCAGGTGGAGTGCTAATGCTAAGTTAGCAGCTATGCTGCAAACTGCAATCATAAATTATATAGGTTCAACACAACCATGCTAATCAGTGCAAACTATTAGAGTAAGAAAATACTTCTACAAACATTTGTAACTTGATTTAAAGGAGTGGCATGACAGGAATCAGCTACCAGCCCTGTCTGCATACCACTGTCAGTCTAACTTGCAAAAATCCCCTACCATACTGTTGTTAAGAAAGGCTAAAACCATTTTTGTACCAGGCCTTTAACATGCTTTTCAGTACTGTTAAGCTGGGCTTTTTAACATGGAAATCTTTGGAGCCAGCCTTAAGTGGCCCTGCCAGGAAACTACAGTTTCTGGCTCTTTTGCACTGGCTTCATTTTTGTTTTTCAGGACTGGGAGCTAGTACTTGTCATTCACACAGAGAGACTCATTACCTGATGCTGGAGCTTTTTAAACAGCAACATTTTATCCCATGTTAAGGTGCCGTTTCAAACACACGTTATTGTTAACTTGCGCATCACGATCCCGAAACAGACAAACTATGCATTCATCCATGAAGACCTGATTCCATGTCAGTGCACTGGATGTACATCAAACACTGTCACAGGCATCTCAGCAGGAGTGTGTTTAGCCACATCAGGTGCTAAGAAAACCTGTGTTCCATGTCCATCGTGTACATTAAAGGATGTGATGAATATGTGCAGCTGATCCCAAAAGAAAAGTATGTTATGTCTGTGCTGCTTGAGTACAAATGCCTGTAACACAGCAAAGTGCAGACACATGTATGACAAAAGTACACAGCTGCTGACCTTCCTCATCACGACCTGTCCATCACTGTCACACAAGGGAGGGAAGTAAGTGAGGGCCACACATTTTGGAACAGCTGTGTCAATAAAAACTGAACTATGAGAGTTCAGATTATGCAGCGAATGCAGAATGGTACACATAGCAACGCTCTATGAATGTAATCATGTCTTTGATCCAATGTGACACCCATGACTGGAAACTGTCACAGTCACAATACGCAGCTTGGTGCTGAACATATGGACAAAAAAACCCTGTTTCTCTAAGAATGTTACGCATTTATTGAACTAACACGTTTCACGCGAGTCCTTTTCAAAGGTCTCTCATATAACTAAGCTGAAAAACAATAATCAAAGGTAACACGCTGACTGAATTTTAGTAGCGGTGCTACTTCGTATTTTTTTCCAGCCTGCGTTCTTTTTTTAATGAAATGAATAAAACAAAGCACGGTGACGTGTCTTTTGCCAGTTCTTCGTTTCATGTACATTGTGTTCCAGGCAGAAGGAAAAAAAAATAAACGGTACCTCACCACCGAGCTTTTCTCTCTCTCGTACAAAATTGAAAAGCACTTCACCGTTACATGTCAGTCAGGGGAGCAGCAGTGTTCTTGTTGTAATTAAAGGCTAAGACTCTTGTTTGAATATAGTGCCTTTCACATTAACACTGCAAAAGCTTACTTGTAAAGAACGGAATGCCCTCTTTCAAAATGACAATCATACACTTAGCTTTTCACACCTTCTTTTATGATTAAATGAAGATTTTGGGCAGTTTTTTCACATCTTGCACGAGAGGTTGTGCATCTAAGTAAAGAGTATTGTATTCTTTTGTGCATAGCATCCTTTTTTTCCTAATCCAATGAGCAGCAATGCATTTAATGTGAACAGGGCTGTGAAAAAGGCAAAAGATTCCCCCAAGGTCTCTACAGTATGTGTGAGAGCAAAATGCATTCATCAGTGTTCATTCAATAACATTTTTTTACTTATTGATTTTCTTTTGTCCATTATCTGCCAGGTGGCGCAACGAAAATGATAAACGCGACATGGCCGGGGAGAAGCATTGTGTATGAATTTAGATAAGACATTTAAAGCTCGCAGCAGAAGCGTCATACATCAAGTTATTATCCACTGTCACCTCTTCTCCCCTCTTTAGCTCTTTACAAAGGGCAGTCTAGTCGCTTTGAAGCCATCATTTGAATTCTGGGTTGCTTCGCAGCAAAGGTCTTATCTGGCTTATTTCATTTGCTTCTGTGTATTTCTATGAAATGCGTGGTGCTTGAAATGCACGCGATTAAGCGAGCTGGAATAAATTTCTTATAAGTAAAGTGCAGAGATCATCTTTGTGTTAATCATCAAGGCGTGATAATTTGACATGTGTGCGCTTCAAATTTGCATGCAGATGGTTTTTACAAGATAGGTTCTGTTTATATTTCATTTATTGTGATAAAAAAAAAAGCCAATTAAATTCTCTCCAAGAAGCTCTTTTCCCCTTCCTTTCTCAGAAATGCGCTGAAGTATTGTACTGTAGCTCTTCTTATGTAGTATCTCGGCTGAACTTGTGCACTTGTTTGAAATGCAAATTGATTGCAGTGGTGATTTGCAGGGCAGCAGATTCAAATTTAAATTTTAAGAAGTGTTCTGAGCATTCAAAAGAAGATGCTACGATGCTAAATCATAATAAAAATGTGTGTTTCTATCGTTCTATCGGGAATATCATCATAACAGGTAGGTCAGGTAGGTGTACAGTTAAGAAAGAGATTGGTGGAGTCCAGTGTTAGACTTATATTTAAGTGGAAAGTGGAGGGTTTTTAAACTGCATGGACTTCTAGCTTCTTCCTTTTAAGCGGTATCCTCAAAACAGCTGAAAGATCTTATTATAAAAGAGAAAATGTAGAAGAGGTCAAAGTATAAGCTGACCTGTTGCTAAAAAGCTGTTTTTTAACGTAATAGTTTCACACTTTAAGGAATAAAAAAAAGGTTGTGTGCTAAGTGCAGAGGGTTAGTATAGCAAACGCTAACCTCACAGTCTCAAAGGTTAAAAAAAAAAAGGTCTGTCTGTCTAAAACTTACTGGTTCACATCTTTTTTTTTTAAGACAAGAAAATGATTATTTATGGCTTAAGGTTAGAATTTATAAGCTGGAACTTTCTTCATAAACAGGACTAAATGGGTCCACGGGGTACTTCTGTGAAGTGTCTCCACTGGACTAAGCTAATCACTGTCAGCTTCAGTTGTTCTTAATTTCATTGTTCTCATGACAATGACAATAAAGTTTCGGATTCTGATTGACACATGGCCATGAAAGTGGCATCTCACTTTTGGGAAGAAAATAAATAAGCGTCCCAAAAATGTTGAGCTCTTCATATGAGAGCGACTGCCCACCACTCTATGAAAGCATACTACTGTGAAGTCCATCATTTGCATCCTTTTAATAACCTTCCTGGCTCAGGTAAAATTAGCATTCCTGTAAAATGTTTTCAGAAGTTGTGAAAATAGTTCCAAGGGGAGAAAGTCAACTTTTTCTACCTTCTCTTCACGAAGGCCAGGAAATACATCCTGAAAGAGGAACAAACACGTTCTGATGAAGAGGGGTCTGGGGATGATGATAATGACAGTTTGGAGATACCTTTGTGATCATGATTGGTGCTCATGATTGCATATGATTTTTTCTTATAAGGATCTAGGTCTTTTTTCAGGTAGTTTTCCTGATTAGCTTAACGAGGGGGGAGGGAGGTGCTAATCACTGATCACCCGGTGCACCCGTTTCGGCTGCTATGAAATCCTGCCCAGCTCGCCAGCAGTGAAGGCGATAAGAAACCTCCTCATGCTCTGTTCTCAGAGTGAGGTCAACACGGGCCCACTCCCTTCCATATAAGCCATTCTTATTTTCAACATTATACCACTTTGATTCTTCAGGATAGCTACCTAAGACTAATTAGATGGTTGCATAGCAACAGGACGATGCAACAGCCCCAATGTCCTTTGAGCGCTTGGTTTCTTTCATATTAGCGATGCTCGCAGCTGTGCTTTGTGTTTGTGTATAAGAGGCAAGTGGCACTTGAGCTGCCCAATATCCTGCCACACTCACCATCACACTGAAGCATAACCAGTTATGCTGATGAGGTCATTAACTAAGCTAATGAATGCATTACTTAGCATATGTTGGCGCACTTGTTTTCAAACAACACACGGCAGCATCAATATTAACTGCATATCTTAAAGCGTGAAGGCATGAAGGAACCGCAGCACATTTATTCTCATTAATAACCAAATGTATGCAGCAAGTAGCTGAAAAATCGAAGCCAATTATCTGCCCGATGGGGCCGGCTGTGGTGCAGGGATCAACGTTATTCCGCGTGCTGTTTGTGTCCGTGTTTAAATCAATGCGCCACTCGCGCGTCTACATGTAGGCACACTTGACGGCACTGTGACTACACAGTGTTATCAGTGTGTAATGCTGGGTAACTTGCTGGGTTCCTTCATTTTATTATTCATTACCATTAAACATTAGGAAGCAAAATGCTTTTTTTTTTCAGTTTGGATGCTGTTTTTTTATTATTTCATTTAAGGCTGATTCAAAATAGAGATAAACAAAAGGAATTATACATTCTCTCCAGCATGCAGGCAGATGTCTTTTAATAGTACAGTGTCTCACGGTTTAGCGAGGACTCGTGTACTGGGGAAATTGCCTTATGGGTTAAGTACACTGGTTACACTCATTGCAGATTAATGTGCTTTAGAATTGCGGCTATTTCTGGTCTCGCTGTTTAGTCATGCATACATTTTTAGATGTTTGATCCATGGAGTTACCAGCTTGGCCAGTTATTTTCACATCACTGGCACATCATGTGTCACTACCATCCTTGACATCCTGAGGGTTAAGAGGAGCTTTGTTCATGCAATGTGGGCGCCACAGCGTTGTCACTTTCCAGGCCGGCTGGG
The DNA here is from genome assembly GCF_964374335.1 of Astatotilapia calliptera. Lineage (NCBI taxonomy): Eukaryota > Metazoa > Chordata > Actinopteri > Cichliformes > Cichlidae > Astatotilapia > Astatotilapia calliptera. The sequence goes on from NC_137428.1 coordinate 49,672,112, forward strand.
AAGAGCATATGACCGGCACACAGATGGGCCAGTGGCTGCCGGAAACCTTTCCTTTGCTTGAAATGTCTCAGGCTGGGACCAGATGATTCGGCATGGCATGACAAGTGAATAACAGCGCAGGGGACAGCTGTGATGTTGTGCCCTGAGGCCTGCTGGGATCTGAAGAGTCTTCACTTGAGAACTGATTGAACCTAGCTTGCCATTTCACAAGCATTGTTTGCTGTGCCGCTGCCCACGATGCAGTGGCCGCAGATGTTTAATTATTTGAAAAAAGAAAGAAAAAAGAAAAGAAATGAAAGAAATGGAGAAAATAACACAACAATGAAGCAGACACTGCTTGGAGCCGAACAGTCAGAAAGCAACACTTTTGTGTTCCACGTCAGCCAATTAGTGACAAACATGATTCTACATGACTGTTAGAGACCTAGACTACGAAATATCTGCTGGTAGAGTTGCCATTTTTATTGCCGGATGCTTTTGCCAACCTCGGCAATATCAGGTTCTTTTTGTGTGCCCGTTGTCATTATTATTTTAAATCCCAGAGTGGAGAGAAAAAAATACAGCCTCATATCGTAAACAACTTTTCTGGCCGTGTTGCATCGACCACTTTAGTGTAGCTTGTCAAAGTTTGGTTTGAGATGCATGGACTTTGAGTTTTTGCACTAGTGTTCAATATTCTCCTGCAGTGAAAAATTCCACTGCAGAAAACCCCAAAAATTTTGCCACAGGCAGCAGACTCTAAATAAGATGTACCCACAAGACACTTGACTTAGGGCTGTTACTCCCCTTTTTACCTGCCAGGACAAGCTCACTTTCTCAGTGTAACTGCTGCTACAGCACCTCTATGGGTACCAACAGGATAACCAACAGCTACACTAGAAATCAAGGCAGCTCTGTTTAATATAAAAACTTCTTTTTGAAATAATACCAGCAAATAGATTCTAAACGTCATAGTGTTTAAATGTTAGAGATCTCATATTGCCTGGAATTTGAAATTGTGATTGTGTGAACAAGATATTGTAAAATAAATACGTAAATAAATAAAGACTCTCTTTTCTAAACTCTAACGGGTGGCTTGATGCACCCAATCTGTGCCAAAGAACTGGGTTGGATTACCTCAGGATAATTGCAGTGAGATTACAATCAAAGTTTTAATTAGACTGCAGCTACAGTTGGTTTACTCCTGCCTGGGTGTCGATTTACGATCTGTTAATTAAGAATTAGCGCATTAGCCTTCCCTGTTTCGCTCTCCCTCTCGGAAGCACACGCTTTTATCTTGCATCTTAGCGAAGGTTTTAGTTCTGTTTCTCACACCAAAACTGTTTGAACACCCCACATTAACCCACAGAGAGAGCTGTGATTTTATCTACACCTACGTGGATGTGTACTCAAATCCACGATTAGTTACAAAGAAGAAACACAACCTTGTTATGCTTTTCAAAGGTATTTTTAATAATCTTGAACAGGTATTTTTACATGATCTATACAGTAATTATATCAGCAGTGTAATGTAATAACTTTACATGCAACTTTTTCCAAGTCTAAGTCTCAAAAGTCAAAGTCACAACACCATAAAACCTGAATAAACCCTCTAAATTTTGGAATCAGATAAAATTACTGTCATGTTCCCAGTTCTGCTCCAGTCCTGCCTGACTATATATTAATTAACTGAGTTGAGATTAAGAGTAAAGCTGATATTGTTGGACATTTTAATGAACAGCGAGTTCTGTTTTTAATACAAATGTGACAAAGTGTTCTGTTTTTAATGTCATCAAGCCTTTTCAAAGAACCTTTTTTCTTTAGACCTGTTTTGACTGTGGTGACTTGCAAAGCTTTGAAACCACTGATCTAAAAAGGGTTATCTAGACCTGACAGTCTAAATACTTATCTTTTCAAGCATGCAGCTGATTTTATTATTGAGCCTGTTACAGCTGTTTTTAATCTGAGTCCCTAGAATAATATGATCCCTAATACCTGGAAAGCAGCCTGTGTTTGCCCCTTATTAAAATTTGGGGAGCCTCGGTGATTTAAATAATTATCCCCCTGCATCCACACTTTCAATGTGGATCCAACTCTCAGTTGAAAGAGTGCTTGGTTGACAATAAGACTGTAGGTGAAACCCAGTCTGGCTTTAGACTAGGTCATAGTACCGTAACAACAAATAGGTCGGTGACAAATTATATTAATATCATTAATTCCTTGGACAGGAAGCATCTGTGCCGTCTCGGTTGCTAATCCATCAAAGGCATTTGATTCTGTAGACCAAGCTGTTGTTAGGCTCAGTGATGTTGCTTTCAGTGACGGGGCTATTGCATGGCTCAGGAGCTACTTGAACCAGCTATCTGTATTAACACTATGTTTATACAGATGGATACATGTCAACATTTCAAAAGGAATCCCCTAAAGTTGAGTTTTAGTTTGTTTTGATAATGGCTCTGTTTAATTTTCTGTTTTTTATTCATAACGTTGGGAAGCTAAAGTGGACATTTATGCAGGTGACACAATACTTTACTCCGCTGGCTTCAGTCTGGATCAGATGGTAAACGGACTGATTCTTATATAGCGCTTTTCTACTCTCTTGGAGTACTCAAAGCGCTCTATACAATATGTCACATTCACCCAATCACACAAGCACTTTCTTCTAAACTACATTTATACTCCGATGGATGAATCGGAGAGCAACGTGGGGTTAATGTCTTGATAGTACCCTTCAGAACAAGGATAAAGCAAGGATACTTGACATCCAGGAGTCAGGAAACCACTAACCTTCCGATCATTAGGTGACCTGTTCTACCTCATGAGCTACAGCCACCCACAGTTATCATTGCATCATTGCATAATGCTGCTTTCCAGAAAGCATATCCAGATCTCTTACAATTTTTTTTTTTTATTTGCTAGGCATAGACTTTATTGAAAGAGTATCAACCAACAAATTTTTAAGTATTTATGCACCTAGTAAGAGAGCACCTAGTGCATTCTTAAATTCTTCATTATGCTCACCTTTACCTTTCACATATTTACATACATGCTGCCTTCTCTGCACTTTACATTTCATAATAATATCATTTTATAATCTGGTTTCTTGTCCCTCATTAAGCTGTGCTGTTGTAAGGAGACAACAGCACTGGTATATTTGTACACCCTTTCTTATCTGTGTAAACTCCTGAAACAGCAGCTACTAATTTGCACTCCTCTGTAGGATTTCTTCTGAACTTGGTAGTGCAGACTTCTCTTTTTTTGAATGTGTTAGTCTCCCTTGGAGAGTTCAGAGCTATTATAAAGTCTTCTGCGTTTGAAGAGTGCGAGTGTTATTCATAAGCTGGACTCTATGTATTTATTCATTCTATTTTTATATTATGTTCATGTTGTGTTAACTTTGACCTGCTTTATTTCCTCTTATGTGTACTGAGTTATAATTCATTTATAATTTGTAATTTTGCAATGGTGCACCATCTTGGACAGGCCTCCCTTGCAAAAGAGAGAATAATCTTGAGGGATTTCCCAGTTAAATAAAGGCTAAATAAAATAAATAACAGTGGTTGAATTAATGTGGATCGTTTTATAAATTACAAAAGGACTAAAGACTCCTAACTGAAACCCAAATCAGAAGAAAGATTTTCATCTCATCTATTAAATACTTCTAACAAGCTCTGGTTTGTAGCTTGTTCACTTGTTTGATTAGTAAGGCTTAAGGCTTGAAATTTCTCAAGAGATTTGACTTTGAAAAACGGATCAATTTAAGACATGTAATGCTTATGCTCAACAGTAGGGGGAGGTAGCGTTCTCATGAGGGTGGTCTGTTGGGTACACGAAGAAAAATGAGACCAAGAATTAGAAAGCATAGAGCAGTTCGCTGTATAGAATCAAAGAAAATCACCTTTTGTGGATTTTAAAGACACCACGTAGAAAATATTTTCTAATTTTCGTTTCTTATGCTGTTTTTTCTCGTGCTTGTTTTGCATGGGTGGAATCAGAGACCACCCAGTTACAGTCAAATGTATAAATTTATTGCCTATTATATATATATTCAGAAAAGTCGCATTGCGCTATAAATACATTGCTTTTCTCACAACTGCCAAAAAAGCATTGATAATATGAAACATCAAATCATACGCGTAGGGAAAACCGTCTGTAGTAGGACTAAGTACATCAGGAGCTGCTTTCTGTCTATCCGGTGCGATTCTATCTGAGTGGACATTTTTATTGTTTTGATTAGGAAAATATTCTGGGCAGCTCCAGCTAGAGGGTGCGTTATCTAAGGTTAGTTTCCACACAGTGGCTTCCGTTATATCCATATAAAATATTTAGATTCCTGATGTATCAAATCACATGTCAAGGTTAAATGAAAACAAAGGCTTTCGATGACCCATCTTCATGCTAATTGATTGCTAACGCTAGCTAGGAGCACACTTCGCAATCAGCTAAGAAGTTTAATGTATTAGTGTTAGCTTGTTACTTTTGATAATTATCATTTGAATATGTCTCCCTTTTTTAGTCGATTGATTGCCATTCAGCTGACACACAGCCAAAGAGTGCAGTTTGCCTGTAGCAGCTGTTAGCTTTGCCTAGTAAGTGTATGTTAGCATCATGTAGCAGCCAGTATAGTTCGCTGTTCCTGCTGGCCAAATGGATTATTGTTTATTCATTTAATTTTAGCGATACATCAGTATAATAGCCCACATAAACATCTAGCTACAGTAAGTTAAATGTAAGTCTAATCACTATCTGGCCTAGCGTGTTACTGTTTAAACATACTGCTTCAGGGGATAGGCCGCTAATGGCTAAACGCTAATGGTTGATTATCACACAGAGAAGATCCCACATACACGTATATAAACGTCGTTACGACTGACAGAGAGCTCCTAAACCTAACAGCTTCCTGTGGTGTGTAATAATTTATAGCTACTGCTGTGTAAAATATAGGAACATCGGTTGGCCTAGGTACCTCCTTGTACCAAGGTAAAGCTGTATACTATAATAAAGGACAAAGCGCACTCTGGTATATGCCTTGTGGTGATCACATGCTGCTTGAATATGCCACCATGTAAAAAGTGAAACTATTAAACATCATATTTTATCTCACAGATTGTGATAGTGGACCATTTTATCTGGAGAAAAGAGCTTTGAGTCATGCATCATGTGCTAAGGTCCAGCAGAGGGCACTGTGGCATAGCCTTTTTCTGCTACACAGAGCATCGTTTAGTCTTTTCTGTGCTCTTTTTTTCTTCTTTGTGAGATTTTTTTTTTTAGTCAAACCCGGCGTCTTACAACCTAACCCAGAACTCCTAAAGTAAAATCAAATAAGCTTCCTTGGATGACAGACAGGGGATAAGTTTGCAGAATGACTGGATTTTATTATCACTTTTTCAGGGTCTTAAAAAAAAGTCTAAGAAAGAAAACCCTGGCTTACCCTTCTCTTCTGGGGGGGGGGGGGGGCTTTCCATAAGAGCTTTTTGAGGTAGACTGACTAATTCCTCTGTGACTTTTCCCACAGTATTTAATGGCAGAGGGCAGAAACCACATCCAGGCTAAAGAGGTGTATTTCCCATTTCAAAGGAGAGGTCAAAGGTTAAAATGCACAGTGTTGCTCCTATATTTAGAGCTCAACCTGGGCTGCAGCTGCCTGAATCAGCACAGGTTTTAATTCCGTGCTATCGCCATTCATTTGGTGTTTTTTTGCAACGATGCTTTGTAGTGTTTTCAAGTGGGTTAGAGGCTCCCAAAATATGGCGATTCCAAGTTAATCTCATTTTTTTAAGCACTGATATTCAGTGAGTGAGTGCGGTTTTATTGAGAGAGTGTTTTAGCACGTTGAGTGGTGTTCTCTTATCTCCAAATTTAAGGCAATACTGCCACACTGCTGCTGTTAAAAATAGGCTGCGTTAGTGCTTGAGAAGTGAATGTGTTGTGTTTTTCTTTTTTCATTTACTTGCTCAATTGTGATTGATAGCAGCAAGACATTTCTATTAGAGGAAATGTGGCTGGCCAAGAGACTGTTTTGCAGCCAAACCTGGGTGGAGTTTGGACAAGAAGCCGATCAGTCTCAAAATGCTTAACCCACCTTTGGGCAGCAATCTATGGCCTAGTTTTTCACCTGATCTTTAGGTTAACTAAACATTGGTCTTTTGAGATCGTATATTCATTTTTTAAAATAGTTTATTGGCTGTGTCTGCTGTGAAATGTTTTTTGTTCTAACATCTAGTGTTTTCCTCCAGATCTAATCTTCCATCGTAAGAGTCATGGATGAGCAGACAGGCTCACCTGGAGCCAATGCTGACAACAACAGCCAGAGAAACGGAGATGAGGTAAGAGGTGAACACACAGATATCGAATGATCGAAAAAAAATACATATATAAATTAATAAAAAATTCCAGTTCACACTAAAAGAAAGTCTTGCCAGTACACATCAGGGTAGAACCCCTACGTGAACCTTTAAAACATGTTTGTTTTTGTTTTCTGGCAGAAACCCCGACGTGGCAGCTGGACCAAGGGGAGGAAGAGGAAGAAGCCAATGAAGGACAGCAACGCTCCCAAGGCCCCCCTGACAGGATACGTTCGCTTCATGAACGACAGACGGGAGCAGCTACGGGCAGAGCGTCCAGACGTGCCCTTTCCAGAGATTACAAGGATGCTGGGCAACGAGTGGAGCAAGCTGCCCCCCGAGGAGAAGCAGGTCAGCAGAGAAGTTTGAGACAGGATTACACAGTGAGCCCACAGTGGTGGAGAGACATGTGTCAAAACATTTCTGTTGGCATTTCTTTCCCAGTTGTATGCGAGTCTGTTTTAAGATTACCTGCAAAAGCATTCAAAAACAAATCTCTATGTTTTCACTCACGTCCAACTATGGAGTGCAGCTTTTGAGAAAGCAGTGGAAGAACATGAAGAGAACAGAAGCAAGCAATATTCATCTGGAACATGCCAACACAGAGTAATTTTTCACTTTGCACAAAAACGACTTAGGGAAAAAGTTCCCTTAGAATCCATAGCAACCGTGTGTTTGCAGCTGACAAAGAAACTCTGACGGCCTCTAACAGATTGTATTGTCGAAGCTTGATGCCCTCAGATGCAATACAAGAACAGCAGAAACGAGCATCGTCTTATGATTGAAGCATTTGGAGTTTTGCTCTAACAGATTAACTTTTTTATTCCAGTCCCAATCTATAGATGGACCACTGAGCTTAAGATGCACATTTAAAGATCCGGCAGAACCGTAATCATTTTGGAGTCCCTTTAGCTCTCATGATCAGCTCACAAATGCTAGCAAAAGAGAAGAAAAATCCTCATTCTTAATCAAGTATTTATACTATTCAGTGTGGGAGTTTTTCTTCTTGCTATTTTTACAGAGAATATTTGAAATGTCTGGACATGTTTTGTTTTCCAAAGTTGGCAAAGAGCATGTGCAACTTTGCTGCCGATGTGTTTCACACAGAGTCGAAAGCTCAGACTGATTAGGCGGTACGCTGGGACGAGACCTCTGAATGGAGATGGTTTAATAAGCTTTTCTACTAATTATATTACAAGATGCTTTTTCTCCCTTCTGTGAATTGAGCGATTGTAGGTTATTAATATTGGAAAATTGCATTATTTTTTTTTTTTAGTTTGTTGAAAAGAATTCATACTGATTAGGAATAATTACTCCCACTCATCTCACAATCTAACCCACAATCATCCTCCATCATATTTTGCACAAATCTTATTTCCAGCCTTTGCATGTAAGTCTCCCCGGCTTTTCTCACCTTTGTTTCTCGTCTCTGCAGCGATACTTGGACGAGGCAGAGCGCGATAAGGAGCGCTACATGCGAGAGCTGGAGAAGTACCAGAAGACGGAGGCCTACAAACATTTCACCAGGAAGGTCCAGGAGAAGCAGAAGGGCAAGAGGCACAGGGGAGGTGAGATCTGGTCAGAAAACAGCAGGGTGGCTGGTTGGCATCGAATGCTGAAAATCAAAAGTTTGGCTCGTGGCCCACCATCCATTAGGGTCTGCTGTTTGAAAGCTTTTGGCAAGTGAGTTACTTCCTTTGTCTGATGATATTTGGATAATCCAGCCTTTCTTTGGTGCGCAAATCCCTTCCAGACAGGATGACTCACATAAACGTGTATCTAATGAAAATCATACCGTACAGTGAGCAGTCAGTGTGTTCTTGTGGTTCCTGTTTGTCTTTTCAAATCATTATCACACAAAATGGAAGTTTGAAAATGTTGAGTTTTGAAGGAGTCCTCGAACAGAGAACCAAATGATTATTTAGAGCTTTTCTTTGTAAAATCATATCTCATTAGAGTCGATATATATTTTTTGACCAATATAGGATTTATAAGACTGATATCAATACTGATTTTTGGCTGATATTTTTTCTTTTTTCCCACACACATACAAAGGAAAATAAAAAGATTTCCCTAACACTCCCTAGCCAAAATACGCAACATTAACACTCGTAACATGCTCCAAGTGTGTTTTTCCCGTCTCCTTTTTAAAATTTTAAATGTATTATATTTATTGGACGTTAAAAATACAAATGCAGATATACCAGTAAATGGCTAATATCAGTCGGACGCTAATTCTCATTAATACTTTTGTGATTTTCTGCTTAAGTGAATAAAAATACTAATAAGGCATACACATTAAGTCGATTGTGACAAAACAAAACTATCAAATCTTTTCTGATTAACAAAGACCCCTAACATATTTCTGCTTACAGTTTAGTAATTGAACATATTTCAGTATTTAGTAAAACATAAATCACAACAAATTCTTTGTTTGTTCCTCATTCAGCGGAAAAATCGAAAATGATACTTTGCAACTTCTTAGTTGAATTTACGATTAATCATTAGAAAATCGCGATCTCGATTCATACTTGTGTGCGATCTCATTTCCAAATGACAACGATTTAAAAAAAAAAAAAAAAGACGATGACGATTGTACCGCATTTTGATCCGGGACGTACTCTGCATGAAAACAAGCGCTCACTCTTCCTGCTCAACAAATGACAAGGGCGGAGCCTTATACCACGTGATACAGAAGCTGTGCCGTGTGATGCTAAAATTAGCAGGGAAAAAACAACGGAGAGCACGTCAGGGATGACGAGAAAGTGACAGGAGGAAGAAAATCCGTCCTGGTCAACCACCCAAACATCAATAACGGGAACCTTATACAGCGCTTCCCTATACACGTCGAACTCCCGCAGGCACAAAGAAATTACGGAGGCTATCACTTATCACCTGACCAAAGATATGGCTCCCATCAACACTGTGCAAACGAGGGATTTAGGAAAATGATCAACACCCTAGACAAACGCTACACAGTGCCGTCCCGCAACTATTTTTCTATTGTTGCGCTACCTGCTCTATACACGCAGTGTCGAGCAACGGTGGAGACGGAATTTCAAGCAGTACAACATTTTGCGGCAACAACAAAACGTGAGACATTTGTTGTTTTTATGTTTATTTATTGTTTTTATGTTCAGTCTAAACTGTTACGAAGTTGATGTGCAGTTAATAAGTGCAATAAATATTTATACTGGAAAAGAAAATCGTGAGAGAATCGTGATCTCAATTCTAAGCCAAAAAATCGTGATTCTCATTTTATGCAAAATCGTGCAGCCCTAGTTGAGCTCATGAGTAACAGTTCAAGGTAAGGCCCTAGAGGCCGTTGCTTTGCTTGCTCGACATAAGGGCGGCATTACCTCTCCTTCAGCTCTCTCCTTTTAAATCCCAGAAATGTTAACGACACAAACAGCTGTGCTCTTGAAAAAAAAATACGAGAACGTGATCTGAACTTGATGCCCTGCTTTGTTCCCGATGATTCACAATACAAAGTGCACTGAGAGGATTTATTCTGTCCTTACTTGAACTACTTTTGTTCACTCTGTCAGTTTGTGTTGTGGTAAAGACACACCTCTCCAGATAAATGAATCATTGGCTGTCCTCTTTGCTTCTTTCCTTCCACTCCAGATGTCGGACACCAGGTAGCCAACGAGGCCCTTCACGAGGTCAGTGACTCTCTGCTCGTTCACACGTACTCTGACTCTATCTTTTAAAACACTTCAAACACAAAGTTAATAATGAGATAAGATCACTCATTATGTTGAGGGGGATATCATTGTCGAGTAAAGAGGAAGACATGAGCACTTTATGTACTTAGTCAGCATTTTAGCAGTTGTAAAGAAAACAGAAGAAATGTTGGGGTCATGGTGTATTTACAGCAAAACGAAGCAAATGTGGCATTTTGTGAATCACATCTATATTGGTGCTAATGTAATTTTTCCATCATGGTCTCTTTATTAGTATTTATGAGGAAGCTGTAATAGCATGAAATGAAAGAGAATTAGTCATTAGTTGAAAGTTTTCTTAATATGTGTGTGTTTTCTGGCTTTTGTCACCCAGCAAACTTCTTGGGTTGTTTGCCCTCATCTTGCTCTGTGTGTTAAGTGCCTATTGTTGCGTGACTAAAGCGGGCTTAATCCTCTTTGGTGCTGTGTTTTTTTTGATCCAAACGCTTGCCTTGTACTAACTGTGTAATTCGTTTTTATTAAGTTCTCCGTGTGTTTAAGAGGTTTCCTTTGTAAGTCTTTCAGCACACTCTGAAGGGTTACAGCCAAGGTGACTTGACTTGGAATCACAGATTCCTGAGGGAATACCAGTGTTTTGAATTTAATGAGGATTCAGCATTAATGTCATTATGTTAAGATGTGAGGAAAGATGATTCTTTTAGAGGAGGGGATTAAAGCTGTGCTGCGTCTTGCGCTTCTGTTTCAAAATGTATTTTATTGCAAATTTATTGCAAACCATTTCAGAGCCTTTGATATTGTAGAAGCACCACTGATGAGATTACGTCTACCTCCTCATTTCTTATACTGTATCACTGTATTTCCCCGGTGGCTAGGTATAAAATCAATTACCCACCCACACACAGCCCAGCTAGATAAATGACCACCTCTTTGCTGTCAGTCTGCGTGGCCAAGTGTTTTCACCGTTGAGCTTATCTCTTTCTGTCTCGCTGTCTCCGGTTATAAACAGAAGGATGCAGAAGGAAAGGACAGAACTGTGTTTGACATACCGATCTTCACAGAGGAGTTTCTAAACCACAGCAAAGGTAAAAGAGCTCCATCCCAACCTGCTGTCTTCTTAAAAATGATTATTTGTTTTTAAACTTTGTGTCCATTTGTCTAGTTTCTAAACACATTCTTCTGCTACTTTAAGGACCACCACACTTTATGGCCACTGTCCTAAAATAGCTCCGCTTGCAACTCACTGATGTCCTAAACTCTCAGAGCAAATGAAAAATTGATGTGTAGATGTATCATCTGCCCCAGAGCTCCCCCTGTGATCTACCACTGTTCTCTTTCTTCTGCATACGTTTCCCTGAACAGCACGTGAAGCTGAGCTGCGGCAGCTGCGTAAGACAAACATGGAGTATGAGGAGCGTAACGCAGCCCTGCAGAAGCACGTGGAGAGCATGCGCGGCGCTGTAGAGAGGCTCGAAGGGGACGTCATGCAGGAGAGGGGACGCAACGGGCTCCTTCACCAACACCTGGAGACCCTGCGCCAGGCTCTCAGCTCTAGCTTCTCCACTATACCCCTGCCAGGTGAGAGCACCCAGCACTATTCTGTGGATCCGGCATTCACAAAGGTGTCAAACAAAGATCGCGTTAATAAAGCTCTTTTTCCATTAGTACCTACTTGGGCCGAGTCGCCACGGATTGACTTGGATCGGCTGGTTTTCCCTCACAACCCTTGTTTGCATGCTTGTTGTCATAGCAGCGTAATTAAAATGTGACACGAACGCTACAACAAAGGTGGATGTAGTGGAGATATCAAAGATAGGCACGGCTGTGGCACTGATTCAGTCTTTGAGCACTACGGTCACCCCGGTGTGTCGGCCAGAACACCACTTAAGGCTAAATTGTCCCAGAGTACGAAAGGAGGAGGGAGCTTGAGGTTCCGTCTGAGGCACTTTATTGTCACCACTCAATTTCTGGGGCTGTAAACACAGCGGGTGTACACAAGAGTGTGTGTGTGTGTGTGTGTGTGTGTGTGTGTGTGTGTGTGTGTGTGTGGTTTCCTACAAAGGAAATAAACAAGGGAAATAACGATAAATAAAGAGAATAGACAAGTCAAATACTCAAATATAAACATAATACAACATAGTTAACATAATCAAATATAAAGATCAGATCACACTATGCAACTAAACAGTATTAGTGCGAGGTTAAGCAACCGTCAGTACACAGGAACTACTTCCGGTAGTTGTACAAAATAAAAGCGTCCCCCATCATAATCCGCTATAATGCTCTTATTGTGAAGGGCAAGCGGGACGCCATACTTCCGGTCTAACTTCGCTATTTTATTAATCCACATACCTAATTGTTCACTACAAACTCCGCCACTTCAAAGTAAACAATCACAAGCATCACATACAACATACAGAGAAGGTCTGATAACACAGGACTGACATTATGGACATACGAGCGACCGTACATGCGTCAACAAAGCTAAACCGGGGTAAGCTAACAACATAAATTAGCATATGAAATGAGGGTGATCCGACATTAAACTGCCCACCTTACTAACCGGATGATGTCACTAGAAGGTGGGCTGGCCCAAACAGACAGAAGACTGAATATTAAATGAACTTATATAAACTTATAAACACCAGTAAAACTATTCTATGAACTTTGGGGCCTTTTATACAGTGGACGTCGAACCAAATATATACCTAGTATTTAGTACCTGTTTGCATTGTTTGGAACCCCGGCCGAGCAGGTAATAAAAAAGTAGCTGGTACCTAATGGAAAACCCTGCAAAAAAACAAGATAGAAATCCACTGCTTTTATTTCTTAAATTGTGCAATTGCACTTTTGGGCTCAGTGTGATGCTGATGAATGCACATCATAAACTGGTATCGACTTAAGATCCACTAACAGTATTTCATCCCTCGACACACACGAACCAGTGTAGTAAGATATTAGTTCTACAGTCACAGTTGAAGATGGTGAGCCATACATGCACATAGACAAAGTATTTATTTATTCCTTGAGCTCCAGAATCTTCTATTAATCTACACATTTAAACACGGCTAACTCAATTTTTTTGTTTGTAGACCATATTGTAATGAGCCTGGGAATCAGGGAATTCTTTATTTTAATGTAATTTATTGTTGAAATGGAATTTGCTCCCACTGTCTTTACTCTTGTTTCATCTACATTTAAAGTCTATGCTGAGTTCACAGCTGTGATGTTTTCCTGGTTTTCTCCCACACCTGTTTGAATGTCTTTCTCACAGCAGAGACACTGAGTCTGCAAACAGCAGAAATAGTCAGAACACTCCTGGAATTATTTCCTAAGAGCTTTGCACTGAAAGTTGATTGCAAAACGCTCTCAAGTCTAGTGTCTGAGAAGCTCTACAAAGACTGTAAGGTCTCTTGAACGAGAACTTGCTCAATTCATGTTTGTAGATTTTACTATTGTTTGTTGCACCTCTGCTAGTCGCAGAAGTTGGGACAGAGCCAAATTTATGGTTTAGTATGAGGGTCGCTTTGGGGAATTGTAGGTTAGCATGTGTCTGGAAATGCAGGAATCCGTTCAGAAGCATTTTTGACATTGATAAAGTCAACAGTGTCCAGCATGACCGTGTCGTATGAGTCGTCCTACTACGATGTGATTAATCTTGCTTGTGTTATCTATTCTTGCTTGAGAGACATATTTGGTCATATCTGTGCTTTTCTGTGAACATATTTGACCTGAAAAACACACTCTTGTGGGCCTACAGGCAGTGGCGAGACACCCACTCTTGAAACCATTGATTCCTACATGAAGAAGCTCCATAGCATCATTGTCAGTAACCCTCAAGAACACGAGAATCTCATCAACAATGTGAGAGAGGTGGTCAACCGCTTGGACAGGTAAGAGATACCTCCATCCTCCACTCCAATTTAGATTTTTTCTACATACTTGATGTAATTTTCACTTTACTCTCCTAGTTCATGTACAGGCCACTCTTATGCTTCTGCTTCACCACAGTTGAATGTTTTTCCTGTTTCATCTGTGAAGAATTTTAATCATGTGTTTTACTGCTGTTTGACTCAGATAATTGGATTCAAGTTCAGCTGATGCAATGGACTGACTCACAGGACATTAAACAGACGCTCCTTCCTGGTTTATGCCCTTCCTCTTTACGTCCAATCTTCTTGTTGATCTCTCATTTCAGCCGAGTTTAAAACAACTTTTGTTACTCTGCTAAAGTGATACAAGCGAGGGTAATGTAGCGTCACATATTTATTTATAATTTTTTACTTCTGTTTTTTTTGTAAACCTGTTCACACACTATTAACATAGCCATAGTTTGTTTTATAAAGTAATCAGAGAATATTTACAACACTTTTCTGTTGTTATTGCTCCTGTTCGGTCTTCACTGTCTGTTTATAGCAACCTCCAGAACAATATCTAAGTCATTATCAGATGTGTTGTCAGTGGATTTGTATTTACATGCCCAGGACATACTGTTGAAGAGACTGTCTTTCTTTCATGCTCTGTTGAGGTGAAAAATGTGCCATTCTTGTTTTCTTTTTTTCTGTGTGAAAAGTGTTTGTGTTTTCAATAAATGCATTTACATCACGTAAGCCTTCAGTTTGTTTGGAGAGGTTCGTGATATGATGGGGAATACCATATGTTTGCTCTGAAATCAGAGCTAAATACACAAGACACCATTGCCCTAGATTTCCAACTTCAAGCTTTTCAAGTATCTTTTAGCATTAGTGTAGTTTATTCTGTGGATTTAGAAAATATTCAGACCACTTACTTTTTGTACACATTGTTTAGAAATGGGGCAATCTGTATTTAATAAACCAACATGAAGCGTGAAAATGCATGTTTAGAAATATTTAAGATAAGAAAGAACTTTGTTAATCCTAATGCAAACACAAGTGTCACTGAAATCTTTCTCCTGTTTTCCAATAATATCATGAAAGTATTATCATTATAATAATATTAAGAGGCTATAGCTGCTTAAATTTTAATGCAAGTCTCTAAAAGCTCTGCATACATTATTTTGTTTACATTATTAGGTCTTGCAGTTCAGAATGAATGTAGAAAGTCTATAAACTGAATTTCTGTCTTCAGGTGTCCCACAGTCGTTTTGTGGTGTTTAAACACTATCCTTTACCCACTGTGGCATTGTGGTATATCAAGTCATTGTTGTCTTCCCTTTGCCCTCTAGGTTCAAGAGCAGTTCATCTTCTTTCAAGGGCGTTTGCATTTTTGGCTGCATTCATTCTTCAGAAAGTTACAACAGGGAAATGCCACAATAACGTGATGCTGCCACCACCATGCTTTACTGCTGGGGACTTCATTATCCAGATAAAGAGCACTGCCTGGATGTAGCTAGACTCTGCTTGGAGTTCAGTTCGGTAGAGTTTTTGTCTCAGACCTGATAATTACTGAGGCCAGAGTGCTTCTGGGAATACTCTGTGCCTTATTTAATTATATCCAACCCATTAATTCGCTACAGTTGCACACTAATCAAGTTGTAGACACATCTGTGGGATAATTAGGCAAGCAGGATGCCTCTGATCACACTTGGAGTGCTCCATCAAGGAGTGAATATGTCTCTCAGTTTTTGATTTTAGATTTTAAAATAACAAATGCAGTATTTAGAAAAAGAACTTCTTTTTGTCCTTAAATTATGATTAGTGGGCAAGTGGAAAACAGACAACAAGTCAGAGTTCTGAATAATTTTTTTGTTTACCTGCTGCATAACGCCGACTCTGTCAGATGTGAAGACACTCATTCTTTAGACGACTGTAGATGGTAAAGCAGCTGGTTTTATTACTCTGGATCTTTGACTTTGGCATTGTCTAAAAGCCTAGATTTTAGTGGGTGTACTGTACACATAAAACCAAGAAGCTAATCTGCTATAATCTACTTGGCTGGCACCTAAGCCTATTTACTTGCAGCTGATATGTGAAGTCAAAAAGATTTGGATTGCTGAAGCGAACTGAGCAGATCTGTTGTAATTTGCAGAGAGAGAGATACAATTACATTGCAATCTGCAGCACATTCACGGGCAATGGCTCACATCTGTATCGCGTTTGTGAATTTACCCTCTCATAATCATATTAAGCCGCAGGAGAAGGCTGTGCCATAAATCCTTTTTAGTAAAACACTTCTATATTGCGATTTTTATAGAAATTGAACGCAAGTGTTTCTGTTCTCTGATGATAGGCTGGCCTGGATATGAAGTCTAAAGTTGCTAAGTTAGTGCTATATTAGCTTTTGACTTTACATTGTGAGCCCTTCCTGTTTCCTTTCACTGATGCCCGTTTCCTTTTGTGACAACTGACACTTCCTCTTCATAATGTATCATAGCAGCACAGCCAACATTTTTCCAAACAGATGTCCTGTTCCCAGAGACAGTATGTCATTTCATACAGTGAACTAGTGAGCTGCTGACCACTGCATTGCAAAAGTCCAGCTCCCGGCTCCTGTACACTATACAGCACTGGTGAAGAGACCTCTGGAAACAGGTCATTGTGAAAGTCTGACATTTTACAGCCCAGAAGCCGATCAAACGCCAGCTTTTGGGGGTAATATTTACTGTTAAAGACCTTATGTTGTTTATGCACATAAGCAATCTGTACATTAACCTGACTATGACTAATGTGATGTTAGAATAAACGTGTTCACAGTGACCATGTTAAGGTACTGATGCTTAGCAGATTCTGTTTCCAGATAACATTTGCAAACTGGAATATAACCTGATCCCAGCTGATTGCAGGTTTCTACAAGTGCTAGAGGAGAATTCAGGATCGCGCAAGATAAAACAATGTTTACAAAATTTGAACCCTGAGATTTCCCAGTTGTCAAGTGAAAAGCTTGAGCTGCTGGTGGTGATAGATAAATAGACTCATGGTACCCCAAAGTTACCGTCTACCTATCCATCCATTTAACAGCAGGGTCTTCCTTTATGAGTTCTCCAGTATAGCTTTGGTCTTCTCTTCAGTCCTCTCCTTGCTGAAAACCCCCCAAAGAGATAACTCGGGAAACATCCACATTCCCACCTCACTTGGCTTCAGCTTCAGCCCTGTTGACCCACGTGTACATTCACGCCTGTTAGCGTCAACAAACATGATCAACTGATTCGCAATGCCAAATACTACGGGTGAGAAACTTTATCTTACAGAGCTCTGTTAACATTGAGATCTCATATGTTATTAGAGTTGCTTGACTTTTTAGCTTCGAGGATCACCTTTCACCTTTCATGTACATGGCATCAGTGTGTGCAGTAGGTCATAAGCTCATTTGTATAATGAGCTTAACTACAGCTTTTTTCTCTCTCTTTGATATTAGGCCAAAGCTGAAAAAACAACAAGGAAAAGGAATACACTGCAGACCTGTGATGCCTTGTTATCACGTTTTCCCTTGAGGTTCACATGTTGCCCTCTTACTTCCAAGCAGCCAGTCTGCCTTGTGTGATAACCTCTGTTTTAGGACATGACAGAATTGTTGGGACAGATAAGCAGCACTTCGGTCCCTCGTGACGTCTCTTTTTGCCCTCTTCTTGCCACGCCGTCATCACACCCAGTCTTTTGTCTTAACAGAGAAACACCCGGTGGAATACAAAACAATTAAATAAAAAAAAGTCTTCTTCCTCAGCGGGGCAGTGCCTGCATCGCTGGCCGGTATCCAGGCGGTAGAATGGTTGACATTAGGAGAGAGGAGCAGAGAGCCACTGATCCTGGACCAAAAGGAGGAGGGAGTGACTCACAGGAGAGAGGATGAGTCAGGCGTCATGTGCTGAACTGGCACTTGACGCTCTCAGTGTCCTGAATGGCTTCTGTTCCCATAATAACATGCACTATTATGGTCAGATTGAGCCTACCTTTTGTCAGTCAGTCAGGCTTGAGCTAAGCTGGTGTTGGCTTAATTACACGAGCTGGTATGCATTTATGGAAATGCTTGTATGCACTGCCTTACTTCTAATACTACTCATTATCTTTAAACGGGCTCAGATGATCAAACCGGTTCATTGGCATCACTTTTATGTTCGGCTGCTGATTTCCCAGATTGGAGATTAAGATCTTTTATTATGGTCAGCTGCAGAGCAGCTTCTTTGCAGCTGTGGTCTCGGTCGTCTTGTGCCAAAAAAAGTTGAACCGACGCATTCTGTAAGGTCTGTTTCTGATCTGCTGATGCAGATTCTCATTATGTCTGGAAGTAGGAGGTTTACAGTAACGGGGGATGGATAACACCTCAAATTTCAAAGGAAGTTTTTCTGGAGGGTTTACTTGAATAACACATTATAACGAGCAAACGTATGAGACAGAAATGTAGCAAGATAAATGGTGTCTGAGGTTCACAGCGATGATGGATGTTCTCCTGTGTGGTCTGTCAGCTTCTCTTAGTTCCATAATAGGGAAAAAAGTTGCATGTCAGTTTTCTGCTGCTTTATTATCAGGGACAGTGCACTTACTTTCAATGAGTCAGTCCAAACTTCACCGCTTTTCTTTTGCCGACCCTGACTCACATCTCCCTGTCTCTGCCTCACTCTCTCATTGAACCCGGCTCCCACTCTGATGAAATGTTCTTTGCTTACAACATAAAAAGCTGTCCAAAAAATATAGAAGTGTCTCTTTTTTTTCTTGCATTTAGACACTTTTGAGCCGCATGTGACTGCGATACCAAAATAGTTTTTGTAATTTTACAGGCTCATATTCTTCAAATTACTCAGACAAGCATGGCACTCATAGAGAAGGTCTGGGGCAACAAAGGATGAAACAATGCCGCTTCATTGTATTTATTTAATTGGAGAAGGACAAAGTGACTCTGCACGTGCAAAAAGAAGAAAATCAGAGTCATCCTTCCGCTTCCTTTTATCCATCATTCATTCATACTCACTCTCCTCCAGCCCTGGAAAGTCCTTGGCCTCGGTGCCCAGGACCTGGGCAGTAAGGAGGAGGAAACAATGCCTGGAATGTGATGAGGAAAAAAAAAACTTGAGTCATTTCCACATGTCAACTTCTGGCTCAATTCCTCCTCCTCTTCCCAAGTATGTTGCCTTCAGGTTCTCCTCTTATTCCCAAATTCTCTGGTAGAATATGTGATCTGTACTATTAAACCAAGGTTGCTGCCACCCAGGATATTATTTATGTGTTATGTTAATTGACCGTTTTTCCTCCAAGGTGAAACCGAAGCCACAGATGTTACCCCCTGTCAAAACCCTATTTCCTTTCTGTTAGGCACAAACCAAAACCCTTAATCTGTAATCTATCACACCAAAGTTTGATACTCTAACCTAAACACACACACACACACTTGGTTGCCAAGTGTACAAACTGTTAGAAAAAAATGACACATTTTTCCTTACATGTGGTTTCATATCTGTTTAGTTTTTAACACTCAGTTGGCTGTGGGGGCCTGAAGGCAGCAGGAGGAGGGGATTTCTTTTTTTCCATTGGTCACCATCCCTTAAGAGAAGCATGACGTCAACAAAAGACTCAATAACTGCACTCAACGCGTTTCAATAACTATTACACACAAACAGACATATGCACACATGTGCATACACACACGCACGCATGCACTCGGGGCGCCTTTGAATCCATCTGTTTGCCTCCTCCTTTCAAACTGTCGTTCCAAGACAGATGAGGTTTTGAATAATTAGTTTTTGATTATGAAGTATTGGAAATGAATTTGTGCTTTGAAGTGTAACGTCATAATTTACCGTCACCGATAATGACCGTGTTTGCCATTAACAGAAAGGACATGGCGCTGTACAAATGTCACAACAGTAGGACTACAAATAATGTATGAGAATAGACTCGCAGAGTGCATCGGTGTTTTTTTTTATCGCTTTACTGAAAATAACTCTTTCAGTTCACATATAGTGAAGTCGCTCAGTATTCAGATAACCTTTATTTTAAATGCACGCACTCGATATAGAAATGGTAAAAGTAAAGTCAGATTTCCTGAAGACTACATATGTGTATTTGGGTTAAGCTAAACACAAACCGCAAGGGCAGATAAAACCTTTACCCAGTCGCTAACACACTACTCTGTGTGCATCTGTACTACCTTGTCACAGCGCACGGACCTGTTTATCTCTTAGGGCCACTTTTCCCACTTCGGCGTCTCTCCTGCAAACTGCGCGTTCACGCGCTTCTCAGGCCAGCCCAGTATCCCGGGCGCTCGCTCCCGCGCCAGGCTGGTGGAAAAAACTGCAGCGGCTGTTGCTGGAGCCACGCAGAGAGGAGCGGTGTGGGAGAAATCACGGGCACTGGCAAGAGTTGAGCGGCACACACTCACACAGTCGCACAACACAGGCAGATTTTGTCGTTATTCCTGCCGAGGGCGACGCTGTCAGAAGCGGGGTTCATGGCTGCCAAGAAGTGATAGTATCGACGAGGAGCTCTTCGCCGTTCAAAAAAGGTATGGAAAAGTTAGCTATGGGTTCATTTTTCGCCCCCCTTCGCAAAATTGAAAGTGTCTCAGCCACAAGTCTCGCTAGTTTCTTGCGGCTGCCCAAGTTCCAGGTTGTCAGCGAAGGTATGTCGTGTCTTTGAGGAGGGAAAACCCCCCAAAAACTAGCGGTTCCGTGTTGTAATGTCAGATTTGTGCAGGATAGAGATGTGAGGAGAAGCCAGCGGAGAAGTTTGCTAGCCGTGCTCGGCTTCAGCGAACTGAGAGCTAATCAGTGACTGCGTGCTGACTATGTAACATAGCTGCTGCTGCTGTCATAAGTTGAGTGAGTGAAGGCTGAAGTGGAGGGCTACAGATCAGTTTGTTTAAGAACAAACGCACAAACAAAAAGATGCCACTCGTGTGTGGTTTTGCGTACACCTGGTGTGGAATTGAGCCCATCCCCAAAACACAGCTTGGCCGTGTTTACAGAACAGGATAGGCAGAGCTTAACTTTAAACTGCTGACCAAACAGGGGTCCAGGGAACACCAGGGGTCTTTTAGTGGGGAGTGGGAGATGGGATCGTGTGTGTGCGTGTGAGAGAGAGCGAGGGAGAAAGAGAGAGAGAAGTCACCACCCTGAATGGGGATAACAAACACAGTGGAAAGAGGATGTTTCGCTATTCTCAGCACTGTTACTTTCCTCCCCGCCGAACACTCGTGCATTTATGTGCAGATTATATGCAACAAAACTAAAAAAAGAAATCAACTTTCTGTCACATGCATGTAGTGCCCCTATAGATTGTACTGTTTTAATGCATAAACTGCATGTATTTAAAGATCACCTCCTGGTTGTTTGGAGTGAGTGGGTTGCTAGAGTCCTCCTTGCAATACTGATAAACAGGTGTCGGTTCACCAGTTTGTGTGTCATTCTTCCCACTCAGAGATTCAACTGATTGTTAACACTGGGCTTCATGATCACATGATCATCTTACCAAAAAAACAAAAACAAAAGAAAGAAAAGAGAATCCGATCCTCCTGTATCCCACTCAACTAGTCATTTAAATCAAACCCAACAGTGGGACCTGTGTTGCAAAATAGATGCTGTTGTCCTGCATTTCACTGGGACTGCTTTTCAAATGCATCTGTTTGTTGTGTCAGCTTGTTTTTTTCTGTTTTGTTTCTTTAATATGGCCTAATCACAAGGCTGAAATTATAATCTACAGCTTTAAATATAATACAGAATTCACCACTAGTGTTGTGAAAACCTTCCTTAAATTGCTACCTAAAAACTGAGCTCGAGCACCCTTTTTTAAAAAAAGTGATACTTTTGCCTTCCATCTGTCGAGCCAGGCGTGTTATCTGTAGTCAACTGTCTGTCCCGTTGTTTTTGAAGATCGTCATGGATTCTGCGTTACTTTTAAAGAGGAGGAAAAACAAGAATTGCCAGATTTCTTAAAATACCCTTTACTTTGGTCTAATTAAGTATTAATTGGTCTGGTGTTTTTGTTTTGATTTTTTTTTATCGCTGATTGTAAAAGTAAAACTTTCTTCTTTTTCAGTGTTACGAGTCACTGCCAGCAAAAGTTGACAGAAGCGGACGCTGAGCTCTTGATAAACGAGCTCTGCTTTGTGCGTTCATGTGGGATTGAGGTTGTCGGTCCTTGTTTTTGCTTGCTCCTTTCTTTTGTTTTGATTACAATGTCAACAAAGGTGGGCATCTGGGATTGTTACCTCACCCGGTGGAGGCAGACGAGAGGGAGGCCAAGTTGCCGATCTCAGATTTCCCTTCTGATAAGTGCCCTGTGGATGCTTATCCCCCGTCCTGAAGTGTGTGAACACAAAAATTGTTGGATTGTTTGCAGTATCTCAGAGTTGCAAACATACCTGACATTCTTTGTGGTGAGCAACAAGAAGATAGTGTTTTCTCTGGTTGACAGAGCTGCAAGAGGTTTTATGATTCGCTGTTTGACTGATGGAGGTGCAGTCTGGCAGTAGGGCTATATGCTGAGGTGATTGGAGCAAGATATAATAGCATTTTCTTTCTTCTTTTTTTTTTTTTTTTTTGCCTTTGACCTTGCTGTTTGCCCATCACAGATTGTCAGGTGTGGTGCTGATCTATGCTACCAAACTGTAAATGATATAAATGGGATCTAAATGACCTTTTACGTTACACTGGGCTCCTTTTTGTAAATGCCTTGGATGATGCGTTGGCTCGGAGACATGTCTCAGAATCTTTTTGTGTTGTGAACTGGAATGAAAGTTGTCTTTGTTAGCTGGTTAGTTCAGTGACCCAGAGTTTTGCCTGAACTGGGCGTCATTCCTATTTGTTTGTCAAATACTATTTGTTTGGGGTTTTTTTTTAAAAAGTGGATCCTGGTACAGTTTTTTTTCTCAATAAATAAAACAGCCTGTGGATTTCCAAAAAAAAAGTTGTTGTATGAAAACTTAACAGTGCAAACTTTAGTCAGGTGTAACCAAGAATATGACTCAGAATGGCTGAAGAATCTTCATCAGTAGATTATGTAAATGGTAAATGGCCTGTATTTATATAGCGCTTTACTAGTCCCTAAGGACCCCAAAGCACTTTACATATCCAGTCATCCACCCATTCACGCACACATTCACACACTGTATGTGCTGCCTGATTGTTCATTTCACGGGGTCAGTAATATTATCCCTCTGGATAGGAAGTTTACAGTGTTGTTTTTTGAATGTTTTATGAAATTGAAAACATACAAACAGGATTTCGCTCTCCATAAATTACTGTAGTTTGAGCTAATGAGCTTTGTGTTTAAACATCCTTACTCTGGTACAGAGCAGCGTGACAGCGCTGAACACATTAAAGTAAAATATGTTATGGATTAATCTGAGTCTCATGACGAGGTCGCTATATTGATGAAGCTTTATTGATGTCAGTGCCTGGTGCCTATTGTTGGATATTATTCGAAAAAAGTCAGTTTATTACACATTACTTGTTACTTACACAGGTGCTACATTACTCTGGTGTTACTTCATAGCACGTCCTGAGATACACTGCTGCATAATTGCAATATTACCTATACCGTAATGAGGTTTTTCATATTTAAGTGAAAACACAAAGTCGAACAGCAAATCAATATGGGAGTGCCCATGTTGTGTCCAGTTGGAGCATATGGGTTTAGGATTGGAATTTTTAAACTCAATTAGCTGTGTGCACAAAATTTAGATGTCTGAGCAGTAAGAAAATAACTTGCAGTCCCACAGCTTTCTTATTCTTCCTGCTGATCGCTCATTTCTTTCTGCCTCTGTCTACCTCGAGGTTCTGTACGATTTTGTTAGTGCATCCCACTCTGCTGCAGCTTTTAGGCATTTATCAGCCAGAATTGACATGGAGGCACATTTATGCAATACAAAGTCGTTTTCCTCCGGTGTGGGTGGGACTTAATTGAGCTCAAGTATTTTCTGGCAACTTGATCTTTTAGTGCTGCTGTTTGGAGGTTATTGAAGTGCGTTATGTGGGACTGCATGGTTAAGTCAGTGTTAGAGATTTGCAGTATGCATCATCCTTGCTTAACTGCAGAAAACCCGTCATGAATTGAAAGTTATTCTCACACCCTTAGTCTGTCATTTCATTAGAACCTGTGTTTGTTTTTGTTTCAGTTTACAAGAAATAATGCTGATAATTGGTGTTATTATGAAGGTGTTTGCTTTGCGGAAAATTCAGCAACCTAAAAAAAGGTCATTTCTCAGGTGGTAGAAGGTATAAGTATGACTGGACCGAAACAAATCTGTCAAGGATGTGTCATGTGACACCATGACCTTTGATCCTTGACCCCTGAGCTTGCTCTGGGACAAAGGTTTAGCAAGGTAACAGGTGTGACCCAGGGGTTATGAGATGTACACACATACAGCTGCTCAAAGGCATTCCTGTTGTATAAAAGTAGCAGTGGTACCAGATTCAGATCTTATTACTGCAGCTTTTAACCTGGATTTTACGTCAAAGTGAGGTTTATATTTTATGTCTTTCACTCTCTATCAGGTTCATCTTTGCATTCCTGATATACGTTGAGATTGGGGGCAGTAGGCTTTTGACTTAAGTACTTTAAACTCCTTGTCGTTCATGTGAATATTTACTTTATTGCCATTTTGTACTTCAGTGCCACTACAGTTACTTTGGATTGATGATGAGCAGTTAGTGCAGTCCAGCGCAAATATAGCTACAATGGTGAAAGATTTACTCATGTATCAGTATTAATAATGATACAGTCTATCAGTGATTGGGACTATTTTCCTGCATTGATTATCTTTATACAGATTACCATAAGGATGTAAATATTTTTTTTCTCATAAGTAATTTTGCTTAGTACTTTCTTGTAGACAGGCACACCATGAAGGAGTAGTTGTTATACTATTTCTGAGCCTGCTTACAAGATCCACATGTGCTTTGCAGTGACTGTGCTCTGCGGTCACATGGATGGCACATGGATGCCCCCACAGTGCCTCTGTGACCAAAGTTGAGCCTCACACAATGGATCTGGAAACCCCCACCACTGTCGTTAACATTTATTTCAATATTCCACACTCAGTTGTCCATGCATTCACAAATAAAGGCCTGGCTGTACTTAACTTGTGATTTGAAGCACACAGAATTTATGGGAAAAACATCAGTATCAGAATGAGAATCAGTGACATTCTCAGGATTTCATACTGGTAACATTTTAGTATACAATGTGTGTAGTTCATCTAATTCCTGGAAAAGAACAAAACGCAAACTTGAAACAACTAATGTAATTCTTCTCTATGCTGCTAACTTAGAAGTCCAACACACATTACAGGCAGCTGTGGTGAAGTTAGCCTGGCAACAGTCGAGTAATGGAGCCATGAAGCAGTCACGCTTCCTGTGACCGGGCATGTGTAGTGTTTGTTGTGGACACAATCAAGAAAACTAGTTGAAAGTACATGTTGCTACCAGGATTGCATGGACTGAAGTTTAGCCAGTTGACAGAAACAATGTAGTTTTATATCTTTGTTTTTTTTTTGGTCAAAATGTATTATTTCAGTATAAGTAGCAAACTTGTTTAAAATTCACACGTACCTCTTTTTTTATTTTTTTATTTATTAAATGCCACAGTCCTTGTTCACCTTGTTACATTGTGAGGCATTTGGCCATGTTGCTGTTTCACAGCAAAAACACTCCTGATTTTAGAAGGTCATTGGATCCTGATAAAGTGCAGTGTGGGCTAGAAGCCATCTCCAAATCTTCAGCTCTGTCTATGATCGAGGCAAAGCTGGAGCCCGATTGTGTTTTGTTTGGGAAGTCTGGTCTCGGTGTAATTCATGCTGGCAGCTCCAGGTCGCGACTTCTTCTGAGTACATTTTGCAGCTATCAGGCAATAACACTGCGCTTACCAAAAGTCAGTGTAATGTCATCCAAGTCATCCAGGTAGGAAAATGTCAGAAGAAGTTCAAATGAATTTACTGGATGAACGGCAGAACTATTGTTATTGTTGACTATTGTTATTTTTTTTTGTCATTCATGAAATCAGAGATATTTCATGTATTCAGTAATTCAGTGTTAGTAGCTGGAAATACAACTGACATTTTTCAGTTTTTTTCTCTGATTTCTGTGACCTGACATGTCATCATTCCAGTTGGCTCAAGTGTCACCACTTTTTGAGTCAGTGCTGGGAACACTGTGGATAATTAAGATCACAGCAGCATTTGGATCGTATGTCAGCCACAAGGCTTCTACTTCTGCCTGGGTGTTGGATCATTTAGAAATGGGACATTCAAGTCTCACCCACAGCCAATTTGTGTGGGTCTGTGTGAAAGTTGGTGTCCTCATACATGTGTTATTTATGTGCTCAAACGTGCATTAAAGCAGTGGGACAAAGCCTTAAAAAAGCTAATAAGATTTGTTTCTGTGTTGGGCCTCAATCCAAATACCTAGCAAAATCTGCTCCAGGATTTATTATTCAAACGGTAATTCGCAATGTTAATGTTGCTAATCTTTACTGCACTGGCTTTGTTTTCTATTTTGAGGTCCCATTCACTCACTGTTGAAATGTTTAGTTTAACCTTTAGAAGAATGTTGACTTTGCAAACATTTGTGATTATCTGGGAAATTCAAGGCTGTGGCTTTGTTGATAAGCTGTTAGCTCAAGTGCTGACCTTGAGAATGTAAGTCTAACGAGCTATCAGCCGAGCTTGTGTTATTATAAAGCGGTGGTGCATATAAAATAGATTTCACCAACATCGATGTTTGCTTGTTTTACAGACGCACATTACTTGCATTTTTTAATTCATCCATTAGACGAGTAACATGAGACAGGAGCAATCAGACAAAGAGTTTACTGTAGACTTTCCTATTATATTAAGTTATGACCCATATAACTTTGGCCTAAAACATAATGCTGCTGCTCGCCCCGTGTCAAACTTTGCCCTTTCGCTAAAGTGTGTCATTCAAAAGTGTGTCTCCTCTTCACAGAGCAGCAAATGTTTGGCTTTTTAGTACATCCCAAACTGGCTTATTGGGCTAAAGCTGCTCCACCAGTGATTTAATGGTGTCAGATATTCTCCTTTTGATCTCACTAGTGAGTGTGAGATAGACTATTCCTGTCATCATCATCATCATCATCATCATTGTCTTGTTGGGTCCATAAAACCAGGGCTAGTGGTGACGTAAAGCCCCTTTTATTATTGACGTCTTCCAGACCTTTCACCGGTTCGACTGCTTGTAAAAACTAATGCAGGGCCTCATCAATGTCTAGTTAACAGCTGATTGATGTGCGTCATGTCAAATATTACATTAGCTATTGCTTTTGGTGGTTAGTGGAAAGTGGATGGATGATAATTGAGCAGTATGGAGGCTGAAAGCTATACCCGTTTTGATTTTAAATTCACTCCTGTGTGTCAGATAGCGCTAGGCTGGAGGGTAGTGCCATTTACATTGGCAAGAAGTTTGGGAACCCTTTGGAATTACCACGTATTTCTGCAGTGATTATGGGATTATATGGACCAGCAACCTTGATACTGGTGACTGGTTGACCACGTTCATCTTTGTGTTATATACTAACTGGGCTATATTAAGTCAGAGAAATGTGCGGGCTGTCACATGCACTTTTTGTTTAAAGTGTAATAATAAAGGAAATGCTGAGAAACAAACCAGGAAGCTCAATAAAGTATTCTTTAAACTTCTTTGCTGTCTTAGCTCCTTATGCCTCCCTCACTGTGAGAACTAACACAAATTGCTGCCTAAGGCTGGGACAGAAGACGGCCAAATAAAAGCTAACAATATGTAGAGGGAGATCAAAATCAGGGCGAATCTGGTTTCCAATTTCATTTAGAAGCTGAGTGCCTCCAGGCTCGGTCCCACAGTTCTGCATTTCTGGTGATTAAATCTGAGATGAATTATAGCGCTGGCTTTGGCAATCTCACAATTCAGTTCAGGTTCTCTGTGTGACGATTAAATCCGGAAATGTAAATTTATTCTCCCTCCAGTTCTCATGATGTCGAATCATTCCTCTTCTTTGCTCACTGAGCTACAGGTTGCATTTAACTGACATTCAAGATTAGGGGTGGCAGGATGAAGGAAAGACACTCTGCCATATTCAGGTACTCTTTGATCATTGATCGAAGATCTTGATTAGGACTTTTTTTTTTTTTTTTTTTTTTTTTGGACACAGACTAATAGACTAAGGGCTTTTTTTCTTCACCTCGCTAGAGTTCCTTGAATCTCTTTGTGTCACATATTTATTGTGCCAATAAATCAAAAATGCAGTCTGGCATTTGGCTTGTTTGAATGTGATCTATAAGATAGAAGATTGCTGGTGTTATTGCAAATATATCATTTTCCTCTTTCTGTCACCTACCTATAATAGGAAGGGTAATAAGGGGTAATGCCAATAACTGAAGTAAAGATGTTTTAAATGTAAACCTGACGTTCCTAACTATACAGACGTGCTCATACATCTGAGGTCGCCCTGCTCATGTGCGTGCTGTACACCTGCACACATTCTCGGCACAGTCATCATACATCTCTGGAGCAGGTGAACAATATCCCCTGCATCACCAGTGTTTCTCAGCGCCGGCTTTTGATCTAGGACAGTGTTGGCATCAGGCTGGCCTAGTGACTGCTTTAGGGGATTTGCTCTGACAGAGTTTTACACTGGACCAGCGTTACCGAACAGGGAAACAGAAAGCCCTCTGACAAAACCTGTCTAAGAGGAGGGGGAAAATGCTCTCTCTGTCTCCATGTCTGTAGTTTTCCTTTTTTTAAATGTTTTTTTTTTTCATGTTGAATTTTGGAGAATAGCTCCAAGTTGTGTAGATTTAAAGGAAGTGTTACATGAGCTGTATTGAACTCCATATATGGCAGGATAATCTCCTCTTCGGGCATCAATCTGCGGTGATGTATCTGCACAAGTATTTGTTTGAGTTAGGACAAAGCCTCGGTGAGGGGTTGTAGCTGCAGCGATGCCAAAACAATTCTGGCCTGCTGGAATGTGTTGAGAGCACTTTTGGCCAGCCTTTAACCTCAGTAACTCTTGTGGACTCACCTTGCATCTCAAAATAACTTGCTCCACGTCGTGCTAAGATCTCTCAGACATAACTCGAGGCTCTTGGACTTGTTTACCATAGCAGTGAACGTGAAAGTTAACTTTTCAGGGTGAACTGCAGTTGGTTTTGTTGGATATCAAAAAGGCTGTCAGTGATACAGCTTTGCCTGTAGAAAGAAAAGTCTTATAAACGATGCTTTTTGATGCAGGGTTTTGCTGAGTTTCATAGTTGCTTTAAGGTGCTTCCTATTATTTAGTCTCATAAATGACAGATGAGACGAACTGGGGCTATGAGCGTGGTTCTTTACAAATCCACGCTATGTAATGGTTTCTTTTTCTAACATTGCAAATGCATTAAACCTTCTTTCAGCGTTCTAAATGCTTAACTAGGTCATCATGACTCAATTGTTCCCATTTAAATGTGAAATGTAGAAATTGTCTGTTTTTTATCTTTTGCTCTTACAGTCAGATGGACTGTTTCTAATCTTGTTCTAATTCACTAATGAACCCGACTGACTTCAATATTTGTCTTCAGTTGCTTCGGCTTTAGCTGATTTGGGCTTTGGGAACATTGTGTTAAGTGCTGTCTTGAACTGTAGCGGGTGACTGAAATGTATGCTGGCAGTGTCGCGTTTCTACAATCTAATCACTGTTTTATTACTATTTTGTTCAGCATAGACCATCAAGGAGACTTAATGTCAGCGAACCCAATTTTCACATCATAAAGTGAATAGTGTAGAGTTGGCACATAAATTACTGGCAAAAATAGAGACCCATTTGGGTGTGGACGGTGTAGTAAAATTTATAGCTGGGCAGTTAATATGCCCAATATTACAGTATTGGTGAGATTTCAGTAACATGAAAATCACATTTGCTATCACATGAAATCGTAGAGTGAAGGTGGATAAACAGACACAGCCGCCTTATTAGGAGTATATGAAATATAAAGCACTTTAGTTACATCATAAAACAGAAATAAAATAACAACAACATGAAACCACAGAACCAAAACAATAAAAACGATCTGTTCAGTGGTTTTGATAAAAGATTTAAAAAAAAAAAGATTTTCATTATTTGGCATCCCGCTGCTGTTTTTACATGTAGTGATCATATAGCTTGTTGGCATTGATGTTTGCACTTATAGTGGCATAAATGATTCTGTGGGCAGGAGGAAAAACAAATGAAAGACATACAGCCTTGAATTAATTACCTTTATTGTAATTCGTGAACACAAGTGGACACGTTGTTAAATGTGTAAGATTACTTACTTGTCTCTCTTCTGCTGTTCTTGGAGTTTTTCACAGTGGATGGGGGCAAAAATAAGGAGATGTGATCAAGGAGCACAGTCGCATCAGTCAAAAATATCCTTCTGTTTTCTGTCATTTAATGTTGTCCATCAATCAGTATAGCCGCTCTACACAAAACATTAATTTCAAAGTGTCCTGAAGTCTGCGACGTGAACTTCTGATGCAGCACAGATATATTTAGGGGTGTGTGGGTGCGCAAGTTCAGAAGTGAGATAAAAGGAAGGCACAATTTATTATGATTGTCATAATAATGATAATGTCTGTTTAATGCATCAGTGTGGAGATGAGCTAAACATCGCCTTGACTGGCGAGCTGTTACTGCGCACTTTGACCATCATCGATCAACGGCATCATCGTCCATCAGCACAACCCTAACATCCTGCATGTATTATACCGCAGTGCAGTAAATGTGAAATAAGCACCACAAACCACATCTAGAAGAATCATCATCATAGAGTTGAAGCAGCATTGGATTTATAGCAGGACCTTTGCAGTGGATGGTACTGTTTTTGACTCTGTAAACCTCGTAAAGTGGCGAGTGACCGCTCGCTCACAGGTCTGAGAAGTAGAAATTTTCAAATTAAGGTCAAGCTCGGTAGTAAAAGTTGGCTTTGGCCCATAAATGATTCATCTTTTGTCCTTCCTTAGTCCTGTGAGTTAAATCTACATTTGGACTGAACAGAAGAGCATTTCAAAAGCTGTGCACTTTACAGTGAGAAGAGCAATCGTACCTTATTCTGTCACCTGGCATTTCGTCGACGTTACACAACATTCACAAAAAAGCCTCCCAGCATTCACCACCTCCCCACTTGTAAACAAACATCTCCTGCCTGACCTTGCCTGACATAGCAAGACTCTTTCCCACAAATAATCCTGTTGGTGCTGCTCAAATTAAATTTGCAGACTCACCCCTTTTTTAAGTTGCCCAGCAGAGCGAGGGAACATCTCAAATTACATTTTTAACTCATCGAAGCCCCCCCGCTTCATTCTCTGTCACACTGAGTACACACACACACGCACACACACAGCCTATCCACACTGTGATCTCATTAGCAATAACAGTGCATGTCATATCTCTGTAACTCCTTCCTGGTGGTGCAAGGGCTTGATGAAGATCATGGTGCGCGACATGATCTTGATCGCATGAAGATTGAATGGGAAGAAAACAAACACTCCCATTCCTTCAGACTCTGGCCCACACCCCAGCCCATACCACAGCTATATCAGGCTAGCAGCTCATCGGGGACCCCTGGCAAAATGTCTGCAGGGGATGAGACGAGTGTGACGTGTCTGTCTGAGAATGTTGGGAAAGAATAAGTGGTGGATGAGAGAAACAAGTTTGCAGATTTTGTGTTTGAACTAACTCGTTGCCTGTGAAATTTCATGGTGATCATGATAGCAGGTCGGTGTCCAGCCCAGGTTTTGGCATTCAGCCACTAGATTTGGGCCAGGAACAGAAGAAGGAGGAGGAGGAGCTGGGAGTGCTATGATCCAGAGGACTGTTGACTGACAGGAACAGAGGTTGTGCACAAACTGGCCAATGAGCACGTGGCTGGCAAACAGGATACAGCAGCACAAGCTCCATTATGCAGTTAATTTTTTATGTCTGGATTCAGTCCTGGGATGGCATATTGTGAGATCAAAGTAAAAATATGATGCTCAGACATAAGGGTTCGTTCCTCCCTCGGGTTTTCTTTGGCATATTAAGGAGGAGTTTCATTAGAAATGTTGAGTGTTTGTTTTCTTCGCTTCGCTGAAGAGGAAATAAGATGTAAAGATGTAAAAATAGAGCATACATGCGTATCTGGCTTGCAAATTTCTCTTTTTTTTGCCAGCACATCTTTTTCTCTCCAAATACAAGAGTAGAGCACCTGCACCAACATGTGACAGAGTCTCTGCTGATGGTAGCATAGGAGATCAGAGATAAGAGAAAGTTTGTTTCATTTGCGATGAGTAATGATGTGGGACACAAGTTGTTATTAGGCAATAATGTTATTAATAGTAGATATAAATCAAAATCTTTATTCAAATCTCATTTAAAATAAACATGACTTCAATACATTTAGAAATCAAGAATTATTTTACTGACACAGTCATACCAACTCATTCATATTTATTCATACTACTTTATTCAAAAAGTGCTAAAGTTAGTTACCAAGTGTACTTTGACAATAGATATTTCCAGCCAGCTCACTCAAGTTAAGTCTGTGCATGAAAAACTAAGCTTCATCTTCCATATAGTATCCAGCTTAGTTGGAAATCAGACTAATTTTCTTGATTAAGAGCTCAACAAACAAATTTCCAGAATCCAAATGAATGGATGAAAACACTTAAAAGCAAATGTTTCACCTTCCAGGGCTCATCATAGATGTGATCAAAGATTTGGATAGAACAAAGAAGACTTTCAAATTTTTTTTAAGATTGTTTTATGTTTACATTTTCTTTTTTTTAATTTAAAAGCTGTTAGTTTCATTTGAAACAAGGGAAACTAACTAGCACTAAGCTTAGGGGAGTGTAACATACTTGAGTGTTTAATTGCAAAGCAGTGAGCTACTCTGTTTGGATAAAGCATTCCTCTGCAGTGTACATTTCAAAGGGACTGTCTGCTGGATTTTACTCAGCGCTCCGTTTGATTTGCTAATTTCCTTCTCTGACTCCCGATACCTTTCTTGTCAGCTCAAACAAACAGCTATGTTCAACAATTGTATTTCTTTCTTTGAAGTTTTTATTCTGACTTAATATAAGCTGTACCTTTAAATCATTATGTCTGAACTTTATGCTATTTTTAAACTTGCTCACCTTTTGGGGCCTAATGGGCTATTAGCTTGTAAGTCAAGTCTTTGAAAGGAAAAGAAAATATGTTCGCACAGTTAACAAGATGCTGTATGCTGTTAAAGTGTTGGTGCAGGAGACAAATTGTCGCTGGTGAATTTTGGGCAGAAAACCATATTTAGTGAGAAAGATGAAGACACCTTTGGAGAGCTCTTTAAAGACAGGTGTCTTTGAAAAAAGGAGGAATTCATCTCCTATTGGATGAGATACTTAATCTCATGTATGTATCAGCGTGGCTGATATATCAACCACAGTTGGCTATTTGGTATCTGCATCCATAAATGAGAATCTAAAAAGCAGATATGGGAGAAAGTTGACAACAAAACAAGATTATTTTTAAACTGCGTTGTCATATTATGTTTTTATTGAGTCATAACTACACATAACAAAAGTCGTCTGACACAGTATCAGTCAGGCTCTGATTAGCAACACCTTATAGTCTGAATTCAACTTCACACGTGCATGCTCTTTACATAACGGTAGCAATAATGTAAAAACATTGCGTTCATGCAGAAGGGAACGTTTGCCTTGGAGTTTCAATTCGATCCTGAGTGATGCCTTTCAGCCATCCTAATGAGTTTACATCACTCCATGTTTTATCTGGCTTGCTGCAAGGGGAGACAGTCTTAATGGTTACCCTGTGTTTTTTCTTGTCAAAGCGCGTTTTCTCCTTTCTTTGTGCCAACTGAAGTTTCTAGAGCTTGGTGAGTCTCCCAATCTGTAATTAGTGCCAACCATAAACAACTGGAATCCTGCTGAGCACTGCCACGGGTGGCTGCCCTCACCACGGCAATCTGGAGTTTCCCTTTTGTCCTTGGATGTGTCAGATGTAGAGCCAGCTTCCCACCCTGGGAGTTGAACAGTGGGCCCACTGTATTTAGAGAAAGGGAAAAGAAAGCCGGGGAGTTTAGAAGGAACATAGATCGAGAAAAATGTATAAATACTACGAAAGCAAGACAATTGAAACATCTCACATTAGGCCTGTGATAACAGGATTTTATTAAGCAGCATGGAAGACGTCAGGCTCCCTTTCTGTCCTCCTGCAGAATCGCATTTAAATATAGTGACCGATGCCATCTAAATACAATGCAAGGCCCTGACTCTTGGATCGGATCTGGTGCTTTTTCTGCCCTGGCTCTAAGATGCCCATTAATGACATCATGGTTAATGTACTACTTGGTAGCACTCCATTCCAGCTCATTGTTTAGCATTGCATGGTTATTCTTTCACACATATTACATCTACTCAGTCACTTGTCACAGTCTGCTTAGGTTACAAGATGCTTGAGTCATGACATAATCCATTTACCAGAGAGACGGAGTGGCTGGCTGATGCTGAATGAGGTTGGAGTGGGGGGGTTTTGTTTTTGTTTTTTTATTCCTGGTGAATGCATTTAGCACTATCCAGTGACTGGATTTGAGCCTCTTTTTTGCTCAAATATTTCCTCTGAGGGTCATGGTAAAGTTGTTATCTTATGAACAGGGTCTTGGCCTGAAGATATGCTCTGTGGACCATAGCAGTCAGCTGCCCGTCCTGTGACTTCCTCGCCTATTTACCCTGGACATACAGCTAATGGAAACACATGCAAGAAAGGGACAAACATCTGCACATCCCATGAAGACAACAGAACCTTATTTTGAATGTTAAACTCCTTAAAACTGAAATCAAGGCTTTAACATGTCCTTTGGTGTTTTATTTGTATGATATTTGAGTCCACCCTGTTTCCCGGGATAGGTGTTTTGTGAGGGGTGACAATGCACACAAGGTTCTTTGTTCAGCATAAAGTGAAGGGTAATTAATACCTGTTAAACACAGATAAAGAAGGCAGGGTTTTTATGTATAACAGACCTTGGGATGCATGAGTTTGTCACAGAAACAGCGAGCTGAGCAGAGCAGAGGAGCCTCATGATGATGATAAAATCCTTTTGAAGTTTCTCAAGTTTCCCACCACAATTTACACAATGAAAGTTGTCTTTTTTCTAAATGTGAGTACATTCTGTGAATTCTGTCACCTTGCGGTTTAGGAATAAGCACTGGGGTTTCCTCTTATACTACAAAAAACCAAACCCTACTCCCTTTAGCCTTGTTTATTCTTCTAGCAGTAAACCTAAGAGTGGGGACGAGCCAAACTTGGGAAAAATAGGCAAATTCATTGAAAATTAGCAAGTCGACTTTTTCGAGATGTGACTTCATCATTACTTCTGTTGTTGCAGGGTGGGATCAAAATCTTCCCCGTGGTACTGAAAATGTTTTTTTAGTATTTTCCTGCGTATCGGTATTTTAGCATCATGGCAGCCCTCATAGCTTTACACTCCGTGTCTCTGTAAATCAAATACTTTTGCAGTGATCCTGTTCACAGGATTGCTGTAAGCTATCATGCATGTGTCTTTAAAACTTTGCATTTCTGTTCAGAGACCATAATGTCATGTGTGATATGGGGGGTAGTAACACGCTAAGCCCTTGATTCGGGTTCTGTTGAGTTTGGCATGTTTCGTTCCCATAGAGATTTCTTTTGATCAAACGGGCTGCTGAACATGCGAGTTGTCATGTCAGAACCTGTTACAAATCCTACTCTCGACACAGCAGGTCGATTCAGCCTTTCAGTTTTGATCTTAGAGTAACGATTTCCCAAACGTTATACATGAAAGATGTCCATAGCGCAATCAGCCGCTAGTAATTCATCAAAGTTTGCAGAGCCATTACAATATAGGCACAGAACAAGCAGTGGGTGCAGTAGTGCTGTTGGGATGCAATAAAACACTTTGCAGTGGCAGTAGCCTAGTGTGCTCAGCTCTGTATCTTGCCTCATTACCATTGCTTAACTGCCATAAAGAGTTGTGCAGCTCCTTGTGTCTGTCTGCCTTGTAGAAACACTGTAGTGCCCTGCCGATTAGAGCCAGAGGAAAGAAGTGTTCGAGCATAAACCTGGGGAGAACTGACCTTTTTAAATTCATATGTGGAGCACTTCCCCCTGACTTCTTATGCAACTTGTCACGCTTATTGAGACTTGTGGCATCTCAGACTCAGTTTCTCCTTCATTGTCCCTCTCATACCTTACAATTTAAAAATACTGCAAAGAGTAATGACTATTAAAAAAAAGTGGCTTCATTCCTAGTATAAATGTTCACCAAATACTTGTGGGTACTCCCCAATATTGACACATTCCCAGTACTCACACCTGCCGACCTCCCCCACCCTCTGCCAATATTAGTGTTGGATTATACATTAAGGGCCTAGTCATGTTTAGCAAGTTGACCCTCTTAAAACAAAACAAACAAAAAAAAAAACCTTTCAGTGTAGACTCCCCAGCCCCCAACTCTAACAGTTTAGAGCCACTAGCAGAGGTCTGCCCTAACAATTCCTTATATAGCTTGGTTTCTTGCCTGAGCAGACTACATTATAAGTGGGCAAATCCAGAATGCCATGCCTACAGGGATGACTTTAGGGCAGGGGAGTGGTTCATGTCTAATTTCTGTTGAGTCATGGCTTTTAAAGAGAAATCAGGATGTGATGTGTTGTGGAGAAGGGGTTTGGATTGGCTTAGTCTGTTGGCATAATTAATGCGAGCTGAGGTTTGTGACTGGTTGATATGAATGCGTATGGAGATTATGACACACCAAGAGGGAGCGGTGTTTTGCCAGCCTCATTCCAAGCTTGGTGCTTTGTGGACAGGCACTGACCACAAAGCACAAAGAAGATATTTTATTACTATGTCTGATTGCTCCTACTATTGCTGTTATTAATTATATTTGCCCTTGTTGAGTAGAGCACTTCTTTATTTCTTGCCTTAGACTGTGTGTTGGTGCTTTTAGTGAAAAAGCAGGATAGCGGCGAGAGTCCTGCCTCCTCTTAAGAGATTTTTTAGGTTAGTTTTATCTGTAGTTAAGATGATGAAGCAGCTCGCGCTCCGCGTTCCCTCCCCCAGCATTATTAACCGTGCCGTCGCTCAGCGCCGTACCGGTCTCTTGAAGAGAAAAAATTATCTGTGAACTCTTGATTTCCAAACTTTTCAAACTGCACAATTGTCGTTTCTTTCTAGTGGAACTCAGACTTTATCAAAATAAAGTTTTTGTTCTCAACTTGTGTTTTTTTTCCCCTTAGTTTTTTGTCATTTTGAAACAGAAATCAATTTCACGAGCCTATATACAGGATCTGACTTGTCAAAGGAGCTTACTGGGCTGCGTGATGATGACATTAAGCTGACACCTGTCTTCTTTTCTCTTGCTTTTCCTTTGTGCAGGAAAATTGCTTCCAGACGACCTTTGCCTTTTTCTGAAACACCACTGCTTTTGTCAGCCTCAGAATACTTCAGCCCACGCGGAGCCACATAGCTGGGCAGGTAAGCTAAGTCTTAAGTTGTTGTTTTTTTTTACTTACTGTCATCTGCTGGACTCCATTATTGATTATATTGGAACTGCGTTTTCAGTTTGTTTTAGTCTTTTTTCTTGGACACTCTGTACTCTTCTACTGAAGTGTCCATTTTGGGGGGTTGGAAAATATTGCTGATCCTGGCAAGTAAATACCATTTATACATGCATTATGTTGGGCTGTACAAATAAATTGTAGCAGATCAAAGTAGCAAGAGTAGAGCTTAAATATCACCAAGTCTGGTAAGAATTCCTTATTGACTTAGAATTAGCATCTCCAGCCCACCTGGAGAGAGTTGTATTGATGTAATAATCTTTCTGATAGCTCTGACTCAACACTGTATCTAGAGCAGGGGGGTCAAACATAAGGCCTCAGGGCCAGAATTGGCCTGAAACAGACACCAATCCAGCCCACCGGGTGGCTTTGGGAAAATAAAAACAAAACCTGTTTTACAGTCGAAGGACAGTCTGGGCAAAAGCATGCCAGGACTTTTCTCTGTAGTCGTGCTAACAGATTTCTTTCATTTACTACAACAGCATTTCTTTATCATGTTCAAAAACTGAGACATAATGTTGAAACTGTAACTCTTTTGCTTATATTAGGATATCTCACGGATTAAATGTGTAGTTAAACTTCCTTACCCTGACAGAAAGGGGAGTTTCACTGGTCCGACCCACTTAAGATCAAAGTAGACCGTGTGTAGCCCACAATATCCAATGGGTTTGACATCCCTGATCTCGAGCAAACGTGGTTCATTATAAGTGGGGTTAGACGTGCTCAAACAGGTACGCCATATTGTGTGCTTCAGTTTTTGCGCTCAGTGCCTGGGCTGATGTTTAATAGTGTCTTTGTGTGTGTGGCCCCACCATAAAACTTCTCTTCTGTGGCCAGTATTCTCATGCTGACACAGAAGTGCCACATAAAACACAAATTTTTCAAACTGTGTAACATTCTGACCCTGGTAACTCGGCTCCTATGAGTATGGGTGTGTTTATGTGTAGCTTAGTGTAAGTCTATCCACAACACAGCTGTATTTGAGTGAAACACGCCCATCCCAAGTCTTACTGAGAGGCCCGGCATGCATCACACTGTGATTGTACACATGACCAAGGGAAGAGGTCAAGAACATGTCCAGGCATATTTCTTTTTTTTCCCACCGATTCCCAGGGCTACACTGAAAATCAATGTTATTTTGAGTGTGACGGTGAGGAAGTTTTCAAGTTCAAGAAGTTTTGGAAAATTTTTATTAGTAGTTGACCTATGTGTTAAAGATTGTCTCCCTTGGCGTTTAATTCAAGCTGTGTCCAAGTTATTCAATTGATATACAGCCATTCCTTTCAGCATTGGCTCATTTTCCTTTTTCTGGGAAGTGATTTCATCCTTCCTGACTTCATGACTTCATGAGTGTTGGTATTTCAAAATTGTAGCTTCACATCATCAACAAAGCTCTGGCAGCTATTTTTGGACATTGTGTTTTTGTTCTTTGGTACCTA
This sequence comes from Astatotilapia calliptera, assembly GCF_964374335.1. Classification (NCBI taxonomy): domain Eukaryota; kingdom Metazoa; phylum Chordata; class Actinopteri; order Cichliformes; family Cichlidae; genus Astatotilapia; species Astatotilapia calliptera. The sequence goes on from NC_137428.1 coordinate 49,711,041, forward strand.
TTGCCATCTCTACTTTGACAACTTGGACTATTGTTGTGTTGTCATAATAAGGCTCTTACTTGTTATTTCTGTTTTGGATTTCCACATTAGCCATATATATTTTTCCATGTCCTTTGTTTCTGAGCTTTGTGATTTGATACAAATTGTCTGGTGTGTCTTACAAACATAAATTCTTCCGTTAACTGCAACAGCAGTTCAGTTTTCTCTTTGCACCTTTATTTTTTAAACAGAGTGTTTCATTGTTTAATGGTGGCAGATTTTAGAAAATCAGGGTAGTTTTTCTTCAGCTGTTATAGTAAATGAATCTAAAATGTCATAGTGCCTGGTCTTAATGGATGCCTTAGCAAAATTCTACATTTGTTTTGAATTTAGATTTTTTTTTTTTTTTTTTTTGGTAGAAGATTAGTGTGCATTTTGAAATGTCTTGACAGTCCTTTGTCTCTGTCTAGGCTAGTCACGACTCAGGATCTCATCAGTAGATCCCAAATCATCTAGTCTTACAGAGGATCAGAGAATCTTTAGGGAGGGGAAAGTTGAGAGGCTTGGATTTTACATAATTGTCTTCTAAACGCTGATTCGCTGATAATGTGGCCATTAATCTGATTGAAGTATCTAAATGAGGGACACACACTGGACTTCCTGTGGGGAACTTCATTAGTAGTTTTTGAGGAAAATGGGGGGTTGTGTACGATAATGATTATCCATGAATATGTAGCAACAGATAAGTCTGCTGGATATTGCAACTTTATAGTAGAGATAGGAATTATGCATTTATGCATGTCTGAATCACCACTTGGTCATTTTGCTGGGAAAAATAGAAGCAGTGATTTATTGAAAGATGCGCAAACATGCATGGAAATACACTATAGAATGAGATGTATCTCTCAGGTCTGTGTTAGGTCTGCATCTGCTGTAAATGGCTTTTTAGGCCTCTCACTTCTTTTTGTTCATATTTTTAAGGACACACTCCACACAATTCAACATTTTTGGCTAATAGCTGAACAAGGATCACCTTGTCGGTGCTATTTCTGTCAAACAAATTTATCTTTTATATTTTTAATGCATTCAACTAAAGATGGGGGGGTAAATGTGTTTTTTGCAACAGGCTGCTAGTAATAAGGCGCCTAAGGAGACAACTGGTTCTTTACTCAGTTGTCTCTTATGTGTAGACACAACACTGGTTCATTTATTGAGATAAATGCCTTTTTTATGCTTGAACAATTCATAGGACAGTGTTAAGTAATACAACAAATTAAAAAAAAAAACAACAACATTCCTTTGAAAATAGTCAGGTACAAGGTATACTCTTGTAGATTCAGAACTTCAACATTTAGTGAAAAATCAGCTGCAACACCCTCAATCTGACTTTGACTCCATCCTGCTGGCTTACTTGCCTCAATTTCACATCTCCAAGAGGTTTGTGTGTGCCACAAGTACAATTTAAAAAAAGCTATAGCTATAATATTCCTTGTGAAGTTTTGTTAGTTCCCCAAAGAGTCTAGCTAAAGTCTAGTCTAGCTAAAGCAGAGGAGTTAACTGGGAATTGCACGCTAACATGATTTATCTGGGGTTCTACAGATTCGTTATTCTCTGAGCGTTAGCAGAGCTGCTGGAGATAATGTTAATTTCCAATTAATAAAGCGTGCTTAGTAGTAGGAACTGGGCATGAAAAATATAAAAATGTTCAACTTTTTAAAGTTTAAAAGTTTAAAGAAATGAAAACAAGTATACACAAGTATAAAGTATGGTCTCAGAAGCTGTGAACACAGGTGAATTAAAATACAGATTTTGTAATGGCATCTCGATACAAACCCTCCATAGATGTAATCTTTGAAATTCTTTAGTTTTCCCACAACAAGACCTGCTATGCAGAGGTTAGGTATTTTGTTTTTATGCCATCCTGGCAGCAGTTAAAAATTAGTTAATTAAGAAGACATTAAAGCTTTAAGAAACAAATTGTAAACCCAAATCAAGCAAATATATAAATAAGACAGCTACAAATTAAAAGAAGTTAGATCCCGTTTTTAGTTGGAAAGTCAATTAACTATGTGAGATTAATTTTAGCTCTGTCTGTTGCATAATGCTTATGAAATTGCATACAGTATCTCCATCTGAAGACATGACTGGTATCAGTGCTGACCTGAAAAAAAAAAAAAGATTTGGGTTCATGCTAACACTTTTGAATGTTCGATTATCCTGTAGTGAACAGAGGCCAAGTGTCGTTTTGAGTCCCTGAGGAGTTTCTGAGCTCTCTGAAAGTAAATCTACATTGGCTTGGAGTACACATGTATAGATCCAGTGGCTGAAGCTCTCAAGTTGCTCACCTTATTGATTGTTGCATTTCCGCACTGAGGTTTCTTGATAAATGGATTAGAATGTATTCTGCACTTTTTTTTACTCTGGACTTACCACTCAACAATATTCACTAAAGTGCCCTTCCACCATCTTTCAAAGTAAACAATGTCAAGTTTTCCCATTAGGTCTTCCTTCATAAGGTTTAAATCCATTAAGCCACCAAATGATCTAACTTCCAGGAAATGTATTGAGGAAGCAGAGGCGAAGGAGCTAAAGCTATTCTGTCCTTTAAGTCCACCATGTCACTGGAGTCGAGGTCAACAGAGATCAATAAATTAATAGGCCTCTAGAACATTTATTCCCATCACACTCCTCCCTGCCTCTCTTTCAGTCCCTCACTCTACCTCACTAAGTAGACCTTGGAAGCAGGCAGCTGTTGGAGTTCCCATCAGTGAACAAAGCGAGCACGAATGAATTTCACAAAGGGATTCACAGATGTCTGAAACATTAATATTAAATGATCTGTGGGTCAGCTCTCTACTCCATTTCTTTATCTATTATTAAGTGAGTATGAAAGTCTTTGAGGGTCAATATTAAGAATGTAAAGTAAACTTGAAAATGAAGATATAATTCTACCACACAGTGTTTTAACTCCATTTGTTTGCACATTTGAGTAAGAAATAAATCACATACTCAAAGTTAAAAGCTGTTTCACATTTATATTAAAACATTATAACAGTATTGTCCATTGTACAGTGGGATCAAATTTTTTGTCAAACAATTTCATTGTCGAGTTTATGTCATCATTATCAATAATCTGTAAAAACTGATAACAAAGGGATAACCAAATCCCAAACCTTTTTTTTCTTTTTCTTTTGAGTCACTCATTATTGTCTTTTTTTGCTTGTTTTTTGGGGGTTTGGGTTTTTTTTTATTTTTTTTTAGTAGTTATTGGGATCTTGAAATTGTCTACCGGAGTTAAATTCATACAGTAATAAAGCACAAAACATAGTAATCTCTCAGCTAATAAATCAGTCCATTAATTGGCATTCCAAGTAAACTTGCCACGTGTTGTGAAATCTTTCTTCCTCACCTTGAAATGACGTCAGATTGGCTTTTGAACCTTTGAGTCCCAGTGACACTTTGATTCATTTAGATGGACTGGGCTGGTCAAAGAGGAGTGGGTGGTAGGTTCCCATAAATTCCACTAAGCTGTTACTCCAAGCTGCCTGCTATAGTTATCCCAGGCCTGTTCCAGCTTAGTTATGGCAGGAATGTGCCATTGCATGAGAACAGGTCATCATTCCTCACGGCCTGCCACGACTCTCCGCAGTTCTTAGTCAAGGTTGCCAAGATCTTAAACAGATTTTCCCACACACTGAATCACATTCCCTTTCATCAATGAAAAACTTAAATAATTATTATCTAGTGATCTTAACTTTGCTCTGTCCAGATACTGGTGCTCATTAATATCCTCTAAGTTCTACTTGCAAATTCAGTCCAATTTCTGAATCAATCTCTACATCAGTTTAGAAGTGGCCAGTTTGGCCAGAAGTGAAGACTTGTATCTCATTGCTTCAATGCTTGTTTTGGGTTCTTAGTCTGCTCCCCACTTTTCTTTGTCTGCAGAAAGTGTTACTTGATCTCTTAACCGTTTCACAATCAAACATGTCTTTTCTTAGATATTCTGTAGTAGAATAGTTTAGTACACACAAGTAAAAAATGAACATATTAGGTGCTAAACCTTGATGAATATGAAACCAACTGAATAGCATGATTCACTCAGGATTTCAAACCTGGATCATGTGCAGACACAATGAAACTACTAATCACGTTTTTTTTTTAGATATCATAAATAAACTTGTTTCATTTCTATGAGCCACACTGTTATTAGTTTACCCTTAACAAGTCACATTTTTTCCCAGATACATTGATTTGTCCACATCTTAACCAGTAAATAGGTTGCTGTCAAATGTTTGGCTGCCACGATGTAAAATCAAAGAGTAGGTGGAATCAAAGCAGTTTAAAGACTGACGCGTGACCTTTTATGCGTCTTTTTAATGGAAAGAGTAAGTTATGCTAATGCATAAAGAGGCAGTAGGGTATACCCACAAAGATAATGTTATTTTGGCTACTCTGCGTTTCTGTTTGTATTACATGCTAATTTTTGCACCTGAAAGTAAACCAAAGAAAGTGATTAATAAATCCATCAGTAAGCAAGCTGATCCACCTAAGTACTGGCAATATGAGTTTTTTGGTAATATCAAGGAATGTGTCATTAGCTTATTGTCCCTGTGAACCATTTTGCAGACATAAAAACAGCTCGGAAATGTAGAATAAAAATGTAAGAAAAAAAATAATCTGGCGTATAATTAATGCTATTTTAAATATAGTGAATCTTATTTTTGGTCTGCCAATATTCACCAATTACCCCAAGCAAAAACTTTTTATTCAACATTCATATTCATTAACAGTCATGTTTTCATTTTATGTTGGCATTGGAAAGTAAACTCATCTTATAAACTGTCGCCTTGCTGCACTATCACCATCAGCTGAAGTAGCGGGAACTGGACAGTGTTCGTTCTGTTATTCCATCTGTGCCACACAGTATGACCACCTCATTGCATGGCCCCAACATTTCTGCTGGAAACTCTGAAAAGCCAAAGTACAGGGTCAGCTAGAAAACCTCAGCTCTACGCGTGACTTGTTTTTATACTCACAGTTAAGGGACTTCAAATGCCAACTCTCCAGTTGACAGCTTATTTCTCTAATTATTACAACAAGCTGTGTGGTTAGATTTATTGATCATGTTTACAGGGTCGGATAAAATATACTCACAAAGTAACATTCAAATTATTAGAATTAACATTGAAAACTCATCTGCCATGAAAATTGCTTTAAACTAAGGAAGCCCCTGACTATTGAATACATATCTAGTTACTGCACGTGTTGTTATGGCATCTATATTTCAGATTTATTATCCTCTAATCTACCCAAAGACATTTAACTTGATCTGTTTGAAGGCTTTAGTCTGGCCACCTATTGTTTCACTGTTTAGTCAAGCTTGTCTCACATGGCTTTTTACGTAGGCTGAGGTTTCAGCTGTTTGTCCTCTTTCTCTGGTTTGTGTTTTAAAGATGGGGAAACTGTACTCTGGACTGACAAGTTCATACCAAACGTAAAGTAGAAAAAGATAAAATAATCACTGTTCTCAAAATCCCTTCCTATCAAATACCAGCATTGAATTTTTCTTGGAGTTTTACTGCTTATAAACTAAAACATACCTTTGAGTGTACCTGAGCAGCATTTCATTGTATGACTATATAAGGTGGTATTAATCAAAAAACACTGCACTACACTACTTGAAATTTGTAGAGATTTTAACACATTCAGACTTTCAACATGAGGGCATTTTGACATTTTGTAAAAGCCTGCTTAACCTTGTTTTCAACACTTTAGATGTGTTCTTGCTGTGCAACCTGCCCAAGTGTTAAATCTGTTGGATTCAAGCTAACATCTCTTTCTTACTCCTGGGCCTTTGAGACTCACACATTTTATTTGCCTTTGGCAAAGTTTAGAAAGACTGCCAATAAAAGCAAACTTTGAAGCATGCAGTGCAGAAGAACTTTAAAAGTTTGCCTTTTGAATTTTTCAGCATGCACTTTTCAAATTATTTCCCCCAGCTATTATTCAAAGACATGTTAACAGAATCGTAATTTTACCATAGGACTGGTGTGCACATGTAAACTTACACATGATTGATATTTACTCTGTACTGGGATTGATGTGCAAGGTTATGGCTACAGCACTGCCTTCAAGGGTGTTCTATCATCCTGTCAGGTCTGAAGGGATTTAGCAGCTATTAGTAACACAGTATTTCTCTAAGTGGGACCTAAACGCATGTTATGGCACACAAAGTTTGACAACCAAGAGTTATGCAATCAAGTTAAATTGCTAAAAGCATATAATCTTGTTTTCCGGGAACATTGTTCTGAGATGCTAGCGGCTTTGCTAAATTGGTCTATAAGACGTAAACCTGGCAAACGAGCGCTTGCATGGATTTTCAGAAAAAGGAAGAGGCAAGCTCACTCACACTTTATAGGCATTTCTTTTCAGACTATAAAGACTAAAATACTGGTTCATATCAGCGGCTGTAACTTCTGACCGTTATTGTCATGGGCAGTGCCGAGAGTGAAGAAACAGGACTTTCTCTATATTTGCTTGTGTTGCTGTAGTTGCCCTGCAGGCAGCCAGATCCTAGTGATCCCATCCTCTGTCGTATGTTTTTTCAGCTGTGATTACATGACAGCTCTGTGAAAATTGAAAGTGGGGGGTGAATGCCTTTCTCTGTACATGACTTTTTGCATATGTCCTGACTTCAGAATCAACCTCACATAGCTTTTACATAGTGTACAAAAGCTGGTCTTAAGCTGATTTAAACATTAGAGACACATTTATGTTAAAGTGCAGCTTTTCTCTGTAAATGTGTTTCATGGGTAATTCCACATACTGTACAAAAAATTGGGATTTGGCGGCAATGTCCATCTAAGCTGATGTATTCAAGATGGCTAGGCAACATGGCAGCTTCCACAGACCAGCACCAGCTCCCAAGTACTTTTAATCATTTAAATCTTTTGTTTATGAGAATGCTTCAGTGTATTGGGAGACAATTTTTCTCTCTTCATGCTCAAAAAAGAAAAAACTGACAGTACCTTTATGTGTGTATGGGTTGAAATGTAAATTTTGCCTCAGTATAATTTTTTTTCTGTCACACTGTTCACTGTATAATTTAATTACTACTCATATTGTTTGTCAATAAAAGTAGCAGACTGTTGCAGAGATTCAATAGGCATTTATTCACTGTAGTTTCATTTAGATTGAAATTTCAGCTCTGCGTGGAGTAATGCAGTCATTGAGGAGCTGTTCTGAATATTAATTGGATGTACTGCAATGCATTAGTAATTCAATAAGCTAGAGGCAGTTTTTAAAGCAAGCTAATGGAATACGTAGAGTGATTAGCTTGGGTGGAAGAACTGATAAAAGAATATCACATCAGGTAAATTCTGTTCATCAATCATAGTTTAATACAGCCATTTAGATTAAGCAATTACGACATGGCCAGTTATTTGTATAATAAAGAGGGACAGCTGTGAAAAATGAGTGTCGCTGATGTCGCTGACAAAGACAGGGACCAGATGGGTAATGTAGTCATCAAGATGTTAGCAGTCAAGCTGTGTCACTGGGAAACAATGAAAGATGATTGAGACAGGAGGATTAGCCAAATTGATTTTTTTTTTTTTTTACAAGTCTACATATTTTGCGTCTGTACCATTTTTTTTTTCTTTTGATTTTTTTGTTTTAAGACACCTGTTTTACCCAGATAACATAATCATCCCTCAATAATGTGGTTCAATAGTGTGTTGGTCCACCTTTTTGCGGCCAAAACAGCCGTAACACGTTGCTGTATGCTAGGCACCAAGAGTTTAGCAATAGATCCTTTAAGTTGTGAGGTGGGGCCTCCATGAATGAGACTTGTTTGTCCAGCACATCCCACAGATGCTCGATTGGATTGAGATCTGGGGAATTTGGGGGCCAAGTCAACACCTCAAAGTTCTTGTTGTGGTTCTCAAACCACTAATGAATAGTTTTTGCTGTGTGGCAGGGTCCATTGTCCACAGCCATCAGGGAATACTTATTCCCATGGTCTGCAAGATTCTTTGGTAGGTAGTAGGGCTGCTCAATTAATCGAATTTTAATCACGATTACGATCTGGGCTTTCAACGATCATTAAAAGTGACTGAGCCGATTATTAGCCCCTCCCTCGTGCTTTACTCTTGCGCTGCTCCATGTGGCAAATCGAGCGCACCTCTCGTTTCGAACACGTGTCACAACAATTAAGAGGACCCGAGGGAAGCTCGGAAAGCTAAGCAGAAGTTATTTGGAGAGGAGAGTGACTGCCTTTGGTTGAAAAGAGAGGTAAAAAAAACTTCAGTGGTGTGGAAACATTATGGGTTCGCGGAGTCAGACGTGGATCAAGTAGACACAGTGTGTAAACTTTGCTACGGTGTCGTAGCTGCGCCACAGAGCAACACTGCAAAGTTCACTAAACATAGATGTTTACATTTTTCATTTATTTCTTATATTGCAAACATTTGCACTGTTATCAGTATTTGCACACTATTTTATATTATTTTTTAAAGTCATTATTCAATACATTGTTATTGTTAACCCTTTAAAGCCGGTCAGAGCAGCACGCTCCGTTTTGCGTAACTATTTTTAAATCCCTGTAGAACCGGAACCGTGTAAGCTAGCGCAATAATTTTTTTTGCATATGAAACCGGAGGAGTTGTACTTACATCTTATGCCATCAGCTTGTCCTCAGTCACGGTTTCCTTCCACATAAAGCTTTGCAAAAATTGCATAAAACGCACTAGCAGGAACAAAAACATAATATTCCAGAAACACGCTTTGCCGATCCGATCAGCTGTTCGTAACACTTCCCACATTGAAACAGACGTCAGCGCGAACTATCGAATGTCCGCCATTTCCTGCCAGAAACCGGAAGTGACGTCATCTTCGCGAAAAATGTAGTTTTTTACTTGTAGGCCTTAAAAACCTGTACTGGTGTTTTTATAAGTCATGTTTGACTTTTCTGAATAGTTGCTGGGATGCTTAGAACTCGAATTGCACTGCTGGAAATAGTTTATTTTGATACACCTGCTGTTTTCTTTGCAAATTTGCATCATAGGATTGTTTTTTTGTTTTTCCTGCAGTATATAAAAATTGGTGTATCTCCAAAATAAAACTATGAACACACTCAAAATAAATCCCCTGTTGTTGTAAACTATTTTTTGCATTTAAAGCTTTGAGGGATAAACCTCTTAAATTTCTCCAAGTAGAAATATATGTAAAAAAACAAAAACAAAAATGATTTTCAATTTTTTTTTGTAGTTTATTGCACTTTTTTGCAATTAATGTAGTTACTATGGACTTAATGCATACATATTATTAAAATATGGGCTATAACAGTTGTATTGATGTATAGCAACTTGAAATGCTCCCAATGGAAAGATTGTTGTCATAATAATGATTGCCATCGAAATAATATTGACTGAGGGTCGACCTCCACCATTAATGCTTCCAGTCAAAAAAATCTGTATTAAAGAGATTTACACAAAGCATATAGTTTGGAGATCATTGATTCTCTCTGCAAAGTTAACTGTCAGTGTTAAGATTTGTAACTGCAGGCCACGCTGGCAATTTAAGTGAATAGCCAGAGGCAAACTAAAGTATTTAAATGAATATGAAACTTTTGTCAGAGTGATAAAAGCTGCTGCATTGATCACAAATTCTCATTGATCGTGAAAGAAGGTTCCACGTCTGCTGTGAAAGAAGTAAATTCCTCTGTTGCACCTCATAAATGCTAATATTATGATTGTTTCCTTCGTGTGTCACAAGGTAATAACTTTCCCTCCATGGATTGATAGCCTGTCCCCTTTCTTTAGAAATGGTGTGTGTTACCTCTTGCCAGGAGGCCCACAGAGCCAAATCTGTCTTCTCATGCCAAATGGCCAAAGTGAAATTAGATTTTAGAGCTTGGCAGGGATACAGGGGAGAAACTATTTTAGAAGAGAAAAGTGGGACAGGGTTAAAAAAATTGACCAGAAATATAATATCTCATTCAGTATCCCATCAAGGTGAAAAAAACAACTATAACTTTGATATAAATATAAATAACTTTGAGTGAAATAAGATATAGTCTAGAGTAAGCGTTACAAAAAAGTGAAAGTGATTTCAGAACTATGACCAGTCTATAGAGCAGAGCAGGAATGATTGCAGTTGTATTCATGGAGAGTGCTTTCATGAAGGAAGATGAGGCAAGTAGCTTACACAGATGTTACTGTCATAGATTGTGTCTATGATATAGATTAATGCAAGTCTGATTTTGATGGTGATATTACATCTAGTTAGTAGAACAGTAAATAAGCATGACTGTGACAAGCTTTCCTCCCCTATTTACCAACTTTTTCTTCACCCTGTCCTAGTTTAATAGAAATACCCCCTCCTCCCACTCCGTTTACTTATCTGCTACTGTTTGGATAGCCCAGGTTGAACTTGTCAAGAACACCATACTGTAAGGATCAGTATTTTGAGGGTTTAACAAGGAAGACTAAATGGAAAACTAACATCAAAAATAGCGGCGGGCTTATATTTGAGAGATATCGTGGTGCATGGGGCATGCCTAATTTCCTCATTAATTCAGTTCAAGGATCATTAGTCGCAGTTCTGTGCTAAATGTAGAAGCAGCAGCTCACTCGCCAGCTTTGTTTTCTTCACGCAGATACGCATTTGACTTAGTATCTGTGGCTTGTAGCGCTTTGCTGTATTTTCTCACATTTTTGTCAGGAGTAAAGTGCCAATGCAGCGTCTAGAAGTGTGACTCACCTATTAAAGAGTCAATTTCAAACGATTATGGTCATATGACAGCTCTTAAGCTCATCATGACTTTTAAATGGGTAAAAATTTACCGCAGTCCACGGCGGCGTTGTTATGAATCCCCACACCAAAAACCTGTCAGGTTGCAATGTGATCTGGCTTTTAAAGCCTTCATCGCCTGATCCGTGGTTCAGGCTGTGGCGTCCTGTTGCTGCATGTTTCTTACAAGCTCAGCTGTTGATGGAATGCAAGGCTGGTAGAGTTGAAATATTTTCTCTGCAGACTGGCATTCATGTGTGAGCAGCATCAGAGTGCATCACTCCAGGCTCAGAATGAGCATATACAGGGGCTTTAGCAATGTTCTAACAAAGGTAGTGGTATAAGTTGTTTGCAACTTATCCAACTTTAGACTTATAAGTTGGATAATATAATGATCTGAGGCAGTATTTTTAAAGTGCTTATCCTTTGTATACTAATGTAATACTAAAAATGAATGAGAAGACAGCGTTCTTAGCTAGCCTGTCTATCGTCTTGACGTAAACACATGTAATGCGATTTTCTTTTACTCTGTTTGCCTACAGCACGGCTCAAATTCATGATCCTGCTCTTGCTGATCAGCAGCATAACTACTACTTACTTGTCTCGTTATTTGGTACCTTGTGAGTGTTACGAATTACACTTCAAAGAGCTAATTTGGGCCTGACATCCTAAAAATAGAAGTGAGCAGCACAGGGCTATAAAAACACAGCAGGGCTTGCCTTTGCTCACTCTTATAATGACTTCATTTCTATGCATTGGAAGCAGCACTGATGGATTTTGATGTCTTGCTGCTTCTTGTGAGGGCTCAGTCATCACATTTCTAGCGCTCATCATAAGGGTGAAGTATTCTGCTTGAAGGCAGCCATGTGACTTTTTAATGAGCATTCAGAAAGTGACATAATGACGCGCCTTCTCAGTGCTTTTCACCTCAGCTGTCGTCCTTCTCCCTTTTATGGAATAAATATCCATTCCTGTTTAAATGTCACAGGCAGACTGAGTTTTTATGGCATGAAGAATTCCGAGTGATAGCAGAGATTATGCATTACTCCATTTATTAAACTCACACTGCAAACTTGGCACTTTTCAGCAAGATTAGTTTGAGTTTGTTTGTGCTTTGGGACATTTGCATCTCCACAATTACCTCTCTGTTTTAGCAGACCCGCTCTAATCTTAAACATTTATTTTTGTGATTCATTATTTGACTATTGTGGAACCGGTGATTCTAAATTGCCCATAGGTGTGAATGTGAGTGCAAATGGTTGTCTGAGTCTCTGTGTTAGCCCTGCGTCAGATTGGCAACCTGTCCAGGCTGCATCCTGCCCTCCTGCCCAGTGGTAGCTGGGATAGGCTCAAGCACCCCCCACGACCCTGATAAGCATAAGCGGAAGAGAATGGATGGATGAATATTTGACTATTGTGAAAGTGTTGTCTCAACCCCACATTTCCAGACACTCAGAGGAGGAAGTCTGGCCAAATGATGACATGAGGGAAGTCTGGCTTACCTTTCTCCAGTTATGAAACTTAAATGTCCCGAATCATTTTTGATCAAACACAAACTGATACTGTGATGTTAGTCAATCTGTGTCAGTTTCTTAAGAGTAATAAATAATAGTCGTTAGTGGTAACTTTCGTGAATATGAATATTTCTCTCACTGTAATTTGAAGCAGTTTTTAGAAGAACTTTTGACAGAACATGGCATTTTTCAGAGGCTACAGGTGTGTTGTGGTGACTCTGCCTTTTCTAGCCACCTAAAAGTGAAACACCAATGCACTGCATGGTGGAATTAAAGTGGAATTTTCTTTTCTCCTACTGGGAAAATATGCACTCCAGCACTTCTGAGGAGTTTGAATTGAGCATTTACGGTCAGTTGTGCAGGTGTGCCGGGTGCAATTTGCTAAACCATCACAAAATTAGCATTGAGTAGTTTATTGATGCAGATTTCATTTTCTTTTTGCCATGTGTTACTTTAATATGGATCCTACAACCAGTTTTATAATAGAGGCCGAAGATCTGCACATCTAGGACAATATGTCTTTTATGGCGCATATAACAGTTCCACTTTCAGTACATCTGTTCAACTGCTTGTTAACTCAAGTAAAAAATTAGCCAATCACATGACTGTAACTCAGTGCATTTAGGCATGGTCAAGATGATCTGCTGAAGTTTAAACCGAGCATCAGAATGGGCAAGAAAAGAGAATTAGGGGACATTTTCAGGTTTGGGTTTTTTTTGTTTTCTTTTTTTTTCATTGTTGGTTCCAGACGGGCTGGTCTAAGTATTTCAGAAACTGCTGATCTTCTGGGATTTTCCCACAGACCCATCTCTAGGGTTCACAGAGAATGGTCAAAAACAAAAAAAAAATATCCAGGATGTGGTGGAACGGGAGATTCGCCTGATGGACGTGCAGCCAGGAAATCTGCAGCAACTGTGTGATGCTATCGTGTCAAATGGTATCAAAATCTCTGAGGAATGCTTCCAGCACGTTGTTGAGTCTGTGCCGCAAAGAATTAAGACACTTCTGAAATAGCTCAGAAGCAGCAAGGTGTACCTAACAAAGCCTTGCAATGAAACTATGGAGGTTCACTGCCACCCATCCTCAAGTTCCAGAGGGAAGACTATGTGTAATTAGGAAATTGAAGAAGACACATGGTGCAATACAGGCTAAATAATATAAAACAAGGCTCCTGTTCTTAAATGTCTGCACTGTACTGTGCTATGTTTTACTATTCCCCCCTCGTTTCTTCATTCCTCCGTTTGCCATTTCTTTGTATTTTTCTAATTTTTATGTCGATTAGCTTTCTGCCCTATGTCTGTCTGCCTTTTTTGAGTCTCTTGCTCCATGTGTGTGTTTGTCTGTCTTAGTGGGCCCTTCAGAAGTTCTTATCACCTATTTGGTCTAACACAGGTCCTCAGAGACCTGCTGCAATCAGCTAGAGCAGGAAGCCAACATGAGCCTGCTCTGCAGAGAGCATTATTCTGCACTTAACAATCATGACCTATTCTTCCCCTTTCCTGTTATCCCTCCCTCCCCTCTTCCTCTCGTTCACCTCTCCCGACTGTTGTTGCTTTGAGTGTTAGTATCAGTGTGAAATGTGCCCTTGTTGTGGAAGTTGAGAAGAAGGATGCATTTCCAGTGACTGATTTCTCTGAAAAGTAACGGCATGTAGGAAAACAAAGTGTTTTACTAATGCGCAGAAATGAGAAATTCTGTGGGAGGGAGATCTAAACAAATCAGGAGGGTTTGACTTCAGATAATGACAGCTCGTTTACACTTTTCTGTTCTGAAGTTTTTTGTGAATAACAATACTCTGTGCATGTGCATCTTTAGTATGGGCTTGTCAGCAAGTACAGACAACAAAGCATGTGCTGGTTTTTTTTGTGACAGCATGTTGCTGGCTTTTTGTAACACTGAATAATGTCACATGACTATGATGATAACATGGGTTTCAAAGCCTCTGTTATTGTCACAACAATAGGCCTACCATCCTTGTATTTTGTAGGTCCGTCTCTGTCTCTCTTTGTCCATTATCTTGTACCAAGTCATTAGCAGCAGATGCTACAAGTCCTGAAGTTTGCAAGGTGGATTCTGCATGGATTTGACTTGTTATTCAAACCTATCCCGCAGATGTCAATGATCAGGGGACTTTTAAGGTGAAGTCAACACTTTGCACTTTTTGTCATGCAGTTTTTATGGTGTGACGGGGTGTATTATCTTGCTAAAAGATGTTGCTGCTGCAATCAGGTAATGCTGGTGCCATAAAAGGAGTGTACTGTATGTGATGTCCAAAAATGTAAGATCCTGCACGGTAAAGTAAAATCCACATGAATGCCATGAACTAAGGTAAAAATATATTTCTAAGCGTGTCACCGACTTGCCTTTTTCCCCACAGTGAATAACGATGTGATCTTTTCCCAGCCTAAGCTATGCAAATGTATACCCACCTTCCACATAGTGCTTTATCAGACCAGGCCACTTGCTTTCATTTTCCTGGGTGCCTAATTCTCCGTCACTTTTTCAGTTTGTTTTTTCACGAGTCAGTCTTGATGGGTAGACTTGTATCTACTACCTGACTATAATTGTCTTGGTCCAAGATGATTCGCTTTCTCACAGCCGGTCCAGATATCGCAATTACTGTTGAGAGATACACCGGGGGAAAAAAGGCTCTGGTCACTGATCAGAGTGTCTTTGATTGAAAGATATTACTTCTGTCTTTAAGATATATGGCTGTGGAAGTTTAGTGAACGTTGTCACCTGTGGAAGAAATTGATTCTACATGTAAATACTTTATGCAACATTGTTATTTATTGTCATTTATTTTATGTAATTGAATTGCATTGGATTGTACGGATTCTGCACTTTTTAAATGCATATTAAATCAGATTGGGAGATCAGTGCTAATATCCATTTCTAATGCTATTCTGTTTCTAGCAGTTGAGCTGACTCTTTGATTGAGAGTCAGCTCTAACACACTTCACAAGTTTCTTTCCACACAGAACAGATGAGATCTTGAATAGCAGACAGACAGACTTCACCTCGCAGATTTGGAAAATGTTTTATCCTGCACTATTTTGGAAAGTGAATTATAACCAGACATGGAGATAAAAATATACTAAATAAAATGTGAATAAACCTTCACTCAAGACTTACTTTTGGGTGTTTTGCAGAATGTGCAGTGACATGATAGACTGTTTCCATGTTTATTGGATTGCATTTGGCAGATTCTGTATTGTATTCCGTGAGAGAGGAGGGTATAGATTTTTTCTAACCAGATAATTGATCAAATTCCAGTAAACAATGGTAATATGACAGAGGAGACAAGCTTCAGAAAATGCTTAATATTCAATTTACCAAAAAGTTGATTCTGGTCATCTGGACGTAGCGTTTTCAGTGGGAGAAATTTTTCATCACTCATCCAAGACTTCAGAAATTGTCTTACCTTTTCACGTAAATTGCCTCCTTGACTCCGCGCTCAAACCAGCGTTCCTCCCTGTCCAGGATGTGTACATCGTCATCATTGAAAGACTGTCCACTGGCCTGTAGGTGTAAATAGACTGCAGAGTCCTGGCCTGACGAGTTAGCTCTTCTGAGTTGTGCCATCCGATTACCCAAGGTTGTTTGGTTTCGCCGATGTATAAATCACGCCAATCCTTCTTGAACTTAACAGCGTACAGAGACCATCTCTGAATTGCAGAGAGGGCCTAAGTTTAAATCTTTCAATATCTTATAATTCTGTTAGTGTTGCCATTTCCAATCTCTCTGTTAATGCTACTCATGGCCAATGGTCTTGATCAATGAACAGTGGTTGTTGATCAATGCACTGACAATTAGCATATTTAATGATCAAGAAACTGACCTCACAGCATGTTGTTCGTCAGTGGTGTTAGTTTCAGTAATTGTGTCAAGGTACTGTTCATAAGGTTGGGGAAACCTGCAGTCAGCTGAGACTGAAGAAGAACTTGGATGAGTGACGAAACGTTTCTCCCACTGAAAACGCTGCGTCCAGATGAACAGAATCAACTTTTGGGGATTTCCTTACCTGGATGATTAAGCATGCATTAAGACAATATTGAATTTATATTTTTGAGACAATCTCTCCTCTAGCTTAATCTTTTCAAAGTTACTCTGTACCCTTTGGATTCCCCCTCCTTTTCTCATAGGCTCTCATTGTTTCCTTGAAAGATAATGGGGTTTTAAGCTGTTTCCCATTTATGCGTACTTAAACTCTGACTTTATGGTCACAGATTGGTATTGCACCATTTAATCACTCTTAGAGCTTTATGTTCTGTACTCAGGTTAGGCTATCAAATATCCCCGTCTTGAATATTTTATGACACGATGCCTTCCTCTTGCTCAGGGAAATGTGTCATCTGAGCTAATCTGTAGTCGTTGCCTTCTAACACTGTCCTTCCCCCTTAAAGCACGAGGGATTCAGTGGGTTTTGTCGCCAATGGCCATGTGAAATATTCATTTCAATTAATTTTCAGTACTCTTACTACTTTTCAGTACTACTGTACAGTGGCTTGTGTGGAGTTGAATTACCTCAAAAATGATGTACTAGTGGCATATATGAAATGTAATGCAATATAATAATTTTCTCAGTTCAGAAAAACTGAGAAAGGTTATATGAGACATGGTGTGGTAATACAAATCATGAGAATCTAAGCACAAGTATGAATTGATTTTCCTTAGAAAAATCTAAACCATTTCTGACTTAAACAAGTATTAGTGAAATCTTTCAGGGTTGCATATAGTGGCAAAAACAATTCAGTACTTTGCTGCTATCGCTTTTAGTCACCCAGCTCCCCAAGCTCAACCTCTCTGATGCAGAAGCCCTTTCATATGCTTTGATCCTGTTAATAATTATTATCCATGGAGCTGAAGAAGAAAAGCAGAATGGAAAAGCAAAGAATGTTGCAAACTGATAGGCACATACGGGGGTTTCGGGAGGGGGTGGGTGAGGCTGGGAATGTTTTCAGGGATCGGAGTTTCAGCCCTGCGTTTTCCTTTCGCAGACATTTTCAGCGATTATGAAAAAGCAGAGAACGGCTCAAAGACGTCATCTGACGTGATCCTATGCCAAAGGGTGACATTCCTGCCACAGATAAACAGCTGTGGAACTTGAAACATATTTTTCCTGTTTTCACATACAGTGTAGAAAAAAGAATACTGTTGCTGATGCTTAAATGCGCCCTCCATACCATACATATTCTCCTATCGCTCATGTTGTTTTTGGATGAATTCTTAGTGGCCTTGCTTTATCTCATCCACGCCATCCATCATTGTTGGAAGATGTTTGCCTCCTGGGCTGGTTCCCTATCTGGAGTGGCTCTGGATGGGCTCAGAACAGAACTGGAATGAAGATCCCTACTGGCCTACTGGCAGCAGTGAGAAAGGAAAGCACAGGGGGTGAGAGCAAGCCAAGAAGCTCAACTGTTTCTTCGTCCTTCTCGCTCTACTGGGGTTGGAACATTTTTCCATTCCTCCATAGTTACTGCAATTCATACCAGACTGTTGATATTCATTTGTATCTTATAACATCACTTCAGCGTGTAGTTCCTGTGCCATATCATGCTCAGTGCAAGGATAGAGTACAATTAATCTGATACTTTAAATAATAATAAAAAAGATGGTTAAAATACTATAAACTACAAGACTGCTGGGCTTTTTTTTTTTTGTCTATAGTACTACAAGAAAGTAGTGCTAGTTCTGTCTTGATGTTATATTATAAAGTCCCCCCCTACAGAAATTGGAGGGATTATAGAGCCTGTTAGCCACAGGGAGAAAACATCTCCTGTAGTGTTAGGGTGATGAGTCTTTTTCCTCGTGTTCATTGTGTCTTACCAGGGAGCCATGAATAGGATGAGAGGAATTGTGCCTGATGCTGAGAAGTCTCTTGAGTATACTCCCCTCAGACACATCCACCAGAGTCTCTAGTTAAGCTCCAAGAAAAGAACCAGCCTTCCTGATGTGTTAAAGTCTGTTGGCATCAAATACTTACGGCCCCCTGTCTGAGCACACAGCTGCATGAAAGGCCACACTCGTCTCCACGGAGTAATACATCATATGCAACATGATCCTGCTGGGGTTGAAGGTTCTAGCCTTCTCAGTAGAGGAAGTCGACTCTGGCCCCCCTTTTATATATTTTTTAGTATTCCTCAAACCTTTACTGGGGCCATGACTGAAAAAAAAACTAAAGGGCTTCATGTTTTTACTGAGACAGAATTATTTTATACAGGAATTCTTTGGTGAAATACACCACAATAAGACAAAGAGCTGAACCTGTTATTCACAGAGTGGGTACCCCCACAGATTCCCCTTGCTGCCACTGTTGATTGACGAGACTGTAATGCAGTGGGACACACTAATCTATAACAGCATCTCACACTCCATTGGATGGAGATGTGAATTTTCAGCAGACCTGGGAATACATCACTGCCTCACCAAATCCCATCAAATCATGACTCTGGAATGTCAGAAATTGCCAAAAAAATAAATAAGAGAGATTATGAGATTCAGTCCACCCTTTCTTCTATACGCTCAAGAGAAACATGTACACATAACTAACAGAGCCAAGCCATGCCTTAGCCCCTCCCTCTTTTTTCCCTGAAATTATTGATTGATAGCTAAACCTTGTTATTCACTGTGCTGTTAAAATAGACTTTA
The DNA here is from genome assembly GCF_964374335.1 of Astatotilapia calliptera. NCBI lineage: Eukaryota > Metazoa > Chordata > Actinopteri > Cichliformes > Cichlidae > Astatotilapia > Astatotilapia calliptera. The sequence goes on from NC_137428.1 coordinate 49,729,976, forward strand.
TGATCCAACAACTCAATAAAAAAAAAAAACTGATTTATTCAGGTGGTGGGTAAGTTGTCATTGAGAAAAAGAATGTGTCATGGCTCACATCCATCACCTCTTTTATTGCTGCAACACAACATGTAAAAATGAAGTCATTATAGTGACAAATCTGTGATCGCTTGAGTCTTTCCGTCTGGAAACTGGGCAGCTGATGGTGAAGGACAGAGCGATGGATGATCCAGTTTTCCCCCCCCCTCTTCAGTCTCTCTGATAAACGCACACAAACATGAAGATATATGAGGATGACGAAGCGGGAGATGTGCAAACTTGCGAGGGTGGTGATGAAAAACAGCTGTTAGGGAAGGACGGTGTTTGCGTGTGAATACACACATGACAGCAATATTTATGCAAGTAGCAGCTCCTCACATACAAACACAATGTTCGCATATGAAAGGCGGTAAACCTTAATGGCAGGTTGGCCATACATATAATGGTGTCTAACCACAGGCATTTTTCTTGGAAACCGTTTAACATCAAATATGCTCACAGGCTGGTTTACAGGACTTTGCAAAAGTCTTGAACCACTCCTTCTTTCTTAATATTTCAATTTGAAAACAGGATTTACTGAAACGTGCAAACAAAAATGGAAATGCAGCATATAAGGTGAAACAGACTTTGTACAATTCAAACATGTTGGAAAATCAATATTTGGTAGAACCACCCTTATACTTCAATACAGTCCAAACTCTCTTTGACAAGCTTTCTTGTAGTTTCTAAAGGTAGTCTTCAGGAAAAGTTTTTCAGACTTCTTGAAGGATATCCCAGAGCTCTTCTTTGGATGTTGGCTCCCGCTTGTGCGGCTCCCTGTCGAGATGATCCCACAATGCTAGTAACTGCTACCTGCTAGAAACAAAGTGCCTAAAGATGCCATTTAAAAATGGTTCATTACCGAGTTGCCTGTTATACATAGAGACAACACTGGTTTCATCCCGAGAATAAGGTGCCTTTTTTATGTTTGAATGATTCATAGTGTTACGTCCCCCCCACCATGGCGGAGGCAAAGGTAGGAAGGAGACAGCAACACTGGACAACCACAATCAATGAAGGAGGAAGACCACAGAACAGTTAAGTATCAGGCAGGATTTATTGGGTGCTTGCCTGGATAGTCAAACTTAACAACAGTAAAGAGGTGGGGGAGGAGGACTGAGCGGTTGATCCAAATCAAAGAAAGTAATAAAACAAAAAGAGGTCGGTAGCTTCCAGGGCCTAGCCTAACTGAAAGAAAAATGCAAAACAAAAGGCCTACCTAGCTACTCGATAAAAGTCAGTGAAAACATACAAGGGTGGCATCAACCGCATAACCTAGTGTGACTAACAGAGTAAAATCTACAACCAGTGTATAGGGTACCCCGGCTTACCTGTCCAGCCTCCCACCACACACAACATAAAGATGCCTGTTCGCAAATGTTTGTCAAAGCAGAAGCCAGCAGCCACCAGCTGGCCAGGGAGCGGCTCATTTGTAGTGTTCCTTGGAGTGTGATTGGCCAACTGAGCCCAGACCAGCCAATAGACACCTGCCAATCAACTTCGAACTGGCCAATCAGAGGAGGCCTGACGCCTGAAAGATAAACAGAACACAAAACAGAGCACAAAAGCAAAGCCACACCCCTTGGCACGTAACACCCCCACCCTTCAAAAACCAAACTCAGGGTTTGGTGACCTCTCTAAACAGCACGGGAGAGTGCGTCTGCTACAATGTTTTCTGAACCTTTTTTGTGATGGATTTTGAGGGTATAATTCTGAATAATCAGTGACCAACGCATAAGCCGCTGGTTGTGATTATACATCTTGGAGAGGAAAACTAAAGGGTTGTGATCTGTGAATACTTGGACTGACCTCTGACCTGACTCTGTATAGACTTCAAAATGTTGCAAGGCCCACAACAAAGCAAGGGTCTCCTTTTCAATGGTAGAATACCTGAGCTGGTGTTTGTCAAACTTCTGAGAGAAGTAACTCACAGGATGGTCAATGCCCTGGGTATCCTCCTGGAGAAGCACCGCTCCCGCCCCAACTGCGCTGGCATCTATTTCCAGTTTGAATGGTAAAGAGAAGTTAGGAGCAGACAAAACAGGGGTGCAACAAAGTAAGCCCTTAAGGCTTTCGAAAGCCTGCTGACAACTCCCAGACCAAATAAACGGCTTTGAGGGGCTGGTTAAGTCAGTGAGAGGGGCAGCAACAGAAGAGAAATTTTTACAAAACCGTCGGTAATATCCTATCATCCCAAGGAACCGCCGCAGTTCTCTCCTGGTGGTTGGTTGGGGGAACTCCCTAATCGCAATGACTTTGGCATCTGCAGGGCGCACTTGCCCTAGACCAACTTGCTGGCCAAGGTAGAGGACACTGCCTCTAGCGAAATCACATTTGGCAAGGTTCAAAGTGAGAGACGCACTGTCTAGGCTAATGAAGACTTTTTTTAATGTAGCTATGTGGGTGGACCAGTCACTGCTATACACAACAATGTCATCTAAGTATGCTCGGCAGTTAGGGATGTTTCCCAACACTTTGTTAACCAGTCTCTGAAATGTTGCAGGGGCATTGCACATGCCAAAAGGCATAACCGTATACTGCAGGAAGTGGTCAGGGGTGACAAAAGCTGAAATCTCAGATGCTTGCTGTGTCAAAGGCACTTGCCAATACCCTTTTAACATATCGAGTTTAGTGATGTATTTTGCAGGCCCTATTTCATCAATGCAGTCATCGATAAGGGGTAAGGGATGTGCATCGGGTACAGTGACAGAGTTCACCTTTCGGAAGTCTGTACAGAATCTTGGGCTTCCATCTGACTTAGTGTCTAAGAGACATAGTGAACTCCAAGAGCTGGAGCTTGGCACTGCAAATCCATTCTGAAGAAGATACTCAACTTCCTGTTTTATGATTTCCCTCTTTGCAGGACTAACCCGATAAGCGCGCTGTTTGATTGGTGTAGGGTTAGTGAGCACCACATCATGTTTTATGACAGTGGTTTGAGACGGGATATCACTGAACAGAGATGGGAATCCCGATATGAGTGTTATAATATCATTGCTCTGTTCAGCAGGAAGGTGGGACAGGTATTGTGTTAGGGTTGACAATATCACAGAATTACCCAGTCGAGCACTTTGAGGCTCAGCACCTCGTAACACCAACCCATCTTCATCTGGAGTAATCTCCACCTTGGTCACCGAAGCCATCGGAGACGTAACCACTTGCTCTTGGACCACAGATGGCACAGCTGAAGGTTCACGAGAGTTGTACAGCTTCATCATGTTGACATGACACACCCGAGTGGGACGTCTGCGATCCGGGGTCTGAATAATGTAGTTAGTCTTGCTGAGTTTTCTCTCTACAACATAAGGACCAGAGAACCTAACGGAGAGAGAGGAGCCGGGCACCGGAAGGAGAAGGAGCACTCTGTCACCTGGCAGAAATGAACGGTCAACAGCCCGCTGATCAAAGTGTCTCTTCATTTTCGCTTGTGACGTGGCTAATACGTTCCTGGTTAAGGAATAAGCCCTCTTCAACCTGTCATTCAGTGTCTTGACGTACTCTGGAAGGCTTTTGGTGTTGTCAACCAGTGTAGCCAGCCTCTCTTTAAAAACCTTCAAAGGACCCCTCATCTCACGCCCAAACACAAGTTCACTGGGACTAAATCCCAGAGATTCTTGGGTTGCTTTCCGACAGGCAAATAAAACAAGTGGAACACTTTCATCCCAGTCCCGTTGGGAACTATAACAGTGTTTCCTTAACATAGACTTCAAAGTCTGATGAAACCTCTCTAGTGCCCCCTGACTTTCAGGATGGTAAGAACTCGAGGTTATGTGTTCAATGCCTAATGTTTTCAGGGCTTGGGCAAACACTCTAGACTTAAAGTTAGTACCTTGGTCTGTTTGCACAACCTTAGGCAGACCAAAGGTTGAAAAGAATCTCAACAGTGCTTTGACAACAATCTGAGCTGTTATTCTCCGTAGTGGGATTGCCTCGGGAAACCTGGTCGAAACGCACATGATCGTCAACAGAAACTGGTTTCCAGTTTTAGCTTTAGGTAGAGGCCCCACACAGTCAACAATCACTTTTTGAAATGGCTCCTCTACTACTGGGATAGGACAGAGAGGAGCGGGGGGGATTACTTGGTTTGGCTTGCCGGTCATTTGGCATACATGGCAAGTACGGCAGTATTGAACAACATCAGATTTCAGTCCGGGCCAGAAGAAATGTTTCAGAATTCTGGTGTATGTTTTATTAACCCCCAAATGTCCTGACCATGGATGGTCATGTGCTAAGGACAGTACCTGGGTACGATAAGCAGTAGGTACCACCACCTGATATACTGCAGACCAGTCAGCGTCTTCCGAGACCTCACTTGTCCATCTGCGCATCAGAAGACCTTTGTCAGAGAAGTAAGCCAGCTTTTTCCCTTTGGCATCCTGTTGACTGAGAGTGGAGGAATGACACTTGGACAGGGTTACATCATTTTTCTGTGCAATAATGAACTCCTCTCGGGAGACTGGCAAATCCAGAACTGGTTGTGTTTTGTCAGCAGGTGGAACTGTGGCCTGAACCTTAGATCCAGAGGTAAAGTTAATCACGTCACCAACGGGATCTGACCTCATGAAGGAATCGGCCAAGTCAGGACCATACTTTTTTGTCTGGGCCCTCGTAACTACACAAGCTGGAAAGATGGCAGGCTGGTCTTGGGCTGAGTCAGAATCCCGGCTCAGCTCGGGTCTGTCTAACACTTCAGGAATGGGTATGACCTTGCCTCCAGCAAGGTCATTACCTAGGATGAAGTCAATGCCTGGTATGGGCAACGCAGAACGAATAGCCACTTTAACAACTCCGCTGACTAATGAAGACTGAATGTGAATAGTGTGCAAAGGGGCAGATACAAATCCGAGTTCTACTCCCTGGACAATAACACTGGACTGGCAAAATGACTCCTCAGAAAACGGTAAGACGTTTTCTCTAATGATGGACTGAGAGGCCCCTGTATCTCTCAGTATTTTTACTGGTTGTTGATCATTTGGATTCCCAGTCAGCGAAACCACTCCCTCTAGAATGAATGGTTTGAAACAGGGGTCAGGGTGGTTAGTGTTTGGTTGAAATGCCCTCCCGTTCTCTGTGGCTTTAATCAGTCCCACCCCTTTTGGTTGTGAGGATAGTTGCTGTTTACGCTTTAATGCCTGACATTCTGCAATGAGATGACCCCTCTTGTGGCAATAAAAGCATTCACGCTCACCGTGGGGAGGCGAGGGCACCCTCACTGGCCTCACTGGCCTCGCAGCAGAGCAACTAGACTCAAGCCGTGCTGAGCGCAAGGTTGTGGGCCTATCTGGATGGGAAACAGGGGTAAAAACATTCTTATGAGTTAACACAAACTCATCGGCCAACACAGCTGCTTTGGACATTGACGTCACCTTCTGTTCATTTAAGAACATTATGAGCCTCTCAGGTAATGAATTTTTAAAATCCTCCAGTAACATTAACTCACGCAGCGACTCATACTCATCCCCAACTCCGTTAGCAGAGCACCATTTATCAAAAAGAGCCCCTTTTTCATGTGCAAACTCCACATATGTTTGACTGCTAGACTTCTTATGGTTCCTAAATTTCTGCCTGTAGGCCTCAGGTACCAGTTCGTAGGCACGTACAATTGTTTCCTTCAACACGTCGTATTTCATGCTTTGCTCTAGCGAAAGTGAAGCTACTACCTCATGAGCTTTGCCCACTAATTTACACTGAAGTAATATGGGCCACATGTCTCTTGGCCATTTCAGAGCAGTAGCCACCTTTTCAAAAGCGTTGAAGTACGAATCTACCTCAGTCCCACGAAAGGTAGGTACTAGGGCAATATGTTTGCTAACGTTAAAACTTTCCGGGGAGACTTTCGGGATTTCTTTAGTGGCATCTGTTTTCTGTCCTGATGACACCCTCAGTGCTTCTACTTCAAGCTGCTTTAACCTGACTTCTTTTTCAGCTTCTATCTCCAGCCTACGGACCTCCAGCCGGAGATCATAATCTGCTTTACGCACCTTATCCTTCTCTTGTGCCTCTAACTGTAAACGCAGTAAGCGTACCTTAAGCTTTGCATCACTGCTAGATGTTTGGGATTCTGGAGTGAAAGGCTTAAAGCGTGGCAGAGTTTGGGGAGCCGCATCAGAGTTAACTTGGGCACCCGGAGGTGTAGCAGGCAGCGCTTGCTCATCAGTTCTCTCTGGAGAAGCTAGATCAGCAGAGGCACCAGGGGAAACTGAAGGGTCCTGAGAAGGCACCCCAGCTGGAACAGGGCTGATTAAAATCCCCAACTCGAATAATCCCTCCAACAAAGCCTGCTTAATATCCTTCTTCACTCCATACTTTGGTACGGAAAGGTTATACTGGGCAGCAATACTCAACAGGTCGTCTTTGCGACACAAGTCAACTTTGTCAACGCTAGGGTGACTAACAAAACCAGGCAGGTCGAAACTCATCTCCGGCTGATACTATGAAACGTAGACACCCTAAAATCACGGCACCGTCCTCATTAATATAGGTTGTCCACAGCATACAACGATCCCGGACGAGCCCCCACTTGTGTTACGTCCCCCCCACCATGGCGGAGGCAAAGGTAGGAAGGAGACAGCAACACTGGACAACCACAATCAATGAAGGAGGAAGACCACAGAACAGTTAAGTATCAGGCAGGATTTATTGGGTGCTTGCCTGGATAGTCAAACTTAACAACAGTAAAGAGGTGGGGGAGGAGGACTGAGCGGTTGATCCAAATCAAAGAAAGTAATAAAACAAAAAGAGGTCGGTAGCTTCCAGGGCCTAGCCTAACTGAAAGAAAAATGCAAAACAAAAGGCCTACCTAGCTACTCGATAAAAGTCAGTGAAAACATACAAGGGTGGCATCAACCGCATAACCTAGTGTGACTAACAGAGTAAAATCTACAACCAGTGTATAGGGTACCCCGGCTTACCTGTCCAGCCTCCCACCACACACAACATAAAGATGCCTGTTCGCAAATGTTTGTCAAAGCAGAAGCCAGCAGCCACCAGCTGGCCAGGGAGCGGCTCATTTGTAGTGTTCCTTGGAGTGTGATTGGCCAACTGAGCCCAGACCAGCCAATAGACACCTGCCAATCAACTTCGAACTGGCCAATCAGAGGAGGCCTGACGCCTGAAAGATAAACAGAACACAAAACAGAGCACAAAAGCAAAGCCACACCCCTTGGCACGTAACACATAGGGTAAAGTTAAGTTGCTCAAAATATTAAAAAAAAAAAAAAAACATGGAAAAAGAGAGAAGAAGCAGTCAATGTCCAAAGAAAAATAGACTTTCAGAAAGCCTCGAGAACTATTGCTCAGAAGCACTTTAGCAAATGACAAAGTCTGGCTCCTCGGAAGGAAAATGTAAAGAAATGAGGTGTTCCTTAAAACTTATACTATAAAGTATTTTAGAGTATAACAGTTAGATTCAAGAGTCACTCGATATTCTGAACTTGGGAGTACATCTGCTTTAAAATATAGAAACAAAAAAATCCAGCATATTAGAACTTTGTTGTTTTAGTTTCTGTAACATTTGAAAGAAAAGGAAAAAAGGAGGTTATTGGAAGCTTTATACAGTAAAGGCAGGTCAGATTCCCTTACAAGTATTAATCGAACAAGCATTCGTCAGGATGACATTTGATGACCCCCCTTGTACCTATAATGATAAAATGGCCAAAGACAACTTCTGATGGAAACTCAGTCATTTTATTTAATAAACAGGCCTGAAATGTGATAGAAGCACTCTGTGTTTGAACACGTTCAGAAAAAACCTTCAAAAGTTACTCCTAGTAGGCTTTCAAGGGATAATGAGTGCCGTTATCGGCTACAATGAAGAGCAATTGGAAAAAATATATATATCACCAAGTGTTATCTTAGCCATATTTTAGTTCTTAGATCAGCAATACTTTCTTAGAGATATCTTTAATCTAATGCATGAGATAGAGGAGCGTCAGTGACCTTAAAGGCTTCAAAGGCCTCCTGCTCGATTCAGATTTTTTTTTTTCTCCTTTTTTTCTTCTTTTTTTGTGAGAGTGGTTAATTACTGACAACTCTGTGGCTCAATTTCATTTATAATCTTCTGTCCTACTGGCTCCATTCCTGGCTTTATCATTTTGTTTTTTTATTTGCCTTCTCTGCACACCATTACTTCAGCGACCAACCTTTGAAATAAAGCCTAAGAATTGCCAAGGCTGAGTTTTACTTGGGTTTCCTCCTTTCCACTTTCAGTTTTAATATTTACGGATTATTAATCTCATGATAAAGTGCATGCCATAAAGTACATGCCATAAAGTACATATTTCAGTGACAGCTTAAATCCTATCCACACTGTAACCCATTGTAAAAATGTCTACAGCTGTTCTAATTTCATAAAATACGTTCCAGTTTTTGTCGCTCTTTACAAACAATGCCCTTGTTGGTCCTTAGATTGATCTAAAAATTCACCCTGGCCCTTGAATATAAAAGGCATAAGGTCCAGATGTGAGCACAGATGATGGGTCCCTGTAGACCTCACCACATCAGCTGCCAACTGCACTGACATCTGCATGCAGAGTACCTTTTGTGGTCAATAGGAAATGGCCTCTTTAAGCTAAATTAGTAGCGCTGTGCCATTGAGACTAAACACTGGAAAAAGCTGGTAGGAAACTGTCTCTCTTACAAACATCATATAAATGGTGAGGAACGTTCAGTCAGAATTCTCAGCTGTTTTTGCTTTTAAAACAGTCATAGCGTCCATTTTATTTAAACTGTCTTGCAAGTCTCACAAAAATGAGTTACTGTGGAGGCAGCACTGCAAACTAGGGATTTGGGCGATGGAATATACTGATGGGTTGGGACTCTTGAGTCGCTGACGTGTTGATGGCCGTGCTGAAGACTTCCCATTCTTTTGACAATATTTGACTTGGCAAGGAACGTTGAAGTAAAAGCAACTGGTTACCTTGTCACAACCCCTAAAGAGAAACCAGTGGTAACATGATCTTAGCGTGGGTGTTTGCTTTTTGCTGATTGAGTAGACATTTTGTGTATTACTTGAAGATTGAGGGGAGTTCACTGCGCTGAGGCGGGGTCAGTGGTTATGGCCTTGCAAAGTTGAATAATTGGAGAAAATTGAGGCATAATTTTTTTTTGCTTTTCGCTGTATTTTGCAGTGGGTGCATTGGTTAATTTCATCAGCCAGAGGTCTGACACATGTTCAGTTTTACAGTTTTCCATTACTCAAGGCATGCCATGGTACTTTGGAGGAACGTTGTTAGGCCGAGGAGCCATGCTGATGCATTTCTTTGAGTTATGACAGATTTTCTTTATTATGATTGAATGTGAGAAAAACTGAAACATGTTCTTAGCATTTATTTTTCTTAAAGCTTCTCAGACTGTTTATCACCTGCTTTATACACTATAAAGAGAGTTTCTTTAAAAATATAGATATTATTTTTAAATGTTATGCAATGGTGTGCTGGTTTAACCCACTTGAAATTGAATTGCACTGTATGTAGCCTGTAAACTAAAATGAGTTTGACACCCCTGTCATAGCTGTCGGGTGGATAATCGCTTTTCTGGACCTAGAAATGAATTTTCAAATAAAAGCATGCAGATATTGTATGTCATGTATATATCAAGTTTGAGGTTTTTGCCAAAGGGCCTGATGTACTTAAGGCTACTGCTTGTGAGGAAATGGGTTTCAAGTTTGACTTCGAATAATTATCCATAGCTTTGAAGGAAGACACTTTGCTATAGTTTTACTGCAAGTAATATAACAAAAAAAAGTTGCTCATACTTTGGCAGAACATTTTTAGTAGGCTTCTGAAACCTTGGGACACAGTTGCTGTCCTACCTCTGTACTCTAATCCACCGATGAAATATAAACTTGGTAAGAAAATAAATCTTGTCCTGTTGCAAAGCCTTTTTTTCCCCTTAAATTGTGCCATATTTGGAACGAAAATGCATTTATGGGTTGAGCAGCAGAGTTGAGTATGTGGGTGGCACTCATGAAAAACTTGCCAAATCTTCTCTGCCAATCCCAAACAGCTTATTATGCTACCGACTCTTGTTCTGAGCTCCTGGTGCCCCAGGTGCTGCTAATCAGGTGCCTGTGAGCATGGGCCGTACTACAGCTGTCAGTTGGTGTCTGCTCCAGGCATGTCATGCTATGATCTAGACAGGGCCTGTGCCACGGGAAAACTTCAAGCTGATTATCTGCCAAACCAAGTTGTTTTGTTGGCGTAAGTCCTAGTACCGTCTCCAAGTTCCATATAGGATCCTGTCAGACAAAGTGCATGTCCTAAGAATGAGACATCAGAAAAGGACAGTTTCCTCACCCTGTCAGCATGTAGGAATCTGCCACAACTGCCCTTCACTGTCAGTCCCATTTGCGGTGGTGTCGGCAAACTAAAAACATGAAGGGAAGTTATGCTCAGCAACGAGTCCAGATTCTGCCTACAGCAGCCGGATCATAGGATCAAAGTTTAGAGAAGACGCAGAGACCATTATGCTCATTCCTGCACTGATAGGGTGACAGTTTTTGGTGGAGGCAGCGTGATCGTGTGTTGACCAAGCTGGTAACCAGCATGAGGAGGTGGTGCCAGGCTGTTGTGGCTATGTATGGTTCTTCCACATGCTGCTGAGGCTTGCGTTTGTTAAATACATAAACTATAAATTGCCAGTGTTTCTTCAGGCTCCAATCTAATAAACACTAAAGAAATAGTCAAACACCGATTCCCTCACTTTTTGTCCTAAGTTCTTTTTGTTCGTTGTTATTTTGTTTCAATATGGCTTATTTAACTGACCTATTAATACATTTTATAGAAACTGAGGCGACTGGAGGTCGTCAAATTCTCAGGACACTGAAAAGTCGTACTCTTCTGCGTTACTGATTTCCTTCACTGGTTCATGTCTTTTAATATTTTATAGTACTTGTTTAGAGTGGGGAGATCACTTTCACAGTCTAGACTCATTCACTATACAAACCGTTTGGCTACTGAAACGTCTATCACATTTGTAAAACAGACCAGAGGTTGCCTATGAAGGAATCAATATCAATGTGGGGGGAAGATGACAGCTGCTCGACTCTGTCCCTGCCTGCAAAATGTAAAGGTTAAGAGGCATCATGAATTTGATAGGCCTCTTTGGGAATTCAACTCTGCTGGGAGGATCCAGCTCAGCCTCATTCTCTAATTTCTTCCCTTTTTTTTTTATCATCTTCCTGAACAACATGAGGAGTTCTTTGCTGGCCTGGAAAACGGGACCGTTGGGGACTGAATATGAATTACTTCTTCAAAGAAAAGGGGGGAAAGGCCAAGTCTATCTTGCCTCTAGCTGTCATCCTCTTCATTTTTTTTTACCCTACACATTTTTTCTATTTTCCACCTTCTCTTCTTTAAATGTAAAAAGCCAAGCTGATTACATTCTTACTGTCATATGTGTGTCCTCTCTTTTTCCTCTACCAGTCTCCTTTTCTCTGCCTCTCTTCTGTTCTGTTTTGGCTCCCACATCATAACCCCCCCATACCTCTTCCCTCCCTCGCTCCTCACATTACGCTCCAGCTTTTCCTCTCTGCGTCCCTCCCTTCTCTCTCATTCATACACTGGCTTCATCTCTGCTCCATTAGTTATGCAGCTCTCTCTCCCTCTCACTCGTCTGCTCATCCACTGACCGGATAAATACCACTGCTTTGTAAGTAGTTCTCAGTTTTTCTTGTTGTTGGTGTTGTTCACTCCCAACTCTCTCCTCTTCACATCCTCCAAGGCTTCAGCAACTGTTGCTGTCTGTTCAGAATGGCAGAGGCTTGCTAGCATGCTGATGTGCTCAGAAACACAGATGGACAGGGTGATCCACAGAGGAGGGTGAGCAAAGGGACAGATCAGATGAAGTAAAGGCAGGGAGCCAGAGTGCGCATCATTACCGTCTCCCGTCTTGAGTGTCAAGCTTTTGGAAAAAAAGAGAGTTTGGGTGCTTGACCAAACTCTTCCTCTAATTAAGCAAGGAAGTGTGGCTTTGGACAAGCTGGGTCACATTTTAATGAGAGCTCTTTATACACTGGAATAGCTGCAGCCTTCTTAGTTGCACAATGAGACAGTTTCAGTGTCTCATTGCTGTTCTGCTTTACATTTTTCTGTTCATGTAACGTAAGCTTTACAAGTCAAAAATTAAGGTTAATGTTCTGCTTCCTGATATTTTTTGTCTGATCCGTATGAGTGTTGAATTTATCTTGTAAAATTGATTTTAATATTAGTGCCAATATACAAATTTCAGTAATTAATTAAATAATTCAAATTAAAGTGCATGAGCTTTTTGCTCCTTGGGTCCCCTCCTCTTTATTTATCAGAGTGCTCTGCTGTCTGCTTGGGAGTGGCATCCGTAGTAAAAGTTTTTTTTTTTCTTTAGCATGAATGAAGTTTTAATGAAACTTTAAATAAAAAGCCAGCATTCTGTTGAAGTGGAGAAATGACTGATTCAATAACCGTTTGCTCAAATGTGAAGAATAAAAGTACTTGCTCAGCTGTGTTTGGAGGAGAGTCATGATGCTAATTCTGTCTGATTGATGTTTGTTTGGTGGTTTATTGGTCACTATTTTTGCTCTATGTGTATTGGATAATCACAGTCCTCCTCTAGCAGATTTCTTTCTATTAAGGAAGAAATCTGTGTCTTAGCTGATGTTGCACAGCCTGACCCCAAAGAAATGTAATTTTGTTTATAATTCAGTCCACATCCCTGTGCACAGTTCTAGACTCTTTATATCTTTACATATATTTTAATGGGCAGTGACTCTGCATTACAAGTTATTCAACCTCAAAATTTTCATCTGGCTCGCAGGTGAATTAAAGGCTAATGTTATATATGATGTGACTGTCAAGATTGAGCAGAGGAAGCTTCCTTTATTTTATAACATGAAAGAACTTTATCTGCACAAGATGGAAATTTACTGTCAAACTCCTTTTGTCACCAGTAACAGGACGAATCAAAAAGAAGTATTGCAAATTGAAGCCAGTATAATAAGAACATTAAACACTGCTCATAATAATACTGCATGTGTGCTTAAGATTATTATTAAGGATTATTAAGGAACATGATTAATGTTCCTTAATAATCAAGAGGTGTTTTAAATGGTGCTGAAATGTGCATTTCTTCATATCATGTATTGCATTGCATGCAGTGTCAGATTAGTTTGGAGTGTGGAGCTAACCTTAGCAGTGCTAGCACCAGCAGCCCATGTTTCTTCTTGCATAACTGTCATCTGCATACTTTTCCATCGAAATCATTTACAGCTTCCTGCCAGAGAAAAGTTCAGTTGTTTGTCATGGCTGGGTAACTGTCTGGTGGCATTATAATATTTTTAAAATAACCTCCAATTGTTGCCCTTTAATTTAATTTTTCTAATTTTATTAGGGGGGGGTTTACTTTAGCCTATAACAACAGACCTAAACCGACACCTAAATAACTCATTTTTAAGAGGCTAACAAAGGCAAAGTGGCTAAAACTAAAGCTATCCACAGCTCAGGGCAAGCCACAGCCATGGTTTGAGCAAAGGATCTCAGACTTTAGGAAGAAAATTATAGAGATGAGTGAAAAGCAGAAAAGGGTCCAATGTCCTGTTATCTGGTGAATTTATAAACATTAAAGAAACAGAAAAAAAATGTGGTGATGGTGATGTTGACGTGTTGACTTTGGGTGGTGGTAACGTGAGAAATTTGTATGAGATTAAACTGACCTCAAACAGCAAAGGCATTTTGTAATACACTCCCATGTCCTTTGGTTGGAGCTTACATCAGGACTGTGGCCCACAGCGTGTCTTTAAACTGTACACAAACTGTTCAGAGAAGAAACAGTTAACTGGTATTATGCCTGTAATAAAATTGCTAGCACTGACCTGTAGTTTGACGTTAGCTGAGCTGCTGTGGGAACAGCTCTATGCTATGGTACATTAGAACAGCCCATCCAACCAATCCAACTGGCTGGAGGCGCTGCAGGAAGTGTAGGAGAAACTTTCTCAGGGGTGAATTGACAGCTGGAATGCCAAAGGTCTGCAAGCCTGTAATTGCTCCAAATGAGCAATTTGGGGACACCAAAGCTTAAAGGAGAAAATCAGTCATAAACTTTGCTTTGTATTAACTATATTTTCTACTCAATTTGCAAGTCATTTGATGAATAAAACTACAGAAGACAAAGTTTACTTGGGGGAACAAAGAGTAGTGAAATGTTCCGGGTGACCCTTTTCTGTGTGTGGAGATTTCCACAAATACTCAAGTTGCGTTTTGATAGTTATGTGCTAAAACACTGCACGTATAATCGACGTGAGTAATGGTTTGCACATGGACTGCTACAATATTGAGAAATTGATGATGAACACATTCTCCTGCTTGCTGGATCTGGACTGTGAAATAAATCTAGTAGTCTTTGACCTGATGAGCCTTCCAGTTTTGAGGTCATCTTGATATGCGCACATCCAGGGCAAAACAGTCTAAATACTTATTTTTATTTGTAAAAAAATCATACAGAATGATTTCAGACTCAAAAAAACCAAACTTAAGTGATTTTAACTCCCACCCAAAGTCTTGCCTTGAGCCATCTCGAGCTGTGCCAGTGCTTTTCAGTGAGCGCTAGCCAACAAGGAGGGTTTTTTTTTCTTTCTTTCTGCTGTGTCAAGTGCTGCCATGCTCTTTAAGAAGACCAGATCAGAAATTCTTTGAGCATCAGCTGATGGCAGAAAATCAGTCATTATCTTCAGGAGAACAGCTGAGCTGCATAATGATCTCTAAACACTGAGGTTTTATTCATAAAATCCACATGTTTATCTTGAGCGATTCTTTTTAGACAACTTTTGAAAGGGAGCCAGTCTGAAAAGATTAGGATTTTTCACAGAAACTGTCATATTGAGAGTTCCAGACCTTCCTTTCTTCAAGCTGCAGTCTTGAGAAATACTTTTTGTTACTTATTCAACGGTTAAAGGCCAGTCAGTAGCAGACATCTTACAAGAAAGATCTGTGAATGTAACCAAAAACTGTTCTGACAGGTTTCAGTAATTGCTTGTACACTGGTTGCGCTAATTATTTGGTGTGTCTTTGACATTGTAATAAGATCTGTGAAAACATTTGAGGAAAAACACAAATACCGTTGGGTTTTCTTACATGATTGATATGAGAACTCTTAATTTTTTTTTAGCTCTAGCTCACTTACTATGTTACCATTCACCTAAATAGGGAATAGCACTGGCTGTTCACTGTGGGGATCTGCTCAAGACCAGTAAGCCCTGTCGCTCAAGATGCAGAGTAACTTGTGGATAGTTGTTATGGAAATATAGGCAACATAGAGCCGGATGACAGAACGAAAGAGTAAAGATGATACCGGGGACCATACAATGCTTTATACTGACTGTTCACATGACTGAATCTGCTAGCCGGACTGACCTGCGTGTTTAGTGTCAGTTGCAAATTTCTCAGCCCGTGTGGCGTCAACTGTGCCGCTAAGCTCAGGATTTAAGTGGCGACTTGTCTGTGGTGTTCCACTGAGCCATGTTGTTGTGTAAAAGCTTCCTGTGTTTCTTTGTACTCAACCACAGACTTATACTATATTGAACACACCATATTTAAGAAAAACACAGGCCTTACATTTTAATGCAGGCTTATGTCGCAATCCCTTAAATTAAGTGGAGCATAACCATCAAACCTAGCAGTTTTGTACTTTAGTTTCTAGTGTTGTTGTTTGGGATATTTTCTTAACAAAACGAGTGCGCTGGTTCATAAGGCTCTGTTGAAATGTGATTGAGCAAGACAGAAGAGTTGACAGTTGTCATCATGTTGTGCCAAAATTGATTACCCTCTTACGCCTTAATCCCAGCTTCATGGCACAGTTGAGATTAAATAATTTAAGCACTTTTTTTAATCATGCTGCCAACATATATATTGTTGTCCTGCTGATTTTTAGTGGTTCAGATGGGACCCGTAGCCCAGCCTCGCTGCAGACAGTGTTGATGAGAGTGAGTCAGCAAACTCTGCTTTCAGAACTTGATTGTAGGCTCAAAAAGGTGAAGGGGATCTGGGCGGTCAGGTAAAAAAAACCACTATGTTCTGTGTCAGATATATCCGAGTCTGATTAACTGAGAATCTTTTGACCTGTCAGCAAAAAATTTGTTGATGCCTTTGTCCAGTGGTGACGCAGGAGAAGTTTAACAGCATGTTGGATATAAAAACAAGCAACAGTCATATGAGCATATGAGATGCTCAATATGTACTACTATGCAAAAATCTGGAGGGCCATCTTCCGCTACTTTCCTGTGAGTCATTGAAATATAAAAGAGACCCAGACTTCAAGGCATCAACCAGTGTTGTATGTTTAGACACTTTGTTACCGACTGCCTGTTACAAAAACCAACAATTTGTTCCCGTTTCTTTTGTTAAAATGACAAAAATTACTAAATGAATTCCCAAACAGATGAATTCCCAAGCAGCTATTAACTATAAACTTGGCATATCTTGACAAGCCAAACACGCTGCCAATGTAGTAAAACACTATCTGGATAGAAAAACTCAAGTGGAACACTATCAGTCATGGATTGGGCTCCCCAGAGCCCGGACGTCAATATTATTGAAGACGTGCGGGATCGTGTGGCTAGAGAACAGAACAAAAGGCAGCCAACATCCAAAGAAGAGCTTTAAATGTCTTTCCGAAAGCCTGGAGATTTATTGAAATTTCTTCTTTTACTGGACTGTCTCTAGCTGTTTTACATGCAGACATGACATAACTGATTGGCTGCTGGCTGACCCAAAATTCATGGGATTGACTGAAAGTTGAATCCCTGCAAATTCCATCTGTTTTGTTTTTCTATTTTACTTACCAGACTAATTGCAGTCATCTGGTCTATCTCCAGTAATGCAGTCAGTACCAGAGACGGCGTAACACAAGGGAGAAAAAGACCACAAAAGTAGTAAACAAACAAAAGTAGTTGTGACCAAGTCTTTTCTAAAACCATAGAAATGAGTCTGCTGGATTATTTAATTTGACATCCTGACTGGTAATGGGCAGAAATATGTGAACCACATTTCAACTCCCAGACCCATGCAGCAGTTTGGGTCGTAACTTTTGGGCTTTTTTTCCTAACAAGTGAGCAAACTGAAGTTTGCCAGTGTCTTTTGTTGTACTAGACCTCATAGTAGAAACATTTCAGAGGTTTCTGCAGTTATGATTCTGGAAAAACATCTAAGGTCAAAGTAGTGTGACCTCAAAGGTTTGCCTCTGATACCAAACATGTATGCTAGCAGTTTTTTCACAGCATAACATCTGAGGATATTTTCTCCATCTTGTCTCCTCATTCAATTTTTGACAGATCTTTTTTTTTCCATTGTAAAGTGAATAAATGAACAAAAAAAGCGGAGCCCCTGAGATGACTGCTGTTATTTTTATCCTCCTAAAAGAGACGCATTGTCCTCGGATGCATTGGTGCAGAGCGGTTTATAGTGATTGAATTCTTAATACGGGGGGATGCTTTTGCATTATTTTCCTAAATTTTCCTTAGTCGCATAGCAACAAATAGTACAGCCACATATATTGCACCTAATACAACACCTTGAACAGATTGTACAGTTAAATAGGGGCGTTAGAATGAAGAAATGGAGGTATCATATTCAGTTCAAGGTGCGTGGAGAAAGGAAAAAGTATGTAAGAGTTTTATTGTAAACTACATAAATAATCATAACAGTGAAAAATGATTCCACAGTTTTTATATTTTGATGAACTTGTACATGCATGTTGAAGCGCTTACAAAGTCAAGTACATACAGTATATCTGTAAAACCCCAGTAAAACAGGTTAGCTTAATGCCAACAACATACTTTTTTGTACTGTTTAACAAGAAGATTGATTGAAAAGTGTTCGTCCAACTGTAGGATAAACACGAGAGACTGATGCTAAGAACAAGCCATCGGGGCGACTTGAAACTCAAATGAGTTGATATTCACTGTGTTTTCTTCATTTGTTTAATAGATTGTCGTCTATGGCTTTTGGATGACTTTGCCTGGGTGATCAGTGTACCAGTAAATCTGATATCTGCTCTGTTACACTGCCAGAACAATGACTTGCTCTGAAAATGAGCCTCAATGTTTAGAGATCTGCTTTAGGCAAAGCAACAAAAGGCTCTCTCCCCTTCTTTTCCTCCATCTTTGTTTGACTTTGTCTGTCTTCCCTTCCCGTCGCCCACCCCTTATTATTCCCTTCGTCACACTGTCGTGCATTTTGTTTATCTTGTCCTTCTCTGCCTTCTGTGTCTCTGTCATCTGCAGGTTCCAGCAGTAGCTGTTCTCTGCTTCACCAACTGGGACTCCATGGCTGGCAGTGGTGCTGCTTGATTCATTGCACTGTGAGTTTGCTTCTGGTTTGTCTGAGAATGAGTGTGTTGGTCTGTTTGTCTCTCTGTGTTTTTCTCATGCACTTTTCTTGGTTGTTAGGTGAGCCCATACAGAATAATACACTTTAACTCATCAAAAACCAAAGTCTCGACTTGTCCTTTGTAGTGTGTGCCTCTCCAGTGTTTTATTTGCGGTTCTGTTTTGTCACTTCTTCAAGTCGATACCCAAAGAGTCTGATTTCTCCCCACGGATTGAAGTCTTTCTGTGATTCGTCTCTTATTTTTCTTTCACCGTTTTGCTATTTCTGTTCCCTGTGCTGCATTTGTACTGAAATACTGTCTCTCTTCAAAGCAGAAACTGTATACACGCTGCCACTGTTCACCACTTGATGACTTACTGGTTGTCATATTACAGCTCCTAGCATTGCAGTTTGCCTATTAGTGCAATACTCTATCCATATTATGGCATGTAAGATATCTATAACAGCTACTGTAGCACTTTTTCCTTTCATAACTGGCTTTGTGAAAACTGACCTGAATAACTGAAGTAGCAGCCAATGCGCGCAGTGGAATATTAGATTATTGGAATCATGTATAGGAAGTGAAGGCATATAGATCGTCTCGGGGCATACTTGAAGATGCAAATACTCTGCTTTAATAACTCATGTATGCTGTTTTTCCCCCCTGTGGTAAATTAAATCTCCTAGTAAAAAGTACTTAAAATATAGCCATCACCTCCTCCGCCTATATAAATTCAGAAGCCATGAATGCAGCAGTATTTTTTTTATCTTTGGCTTTAGTGCTAGACACACTTTTTCAATTAGTCTGGTGTTGGATGGGAGATGAGCTTACTTTTTCCTTTCAGTACCACTCGTTTTTGCATTCATGCATCCGATTACCTTTTAAATGGAGGAACATTGTGATAGTTTTGAATTGATTTGATAGTAAATTGATTGTATTTAATGTGTATATTGTTTAGGATGAGTTTGATACTTGCAGTAAAAATTAAATAGTGATTATCCGACAGCTCTGTGACATTATGTTTTGCACATATGTTTTGAAAAAGAACAATGAAAACTAGATTTCCTACAAAGTAAACATTAGATTTTATAGGGGTTATATATGTTAAATGTCAATTCCTGATTTACCCTCTCTTTCATTCATTCATTTGGTCTCAACATATTTTTCACAGCTGTACCTTTGCAAACACATGGGTATGTATTTCTTGTGCTTGGCACTAGAGCTCATCCGATAGATCTGCCGATTTTAGCTATTTGCTGACAAATGCCAGTACAGCTGATGAATGAACACCTAAAAAGAAAAATTAGGAGCTCATGTTGCTACTGTTGATGTTGTGTATTTTGCCCACCAGAGAGAACTTCCCTGCAACATGTGTTTGGAAAGCCATAAACATGACAACCAGGTGATCCGAACAGAGTCAGAGTAGCTGAGTAATCTATGACTTGTGGCAATAAAAATATTATCTTATTAAGGTCTCATAAAAATCTATTCATAACAACTGTTACGTGAGCTTAAAGATGGTAAAACACACAGAGTCTTTTGACCAACTGCAAATATCAAAAGGACGGGACTGATCAGGGAAATGCTGAAATTCAGAAACAGTGTTTTTCTTAGTAATCCATGCTGATCCAATTTTTTCTGCTAGTTAAAAGCCTTTTGTTGATGACTAACTTACCTTTGCTAACACTGTCATGCACTTATTACCTCACTAATGATCTCTGTTTCCATATGTCTCAGTGCCAGCTGGATAAAAAGCAGCCATCTGTGCTGCTGTGTCTCAGCAGGTTTAGGTCCTGGTCTGTTTGCATGTGCCTCCATCTCCACAGCTCCCACCACAGATGTTACTGTTTGTGTGGATAATGACAATAGATACTTCATGTGCTGTACTTAACCTTTCACAAAGAACCACTAGTCCTATCTTCTCTGCAACACTTGCTTTTATTTGGTGCATTGTGCTGAGACCTTAAGGCTACATGCGCACTGTGTTGGGTCACTTTTCTTGAAACGAGGCATGGGCTTGAAGCCAAGTAAAATAACAAATATCCTCCCCATATTTTAGCAGGAAAAAGAAATCACAGTAAAAAAAAAATTCTCATAATTTTTGCTGTTGACCTTAATTCCTAAATCTGCTTAGAAAAAGTGAATCATGTGGCAAATGCAAAAATTCCAGTATTGCTGCTGAAATGACACTTTTTCCAAATCTCAGCTATGCCAAGGGGGAAAAGATACTGACTGGCTTTTGTTAATGAGACCCGTCAGGCTTAATTTCACACACTGCACCAATTCAAACTATCCGTGGCTGGTCGGAGGAAGCAAGGGGGAGGAAATGCTTGTTCAGGCGAAGGCAAAGGTGTTGTACAAAGCAAACACAGACTGTCTCTTTCAAAACTTTCCACTCATAGGGATCTTCTTGTCTTTTTCCTGTGTGCATTTTACCTGGACAAGTTAGTGGCGCAGGATGGCATTAGCCCTCTCTTGATGCCTCCGCCTTCTCCAGCATCCATTAGTTTCTGCTGCTGTTAGTTTGTTTTGCACTTGGCAGTTGAGAGCTGGGATGGTGTTATGTTCAGTTTAATTGGATGATGTGGTATTCTCTTCCAAGCTCTAGATGCCAACATCATTTCTTGGCC
Source organism: Astatotilapia calliptera (assembly GCF_964374335.1). Taxonomy (NCBI): domain Eukaryota; kingdom Metazoa; phylum Chordata; class Actinopteri; order Cichliformes; family Cichlidae; genus Astatotilapia; species Astatotilapia calliptera. The sequence continues at coordinate 49,751,008 of NC_137428.1, forward strand.
CGTGCCTTATCACCATCCTCAAAGCTACAGAAAGAGATTATTGCTCACATTGCAAAAACCGAAGGTCTCTGTCCCCCAAAAGCTAGAAAATGTTGAAAATGATAAAATTGATCAGAGATATAGTTTCTCTTTTCTTTCTCTAACTTTTACTTTCCTGATTTTTTTTCTTTTAATTTATTTATTTTCTGCACCAATATCTGTCACCTCAAAAATACTCCTGGATTTCACACAACACATGAAAACAGCTGTGAGTGCTTTCTAAACTGAAGCCAGATTTTTGGATTAGCATAGCCGTTCTCCAGAGGACACAGTTAGCAGGCAGAGAAACAGACAAAAGCATGGTTAAATCATTAGTGAAATAAGCTTGGCCCCCATTACCATCAGCCTAACACAGTCCAAAACCACCATGGGAAGAGAGAGGGAGAATTTCTTCACTCAAAGAAGCACAGTTTCTTTTTATTGATGGTAATTGGGAGCTGTTATCAAATCTGTCCCCCACTTCTCATTTCTCCCAGAGTTGAGCGCTGTAGAAGAAACAGGCGATTGTTCTTTGAAGAAAGTAGGACACATTTTTTCCAGGAGCTTCAGTTCTGTCTTGAGGCTGTTTCTGTCTCTTGGAGCTTCCTATATATTCAGCCTATACATGGAAATGCTTGTCCTCCAGAAAGACTAAAGCCTGGATAGGCAAGTTGTGCAAGAGTAACCATTTTTAATGTAATGTAATGTATATATACTTTATGTAAGCTTTTTTATATCTTCCTCCTTCTTTGTTAGTATTTTGCTGTATATACATTATTTGTCTCACACAATTGTATCACCAGAATATTTAGTAGTTATTATTAATTACTGTTTCTTTTAATGGGGATGCCACAGAAAGAGTTTAACAGATGTATTGTGTATAACATCTAGCTGCTTTTGAAAGCAGTTGAAAAGGACATACAGTACCCTCTAGAAGCTTTGATGGCATCCCTCATTTCTTTACATTTCTCTTCCAATGATTCAGTCGTTTTTATAATTTTTTGAAAGTGGTCTTGAGCAATAGCACCTGACTGTTCAGTGTTTTGTCTACACATAACAGGCAACTTCACAAAGAACCAGTTTGTATCCTTTGTTACTACCAGCCTGTCACTAAAATAGATTAATTCCCATTCCTGCTGTTTAATCTATGAAAAATGTCAGAGAACATAGTTTGACAGGTATAACACAGCATTTTTATGCCAACAAGGTGCCAAAGATTTACTGAAACTATCGAAAACTTGGTATATCTCGGCATAATGTGCAGTGTTTTGTTTTTTTTAAACTTAGGAAACTGGACAAGTGGACAGTAGAAGAAGTGCCAGGCCTAAAAAAGCCAGCTGCTGTTCAATGCAGCCTCAGAAGTGGCTGTTGAAATGAAAGCTTTACTGACCTGGTTTCGAAGTTTCTTACTAGTTTTAGAATTTTGTAGCAGAGTAATAGGACAGGAGGGAAGAGGCTGCATGACTTGGCTTTGAATCCTCAAGGTTTTTGCAGCACCAAGGTAATCCAGTGATAGTTGCTATGTAGCAGTGGTAACATCTGATGATAGCTATTTCGGCAGATTCTTATATGGGTTAAAATAGCACTGAATTTACTTCCACAGTGTAACTTGGTTTAACACTGTAAATTGAACCTGTCAATCACAGAACTTGCAGTGTCACTGCTTTGAAAGCCACCAATCACATTAAGCCCTTCTTCCTTTGGACTCTGCCCTCCAAGCTACCAAAAGTCAGATTGAGTCGAGCAAGCAGAATTCATCTTTGAGATTAGAGCCGCCTGCGTGAGCGTGAATCTGCCACAGCACCCCCTCGAATGTGTGATGCGTCTTTGTGCTGAGCTGTGTTGAGTTGTACGCGTGCAGATTGTTGAATTTGAATACCTGCAGCTGTGAAATGAATTGCTCATTATTGTGTTTTGTCTTCTGCGCCTATTTCGACACAAATAAGACTCCATAGTTGTGCTACTGCAAATGAGTTCACCTGCTAGCCAGGGAGGGGCTGTGTGGCTGCCTGTCTGCCTCTCACTACTCGCCTTGCCACAAAATGCTGCAACTATTGAAGGCACTTTTAGCAAGCATGTGTAAGTGTGATGTTACAGTCTTGAAGCCAAAAGAATTTGCTGTGATCCCAACAGATTGCTGTCCACCGCCCCCCCGCCGCCCCCCCACTAGCACCCGAGGGATATCCAGCTCTCAGCACGATACTACCCTCACTGCTTCCTGGTGCCAACAAGCCTCTGTTTCACACGGTGGAGGTAGTGGAAGCAGGCGGAGCATTTTAGTCAGAGGGGAAAAGAAAGCCTTCATGAGCTCTCCACAGTTATCACCAGCCTGCCCCTGGCTAATAACTGTATCAGTTTTACACCAGTGTGGAGAGTGTGAGTGAGTATGAGAGAATATGTGCGTGTTGGTGTGGCAGTGTGGGTGAAACGGAGAAATCATCCAATGTGACGCTTGTTATTTATAGACCTACAGCAGATTTTTGTGTTAATAGAAATCAGCTGCAGTGTTACGCTTGTGTGCAACTGATTCAGGCTTTAATTTTTTGTGCATTTTTTGTAGAAGCACTATGTGAAATTTAAGTTTACATTTTTGTACCTTTTCAGTCTCAGCTGGCCCTTAGACATTGATTAAACAAAGATAAATATAAAAACATATTTAATTGTTGATGAGCACAAGTGAAAAGTCAAAGAGATGAACTTATTTTTCATTGTCCTCTATTGTTTTGCCTCCACTGGGATTATACAGAGAAATAGTATGAATCTCATATGGAACTTGCATACAAAATTCATACTGCTGAATTTTTCCATAAGCTAAGAAGAATTTTTCCAGTTCAGAATTCATGTGATCAGGTAGAAGTTCTGGAAGTACAACTATGTGAAAGCAGTCAATTAGTGATACAGAAGCAGCCGTATGTATATTAACAATGTTCAATGACCTCTTGAAGTTATTGCTATTAGTTTTAGATGGTTAGGGGCGTGTATCTTTTCTGTATTCTACTTGAAGCACATAACATGAACACATAATATTTAACAACATTAATTTATATATATTTGGCCCTAGTGCATTAGAGTAAAACAGTCTTCTATGTAAGCTTCATGTGCTGTATGTACATAGCAGCTTCCTGCTGGTCTGGCTGTTCTGACTCATTATTTGTTTTTTCACAGCTTTTATGATAATCAGCAGCTTTCTTGCACAATTAATTTTACTTCTGTTTAACAATTTCCAAATAGCTAATCATAGTCATATTTTTTTATGATTCCTTTTTTTATTTTAAAAGAAAAAAAACCCTCAGCTTTATTTATTTACAATAGAATTTAGTGGATGTGAGTGGACGTGGGTGTATAATTGTGTGTGTGTGTGCGTGCCATTAAATGCATGTGTTCTTTTTGTTTGTATTGTGCACTCCCACACATCTGGCTATGTCTGCTCTGCCACTCCACTGGTGTTTGTCTGGAGGCCAGCGGGTTGGTCTCCCAAGGGGACCTGCAGTGGCTCTTTCCCAGGCCAGACTGCAGCTACTCTCCCAGAGCTTGCACAATACCAAACACTGCACTGGAATGTTGTTGGCTTCATTTTTTTCTTCTCCCCTTTTGTTTTTTTGTCTCCTTTTCTGTGTTTTTGCCTTGTGCTTTTGCTTTTCTCTCCTAAATTTATTCTGTTTGTTTCAGTTTTCTACAGATTTCAATTGACTAATATTCCAGTGTAATTAATGCACTGATTTACAATTTTCATTGTCAGTGTTTTGACTTTTTCCCATAGGAACAAAAAAAAAAAATACAAAAATATAATTAGTAGTTATGAATTAAAAACATGAAAATAGTTATACAAGAATCAGAAAAAATGGTGCTTTATTTGGGGGGAACACTCAAACGTTTGTTATAGGAAAGCAACCTGCTGACATTGACAGCTAACTTGGAATACTTTAGTCCTGTCACCAGTGGCTATATTGAAGGTAAACAACAGCAACTGAGACTTGAGACAGTTGGAACTGCTAAGAGATAATGACTGAGCCTTGCTACTTGCTGTGAGGACTTTGTTTTGACACTGTCATTTCGTTTTGCATCGACTGTTCCTAGTCAAATCTGTCACTAAGTAAGCGATGGGAGGTGAGCTCATAATGAGGTGAACTTGTCACACTGCTCATATCTATTTGTCAGCGCCTACCACTAAAGGGCTCATGTGGCCCATGTTTACTGTCTGGTGAAGACTTTAGCCTTGAAGAAACTCCTGAGTAAATTTTCGAATAAAATGTGTGCTCACGTTGCAAGTAAATCATGTTCTTAGAGATTGAGTTTTCACAATTAATGATTTGAAAATGCAGTTCTTGTTGCAGTTTTTCTCCTGCTTGCATTATGTTTATTATTTCAAAGAACACATGAAAATACCTGATTGTGTCCTACCATTTATTTAAAGCTCAGATACATCTCTGAAACATGGACACAACTGTCTGTTTTTCCAGCATAAAACAAAAAAACAACAACAAAATCCCAGTGGAAGCTTGAATTGTTGCCGATGCCACAACTCATTAGACTAGAGGCATGACACTGTCGCAGTCAAGTCTAGGATCACACACAGACTGTTTCTAAAAGCTGAATGTAAAGCCAATGTTTGAATCAAAGTGTGGAGGGCTAAGGTATCAAAACTAACACGCTAACCACTCACAGATAGATGAAATAATACTAGTACACTAAATCCACAGCTTTGCTACGTCATGGATGAGCTCGTAAATCGTCAGCCGTCACTCAAAGTAGCCACGCCCCTAATTTTAGGTCTTAACAGTAACCAGGTGGATGAGTTGTGGCTTTGAATGAGTTGTTATGGAGTTATTATTGGCTGTAAAGACCAAAACAGTTTTCTGTACAAGGCAGTAAACATGTTATTTTACATTGTTGAAGTTGGTCATTCAGCTTCAAGTGGCCATTAGAGAAACTGGAATTTCTTCTTTTTTTTTTACATTTTTATTATTATCATCCTCCCCACACACACATACACATCCCTGGAGGTTACAGCTTCTGGATCAGTATCTGTGTTATTTATACACGTTGTTATTGTCACTCTTTCAAAGCTGTGCGAGTGCCTCACCAACTCGACTTGTCTTCATGCGAGCAGGCCAGCTGCAGCAGTTTCACACAAACACAGAGTAGCAGCTGCAAAACTCAGAGAGAGTGAGCCGTCTGGCCGCTTAGTACATTACAAGTGGACTCAGTCCATTACACCCAGTCCATCTTGAGTTACAGCCACATGAATGGGGACTTGATGCATCGTGAATCCCATAAAGGAGATGCACAGTAAAAGCCATTCATTTCCCTTTAAACATTAATCATTGCACCGTACACAATATTTTTGTGTAGAGTTCAGTACGGTTGTTTGTCAGCCAGTGAGTCTTAGTGTTTTGCCTGTTTAAGTGTTTTTGCAGTTGACACATGTAAAAACAGGGTTTTCATATATTCAACAACGATTTAATGCTGTTAGACGTAAATCGTCTGTTTTTTGCGTCTTCCTGCTTGTGATCTTTTCCATGTTGCTGTTTCGTTCTCTCTCTTATGCGAGGGTTGGATGAAAGGCAATATCAGCCTTTTTTCATGCAAGGTTTTTTTTTTTTTTTTAATGTTTTATGTTATGATTTATGTTAACACTTCCATTGTCTGCAGTTAGCTAGAATAATGTTATTTCTTGACTGTCAAATTTATATTTACATTCATTAATGTTCATCTTCAATGCTGCAGTAAATCATAAAGGATGAAAGGCAGTCACGGGATGTTAAATTTGCTGGTATTCCGGATCAGTTGTGATAAAGCTGCGGTTGAAATTATGTGGATAAACTGAGGCCTGTGCTTCCTCTCTGCTCCTTTCTGTTGTCTGGCTTCCTTGGTGGTCTGCATATTGTTGGCTCTGTAACTTGTTTGGATTGTGAAAGTGACTATTGAACATTCTGTAGGTTACATACCATGTCTCTCAGTACTGCTCATTTGTTGGAACATAACTCTTATAGTTAAGCCTGTAATTGAGCTTTGTTTTTACTTAGCTGTGTCTGAGTTGTATTTCCTTAGTGGCTGTTTTCTCCCTGTTGCCTGCTCTGCAGGTCATGTCAACATAAGTTGAATGATTTATCTCTTACTGGTGTGTAACCAAATTAGTGCACTTAAGACACATAAATCTTTTTAGCTAATAAATCCTAAACTGGTTGCTTTTAATGTTCGGCTATTCATCCTTTTATGTGAAACTTGTGTCTTTTTAATGGGATTCACCAGTTGCTGTGAAAATCCATCTTTTTGTTCGACCTGCCTTCTTGGAGTCAGTACTTGTGAACATAAACATCCCTCATAAAGACACTGTAAGATCCAGCTAGTGATATTGCTGATGCTTCTTTGGAACTCCTCCATTTCCAATGAGATCATTAATGTTTATTTCAGCTCATTAATGCCAGAGGAGATGTAATAGGGACTGAAGCTGATTTTTAAGTTAACAAAGAGAGGTGAAAAATTGCATCTCAGTTGTGCAGTAAAATGAATGGTTGACTGTACTTAGGACACAAGTTCAATTGGGCAGCTAGTGAGAGGCATGCTTCCTGGAAAAACTCCTTAAAACTGGAGATACGGACTGTGAAGTCATTTTGGCAGCATTGCTGAAAACGAGCTGAAATTTGGTCAGAACTAGGGAGCGAGTCAGCCATAACTTGGAGTGGACTTGCTTGAGAAATTGAAACAAGGCTGCCGTGTACCAACACTTGTGTGCACGCTCATCTACATCTACAGGACACGGCTTAAACCACTGTTGCCACAGAAGTAACATGAGTCCATATTAGTGGGCCTGCAATGTAATTATTTTTGTTCCATTTTTTTTAACCAAAGATAATTGTAGAGAAACTTGTTACATAGCAGTAGGACCCTTGACTAAGTGAATAAATTAGTCTTGGATACTACTGTTATTTAAGGAGTCAGTACTTAGAAAACTCTGAGAAATGCTTGAAGGGCATCACTTTAAATCCCTGGATGAGCAGAGAAAATCTGTGGAAAGGAGGCAATAAGTGAAGCCCGAACTTCATTTGCTGCTCTTTGAAAGCACTTCATCAATGTGCTGAAACTGCTGCTCAGAACCATTACTTTCACTATCTGTACACCAAACGGACATGTTTAATATAGCTTATGACACGCTGTCAAAATTATTTATACAAGAACCAACCAATAAAGTTTCCGATTTGCAGGACTGTAGGACTGAATATGTCAGTTTATATGTTAGCTGCCTAATAATAGCAGATTTCAGTACAATACAGCAAAACACTTTAGGCAGGTTAGCTTTACACTGGTTGAAGCAAAGACTGAAACAAAGAGAATGGATGTGTACGCTTGTCAGAGAGAAAAAATAATGTTGGTGCAGCTCCAACAGTCTAGCAGTTGCCAGGCTAGTGCAATTAAAGCATCATGAAAAACCAACTTGTTTTGAACTCATAAACTTAAAAACTTCAACATCTGGCAAAAGGCAGCCGAAGAGCCAACTACTAATGTTGGAGAAGTGATTATCCGTCCAGTAGAGTTCCAGGGACTCATCTCCGATGGATCTCAAAGAAAAAGAAGATCAATATAAAGTGTTGATCCATCAAGTTCTGCTTCAGTGATCCTTAGTGATGACTCCTTAAGTCCCTAGAGCTCTAAGGGAGTGATAAAACACCCTTCCTCCAAAAGAAATATTCTTTTATTTGATCATTTATGTTGTGAGAGTGGTGTCTAACATGGTGGCCTAAAATTTCCCATAGACATGCAGTTGTGTTTTGGCTGATCATTTCCTCAAAACATAACGTATGATGTCATTTTCATCGTCATTTCTTATCAAAACATTCAGTGACTCTGTGCCCTGTGAATGAACAAACCACTCCCAAACACAGCAAAACTGAGTCACCTGATTCCCACAAGTTCCACATTTTTTCTTTCATTTGTCAGCCATCTCTGACCTCAAGAAATAAGTCATATTATAAAGCTTTTTGTCCTTGCAGCTGGCTGGTTGATGGGCCCTCGAAAACATGAAGCCTGGTAAAAAGTGACATTGGCTAACTGCAGCATCACTAACAGTAATGCTCTGTGTGCTTCGTGGCCTATTTTCCTTCCCTCCAAAATAACATCTTGAAAGCTTTTGATGTTGCACTCAAAGAATATATGACAGTGGTTTTCTTCTCTAATGAACTTGTGGTAGAAGACGACGACTTTTTCTCGGCTTAACAAACAACAGCGTGCCCTGCTTTCTCACACTTCCTGGCATCGAGCTCTGCAGTTCCATCCCTATTTCATATCTATTCTGCTCTTGTCTATCCCACTGCTACGGCTGTCTTATCATTCAAGCCCTCTGCCATAAAGCAGCAGAAAATCCCATATCCCATCTCCTCATGGCTTCAGCTTTCAGCCTTGGTTATTCTGCTATTATGTACCAGGCTCAGCGAGCTTCCACTCCCTCTCAATAAACGTGCTCTGGGTGGGAAATGAGCTCCTGTCCTCAGTATTCTGATTTTTCTCAAGGGAAAAACATTGCCTCTCTGTGGAGAGGCAAGTGTAGCAGAATCTGATTTAGAAATTTAACACGAGTTTCCTGCTTGTGGTTCTGGTGCCTTGCTTCTCTACATCTCAAGCGCTCATCTCCCATTCATTGGTCACGGTTTCACATCTTTGACTGGTTTGTCTGTTTTTTTAACAGTCTCACTACTATGCTGTGGCTCTCTGTGTCTCCATATCCCCCAAATTAAGCCTTTTTTGACTCAACAGATTGCCCTATATGTACATGATATTCTTTAAATGTGTGAAGACTTTTCATGTGAACGATATAACAATATGAGGTAGATCTTTACATTTGTGTTGGTGGTAAGTTCTTGTGTCTTGTTTACAGTCATATTGTTTCTTACCTGGAAGTTAAAAATTCTCCTGCTATGTGTTTATTTGATTGATGCAGTGTCAGCATTAATGCAGACATCTCATCCACTCTTGTGATGAAGAAAGAACCAAGCTGAAAGGCATGAAAAACTTGATTTGCCAATGCATCTATGTACCAGCAGAGATCTGGGTAATGACTGAGACATCAAGGGCACAAATACAAGGGACTGAAATGAGTTTACTCCATAACGTGGCTAGGCTCTGCCTTAGAGATAGGGTGAGGAGCTTGAATGTCTAAAAGGATATCGGAGTAGAGCTGCTGCTCGGTGTTGAAAGGTCTCAGTCGTCCAACTGGAAGGAGACCCCAGGGTACACCCAGAACTCACTGGAGAGATTATATATCTTGTCTGGCCTTCGAATGCCTCAGGATCCCCCAGGAGAAAGTAGAAAGTGTTACTGGGTAGAAAGATGCGTGGAATGCCTTGCTCAGCCTTTGAATGGGTGGATTCTGTTTCCGTTTTTATAAATCATCTACCCTTAGTTTGATATTTGGTCGTCAGCCCAGGTATGAACATACGTCGGAATTCCTCAAACCTCTGTTTGAGGAGTAAAAAGCAACAGCATTATTGCCTCCAGTACAGGATGATGTAATGATGTGTTATCAAAAGCATATATTGAATAAGCAGTGAAGAAAATGACAAGAAATACATTTTAAATTGAGGCAAAAGAAAATGGATTCTCTACATTCTCTACCCACAAGTGTTTTTGTTAAAAGACCTCTGGCAGTATTTTATCTTGTCATGAATCAAACAAATCACTGATTCTAACCAGAGCCCAGAGCCTGTGTACTTTTGCCTACAAACTGCATTCAAACTTGCTGATATATCATTGGTTATATTTCAGTTCAACATAAATGTTATCAAACTAAACTGTTCTTCTAACAAACAGTAGGTTTTCTATCTTAGTGTCTCACATTCAGACAGACAGAATTGTTGCATCCTGATCTCTTCAGCTAGCCCAGCCACACAACTAGACACCAGTGCCTACCTGAGTCAGTCTCAAGCAGGTGGTAACAGGAAGAGCGATGAGGTTGGGCCGGTTGGGCTCCGCTCTGGTTTAGATGTACTGGTTGCTAAACACATAGTGACATCCTTGCAGGCTGCCTCCGACAGGTCCCACATGCTTTATCTTCTTTAGAATGAGTATATCTCTGGTGCGTCAGTTCACTCAGCTGTGACTGATGGAGGGCAATGATGAGGAAGCCTCAGGTGTATTGGGTGAATAAAAAAAAAGTACGGGGAGATGTGGTGAGATAGGAGTTTAAAAAATGGGCTTTCAAGTGTAAGAAGTAGGAGTCCCAGAGAGAGGTTTTCTTTCTAATCAATTTCATCTTTTTGCTAACATCTGTGTTGGTTTGCTGCATATTTAACTGACTCCTTGAACTATTGCTTTTTTGTTTTTGTTTTTTTAAAAGGCCGCACATTGAGATGAATGTTTTAGGCATTCCTAGAGTAGATTTCAGTAAATAAAGTTCTATCCCACCAGACCCTCTCGAGAAGTTATTCTTATCCCAGTACAAATCTGGGTCTCACTTGGCAGTCCCACGGGGGCTTGTGACTTGGTGGTAGTGGCACCAAGCAGCAGGTGCTGTGTGATATCTCGCCTGGCACAAAACCAGACAGTGTTTGCTGCTATCAAATGAGGAGCAGATGGTCACAGATCATCGGTCAGCACTGCATCTCATATGAACGACTACCTTGCACTGATTTGATTGGGGGAAAAAATGTAAAAAATGAAGGGTAAAGCAGAAACCTGCCCTCAGTCCTCATCTTATTTGACTGTCTTTGTTTTTAATGAGACAAAGCTTTGTTGGTTTGTGTGATGTTTATCATCGGTATGAGTAGTTTGTTGTTTTCAGATTTTTGTCATTGAGAGAAAGCCACAAGTGGCACCACCAAAGTTTCTACATTTTTGTGGGAATATGGGATTGAATTATGCATTTAGGCGTGTGTGTGTGTGTGTGTGTGTGTGTGTGTGTGTGTGTGTGTGTGTGTGTGTGTATGCGTGTGTGTGTGCGTGTGTGTGTGTGTGTATGCGTGTGTGTGTGTATGCGTGTGTGTGTGCGTGTGTGTGTGTGTGCGTGTGTGTGTGCGTGTGTGTGTGCGTGTGTGTGTGCTTTTTGTCTTGTGAATGCTCATTATGACAGCAGCCACGGTTGTCTTCATAGAGCTGTCAGATTTCGATATACTGTCTTGCGGCCTACTCGCTGACAGGAATCACTGACAGCACAAGTCCCTTTGAGATGAAGTCAACTTTATATGGTGGACAAAATAATAACAATTAAAAGAAACACACACGAGTCTTAATTAGGCTAAGATTTGGATTGTGTACCACAAAAAACTTAACAAAAAGCCCCACAATGCATTTCCTTATGTAGCTTTTACATTTTCTGACAGGCTGTATAAAAAACATTTCTTTTATAAAGAAACTAAAATTGCTGTGACGCTGGATCATATTTGCTTACATTGTTTGGCAGCTGTCCCTCTACTCCTTTTTGATTGTTTGTGGGGGTGTTTGTGAATCCCTGTCTTATCCTTCAGAGTGTGTGTAGGTGAGCTGATGCAAGTGAATCCTTGTTCATCCTAGTTGCTTCTGCATTGGACCATTTTTGTTGTTGTTTTTGTTTTGTTTTTCCAGAAATCCAGCTGACTTCTACATTGTGTGTTGTCATCAGATCTGCATAGTGTAGAGTAAGCTGTGGAAATTTTAAATCTTCATTGTTGTGAACTAATACTCTTAAATATCATTTGTTTGTTTGCCATTATTTTCACTGGACAATAGGCTTGATAATTAGGCTTTTGTTTGTTGTTTATATGTTGCTCTTAGCCATGATTCACTTTGTGCAACCTTTTATTTTTGAGCAAGAAGAATAGGGGAGTCGCATCATGTTACAGTACTGTGAAAAAAGTCTTGAGTCTCCCCTGTTTCTTTATATTTTGTTGGCTGCAGGAATTTAATGAGTCGTTTGCAAACATATTTATTGTTGAGTTTGTACAATTCTAATGACCTTGAAAGTCAATATTTGGGATGACCACCTTTAGTATTCAACACAGCGTGAGAACTCTCTCAGGCAAGATTTCTTACCATTTCTTTCATCTTCAGGAATCTCCAGGCTTCTTGAAGGACATTTAAAGCTTTTCTTTGGATGTTGGCTGCCTTTCGTTCCACTCAGGATGATCCCACACTACCTGAATAACGTTGAGGTCCGGGTTCTGGAGAGGCCAATCCGTGACTGGTAGTGTTTCATTGTGTGTTGGAGGCAGTCTTGTGTTTTTTTGCATTGGCAGTGTGGTTGAGATCACTTTACCAGACACTTTGCAGATGGTATTGCATGGTGGGTCCAAATCAGACTGTGTTTTTCTGTCTTCATAATTCTATCAGTTTTGCTGAGATCCCCAACACCACTGGCTGAAATACACCCCTAAGCCGTGACACATCCTGTTTTACTGATGATTGTAGATACTCACTATTGCAGCTCTCTCCTGTCCCTGTGTTAACAACAATTTGAACCAGAAATTTCTAGTTTGGATTTGTCACTCCGTAAAACCTGTCACCACTGATTTTCAGTCCTGTTTATATGTAAATTGGGATACCTCGTTTTTCCCTTCTTTAAGAATGGCTCCTTGACAGCCACCCTTCCATGGGGACAATTTTTGATGAGCTTCAGAAGACGGTGGATTCATCTGCAGAGCCAGATGCATCTCTCAGTCAGAAAATTGTTAGGCACAAGGACTGGACTGAAAGTGAGTGAAAAAGCAGCCAATGTCCAAACAAAAACTTTGAAAGTCTTTCAGAAAGACCACTTTAAAACAATGACCCGAAAATCAAAATGTAAAGAAATCAGGGGTAGCTCAACATGTTTTTTGTTGTTGTTGTTGTTGTTTACAGTACTGTATGTTCACGTTTCTCCTAAACCACAGATGTCAGTCAATATTGAAAATAATCATTAGTCCCTCAGTAAATCACTCAGTGTGGAACTGATCTATAGATTGCAATAGTTTTGGTTGAAAATAAAACACATGTAAATAAAAAGGCTCATAGTTGGACAGGACTGCTTGTTTCTGGCTCTTGAGTTTGACACACATAGGTTCAAAAGCTCATTGCAGCTCTTTAGCAAGTTGGTGGCCTTCCCAGTTGAAGCAATTTGGTGTTCAACATCTGGTTCCGGACATGTGGACAGGTGGAGTCGAAAGTCAAAACATGTTATGTAATCACAGATGTAGTTTACCAAGTGAATGCATAATCCATTTTGTCACAGATTTGGTGTTCACATGCAAGTCATGGTATGTTGTTGGTGTTCACAGTAAAGTGTAAAGGTGTCTTTGTTGGCAATGGGTTGGATGGTGTAATTGCGTGTGGGACACCTTGTAGCTCTGGTGTTTGGTGGTGTTGGTTTGCATAATTTAAGTCTCACAGCTTCTGCTTGAAGTGCTGTTTGAAATAAAGCGGGGCAGGAGAGAGACAGATTTGCATATCTCAGAAGACAAAGCAACAGTGGGGAAAAAAGAAAGCCTTCAGTAAACGGCCTGAATAAGAAGAGAGTGGGTAGGGAGAAAGAGTGGGAAATTTTTGAGCCACAGGGAAAAAGACAAAACAACAAAGAAAAAAAACTTTGCGAGGGAAAAGAATGGAGGAGGAAGAAATGCAGATGAGACAGAAGAGCTTTTGGAAATGAGTGGAGAGGAGACTTTGGGGCAGCTGCTCGTACACAACAAACATAATTCTTATGAGATGCAACATAATTATAAGATAATTATAAGACACAAAGAGCATTATCTGAGTTTGATTTGGGGATTTGGCTCAAACACATATTTCCCTATGTAATTATGTAATAATCTATTCTTTATTTACATGTAACACAACCTCAAATCCTTTCCAGAAAATTTGGGACACTGTGTGAAATGTAGATAAAAAGTGAATTCATATATTTTTGCTAAAACAATAAAAACAACCAGTTTCAACATGTGATGTTGCATCTGTGCCATTTAGAAGTGGAAATAAGATTTAAGTGATTTCCAAATCATTGCAATCTAAGCTGATGTGCAGTTCACAGTGAATCCTAAATTCTTTGAAAAGGTGACCCGAGTGCGCTTCTGAGTTTCATTGGAAGTGGCTGGCAACTGGTAGATTACAGTCATAGCAATAGTGACTGCAATATGTGGTGCCAACAGATAATTTGTGAACAGCAGGCTGACACATGTAAGTGACCGTTTCCAAAACAAAATAACAGTCGTACAGCTGACAAAGTTTTCTGCTAAGCTGAGACAGCACATAACACCCGGCGTTAGCTTGTTCCCACCCACACCGTGCTCCAATTCCAGTTTGAGTTGCTGGGTTAAAATTCCTAATGAAATGCTTGGTTCTGTTTGATAACTATGCTAATGAAAATAGTCATGAAGCCATCCTATAGATTAGCCAGATTTCCTTCATTCATTGCTACTTCATTAAATGGCAACATTTTCGTAATGCTGTAACCTAATTTCGAACAAGCAGTGAGGGATGTCCCGTGTCCTCGTGACAATTTGTTAGAGATAGAAGATGTCTCAACTTTATGTTGATTATGCACTTATCTTTCTAGGCACAAAAAAATCTAATTTTCTAGGATGCCATTACAATTTTGATGAAGAGCATTTCATTACCTGTATTATCTGTCTTTACTGACATAAAGGGATCCGTTTAAATTGTCACTAATGCCTTGGCCTCATCAAATATACATGAAAGGAAAGTCGGTGATAAACAAAAACACAAGATGGGGGAGAATAAATGAGTAGACAGCAGTAGACTGTAGATAAATTATGCGTTTATTAATCAGTATTTATGTTTGGTAGAAAAGGTGGTTATTTCCTATATTCTGGATAAATGGAAAAGCAGCTTCTAAGAAAGAGAAAATACGACTGTCCACACTAATGGAAATGCTGCAGATTCAGATAGTAGAAACGCACAAAGATGAGATCAATAAAGCAATGTCTATGATAAAATAATCCCAAACAAAGCGAGGGGGAAAAGCATTCCTGTGTTAGTGAGCAAAATGTCTGTTTATCATTGTTTTTATTAGTATTGGATCCAATTTGCTGTATTGTTATTCATCACATTTCCGCTGTGTTGCATAATATTTGTTACATAATGAAAGCAACACAAAAATAGATGTCTATAATTTGGCTGATGGCCATAAGTAGGAACACTTTTATTGCAAAAAAAAGGAGAACTGCATTTAGGATCATGTTAATGTTGAAACAAAGTCGATTGCATAAGCCAGAGGGATTTCTTGTGTCACGATGGTTTTCTCTTTCTTTCTGCATCAAGTCGGATGTATTATAGTTTAATGACTGTGTCCCTCACGTTGAGCTGTGTGAGCTGCTTTTCGTGGTTTACGAAAAGATTAATTGGTATAAGAGAAGTCATCCGGTGCTTCATTTGTCCTGGGTTGTCCTAGATTGTCCTGGTATCTACATATTCTATTATTTCATCCCTATTCTCAAATATCTGCAAAGACTTGTTAATACTTATTATGTATTCTTGATGTTATCTGTCCAGTCTTTCTTTTTTGGGGGCAATCGTGGCTCAAGAGTTGGGAGTTCGCCTTGTAATTGGAAGGTTGCTGGTTCGAGCCCCAGCTTGGACAGTCTCGGTCGTTGTGTCCTTGGGCAAGACACTTCACCCGTTGCCTACTGGTGGTGGTCAGAGTCCGGTGGCGCCAGTGTCCGGCAGCCTCGCCTCTGTCAGTGCGCACCAGGGTGGCTGTGGCTACGATGTAGCTTGCCATCACCAGTGTGTGAATGTGTGTGTGAATGGGTGGATGACTGGATGTGTAAAGCACTTTGGGGTCCCTAGGGACTAGAAAAGTGCTATACAAATACAGGCCATTTACCATTTACTATTTTTTTTTTCCCCAGTGTTAATTCTAAAAGCAAATTTTAAATTTTAAATTTGACTAAAATGTCATTTAGTTTTGGCATCTAGGTTCTTTTGGTTTTAGTCAACTAAACATTGTAGAATATAAGATTGTTGTCGGCCAAACCTAAAGTTGATTCGGTTGACTAAAATATAACTTGTAAAAATGTTCTCCTGTTTTTACTGGAGAACGTTGCTCTAATGGGTTTAAAAATTATTTTCCCTTGACTCTTCTTTTCTTCCTAAGTGTTAACATGTTACGTATTCATGAGAAACAAGTGTGGGAGCTAGCTGTACTGTTCCCCGAGGGCTGCTGAAATGTGTTCCTCCAACATTACTAAACAAGGAGATTAATTCTGATTGGATCAAACTCTTCCCGCCTTTCTACAAAACTTATTCAGTTCTGATTGGATCTCATCTCTCTAGAATATTTTCATCTTGTTTTTATTTGTTTATGAAGGAGTCAATACTTTTCATTATAATTTTTGTCCTTGTGCATCAGCTTTTATTTATGATGAAAATGAGCAAACGGTTTAGAGAAATGCTTCTTTCCAAGCAGTTTGATTTATTATTGCAGATGCTCTGATCATTAAATGTAAATAATCTGTGATTGTTAGTGTTACATTTATAGTAAATTTTTAGGGTTTTGACCAAAAGTGTTGCAGTGTGCTGCAGTCATGCAAGAACAGGTGGTGGGAGGTCTTGTAAGTTACATCATGGATCTAGTTTTGCTCAGAAAAAAATCTATAATATACAAATATGTTTTACTTGTTGCTGGGTGCAGTGTCATATTAGCTCCCACTGTGACAGGATTTGAAAATAAAATCAAACAGCAGCAGAATTTTAATGAGGGAGAAGAAAAAAGTAAAATATGTTGTCACGTCCATCACGGGTGGTTTCTACTGGTGGATTTGTGGATGTGACACATTAAATATCTGATATTTCCCAATTCTCTCAAGTGTGATCAGAATTATGGCAACAATGAAAAGTGAAGTATCTTATTAGAAAGCACCCTGATAGCTGCTGCTCATAATTTCACCAAACTGATTTGGAGTCAATAAACACAATAAGGAGTCTTTTTTTCCTGATTTCCACAGAAAACTGCTCGCTTCCTCCCCTCCATCTGCTGTCTGTCAGGGAAGAAATAATGCACTTACAAAGTCTGCCAGGTCTACATCTTAGCTGCATTTTTTTAGTGTGCAAAGCATTGTTGAAAAAAGTGAGATCCTTAAGTCTCAGGATCTCGTGGATGTTCATGGAGCAATGACCCACAGTTTGCGCTGGAGCAGTTTGCAGCCAGTTGTAAAGCAGCTAGGATGAGAAGTGGCACCTCTGAGTCTGAGGCCATGGTTCTGAGTCTGAAAAGTGGCATGCTAAATCAGGGTTGGGAATGAGTTGCTGGAGGATCTCAAGTGCCTCAGGGTTTTGTTCACAAGTGAGGGAAGAAGGGAGTGGAAGAGTGGCAGGCGGATTGGTGCAGTATCTGCAGTATTGCGGATGCTGTACTGGTCTAAGTATGAAAGTGAAGCTGTTGATTTACTGATCGATCTACATTCCCACCCTCATGTATGGCAACAACCTGTGGGTACTGAATGCCAGTGGCATGAATAACCTTCCTGTGTGGGGTGTTTGGGCTCTCCTGTAAAGATAAGGCGGGCGTCCTTTCGATTTTTAAAAGCACATGTGAAAAAGCAAAGTCCTAATAATGTTGTCCTGTAAGGGTCAGAATTGGACAAAACAATGATACGTGCCGTCACTGTAAACGAGCAGAAATACCGTTAAGGTCCTTTCACAGACACACTGGGCTTTCTTGGGCTTTAGAAAGTTACTTTTTGAAAGTCTGCCACAGTGCCTACGTGTCACACTGTGACAGCTTTGGAATAATATTGTGTGAATTACAGCCACTGTTTCCTGTGTGGATGCAGCCTGTTCGGTGTAACAGGATAAATCTTCTCCCGCCCAATGTGACTCGGTCAGCAGAGTTTGATTCAGGAGTTCCTCTTTTATTGTGTCTGGCCCTGGGCGGGGTGTTGTCATTGTAACATCCTTCCGTATGGGACCTGACGTCCATGATTCACCTAACCCTGCTGATATCAGCTCTGCTATGAGTCATCCACAGCTTTATTTGGTTAACTGCTAAGTTCAGTCATAAAAGTGCAAAATACTCAAAGATTTAATTAGGTAAATATTAATTTGCTAATGCTTTTGTGATAAACTGTCAGAAGAGAAGAAAAACCAAGGTTCTCTTAACATTGTTCTGTTAATATTGCATTTTAAGTTTCACAGGTGGTCATTGTAGAATGTCTGCATGATTGTTATTTGGTTGCCTTAAAAAAACATTCTGAAAATCTGTGTTTGGATGTCTTTTTACCTATAAAGCATATTCACTTGTGAGACCAGCCCAAGTGTTTTAAAATAGTCCATTGGTGGACCCTATATGTCAAGCAAAGCTGAATAAGCTCTTAAATCCCAGCCAAAGACATAATATTGGTTTAGAAAACAACACTTAAATTTATTGCTTTTTATTGCTTTTTTTTTTATGCACCTTCTTTTGTAGTTAACTGTTTTATTGTATTTTATTTTATTTTTTCCTTGAAAATAATCTGTTGATGGCAGGCTAGTTTTAGAAATGGTGCATAAACTGCATAAACAGATTATGTAACCTACCATTCCTGTGTAATATTTAAACATGGACTGAGCTTGAATTTAATTGGCTATTTGAGTTACACTTCACTTATTATCCATGGATTTGATGTTAATGTGGTATTTCAGAGCTTGTTATAATTGGCTGTGAGAAGCTGGACTGGTCAATCAGGATAAAGCACATCTAAATGCTAATGGCTTTTTCTTTGTCTTTCTTCCTCCATTAGATTCATGATTTGCATTGAAGTGTGGCTTAACCGGATATAACAAGGGTTCCAGAAAAATGTTTAGTCCCATCTTTCCTTCTTTGAATGTATTTAGTAAACAACTAGGGTAGGGCCTTTATCACTCTGCTACTTTTTGTTAGCATTGTATAATTACAGAAGTACATAAATATGACCGGATAATTGGACTTGTGCTGATAACCAGAGTTTTAAATGTCAGCCTTTGTCATTTTACAGATTGAATGGTGTGGATTTTTCACCACTGATCTTTTTTTTTTTTTTAAGTGGGTTGTTTTCTTTAATAGGTGCCATTGTTTTTAGAGTTTATTTTACTTAAAACAGTAACTGTGTGGTTCAGTGCCAGTTTTCAGGTCTTTGGTTGTTTGCATTCAGTCCAGCATGAAGAGAATATTAAATGACCCAATTTCAACAGGTGATTTAATATTGAACAGACAGAGGTGTCTTATTGAATGCTTATTTTGAAAATAAGTTTCAGTCACACCCCAAAGGCTGTGAACTGTGTATGTTCTTGTATATTTTTATTTTTACTTGGTTTTGCCTTGAGGCTTTACTCTTTGATATTTTGTGGATTTCAGTCTAATTTCCAGCAGTGAAACATCAAATATTGACAGTTAAGAGGAAATCACTCACTGGCCTGATAACACATTTTCCATAGCCATCAGTCATCCCTCATTGTCATCAAATTTTATGTGAATATGTATCGGAAGAAGCCCTGCACATAGTAAAGTGGTTAGAACTGTTCCCTCACAGCAAAAAGGTCCTGGTAAAGTCCAGTCTGGGGCTTTTCTGTGTGGAGTTTGCATGTTTTCCCCGTTTTTCCTGCTTGGGTTCTTTCTGCACGCTCGGACTTCATCCCACAGTCCAGAAACATGCATGAGGTTCAGTTAGTTGGTAAACCTAAATTGTGAATAGGTGTGAATGTGAGAGTGAATGGTTGTCTGTCTCTTGTGTTGGCCCCATGACAGATAGGCAACCTCTCCAGGGTGTACTCCACCACTCACCTTGTGAAGCTGGGATACCACCCCCCCCCCCCCCCCCCCCCCCCTTGCACACCGGAATTGGATAAGCAGAAGAAAATGGATGGATGGATGTATCACAAGAGCCACTGGTCACACTGATCATGTGTGAACTCTGCTGAATCACATTTTCCATCTGAGTAACAGTTCATAGGGTTTTGGATTTTGATTCAATAACAACATCAGTGACTTCATTTTACTTAAGCTTGACTCAAACAGTCCATAATAATACAGAAATAACCTGTTTCAGTTCCCACTGCTTCTGCCCCTTGCCTTTCTGAGTCTTGTAGGACCATTTTGGGTTAGAAAACAGATCAGCTCCCTGTAGGATGGACTGAGGTAGTAGAGAAAGTTTGCCACCTAATGGAGAAATTGAAATACTGCTTTTCTGAATCATTCTCTCCCTCCCACAGATGATTATTTTTTGTTGTGTTTTTGCTTCTGCCTTTCTGCCTCATCCTACTCTTTGTTACCAGTGTTGCATGAATAAATCTAAATGCACAACTAACTGAATTAAGTTGAATGTATTCTTTTCTCTCCTGTTGTGTTTTTCAGGTCTGAGGTCCTCCACGTTTGAATTGTTTCAATCATTATTCATCTACAGATACTCACTGTAGTTTGGAGCTTCATGGAGGGATTTCCTGTCCACTGACCTAAAGGGCTGACCTTCTGGACCCGCAGCCATGTCGGCCTGCAGCACCTTCACAGAGCACGTGTGGAAACCAGGCGAGTGCAAGAACTGCTTTAAACCAAAGAGTTTGCACTGTCTAGCTCAGAGTAGTGGAGGGAAGCCTCCTTCTGAGCAAAGACCTCAAACATCCCAGCAACAGAACCTTCCAGCTGCTGGTGCCAGAGCCAATCCTAACCATACCACCACCAACTCCCAGCGGACTGGCAGTGGATCTGCTCGCTCAGGACACTTCCGTCCACCTGTGGCCAAGAAGCCAACCATCGCTGTTAAGCCCACTATGATGCTGCCCTGCTCCTCTGCAGGACTTGATTCAGATGGCAATCTCCAGCAACCACCAAAGGTAATAGAGCAGGGGAAAACATCAGCCTTCACAGTCTGGAATCGCAATGGACTGAACCGCAAAAGACCTGGTGGGCCCAGCAACAACAATGAAGGAGAGGATGACAATGATGAGATTGAGGGTTATGGACCACTTAGCCCAAGGACACCTAGTGGAAATAACAACAACAGCAGTGGATTGACAGATGTACTTAAAGAGATTGCTGGGTTGGGCCCTGGTTCTAGTCCCACGCAACTTTCTGGCTCAAAGGACTTGTTTTGGGGTCGGATCAGTAGTTCATACCGACGATCCTTAGAAAGAGGCATACCAGCTTCAAGCTGTCTGGCTATGGGAAGTAGTAGTGGTGGTGGTGGTGGAGTTGGGAGCACTGCTCAAAAACGGGTATCCCTGAGCGATAGTACCAAGATCATCAGCACAGAAGGTGGTCGCTTTTGTTATCCGGACTTTACAAGTGAAAGTGAAGATGAGGAGGATGAAGATGATGATGATGAGGAAGACACTGAAAGGGATGATGATGAAGAGCATGAGAGCTGGGATGAAAGCGATGAAGAGTTGGTAGCCATGGAAATCCGTATGCGAGGACAACCACGATTTGCTAATTTCCGTGCTGCCACATTGTCTCCCGTTCCCTTTGCTGCGGGGAAAAAGTGGAATACTGTGCCGCTTCGCAACCGCTCACTACAGCGAATTTGTGCGGTGGACTATGATGATAGCTATGATGAGATCTTAAATGGCTATCCTTCTGTGGATTCCAATGGAGGGCTGATTTCCTACGGACCTCACGATATGCTAGGCAGCGGCTTCCTGTCAAATTCTGAGTCTGCCACTTCTCCTGAATCATCGTCATCAATACCGGAGGATTCTCGAACAACATCCAGCAGTGGTAGCAGCGCTAACTGTGTCCTTCGAAATGGCTTGCATTCTCCCACATTTTGTAAGCCACCTATCACCTGCACTTCTCCTCCTAAGAAGGAATCTGTCAACAGGGCACTGAGTCCACTAAAGGTAGCTGAAACACACAAGGCTGTCCTGGCTATCAGATTAGAGGATCAGGATGGCAGAGAAGGGATGCCAATGCCCCAAGCGCTTCCTGGTCAGCCAGTCACTATAAGTTTTAGTCCCACAGAGGAGCAAGCTAAACCATACCGTGTAGTAAATTTGGAAAAGTCATTGATCTGTAAGCCTTACACTGTAGTAGATGTCTCAGCATCCATGGCCAATAAAGATGAACAGATTCCAGATTCTCAAAAACCCAAAAACCAATCGATGCCTTCAAGCCCTACGACATCTAGTAGCACTCCTTCAGCCCAGGCCGTAGCTCCAATGTCCCCAATATCTGTGTCTTCTCCTGTGATGCCAACATCACCTACTTCTTTTGCTCTGTCAGGTTCATCCCAAAAGAAGATTAGCAGCATACGTTACCAAGAAGTGTGGACATCAAGCACAAGCCCTCGCCAAAAAATACCTAAAATAGATTCAGGGGTTGGGAATAATCCTGTCCCTGCCCTGACCACTCAGCACTGCAGCCACAAGTCAGCTCCCACTTCTCCCATTGCTGGGCTATCTTCTTCTCGAACTGTACCTGTGAAATCCCCCAATTTATCAGAGATCAAATTTAACAGTTTCAATAATGCAGGCATGCCTCCTTTTCCCATTATTATCCGAGATGAGCCTGCTTATGCCCGCAGTGCCAAGAATGCTGTCAAGGTACCTATTGTTATTAATCCAAGTGCATATGATAACCTAGCTGTGTATAAGAGCTTTCTGGGACTCAGTGGGGAGCTACCACAGACAAAAGGGATGGGTAATAGGGTAGCCAGCCATACTTATGAAGAGATTGGATCCTCTGAGAGTGTCCAGTCCGCCTCAACAGAGAAAACTCTCTCTGGTAGAGGAACATCAGAGCGAGCCTCCTTTGAAGAGACAAAGGTTCCACTTGAAGCAGTGTCAAAAGCACCAAATCTACAACCTAGAACCACTACAGACTCTTGCACTGTGACAAGCACTGTAATGGGCTCGACAAGTGGGGCATTCTCACCCACTATATCAACAAATTCTCCCGCCAATCCTGCCATTACTGCAAATGCAAATGTACCTGCAGCCAGCACTACTGCCAGTATTGTTACACACACTTATAAGACAGGTGGAGATGCTGCTTGCAATAAAGATGATAATACAAGCTTAGCTTTATCTTCTGGGACAGCTGTAAGCCATAGGGAGGAAGCCAGTGCTGTGCTTTCACAGATTGTGGCCTCCATCCAGCCTCCTCAATCTCCTCCGGAGTCCCCATCAGCACAAACCAAATCTTTTAATTCCGAGGAGCTATATGCCCTCCCACCTGATGCCATTAAGGAGACCCTTCTTCGGCCCAAGTCTCTCTTTTCCCCAACTGATGGCTGTCTTTCCAAGTCAAAGAAAGACACACCCTCAAAAGTTTTGTCTAAGTCTCAGAGTGCCTCTGCTGCTGCCCCACTCTCAAGCCCCCAGCCTGAGCCCACTGCCCCCTTCCCTCCTCCAAGATCTACATCCTCTCCTTATCATGCTTCTAACATACTCCAGAGACATTTTGGAAACTGGACCAAGAGCTCTGCCTCCAGTTCACCAGTGCGACCTGGCGAAGGTGAAGCGAGTCCTGGAGGGGAAGGGAGACGTAGTTTAGCAGAAAGCTCCAAACCTAAACGCTGGATCTCCTTCAAGAGCTTTTTTCGTAGGCGGAAAGACGAGGATGAGCAGAGGGAGAAGCTGGAGAGAGAGAAGGAGAAGGGCAAGCTTGTCGGGCTTGATGGAACTGTCATTCACATGCTTCCACCACCACCAGCTCAAAATCAGCACTGGTTCACTGAGGCAAAAGCAGAAGATCCCACCCAGAAACCAACCATTATCTTCACCTATAAACCAGACACTGGCAGTAGCCACGGCGATGAAGGAGAACTACGGGTAGAGGAGTGCAGAGAAACTACAATACTGAAACCTGACGGAAACAAAGATCCTAGGCCTTTGAGTCCAGGCAAAACAACATCCTCACCCAAGGCTGGAGGAGAAAATTGCAAGGATTTAAGGTATTTTAAAATTTTTGTTTAGTCTTCTGAAACCAGCAAATGCCCTAAAAAATGCAGTTATTTAATTGTAGTTTCGGTTTTCAATAAGAATACTGTCAGAACATGAAACATGTTCATGTTCAAACATGTTCATAAAATCTCACCACTAGATTTTAGTAGGTTTGCAGATTGCAGTGTTGAGTTCTATTGTCTTACCCCTCTCAATTCAGCTGCATAATCCTAGCTACGGAGCGTGCTGACAAACAGCTTTAAAACTTTGTCAAATGAGCCCGATACATGTCGATATGAGTCAGTGAAGCTCACTTCTGACCGATGACAGCAATACTGAGGTGAGTTGTGATAAATATCCTGACCCTTTCTGTCAGTCAGATCAGCTGTTTTTGCTGCTGTTAGGCACAGTTAGCTGCTGTTAGCCAGTGTTAATGAAACTTTCCTTGAAGTGGATCTGACATTGTTAGACCTTTACACATAGCAAATAATTGCATTTTCACATTGTATGAGAGTTTAAACTGTCGGAGGGAATGTGAATTTTTTTAGGACACTCAAGCCTAAAATTAGCTTGGATAATGTTAGCTTATAACATGCTGTCGTTGTTTAGCTGGCTTGTTGTCAGCTGTCTGGAAACGGGATGATCACATGTCACATTAAGTAACTGTGACAATATCAGGAATAAATAATCATGTTTATCGACAAGGATGATGTTTTATTCAGATGCTGGTGGTGTTGTCACTTCCCTTCATGTTTTCACTTCTTTCACGAAGGAGACCCCTTCTCCGATGATAAACCATATGTGTGATCCTTCATATCTTCAATCTGAAGGTGCAGACAGAAATAACAATTTGCCTGCAAGCTCTCTACTCCTCCACCTTTAGCTTACTACCTATGTGGCTGATCTCTAACTACATACATAAAACGCAATTAGGCAAAACAACAATGTCCATCTAGGCTACTATATTTGAAATAGCAGGTCAACATGACATTTTCCCCTCCTGTGTGTTTTTAATGGATTCATTTATAAGTTTATGAGAATGCATCAGTTTGTTGGAGGATGTAATTACAACTAATCACTGTATATTTATGAGTGCAATATCCTTTTCTTGTACTAAATAACCTAAAAAAAAACTACTAATTGTACCTTTTTAACTTTCAGCTAAACTAAACCTTGAGTTGAATTGTGTTGCAAACAACTGCTATAAAATATGTGATCATTTCAAAACCAAAAACTAATACAGTTGTGGTGTACAGTATATTCTTTACTTAAAGTACAAAAACAGAAATAATACCAGCATTGTGGGGGTTATGACAGAATGTGGGGTTTTTTAATATAGGATAACAATATAGGATAAATTGTTCCACTAAAAAACAAACAGATTTCAACCCTTGGGACATATTAAAAGCAAAATTAATATTTTTTACCCAATTAGTTGTAGATGTCCATTTTTGTGTAAGACTCAGAGTAGAACTAGTAAGAATCTATCACTCATGTTCACACATGTTTTTCCTCTGTTACCTCCAGCGAATTAATGAATGATTTTGCAGTGCTATGCCAGTATTTATGGAACGCCAGGACTGCCATAATGAATTAATTAAATACACCATTAAATAATTAATTAAATGTGGCAATAATTAATTAAAATTGGAATTAATTAATTAAATAAATAGTTATGATATATGTAATTAATTAATTATTGACACATTTAATTAATTATTTATGTATTTCACATTTTAATTAATTATTGACACATTTAATTAATTAATTATTGACATATTTAATTAATTATTTATGTATTTCACATTTTAATTAATTATTGACACATTTAATTAATTATTGACACATTTAATTAATTATTGACACATTTAATTAATTATTTAATGATATATTTATTTATTTCATTTTGGCAGTCCTGACGCCTGGCTCTCATCATGAAATAATTTTATCTGTCAGCCTCACCCATCAAACTCAGGGGGCGGGGTTAACGCTGATCGAGTCAAAACCATTGCTTTGGCCTGGTGGCCATTGTTTCTAGCACACAACAACCGGCATGTGGAAGCTAACAGAACTGAGCTTTGAAAAACCCTGTTTGTGTGTTACCAAATACCGTTTTAATATTTTTTTAGCCGAGAATGTAGTGGTTTAATCTTCATGTGTCTGGTCGGTTTGTCAAGATACAGCCTCTTTGCAAAAGTGTTTCGATGATTTCGGAGATGTCGTCCCAGTCTCACGGCAAAGCGTGGGATAGACCCGCTCGCCTCGCAAGCAATCCCACCGACAAAGCGCAGGCCCCGGTACACAGCTGTAGTAACCCCCGCTGACTTCTTTTACTGAGGTTATATTTATCGGTGTTTTATTTCCTGATGTTCTTATGTGTCCTACGTGTTTCAGTCGCCAATTCTGAATTATAACTAACATTAAAAACATGTTGTGGTGGGGCGTGGTCTGCGGGGCCGTGCGGACGCACCTGCACGGCATCCGCAATCACGCCCGCCGTGTTAAAACACGGGGACTCAGGGGTTGGTGGTGGTGTGGTGTGATGTGAATCAAATAAAGTTGGCTCTGAACGTCGCTCTGTGGTCCCGCCGTGCCTTATTCATGCCACATTGGTGCCGAAACCCAGGAGGCGGCATGGCGGGTACCTACCAGAGCCAGGAAAGGAAAGAGCTGGCCGAGATGGTGGCCGAAATAGCGGCCACCCAGCGGAAACAGGCGGCGGAGGTGCGTCGCCAACAGGAGGAGCTGCGGCAGGAGAGCGAACGCCACCTGGGGAAGATGGCAGAGCTGGCAGCGCTGCTCTGGGCCTGGGCGCCACCCCCACAAGTGTGTCTCGAGGACAGTGGAGGAGCCGTGTGGGTCACCTCGGCAGCCGGAGGTGGTGGACGAGCCACGCGGGGGTCCGAGCCTGCCGGAGGAGGAGGAGCAGCAGCCGGGTGAAGGGCTGCTCCTGCCGGGAGCGGTGGAGGAGCCGCTCCAATCGGAGGCCGAGGACGAGGCGGGCGAGGGTCTACACCTGCCGGAGGCAGAGGAGTCGCTCCACCCGGAGGGGGGCGAGGGGCGGTGCCTGCTGGGGGCGGAGGCGCAGTGCGGGGAGCCGCTCCAAACGGGAGTGGCGGAGGCGGTGGCGGAGCAGCTGTGCGGGGAGACGGAGGTCCCTGCTCCAGGGCAGCCTGTGCAGCCGGAGTTGGAGGCAGAGGAGCGGGACAGCCCCGCTAGGCCGGGGATCGGCGGGCTGGCTAGTCCAGCCTCGCTGCCACCAGTCGATTCTGCGCGCCTGGCGTCTGCCCAGCCGCCTGTGTGCAGGAGCACACGGCCATGCCGGTGGGGCCGTGTCCGCTTGCTACGCGGCCGACCTCCGGACCAGCTTCGCCGTTGCCGCTGGATGCGCGGGCGGCCACCAGAACGGACGCTTCCCCGTCGCTTGGTCGGGGGCTGGGGCGCCGATGTGTAGGGGCCGAGTCTCGCCCCAGGTCGCGGGGGGGAGTAGGTTTGGCCGGATCACTCCCCGGCCTCAATCGGGCGATGGGGGTATGTGGTGGGGCGTGGTCTGCGGGGCCGTGCGGACGCACCTGCACGGCATCCGCAATCACGCCCGCCGTGTTAAAACACGGGGACTCAGGGGTTGGTGGTGGTGTGGTGTGATGTGAATCAAATAAAGTTGGCTCTGAACGTCGCTCTGTGGTCCCGCCGTGCCTTATTCATGCCACAATGTTTAAGGAGGAGAGAGAGCAAATCTGTTTAACATCTGATCTTTGGGTTTTTGTTCAGTAATCAGCGTGACCTGTGTATAAACACATAAAAGAGATAACGTTGGTGTTTCCGTCATGTAGTAACTGCTGGCTTTAACTGTACAAAGGTTGTTCGACACTATGAAACACATACAGACTTCATGATGTTCGGCTAATATTTTTATTGTGAATATTAATCATGCTGACCTCGCTCTGTACACCACGCAGCGAGGTCAGCATATCCACGATATCCTCAGCTCCATGAGTTTCCCAGCTGACTATCTAACTGCCAACTATTCCAGAGACGTGAAAATATACAGCATAAAGAAAAGTGTAAGAGACTCAGCAGCAGATTAGAATTACAGTTATACATTTAATAAATCACCAAATGAATCCAAGAAACGAGCAAACCTGTTCCGACAATTTGAATTTGTATTCCCTCAGCTGCAGACTCGCTGCTGTTTAAATGTTTGAAAAGGAAGATTAGATATAAACAAACGTCAAACATAGACTCAGTCTGCCTTCACATTTGATATGAGGCCAGCACGTATAGTGGCCTCAGCAGGCTATTACTGAAATACACGTGCTATATCATAAACTATGATATAAACAGGGAGGTCCTATTAACATGTTTAGTTTTAAAGGACACCTTCCTGCCTTTAGTCTCATTCATGAGCAGTATTCGTTTTCTTCTAACATCCAGAAGTCTGCACAATGTGTTTCATAGTTTGTAACAAGCCTTTGACAGGTAAACATAACATGACCGAAAAAGCAAAAAAAAAAAAAAAAAAAGAGAGAGAGAGAGAGAGTGTTGATATAAGAAGAGAAAATGCTCTCAATTATGGAGACAGGCAAATGGTTCATTTATGTTTGATGTGTGTTTATTCCTCCCTAAATATCGTCGGTGAAGTTCGCCATGCACGTCAGATTTTCCTGCGCATTTTTATACCTCTGCCAACAGAGAGAGAAAAAAAATCACATTCTAACAGACAGCTGGTGCTTAGAATACAGTTGAATAACTATTAAAAAACAGATGATATTTAGATGATAGTTCAGTCTAACACATGTGCCAGTGAACCATTAAACGTCTGTGAAACTATGCAGTTATGAAACGTAACTTTAACCTCAGCCAAACCGATTTGCTCAGTTGTAAATAAAACAGCGAAGTAAACGTGACCCGACAGACAGAACCTGAGTGAATGAAGTCCAGCGTTTAACCACTGAGAGCTAAAACTCAGCTGAGGTTTGAAAGCTGTGTGCTGGTGATTGGACATCAGCCGCTGATGAAGCTGTTCGCCTATAAAGTGCTCTGTAAGGAAACGAGCTCCAGCAGCTCTGCGCTCGGGGAAAACACTATATTTACTTATCTTGTGCAGAAAAATGCGCTGACATTGCGTTATATCGAGCACCAGCTGCCCAGTTAAACTGTGACTATCACCAGGTAACGTAGGCGTGTTTCTTGAATTAGCAGCAGGTGTTAAACAGCTGACAGATGAGGAGGAGGATGCATGCAGGTAAACTGAGGGTCTGCTGAGCTGATCGCTGGTTTCGTGAGAAAAATGTCAGCTCGTTCTTTATGTTACAGAAGCACAGAGACACAAGACCAGGCGGAAAGAGACGATCGTTCGGTGAAAATGAGAATCTGCGAATGCAACATGTGGAACACGGAGAGTGGAATATGTAAACAAACCGGTTAATGTACCCCCTCGGTGCGCTCTGCATGCTAACTGTTAGCAGAGCTAGTGAAATCTCTGAAAACATCTGAGCACTTTTGCAAGCATGTTCTATGTTGACAACCTGACCAGACATACGGCGCGACATTCGCGGCTAAAACACTGTTAAAAGTGTAGCTGGTGACAGAAAAACGGGGTATTTTAAAACTACACCACCACCATTGCTGCCTGTGATTTGATCTGCATTCTGGGATAACTGGCTGCCCCAAGTCTACACAAGCAATCGATTATCTAGGATCGACCTGTTTTGACTTACTTTGCACGGCAACCAATCAAATGTTAGAGAAGCTGCATGGGCAGCGTTAACCCCGCCCCCTGAGTTTGATGGGTGAGGCTGACAGATAAAATTATTTCATGACGAGAGCCAGGCGCCGGGACTGCCAAAATGAAATAAATAAATATATCATTAAATAATTAATTAAATGTGTCAATAATTAATTAAATGTGTCAATAATTAATTAAAATGTGAAATACATAAATAATTAATTAAATGTGTCAATAATTAATTAATTAAATGTGTCAATAATTAATTAAAATGTGAAATACATAAATAATTAATTAAATGTGTCAATAATTAATTAATTACATGTGTCATAACTATTTATTTAATTAATTAATTCCAATTTTAATTAATTATTGACACATTTAATTAATTATTTAATGGTGTATTTAATTAATTCATTATGGCAGTCCTGGCGTTCCATAAGTATTACCATTACCTACACAGGTTTCCTTCATTGTACTCATGGGAGCCAGCTTAATATGAACATGCTCAGCCTTTACCAGCTGCTGCTTCAAGTGTCATAGTTGCTACTCTCCCCGTCATACATATCAGTCATCACAGATTTGAGAGGTATTTGATCTCAATCGGGCATGTCTACTTTCCTACTTACCCAGCCCACTGTGGTGTGATCTCTTCTGTAATATCCTCTATTACCTGCACAGCAGGCTTTGCGCACAGTGCATTCTTTAAGAGTAGCCCTCCGTTTCCTGCAAGTCGTTCAATAACACATTTATTAAACCCAACTTTAGACTGAGTTTTCCCTGCAGCTAGTCAAAGCTGCGGCTGTATCAAAGCTTCAACCACATTCATATGCACTCTTTCACACTAATTAGCCCTCGCAGTGTAGGTGCGGTGTTCTTGTATTCTAATTTCACAATTTTTCTTTGACCTGCCATTGCCCTCAGTATATCTTGAGGCACTTTTCCTGCAGTGTGACTAATGGTGCTGAAAAATGATAACCCAGATATTATCAGATGCATCGTATGTTCTGCACTAAACTGTGAGCTTGTTTGTGACTCAGAATTGAAGCATTGTATAATTTTACATTTAATGTAGGGATGGTAAATAGTCAAATCAGCTAAATGTGGCTTGGACTTTGGAGATATTAAAAAGCAATTATGTCAAAGTTTCATATTTCTTTACTATTTGTTGACAGATAGAAAATGAAAATGCTTTTGAGCTTGAAGTTCACCAGCTACAGTGATTTGTCTATGATTGGTTTTTCTTTCTTTTTTTCAACCTATCAAACACCATATATTAGAAAATATTTTATAAAAATGTTTTGTAATATATTAGAAAATACTCTTGAATTTATTTGAATGACCTCCTTGCTTCCCAAGGTTGCTTTCTTCTGTGTTTAAATACTGAGTAAAAAAAGCACATTAAAATTATTTTGCATAATTGGACCTGCTACCATAGGGTCCATAGGGCTCTATGGTGGCTGAGATAGGGTCCAGAGAATGGATGGATAATTGGATTGGACCTTTTACTGGAGACTTACTGACAACAGCACCGTTCCCTCTCCTGTTTCATGTACTGTAACCCACAACTACCCACATTATTAGGAATAACTTTCCATAAGTGTTACTGAAGATGCATCACATCTAGACACAGTTTATATCTTTTTCTCACCTTATCTCTCGCCTCCTGCTTAGTCCCTTTATATCTGTGCCACCCTCATATTGTCCATGTCCTGTTTTGTTTTTCTTTTCCTCCAAGAAAAGAAAATGTTTTCCCACCATTCTTTTCTCTGTTTAGTGTAGTTTTTCACTCCTCTTCTATGCTTTCCTTTCAAAAATCTTCTCTTTCGAGCCCGAAGCACTGTGAACTCCTAAATATTTCACTCCTCCATCTTGTCAAAAGCTCAGCCCCATTCTGTCTCTTTTCTTTCTGCTGCTCAAGCTCCTATCTCTCGCCTAACCTTATAACAACATGTGCAAGAATCAAATGTGCACTGCTTCTGATAATATTATTGCACGTCTGCTGAGTGCTTTACAGCAGTGGGCTATATTGGGGTGTGCTCTATATACCCACTGAGAGCACCCAGTACATGTTGCCAATACCTACTAGTAATTAGTCCAAGCAAAGCTTGCACAGAGCACAAAGGATTACTCAAATGAAGTGAGAAGGCTTTCCATTCCTGCTCCCTACAATGAGTGTCCAGATAATAAGTCCAGAAATCCAGACGATATGCTTATTATTACAGTACAGTGCAAAGGTTTTGAGCTATCCCCATTTCTTTATATTTTGGTAGGAAAATGGAAAATAACTGCAGTGTTTTATTGAAACGGTCATGGCAATACAGTATATAAGGCAAAAATA
The DNA here is from genome assembly GCF_964374335.1 of Astatotilapia calliptera. NCBI lineage: Eukaryota > Metazoa > Chordata > Actinopteri > Cichliformes > Cichlidae > Astatotilapia > Astatotilapia calliptera. Next base: position 49,782,885 of record NC_137428.1, read on the forward strand.
ATTCTAACAAGTTTGAAAGTCAGTATTTGGTCTGATCACCTCAATTCTTTAACACAGCCAGAACTCCCTTTGGCAAGCTTTCTCGTAATTTCCTGAAGTACTTCTCAGGATTAGTTCTCCAGGGTTCTTGACGGGCATCCCAATGCTCTTTCTTTGGTGTTGGCTAGTGTTGTTCCTTTCTACATCAAGATGATCCCACACTGCTTTAATAATAGAATAGCAATATTGCTATTCTTAGTTAGTGTATTGTCTGTCTCTGTTAATGTTTGTTTATAATGGAGCACTGTAACGAAAACTAATTTCCTCTAGGGATCAATAAAGTATTCTGATTCTGATTAATTGGTTCTCGGCTAAGTTGTGTGTAAACACAACACAACCTAGGTCAGCATTTAATGGTTCAATAAACATGAGTAACAAGAAATGAGAAAATACAGACAATGTCCAAAGAAAACCTTTAAAATGCCTTCAGAAATCCTGGATAGCTTTTGCTCAAGACCACTTTTAAAATTACAAGAAAGTCTTGCTGCTTGTAAGCAAGCAAATAAAGAAATAAATGGTGGCAAAAGCCTTTTGCGCAGCACTACAAATATTCTTAATTTATTGTAAGAATAACAAAGGTTTTTCCCCATTTCTTGCAATGCCTATCCAAATTATTAAGCAATGATTTAAAATACTTATTTAAGTGGTGTAATGCACACACCTTGTAAAACACACTCGTATACCCTCGACTCAGAGTTCCTGTAAAAGCATCTGTGTTAAGCTAGCATGATATAAATCCTAACACTAACTAGCCTAACCTTCAGAAGCTTCTCACCTTTGGTCTAACCGTTCTTCACACCTGACATTGATAAGCAGTTGTTTGGGACCTTGCTGTTAAGTTGTCAATTAGTAACTAAACTACTACATTTCTTCACTTGGCGTTTTGGTGGTAGGGTGCTGTGTTTTTCAAGGAAAAAGCAGCTAAATATTTGTCCCTAGCACCTGAGATTACTTTCATGTTGTGAAAATGTGTAAAACAAATAAATAAAAAATGTGTCACCCTGTTTTAGTGACGGATAATAAAAGGATGGGAAGTATTCATAAAGATCCCAGTTCAATTATATTGTTTAAATGATTGCTTCTGCAGGGTAATAGATTTAAGTCTTGTATACAGACACCCAACACCAAATTTAATGTTTGGTTTTAAAAACAGCAACCTTTGCGACTAATCACTTACTAATTACTTACCTAGAAACACAAGACCCATTTGACAGAAAAGGTGTAACATGTTTTTGTAGTCTTCTTTTAAACCTATACAACACATACACAAACAAACTCACATATTATGAACCAGTTCCAGAGTTCATTTTAACAGCTTTCATATTGCTTGGCAGATGAGGGGTTAAGCCTGGAAGGGTTTTGAATCTGTTTTATTGGTGAACAGTGGGTGTGCTCTTCAGCTTTGGCAAACACACATTACCTTAGACAGGTAACAGCGTTCAAAGAGGAAGCAGCAGGAGAGAGAACGAGGAAAGAACACATGCAGAAAAAGACTTTCTTTATTCTTCTCAACAGCGCGGTTGCTGTACCTAGAATGTGATTCCATCTACACGTTTGTGTTCTGGGTTTCTAGATGGGAAGTTGTGTGAGCCAGTACAGCGGGTAAGAACTTTAAACTCTCTTCTGCCGCACACCTTTGTAACCTACGACCAGCCTGGTCATTTGAAGTCACATTGAACAGCGGGAAGAGAGGTTTGAATTTAATTTGATTTGCATTTTGGATGAGGCGTTATTCTTCTCTCGCAGCAGAGGAGTGAAAATGCACCCAGGCAGTTTTGCGATGTCTAAACAAGTCAGGTCCTGACCGCTGGAACATGTAGCAGCCATAAAGGTATTTGTATCAAGGCCTCTCAAAGTTTACCCTGGATGTTTTGTTAATACGGGATTTTGAAGTGGAGATTGGGCTCTTTGTGATTTAGTGCTCTTTTGAGCAGCATTATAGCTAGTTGTTAGCTAATAGTAGACCGGATCTGAGTAAAATCAGTGTCAGCTTTGTGCAAAGCAAAAAACGGGGAAGAATAAGAATACGCTGGCGTGTACAGGCAGAACAGAAGATCTTTTGCCTCGACAATGTTCTGTAAGCTGTCTTGGCTTACTCAGTTTTCAGGGTGCAGTTTTGATTGCTTCATCTTTTCACAGTTTACTTACTTTTTGATTCCTTGTTAGCCGACAACATTGTGTTATGTTTTTATTTTAACTGTCAGCCGCTGGTAAGTGCAGAAGTAATCCACGATAGTACCTTGGGAACTATCGATCAACTCTTAAAAGAGACATGGACGGTTTATAGCCTTAAGAGACAGCTGAGACAGATCATAAATGTGTCACGTCTGATGTTTTCCTCAACACAGCGCTCCAGGGTGGAGACAGAAACGCGAGCCGCTAGGTGTTGTCTTGATGACTCTTTTCTTTCATGTAACGGTCAGATATTGCAATAGTTTTCCAAATGAACAATGAGTCTGCACCAAAACACAAGGGGAATGGCAATTAGAAAGAAACAGATTAACGTCCAGTGCATTTGGCTGTAGCGAGATGCAAGATAACACAGCATGCCATTCTGTTAGGAAATCATGTAATAGTTTAATTCCTTTCCCCCCCTCAAAATATCAAATATTTTTAATGTTAAGACGATAAACAAGGTGGTTGACCTTGGACTGCCATGGAAATTTTGTTTTATATGTTTTTTTAGACCTAAAATGTAATTGATCAGCCCGGTGAAAAGCGTGTCAGACTTTGCTTCACTCATTTCCTTTTTTTGTTCTTCTTACCCATTTCATGAAAGCATTTAACTTTTACAATTATTACTGTCTTCTTTGAAATGAAACCTTTGCTTTTATCTTGATTTTTTTTTTTACATTTGTTAAATATAAAACTACTTGGTGTGGTTTTGTGTAATTTAAAGCTAATTTATTATTCCTGCCACACATGGGCCTTAAGTCATGCTATACTTTGCACACACAAAGAATATGAGTAACTGTGAGCAGCTGTGAGTAAGTGGCTGGCTAGTTGTTGACAGAATAATTTCAACTTGTTCTCTTGAAGTTTGTTTTAGTTTCAGGAAAAAGTGTCCTACAGTGTATCAAGCAGCTCAAATATCTTGATGAGCTTTGTCCCATGAGCTGTACTTTAGGGACTTTTGCTCATGATCACACAAATCATTAGTCATGCCAGTGTGCAATCAACATTACAGTTAAAAGAAATGACACATCTGATTTAGCATAATACAAACATTACTGCCAGCCGGTCCCACCCGTGACATTGCCTGCGGCTGTGAAAACAAGTGAACTTTTCATGACCTTTAAAGTTTTTTTTAAATAGTCTTTGACAATGAATCTTTTTCATGCATTACATTTAAACTCAAGATAAAATTTGACATATATCCCCACCACCATAATATCTAAAATGCAAAGCACTGTACAAGCCCTGTTCTCTGCATGGTTATTGCAGTTGTTCTCCTACTGCTTTTGACAGGGGCACGAAAAAGTGTCATAAACTTCCTGTTTGGGTTGGTTGCTGATCTACTTTATAGATATAGCTGACGTACTGATTTTGGCTGTAGTGAAACTAATTATTTCAGTGTCCACTACTACCCCCCACCCCCCGCACTTAAAAAAAAGCCGTTATTCCTCTTCCTCTCTTGTAAAGTAATAAATACGATGATAGTATGTCAAGCAGCTGTAAATATTTGACACTGTAATTTCCAATCAGAGGAAGGAAAACTATTGCTACTCATTAATCTATTAATTGGTTAGTACTAAAAGTCCTTTTCACTCTAGAGTTCATGAAGCTTTAAATAAAACATTTTAATTCATTCAAATGGTTTCTGGTTTCTGTCTGCTATGCCAGAAAAGGCAATACTGTCCGTAGTACCCAGTACTGTGTTGTTATTTACACATAGACGGCACATTGCCTGTACAACTTGCATCTTTGTCAACAACATGCACTAGGGTGCTTCCAAATATGCTTTGGTGAGTGGAGTTATCACAGTTATTACACAGTATGGGTGAATTTCAGATGTGGCCCAGAATTCTCACACCCGCAATTCAATGGGGTTAGCACATGATGAAGTCATTGTCTGGTGTTGTAATGAAGACTATTACATAGTGTGAAAGCACACAGCAACACACCATTACAAGGAAAGCTGTTGTGCTCAAAGATACAGTCATTTCTTTTGAATGAATAAAACAAAATGTTGTGCCAAGAAATATACTTTGATTAGTGTGTAAATAAGCCTTCCAACAAATCCATACATTGTTATAAACTTAAAATGAATCCATTAAAAGTACAAGTGTGATAGATGGACATCGTTGTTAAACCTGATCGTGTTTTGTGTACGTGGCAAGAGCCCAGCCACTTCCCCAGTAAGGATTACAAGTGAATTTTCATTTACAAATCGCAAAAAGCATTTGAACAGGTGCATTTTTATCATCTCTTTCTCATTATGTCACCACTTTCTCTTCTTCCTCCCTCAAGCTTCATATGCTTCAGTCCGAGTACTACGATGTTAGATCCACTTCAAAGACAGTAACACAGTTTCACTAACAGCAGCAGGAACAGCAGTGATTACTGACAGAAAAGTTCAGGATATCCTCAGCAGCTCACCTCAGTATCACTGTGATCGGTCAGAAGTGAGCTTCACTGACTCATCCACTCACATCTGAATTTTACAGCCTCCTTGAGAGTAAATAGATGAGGATACATATTGACAGCAGAGGTAAACAGCAACCTGACAGCCTATACTCACTGGAGATGAACGGCACTCAGAGTTGTTTTTCCTGTAACAGAAAAACAAAATATAACAAAAATATATAACAAAACTCAGTCGACTGCAAACTGCAATCTACTGACATTTAGTGGTGAGAGTTCGCACACCGTATCTTTAAAGTTCTTGAGCTTGAGCGTTACCTTTTTTTGCAATTGTTTAGTCTTACCTTTTTTACCTTTTACCATAACTCTTTGTGGAATTTGCATGTTTTTCCTGTGCCTGCGTGAGTTTCCTTCTGTTTCCTTCGACAGGTTAATTGGTGTTAAATAACCTGTAAGTGTTGATGTGAGAGTGCGTACTTGTCTCTCCCTGTGTGCCTGATGAACCAAAGGCCTGTCCAGGGTATAACTCGCTTCTAGCTCCATGTCAGCTGGGATATGTTCCAGAAAGTTTTTTTTTTTTTAATTGAAGGATGGATTCATTAGCGTATTTTTCAACACATTCGAATGTTACAGTCCTAGTGAAGACATGTTTAAAGAAAAAAAGCTAAAAAAAAAAAAATTTTTATAATAATAATAATAAAAAAGGTTAATAATGGCATTTATATCTGCGAAATATTCTGATCTCACCTCCTTAAACACCTCAAATCAGAGCCACCTACTGATGAATGGTTCTTCAAAACATGTCATCATACTGTGCTGTGACTTGCTTTGCCTTTTTCTTACACCTTCCCTCAGGCGCCGTATGTGTAGTTGCATATAAAACGCATCAAGCTTCAAAAGCCTCCCACTGACAGCTGCACTGGCTCCAATTTATCTCTTGCTGAGGAAGATGAAGTGTGCTGATAGAGTGAGGCACATACTGATATCAGAGATGGAAAAAAAGACTGACCAGATAAAACCAATGTTGTATGTGTTTTTGTTTATATCCTGAGATGTTAGATACAGTTTCATAGACGGAATGAATGACAGATTAAAGTCCCTATCATAAGCAACTCATTCATCATTCTGCAGCACTAGTGTCTTTCCAATATGAGCCTTCTATTATTATATTGCTTCTTTTATGAGTTGTTTTGCTGATATTTCTTTGAAGAGCAAAAGCTTGTCATGAAAAGATTAATAAAAGTCGAGGCAGTCTGGCAACAGGATCAGATCAGCCGCCACACCCATCAACATATTGATGTCTCAACCCTTTAGTACTCAGTAGGAGTTAATATAGTCATGCCATCAGTACTCTGTAATACAGCTTTATTAGTGCAGCCAATATCTCGCCTGATTTAAGCTATTTTCTGATATATTGTTGGTGTATTGATATAATTATTTGTAACTGTCGATAAATAAAAATGTAAAAAGTAAAGAGGGAGAAACGCCCTTCAGCCAGTGTTAATGTTGCTTTGCTCGTCCTGCAGAGGGCGCTCTGTAGCTTCCCTGTTGGCAACATGTGTGTTCAGAACACCCCAAACACAACCAGCTGATTCAAACAGAGTGATCCTCCACTTGTTGTGACAGTAAAACTAATTTTAAGATTTTTTTTGTTTTAAACTTCATCATCGTATTTATTCTGGTATTTTTATAACACAGAGTTATAACTGAGTACACCTCCATCTCAGGACTTTGGGCTCCATTTTGATCCGCTGTTACAGCATAATGTGAAAGAACCAGAGTGCGCCATGAGCTCACACAAAAGCACTTACAGACTTACAAGGTTAAAACAATACCAGCTACTCTGTCGAGTCTGGCAATGGAAGCACTGGGAAAAAATACTGTCAGCAAGTCCAGTCACGTGTAGGCAGACCAGTAGATGAAGAAACTAAATGAACCATGCCTCTCTCTGTCATGTGCAGCCAGGTACCAGTCGGTGCCAGCGCCAGGGATCGGGAGCTGCCCAGCGCCACCTCCTTGCCTGCCAAAGTGAATCTGGGGCTGGTGCTTGGGGAGGCCGCGGAGGGCCATGCCAACCAGGTTGCTAGTACAGCCGCGGCCAGTGAGGGCAGCGCCAGCCTGGGAGAGCCTGAGGACGACGGGATTCACTCTCATTATTCTCACTCTCCTGCCTCCAGCCAGTGCAGTGCCACCTACAGCAATCTGGGTAAGAGTGAAATATGAAAGATGGATAGAGAAGGATTTTTGTTTTGTTTTTTTAAACTCATGTTTATATTAGTGCTGGAGAAACCTGAAATTTAAGATGATGCCTTCTGTGGTGCGTAGGCTTAGTCAGGATGATTGAATTGTCTACATAAGTAGGTTTTGACTGTGTGTGACAGATTTTTCTGCCTGATGTCTTAAGACACATCCATCTATTGCATTCTTCAACTGATTTTTATTCTGGATTTGTCACATCACAATGCTCACAAAAACTGAAGATAACGTAATGAGGAAAGCTAATCTGCAAATAAAATATGGATTATACACCAAAATTATTGAATTCAACATTGTTTGCACTAATTAGTATATAAAAAAAAATACAAAAACAGGAAAGTATGACATGTCAGTGTATAAGACCCTCCTTTGCTGTCGCTGTAAGCTTGCCAAACCGGTGAACTTGTGTTTTTTGGCAGTTTTGGCAGTTCTTTCACTCCTGAGTGGCTGATTTTACTTTCTTCCTGTATCAGCACACTTTCTCATGTGACAGGGCATAATTTATTCTCTGCAAAAACAGCTGGAGCCCGAAATCTCGACACATCTTTTCACACACAGCCTGCAGCTCGGTGCCTAAAATAACATATTACAAAAAAAATGTTTGTTTTTTTCCGTTGGAGGTGGGAGAATCTTTGCCCTGGGGTTATTGATCCTACTCATGAAGCTGGTTCAGTTCCTGATGGTGATCAAAACTGAGAACCCTAGGGACCTGCATAAATCCCATTTTAATCACAATCCTCCTCTTTGTTTTCTTTTCTCATATCCTGTGTCTCTGTCTTGAAACTATATCATGACTGACTGATAAGATTGTAATAGGGCTACCTGCCTTGCTGCTTTCACACAGTATAAGAGCATAGACTACATGGCTAACCACAGTACTGTTAATAGGATAAATATTGTGGGGAGTTTTTATGTTTTCTTTTTTAAATCACATGTCTTGTAGCCAAGAAACGGCATAAAAATATCTCTGGATATTTTTTTCTCTGAAAATTGTCCCATTTCCTAGAAACAGCAGGACATCGGTAAACAATTGGGAGGCACAAGAACAAATTCTTTGAGGCCTTGATGTTCTTTTCACAGAAAAAAAAATTCAGCCAGCACATTGCAGATTTGCTCCCTGATACTTAAAAAAAATAAAGTTATTCTGCATGAACAAGACAACATACATTCACTTAGGTACTCCTTTCTAGTACTGTTTTGAACTTTTACCTCCAGAACTGCTTTAATTCTTGGTAGCATAGATTCCATTTTTAAATCCATATTGACTTGAAGCATCACACAGTTGCTGCAGACTGCCTGTGGACGCCACAGTGTAATGAACTCACTGTGATATTCAAGATAGCAGTTTGAGATTTGTGCCATGGAGCATTATCCTGCTGGAAGAAGCCATCAGAGGATGGGCACACTGTGGGCATAAACCCTTTAATGCCCGAACCATGAAATAAGTGCCAGAAAATGTAAAAAAAAAAATTGAAATGTTAAAAGTATAGTATAAGTTTAAATAAAAGTATAAGTTTATCATAAAAGAAAAGAATATTAAATACAATTTTTTTATTTTTTTTATTTTGACATATTAGATACTCACACTCTGTGCATCAGAAATGGTCGTTCTTGATCAGCACCAGCAATTCTCAGGTTGGCTGTGTCATTTAAACGATGCTGTTGGTATTAAGGACCCCAAAATCTTCCAAGGAAAAATATCCCCCAGCCTGAGCTATTGTATCAGTGGTTCAGACTGAATCCCTGCTTTCAAGCTGTGATGTTTCAGAATTTTGACCATCTGAATGCTGCAGTAGAAATTCAGACCATGCAACACTTTTCCAAACTTCTGTTGCTCAATTTTGGTGAGCCTGTGTGAATTGTAGCGTCAGTTTGTTGTTCCTGGCAGACAGGAGTGGTACTCGGTGTGGTCTTCTGCTGCTGTAGATTCAGAGATGCTCTTCTGTGTAGCTTGGTTGTAACAAGCAGCTGTTTGAGTTAATTTTGCCTTCCTGTCACCTCGAAGCAGCCTGGCCATTCTTCTGTGACCTCAGAAGGTTCTCTGTGAACCACAGAGATGCTTGTGTGGGAAAATCCCACGACATCAACCATCTTTGAGGTTCTCAGGACTGTTTGCTCCATTCTGTTGCTTAGTTTAAACTTCACCAGGTCATCTTGACCCTGTCTGCATGCCTAAATGTACTGAGTTGCTGCTATGTGATTGGCTGATATCTGTGTTAACAGGAAGTTGAATAGGTTCTTTGTCCATCACATTCCTGTAACTCCATGATAATAAAGTGTCTTGCTGATGGACAGGTTTCATTTCAACTTTGCTAGCTGCTCCGCTTTACAGGTTTTCTCTCACTTTGACAATAAGCACATACAGCCCAGCTTCTATAACAGAGAGGTAGGCACAGCTGTCGAGTACTGTCGGGGCACTTAACACACGAAGCTCTCTGTGTGGGAAACGGATCTCTCCGTGATCAAGTGGCATGTGAGAGAACAAGAAATAGAAACACAAAGCGAAAGGGTTAGAGAGTGTGGGTTTGCAGAGCAGCTGTGCAACTGAGGTGCCTCGCTGCGTCGTCGCACATGTGGACGTGTGATGTTTAAGAGAATTAAACTATACAGCTTCCTGTTTTAAGGATTCAGCAGTGACAAAATATTTGTGTTGCTCTGGCACTGTTGTACTAATTAGGCCTTTTTTTCCCTCTCTTTTCAGAAGGCATGTGCAAACTGGGAATGCAGCATTTGCACGGGTTTGTTTGTGAAGCTTGAAATGCACACGGGCCCTGTGGATGGGTTGTGTTAAAAGCTCCCTGGATGACGCACGCAGCGAGCTGCCTGCAGCCTAATTTAACTTTGCTGCATACTGCTAATGAGGGGCTAGATAGAAGTTTGTGTATCCGTGTTGTCAAACATCGCACAGAACAGCGTGTCGTTTCTGTTTGGGAGGAGGAGGTGTGTGGCCTTCCACACACTGAGACACACACAAACAAGTGTTGACCTAAGACACACAGCCGCTCAGTGTAACGCCTGCTTTGAGTTTCCTGTTTTTCCTGCTGTTACCGTAGCATCGCTTTGCTTTTCACTACTGTGGGCTACATTTGCTGTTCACACGTTTCTTTTTTTTGTGAGGAATCAGGTTCACTTTTTAAATGAAAGTGTCTCTCTCTTGCGTGCTCTTGCTCTCTCACTCACTCACTGTCATGTAGTATAGTCTCGCTCGGGTTTTAATCAGAGCATCAGGCGGTAGGAGGCAGAGTGCTCGCTGCCTTTAAGTGAGAAATCTCCATTATTGGTGGGAGCGCTGAGCCTGTCTGTTGGCACCGGCGACTCCTCACAGACTCTCAGGGATGGAAGCAGAGAACAGCGTTTTATTCTGCCTCCGGGCGCTGCTGCTGCTGCTGCTGTAACTGCACCACGTTTCTCTAAAAACTTTGAGGTGTTAGTGGAATTGAGGTAAGCTTGTTTCGCTCATTTTCCTCAGTGTTTATCTCTGTCATATATTTATTTTTCTCTGTTCATCAGCCCCCTCACCTATTTATTTATTTATTTATTATTTTGAAATTCTCCCCCCACCCCAACCGCCACTTCTACCACCTCTAACCGCCTACTCCACCGCTCTCACTCCATTCCACCCCCCCGGTCCTCTTTATTCTACTTTATTCTACCCACCTCCTCCATCCATCGCTTGCCTCTTGTTAACGTGTCAGAGTTAGTTCGGAGGCAGCTGAGCAGCAATCGCTCTGCTATGGCAACAAGTTCCCTCAACCAGTCAGAATTCATCAAACCAGTTGATGAATGCTGTTCCCTGGAAATTTGACTGCACGGCTCTGACATGATATTTTAAGAACAACGGTTGGATCAGTCGCTGCATTTGTGAGTTTTCACATTATATTACAAATATTAACTGTTAGCTTTATGTGCTCTAATTTGCGTGTATATATTTATCACTTGTTGAGCTGTTTTCAGACTGATTGTTGACAGTGTGATGTGATGCAGCAGAGACTCTGAACTGACATCTGCTGGTACTCGGATTTGGACTGAGAGCAGTAACAGAGCAGTTGGCTCAGACACATCAGGTTCTTCATGTTGCTGTAAAAGAAGTTTAGTTTAACAGCAGTGGACTTTAAATGATTAAAAATCAACTTTGTAGTCATGTTTGTGCACAGCTTTTTTCTGTTCCCCCTTTTTTTCAAATTGTGGTTTTGCTTCAAGCATGCTGTTGAGCACCGTCACAGGCCTTGGTTTAATTGAATTGCAATGCACAAATAACTATTTACCCTGTTCCTTTACAGTAGGTGTACGACATTCTGGGATTTAGAGTTGCTACTTTGCTAATAGCTGCAAACATTAACTGTGTCATAAATAACAGTGTGTTCTTTATTGTTTTTATGTAGTTTTAAAGATTTATTTGCTTAATCATACACATGCAAAAAAAAAAAAAAAATCCCAGTCTTATGTAATTGAGTTAAGTCACAGCCACACTGCAATAAAAGATCCCTACGACTGGAAGTGGGAGACGGCTGCTTTCTTGGATGGATTACTGCAGATTGGTGGAGGAACACATTTAATATATTCGTTCCACGGAGGATTACCAAGACTCATTTACTTCATCCTGACTGCTCTATCTTAAGGCTTTTCCTGCATTCTTAGGATGATGTCAGCATGACTTGCACATGAGGTGTCGCCCATACTTTTTAACGATGTATAATCAGTAGTATTTGTGCTGCACAAAGAGGAATGATTTGTTCACGAACATGCATTTGCCTCAGGGACGGTCAAAGTAATTTGGTAGAAGGAGGTGACTTTGAAAGACATGAACTCAGATCTCCCTGGTGAGTTAAAGCCGCGACGTTGAGTTATCTGTAACCCTACATGCACACTTTGTTAGAAAAACCAGGGAGCTTTGTTCCCATCATGCAAACAGCACGACCCCTGCCGCCTTTTCCTTTTATCACACTTGCCTCTGACCCGTGTGCCTCGGTGGTCATTAACCCCACAGAACGTTGAGGGAATCCAATCAGTCTCCCAACCTTCTGGATTCTTCCTTCCACCATCCAAGCAAAAAAATAAGGTCACATCAAGCCACTTCTAAATTTGCTCTCCATGCTGCGTCTTTAAGCCTCACTACAGAACAGGACTGCAGATTGAGTCAGGCAGCTGGATGGTTGAAGAAACAGCTTGTGGCCTCAGGGCCACCAGCTCTATCACGTGCTGTCGCACACATCATCATGTCATCCTTTTGTCCTCAAGAGACGCAACAAGCTAGTGGTTCTCTGGAAACGCCAGAGAGCAAAGGGCAAGCCCTAGCTGTAAGGGTGTGTCGTTGTTTTTGTGGCGAGGGATTTTTCGTTAGTTTTATCGAATTGCAGCTTTTGTGTCGTTTTATTTTTTTCATGTATCCTTTACTGATATCTGGGTCTTTAAGTTGTTTTTTTCCCATGGCAAAGATTCCCCACCTCCCTTCCAAACCAAAACAACTTGAGAGCGATGTTTCTGTTGGTGTCTTAACTGATCAGAGTGTGGAGTTAAAAAAACAACAACACAGAAATGGTGTTGACAAACTATCGAATGTATTTGGATGAGTATTTAAAGGTATACATATACGTGAAATATTGAATCTGTGCAAATGCTTTCATTGACTGATTAGATTTTGGTTATAAAATTTCTGTCTGCAGGTTATTTAAGGTAATAACTGTGCTGTCAAATCATTGTTGTGGAGTTAACGGGCTAATTTTTTCATATAAAGTCTGTTGTATACTAACATTAGATTATTGTGTGAATTTAATTCAAGGAAATTGAAGGAGCTGTTCTTCCTGCTTATTGAACTGGATATCATTACGCCCTCCGTTCAATTTGAAGGGTCCCAACAGTCTTTTAGTTTCACTGGATCTTTTTTATGCAGTATGAATGTTTTCTGTTTTCTTTCCTTCAGGTAAATCTCGAGCCAGCATGATTCCACTTAAACAGCCAAGAAACATGAAAGCATCCAATGACACACTGGCCTCCATCGAAATCGAAGGCCTCGCTGAGCAGCCAGCCCCTAAAGCTACACCACCGCCATTACCCAAAAAAGCAGTTCCTCGTTCCAGTACTGAACCCATCCTGGGAGGCAAAGAGCCAGTGGGAGGCCTCAGGCCTCGAGCTGAAGCTAAACCGGGGGGCACCAACCTTAGTGTAGCCAACCCTCTTTATGACTTGGACTCCACCTGGGAAACAGCTAGTCAGAGCTCCTCTCTGAGCTCCGAACCACATCGAGGCCACGACCATGAGAGCGGTGACTCCTTAGAGAGGTCATCAGCTGCCACAGCTACCAACAAGGCCCGCATGACCAATAGCGTGTCCTCTCTGGTCCCTCAGCCTTCACCTGCTGCAGCCAGCGCAACCCCCGGCAAAGAGAAGAGAGTCTACCCAAGTTCAGAATCCCTGGCTGGAAGGGGTCGGACAGCGGGTCGCGGAGCTGCCGGAGGCGGCGCAGCCTCCAAACCCCAGAGACCTGCTCTTTACAGGGGGTTGGACAGCTGGGATGAGGTGGTGGGGAGGATCCGCGGGCTCCACACAGACACTCTACGGAAACTGGCAGCAAAATGCGAGGACCGTTTCATGGCTGGCCAGAAAGATCATTTGAGGTTTGGCACTGAAAGCTGGTCCCACTTCAGGCTGACCACTGGGAAACCCTGCTGTGAGGCGGGGGACGCCGTTTACTACACTGCATCTTATGCCAAGGACCCACTGGTCAATTATGCCATCAAGGTGAGATTCTTTCTTTTAGTTTGGTGTTAAATGAATACAGCTTCTTTTGTGTTACATATTCTGTTGAATATTTAAACCCTAAAACCTCGAAAGAACCTTAAACACTGACTTGTAGGAAAGAAGAGAAAAACAAGGTTTGTCCTATTTTAGAGTCAAAGCTGTTTCCCCCCCCCAAAAGAAGTGATGTTTTCTGATCTCAGTAAAATATTTCAGTATCTCTTTGTTCAGCTTGTTCTTAGTTTTCTCTTAATTAGTGTGTTTATTTGTTGTGGGGGATTGGTTTGAATTCTTGCTACATCAAAAGTATTGTAGATATCTTTCTCTGGTAGCTGCTGTCTTTGCAGTAGATTCATAAAATCCTTGTGCTTATGCCGACGAATCTCCTCCCCTCTTTTCTTGAAGTGCTGTGAAATATTGGCACTTAAACTTTGATCCCTTAGGGCATGACCTTGTGCAATTAAAAACGAGCGTTGTTGTGTTTGTTTGTTTGTTTTCTTCGCCTCTGTGCGATTGTGCGAGAGGAGCAGCTTTGTCTTCAGTGTGTATGGAGATGCATGTGGTGGTTTGAGGGCACAGCTTGCCGAAAGAGTTCTGACGCTAAACACAAAGCAGATATGGATGAAGGTTAAATTATTCACAGGATATGAAACACTGTGCGCCACACCACTTCAAAGCCTTGCCTTCGTATTAGCAGCAGGCTTAAGAGAGACTCTTGTTTTTTTTAAAGACGCTCATCTATAAATAAGGCAACCAGAAGCAGTAGAAACAAGCCCCAACTTCCCAATTAAACCTTCCCCAACTCTGTCTGAATGCAGCCCAGCTATGCCCCTGCCTTCCTTTAACCCTTTATGTGCAGATGACGCATCTGAACTTTCATATTTTACTTCTGTGCTAATTACTCACTTTAGCTCTCCAAAGAATTCAGTGAGCACCTCACTGTGCTTTAAAGCTCTAGCGTATCACTGAAGAGTCGACATTAAGGAGACAAGAGGTGGTAATAAAAGCAGTGAGTTTCTGCTAATTTGCAGGATTGTGTTACAACCAGAAACACGAGTACGGTGTCAGAGTTTTGAAAATCTGCAGATGTCTTCAAAGAAAGTGAAGTAGGCAGGTCTAGTCATCGTGAGCCATCATGCTCAAACAAACATCAAGTGAAGCTGCACATTCCTGAACAATTACAGGGTGCGTCTGAAAGGAGTGCACTGATGCGGTTATTCATGCTGTATGAGAGTTTAATCAAATCTACATAAATCACAACAAACACTTTAAACTTTTAATAGAAGTAATAAAGTGAAATGACTGAGGTTGTCGTTGTGTTATAAAAACATGTTCAGGTTTTAATTCATAATCCATGTCTTGATTTATATCAAGGGTGACTCAGTTGCTAAGTACTATAATTATTAGCTACTTTGCAGCTATATACAGTTAATAAAAGGCTGCAATATTTTTACATATTCTTTATCAAGATGGAAAACTTTTCAAGTTCTATCTTACAGCAACGTTAGAGTGTTACTATTTGGCCACTTTGAAAAATCAGCATCTCGTCTTTACATGTAGATTTTTATTGTTTTTACTGTTTAAAACATACATTGAAAGTGCCACAGGAAACACAAACAAAGAACTTATGTCACAATCACAGGGGGATGATGAAATTTGCATAATATATAGGAGGAAAATGAAAACAATTGGGATTTATAGTATATATTTTTAAAGATATTAATATATATATGTTAATCGCTGTATGTCTGGCGGTGTTCATACAAAGTCTCATCCAGGTTTGCCCTCCCGTATATACATATATATCCATACATACACTACAATCAGATTCTACAATAGTAAACAACAAATGTTAGACACCTGCCAGAGGTTTCTCATTACAGCATCTTTACAACTCACTGTTTAGTCTTATGCATTACAGCAAACTCACTTGTCCTCACAACATCTTTGAGTCATTTTGTATTTTGGGGACATTTATTAAATTTCTGAGAGTAATTTCTGCAAACGTTGCACATCAGTGAAGACAAACAGGTTAAATTTGATCATTATTAATGGAAACCACACTATTCATTTTCAAGGGGACAGAATGTTGTTCAACCCCAGACATCTAATACATCATGCTTTCTGCACAGACTGATTCTGTCTCTGACTCGGCTTCACCTCTCACTGTGCTGTGATCAAAGATTAAGAATGAGAGCTATGGAGGCTGTAACTGCTTTAGGAGACAGAGACACACTCTCAGTGCTGTCTGTAACAGCCTCAGCTCGGCTTTCTGCCCTTTCAGCTGTGTATCATTAGCTGCATTGTTTGAGAGAAACCAAGCAGGACAGAGAGTTTCGAAAGAAACAGAAAATGTTTTTGAGTTCTCCACTGAAATGTTCTGTGTTTTCTCCTGGTGTTGCAGAAGGTCGCTGTTTGTTTGGAGGTCGCCCACAGCAGCCAAAAGGCCAATTCTGCTGCCAGTAGACCCCGTTTTATTTCATTGAGATGAATCTAATTTAGTTACCAGCGACCATATGAAAACACAGTATATAGGAATTACAGGAAGATGGGCAAAAGGTCAGGTATTGACGGATTTACTTTAAAAATAAATCCCAGTAAAACCATTGTTTATGATCATATTGTGAACAGATCTCATGAAAAGACTGAAACCAACCAAGTGTTTGTTCTTAAAATATACAACCCTGTCCCCGCCTGTGACAGGTTTCATGTTTAAAACCTCGAAGTTATTTCCTAAAGCAGCTAAGCATCTTGTTGTTTTTAACCAAACTGTGCACTGACAGGGGTAAGGGGTGCATTTTGAGGTGTATTTTTAGCCATGGATCGATACACATCCAATGCTTCTGTAAGCGTTTCTGACAGCAGGACAGTGTATGTGACAGAGACTCAAAATAAAGGAACGATGCCGACGTTTTTGCCGACACTAAGGGTAACAGTGTGGCTCATTTGTGTCGTTTCTGCTGTGTGTCACAGAATCGTCGGGTTGTTTCGTGACAGTAAGAAAACAAGAATATCATTGAAGTTTCCCCTATGTTTCATTGCTGATATATGGACAAATAAGATCTGAAAATGACTTTAGGGTGATTGAATTCTCATCTTCAACTCAAGACATTGGACTGACAGTGATTTTTCTCTGACATTTATTTGTACTTCTTCAGATCTGTCGGAGCCAGGTGAAGGAGACCCAGCAGCAGTTTTTCCACAGCCTCGCAGTGAGGCAGAGCCTGCCAGTGCACTTCAACATCCAGCAGGACTGTGGCCACTTCCTGGCTGATGTTCCTGCCCGCCTGCTGCCCTGGGAAGAGGAAGAAGAGGAGGAAGAAGCAGATAAGGAGGAAGGGGGGCCGACAGTAAAGGACAAAGAGGCTAAGATGGCAGATTCAAAATCGCCTTCTCCAAATGGGAAGCTAGATGAAGTCCCGGCTGCGGGTCACATGAACACAGCTGGCCGCTTGAGGAGCCGAGTGGTGGTGATCACACGTGAGGTGCCCTTCCAGACAGTGGCCGACTTTGTCAGAGAAGGCATGAGCCGGCACACTCAAAACCCGGAGCTGTATGAGCGTCAGGTCTGTCTGCTGCTGCTGCAGCTTTGCTCCGGGCTGGAGCACATGAAACCTTTCCACGTGACCCACTGTGACCTGCGACTCGAAAACCTGCTGCTGGTCCAATGCCAGCCTGGCAACCCCTGGAATCTGGACTTACTGGAGCCCAACAATAACAGCAACGGCAGCAGCTCGGGGGCAAGCGCTGCAGCCACCGCTGCCGCCAACTCCACCTGCCCCGCACGCCTCATCATCAGCAACTTCTCCCAAGCGAAACAAAAGACCACTCTCATGGCCACTGACCCCGGCACGCTGCGCGACCAGTCGAGGCTGGCACCCGAAATCATCACAGCCACCCAGTACCGCAAGTGTGATGAGTTCCAGACTGGGATTCTGATCTATGAGATGCTGCACAGACCCAACCCCTTTGAGGAGACGCCGGAGTTGAAGGAGCGGGAGTACACCTGGGCCGACCTTCCACCGCTGCCCGTGAGATCGCTTTACTCACAGGGGCTGCAGCAGCTGGCGCGCTTGCTGCTCACCGTTAACCCCTCCGAAAGAATCCGGATGGCCGAGGCGCGGGCCTGCCTCCAGTGCCTCCTCTGGGGACCTCGGGAGGACTTGTTTCAGGCGCTGGGCTGCAGCAGCACCGGGCCTATGTCCGGGGCCACTTCGGGCCAACGCGAGGCCACCCTGCAGAACTGGCTGGACCTCAAGCGGACACTGATGATGATCAAGTTCGCAGAGCGCTCGCTGGACAACGCCTGTGGCGTGAGCCTGGAGGACTGGCTGTGCTGCCAGTACTTGGCGTTCGCCACCACAGAGACCCTCGGCCGGGTGGTGCACATCCTGCAACAGCCCCAACAGCATCCCCCATCTCCGAATGAGAACCAGCCAGTGCACCCAGCACAGAACCAAACTCAAATACATCCAGCACACACCTTTCACTTGACTCCTTCGCAGCCACTCTGAGTTTCTCTGCCCAACTGTTACTATGGCAACAGAGCCAACATATCCCCCCTGTGTGGTCCCTCTGCTGATGTTAAAAGTGTGATGTAAGCTAATAGTCAGCTCCACAGTGCTCACCTAAAACAAAACAGCTGCTTGTGCTGTGTCTGTGTTTTCTTCTTGGACTGAATCGGCTGTGCTAATTGAAATCATTTTGGCTCTCGTCATCAATGCCCCGCGTCTTCACATATCATGAGTTTATCACTCCACCAGTACTAAACTGAGGATTTTACCAAACGTGTGAGGAATTATTTTAAGATTTTGTGTTTCTGAGACAAGTCTCCAGACTTGGAGAGTTGTGAGTACTCAGTGTTAAATATCATTTTCACGCCATCTGTCTACAGGGTTTGAGGGAGTGTGAAATGAAATAACTAAGCTTCTACGGTGATGCATATTGATATTCTGCAAGTTTTGTCTGACATCTAAAGGGACACCACGGTCAGAATTTAGAAAGGAAACTGAGAATTTGGAGTTTCATCCCAATAATTTGACTCTTTTTTTTACGCAGTGTTGTATTATAAGCAAGTTTTATTTGAATCAGAAAAAAGGGGAGTGTAGGGAGGATTTGAAATGAAGGGAGTGGAGGAAAAACAAGCTTTTGCCAGACATGAGGACATGGCTGAACATTGAATTTAATATATTTTAGTCTTGACATTTGCACAGCTGAGACTTCTTCATTTACTCATTGTGCTTTTAGAAATTCAAAAGCCAGTATGAAGTTGAAATTAACAAAAAAAATTTAAACATAAATAATTATCAAAACACATTTCTGCACAGAGCTTTGTAGAGGTGGGTGACGAACACTGAGCTAAACATGGCTTTTCATTTAATGTTTTTACGCTTTGAAGTTGGAAAAGGCTCGACCGCCCTGGCTGCTGGTTTGGGTTCTTGTTGGCGTATGTGCAATTAATACCCGTCTTTTATTTCTTTTTGAGGTAACAGCATTATGCAGTCTTTTACTAATACTCTCTTCCTTTGTTTTTGTTTTGTGGCACATAAACTGATCAGTTTCATTTCAATCCTGCAACTTAAGAAGCAAGGTAAAGTTCAGTGGAAAGTACTTCTTATAGTAGATGGGATATTTCAGGGACTGCAAAAAAGTTATTCTTTGTCGATCGTTTTATCTTTTTGTCGAGTTGTTTTTGAACGGTTCTGCGTTACGGATGACATTTGCACATTTACATTTGGAACGCTGGTGCCCCTCGGTGGAGCCCGGAGCACACGGTGAGACTGAATAAAGTTCCTGTGAATCTGAGGAGCTGGATCTGATGTGTTTTGCAGCGTGTGGAATGTAAACGTTTGTGTGGACTGAAACGGACATTTGTTCTCATCTGCTCTACAAATGTGCTTTTTTTAGTTCAACCACTTAGTTTCATGTATAAATTCTATCTTGGAGAGAAACTAATTACACAGCCACTGACACTTGCTTCCATTCCTCCTATATTGTTTGTTTCCCCTCTTCTCTTTTCCCCCTTTGCTCTACCAGTAGGAGAGTAAATCCTGTATTGATGCTTCCTGCTTGTCACTCTGAATTAAACGAGCTCTGTGTTATTGACTTTCCAGTCTGGAGTCAGTAAAACCAAGACATGTACAGAAGCCTCAACCAGTAACACTTTATAACACAGTCCATAACTAAGAGTGTAATTCTCCTGTAATTTAGTGGAATTTTAACACATTTTATTTGAAACTGCAATGTAATTATATCCACATACAAATATTTAAAAGGTCGTATAATGGAATAACGGGGTAAAAAGTTAGATTTTTACTGGAAACAAAGAAGTATTCATACTGTAAGTAATTGTAAAAACAAACAATATTTCTCTATCTTACACCGTAGGTGCTCTGTACTTTTCAGGGCATGGCCCAGTTATGGAGTGCCCTGACCTTGCTTAATTTCCAGATATTTTTACAGGACAGGAGAAACAATTTTAGGCAATATGTAATTAACTGTGAATTTTGCAGACAAACAGTATTTTCCTTTTCTACATCATAAGTATGCTCTACTTCTCGGAGTGTATCTGTATTATGGAGTGACTGAACCTCGCCTTTTACACCCTTAATGTTCATTATGTCTCCTTCGCTGTAAAATACTTAGAAGTTTGGCGTGGTTAAGCCACTCCCATGACCCAGAAAATGCAGTGTACTTACAATGTAAGATAATGTTTTTCTATTAAAGTACCAAGAAATTATGCAGTACTTACAGTGTAATTATTTCTGTTTCCTATAAAAACCTAACGTGTTACACCATTATTCCAGTGCACCTATCTTGAAGTATTTGTATCTAAATATAATTACATTGTCATTTCAAATAAATACATTACAATTCCATTCAATTACAAGGGAAGTATGCCCTCAGTCAGCGGCTGTATTATAAAGTGTTACCATTGAATTTAATGTGTCGAACAAAACACCCCGAATAATATCTGTATCCCAGAATTTAATACTTGGAGGACTGGTGCTGCAAATTTACTTTATTTCAGATGTGCAAAAACTTTGTGGTCCTTGGAGCAAAAAACGAGACAAAGCAGGTTTAAAGTTTGTTACTGTGTTCAAGGGTTTGTGTACTGAGGAATGTGTGTGGGACAGCACTGGTGGCTGTCCTTGTATTCAGAGTTAAGCCTTTATATATTAAATATAGTATAAATATATATATATAACCTTTATCTATTTTAATCCACACTATTTTGTGGCGTACGGAGCACTTCTATTTCTGTCACGAGAGTCTAATAATCATTTTATCTTTTAAAAGCTTTACTTGATTTTCTTCCACCTTGCATGTTTTGGAGGAAGAACAAGGTGAGTAGTTATCACTGTCCTACACAAAGAATCAATTGTAAAAGATCCCAATCATTCAGTTGCATCCACGCAAAGAACAATGTACAGTATTTTTACCCCTCTTGTAAAGTTACCTGCGTAGGAGAAAAACCACTTTGGCTGAAGGATGACTTTTGAACGCACCACTGAACCATAATATTCATCCGCCGTTTGGAATACGGCGGACGTTGTTTTCTGTTCCTCTTTCTGCTCTGGTTTTCTCTTTTGCATTGTTAACTGCCACTGAATCTAAAAACGGAAGCTCTCCAGGGCTTTCTAAGTATGTGTACAGTATGTCTCCTGGCCTGCAGCCATTTATTGTTGTTCAATTTAACCAACAGTAACAGAACAATAAATATATGTTTTTTATATATACTCTTTGTGCTCTGTGTCATTTTTGCTTGATTTAACTGTTTAGAAAAGGAAGGATTTCAGTCTTTCTGCCAAAGTTTTTATTACTTTTTTTCTTGGAAATCAGGATAGTTATTTCAGGTCATTCCATCCATCCATCCATTCGCTACCGCTTATCCTTTTCAGGGTCGCGGGGGGCGCTGGAGCCAATCCCAGCTGTCATAGGGCGAGAGGCGGGGTACACCCTGGACAGGTCACCAGTCTGTCGCAGGGCTAACACACAAGGACAGACAACCATTCATACTCACATTCACACCTAGTGGCAATTTGGATTATCCAATTAACCTATCCCCACAAGCTGCATGTCTTTGGACGGTGGGAGGAAGCCGGAGTACCCGGAGGGAACCCACGCAAACACGGGGAGAACATGCAAACTCCACACAGAAAGACCCCGACCTGGTGTTGGAATTGAACTCAGGACCTTCTTGCTGTGCGGCAACAGTGCTAACCACCGTGCTACAGTGCTGCTATTTCAGGTCATTCTTGACCTGAATTGATACAGCCACATCAGCAAAATAAGAATTGTCCTCAAGCTCAATGCTGATAAGGAGCCTTTAAATTATTTACAGTGGGCATTATAAAACTGGAAACATGGGTTGTTTTTTTACTCTGTAAAGTACTCAGCAGTTTGTGTTTAAATGAGGTTTTTGTTACTTAAAAACCACATTGAAAGTGGTTTTAAGGAATAAACACATTTCTTTTTAAACAAGTTTCTGTTTATCCCAAATGCCTGTATTGGTACTGTCTGCTTGCCTCCGTGATAGCTTTCAGAATTAATTAAAGCAAAATCCCCTCCAATTTTTGCTTTTATTGTAATATTATATAACAAGAGTGAATGGGAAGGTGTGTAACATGGCAGTGAGACCTGCTATGATGTATAGTGTAAAGAATGTGAAACCGACAAACACAGACAGAAGAGCGAGCTCGAAGTTTCAGAGTTAAAGATGCTAAGTTTTTCCAATGGACATCCGAGGGACAACTGAGGTCGAGCAGCTTGGAGACAAAGTTAATGAGTAAAGTCTGAGATGGTTGGACACGTGCAGAGCAGGGATGGTGGATGTTTGGAAGGATGCAGGAGATTGAGCTACCAGGCAGGAGGTAAGGTGGAAGACCTCAGAGTAGATTGATGGATGGAGTGAAGATTGTATTGACATGCAGAGGGTTGGTGTGACGGAGCAAGATGATCTGCTATGGCGACCCCTGAAGGAACTAGCTGATAAGAAGATGTAGTTCTCTGCCAATGTTCACCACCAGATGGCGGCATGCTAAAGAACAACAACATGCACCGCTCTCCAGTGTTCAAAATCTCTTTACTGGCTGACTCTGTTTAGTAGTGTGTACCGCATTCAAGCATCTGTGAAGCTGTGAAAAGGAGTAAATACCTGCAAGTACATGTATTTACATTACATAAACAAATTAAATCACCTCTTTGGGCCAAAATAACAACTTTGCAGTTCTTCATCAACACACTGCTGAGTGTCTGTGATGGCATCAGCCACACAGGGGTAAATCAGTCCATTTGTTCACTTTATGAGTTTGGTTTGCAGTTTTCTTCATTAATATAATTCATTAATCATTTGGTTAAACCCCCTGATAATATGAGGCACGCACATAATATTGTGTGGTTTTTCTAAAAATGTTTTGTTATATTAATTATGTTTCTTTTTCTTTGAGTTACCTGGTTTTGGGCGGTGGCTGTTTCCTGTCTGGGCGAAAGGCGTGGCTGAGGACTCTGAGAGCAAAATGCCTGCTCAGCAGGACAGACCATGTGCTTATCAGGAACAGGGGTGTTTTAGGTTTACTTAGGTTAATCTGTGCTTAGGTAATATTAGTGTGTTTGTTTTCCCCCTATTGTGTGTAAATGGTTTGGCCAAACCACTATAAAAGCTACCCTCATGCATCTTTGTAATTAGGTCAGTTTGTGAGTTAAGTTGTGTCCACTTTGTTTATTTAAGTTTCTGGAAATTACTTTTTGTTGACCTCTTTTATGGGCCTGCTAATTATGTTTTTGAATTTTGTCATTTTTGAACTTTTTGAGGGTTAAAATAAAGAAAAGTTTTTTGAAGATTTTGCCTGTGTCCTCTATGCCTTGGCTGCTTGGTCCCTCACAGTGTCTAATCTGTATCAGCGAATAATCACAAAAGATGTGGGTGCATGTGTATGTGTGTCCTGTGGGTGGTCAAATCAAAACATAGCATTTCCGCCTGATTTTTGAAACACAGTTTTGGCTCATTTGAATCAAGTTGAATGAGATCAAAGAGGTCAGTCTGGTGCTCAGAGGATCCTGCGGCGATGGCCTTTGGCATGCGTTTGACCAATCATTCAGGTGAGCTATGACAACACCTCCAGAATTTAGAGTTATTATACGGTTGGGAAAGTGTAGCTGTCCAAACTGCTGAATAAACACCTAAATTGTCCTTTATGGGTTTTGTTATTTGTTTAACGGTTTTATAGCTATTATTTTATACGATGTTAGCTGGAATTTGCAGGTTTTCCACAACTTTTTGCAAATTCAAAAGTGGATTTTGCAACTTTTTGCAAATAGAAGGTCCTCGAGGTGATCGTGTATGCATTAAAAAGGATCTTTTATGCTATTCTCTTTTTGTCACGTGTGTTCCAGTGATGGATGTTCATATTAAACGTGGCCATGAGCATAGAAACTCGCATAACCTGGATGTCATGGCTTCAAGCTGCTTTAAACATAGTTTTCTAATCGTGGCGCTCTATGATGTTGATTAGAACAGAGAGCCTTAATATCCCGCACTCTTAGAATCTTTAAAAAAAAATTGAAAAGAATGTGTTGTTACACACTTTAACACATGTAAAACAAAAACATTTAATTTCACACCTTATGTGTTGGTTTTAGCCCGCACAGCTCTGGGCAACTGCTGTGTGGGGCAGCCAATCAGAATAAAGCTTGCTTAAAGGACTAAAATTCATTTTTTGGAAGGCTGACAGTAGATATACAGCTTTGCCGAGGCCCAGTATGAGTAAAATGTAGTCTGAACTGTGGAGCATGGGACTCAAGGATTTGGGATTGAGTGAAGCATGTCCCCTTTAAGATTCAGACTTTGATCTTATTTCATATTTCAAGCATTTTATATGCAAAACTGAGATGAATGAAAACTATTTCCAGCAAGAACTGTCTGGGTTAGTTTTCAGCTCAGTTATTAAAATTACTTTTATTTGTGTCTAATAATGTTTTAAAGACCAGCTGATGGTTTGTAATTACAATGTTGGGCTTGTAAAGTAACATTTAAAAAAAAAATCACATATCATATGAGCTGTGTCTTTGCAGCATTTCACTCATTAAAACCGACTGCAGCATGTAGTGAGTGCACACTAGTTGGAAATAGTTTAATTAGAATTATTTGGGGGAAATGAGGACTGATGCATGTTTTTCTTATCAGAGGTTTCATTACTGCACCATGCCAGCTACCAGCACAGACAGTTATGCAATTTCACACTGAATCATCCCTAACAGCTCAAATCTCAGATGAATCAGGGTGGTGGTGATGGCGGTGGAGGAGGTGGAGGTTTGTTCAGCAGACAGATTTTGATCATTTGAGGTGGGGGGCGCAGGAGAGTTTTCACAGGCGTCAGATTTGTGGAGGGATGCTGAGGGTGACTTCAAAAGTTTGGGTGTACCTGTGTACCTCTCTCTCACTCAAACACACACCTCCTCCTCGTGCGCGGGGTTGTGTAACAACAGTGTGTGCACGTAGAGCAGGCAGGTCCTCCCCACTGCTGCTGTTGTGAAGCCTTGAAGGAGGAGGAGGCGGTGGTCGAGTCTATCGAGCAGCCCGAAGGTAGAAGTTGCGCTGCAGGGGTGGGACTTCATTTGTGCAGTCGGTCAGAGGTTCATCTGCGGCTCTGGCTGCAGCTTTCTGCAGACCTTAGTGACGGAAACACACGGACCCCTCTGAGTTAAACATCAAACCCTCCTCCTCCTCTTCTTCTTCTCCCTCTTTTCCCTCCTCCGGTTGGCCGTATCTGAACGCTTCCGGATGCGCTGACCCAGCAGCAGCTCCTCCACCATCAGCACCATCATCAGTGTGAACGCCGTGTCCCTCCCTCCACCTCCCCGGGGTAGATAAACCCGACCGGCACCGCTGTCATCGGATGGAGAGAGCCGCCTGAAGAAGGGAGAGCGGTGGAGTTGGTCTACCCCCCACCTCCTCTTCCTCCTTCCTCTCCACTGCGCCAAAAGAAAACTCCCGGTAAGAAATGCGTGCTAACTCCGGCCGGCTGGCTCGGTCGACCACCTGCCAGCAGCTCCGTGCGCTCCCGCTGAGCATAAACATGCAACCCAGACCCGGGACCTTGCTCCCGGGCTTCCGTGTTGGCATGAGGGGATTCATTTAAATTCATTAGAGACGCCTGTGAATACATTCCAGCAGACGGGATGGCAGGATATGCTTCGCTTCTGTGTGTGTGTGTGCGTGTGTGTGTGCGTGTTTGTGTGTCTCTGCCTGGCTTTTTGATCCAAATATTGATTTGCGTTGCAAGTCGACTGAAGTGCAGGCGCAGGGCACGTGAGACTGGTTAGATGTCTGTGAGGATGCTGTGAAAATATGGAGACGGCTAAAAGTTGCTTTAAGACAGACGTTTGTTGTTAAGGATTTAAAGCAGGGATAAAAACGTTGGCATCATTGGAAAGTTCGGGATACTTTGGAGTTGAGTATTGTTGTAAAACCTAGCTCACTTTCACAGAGGTGGATTAAAGTTATTAACCTAGTAAGTAACCGTTTTACTTAGTAGGCTGACAGTTTGTGTTTAATTTTACTACTCTATAGCAGGGGTGTCAAATATAAGGTTCGGGGTCCAGAATCGCCCGCCCAGGACTCCAATATGGAGTTTATTGTAGTTTTGAATTTTCATATTAGTTTTAAATTTGTATTTCATTTTGACTTTTTAAAAAATTCAGTTTAGTTTCCAAGGTAGATTTTCTTATGTTGGTTTATGTTTTATTTTTTACTAGTCTCAGTGTTTTAGTCCTTTTATTGTTATTGTATGGGGCCGTATGTAAGAGGCAGGACTCACAGTTTTGTAGGCATTCAGAGTCTCAATACAGCACTTCACACATACATCAGTGACTCATTACGTAAGCTAAGGATATTTTTATTTTCTTTTGGTTCATTTTCCAAGTTCACAAAATAGTTTTCAGTTCATTTTTATTTTTTCACATCTAGTTTTTAGTTTAGTTAACTACAATAACCTTTGAACGAAGACATAGAGTTTGGACTTCTAATTGTATTTTCTATGATATTAGCTTTTCCTACTAAGAAAAATCGTCCCCATGGTCACTCATAGTGCACTAAAGTAACTAAGTGTTACATAAACATTTAAATCAAAGAAAATGCTCTTTTTCCACTGTTTCCTATGTATTTTCATTTATTGTTTTTCAGTTTAGAACATTTTGTAATACAACTGTCTGACAAAGAACGCATACAAGACATCTTAGCTTCTATTGTTGGTGAGTGAAATTTTGTAATTTTATTTGTGTTCATTAAATTTTTTCATGAAAGTCATTAGCAGGTACCTGTTTGTGATGCAGCCATACTGTATGGATTCTCCTCATGCTGCCAAGTGTTAGCTGATAACCTTGCACTGCACCATCTCAGGCTAATAGAGTCACTTTTGGCCCAAAAAACAATAACATGGAAACAGCTAAAGCTGAAACCAAGAATTCAAACGAGGACTTTACAAACCAGTGGGTGATGTCGTAGTGGCCATGTCCATCTTCTATATACAGTTTTTTTCTTTAATCTTTCAGGTTTTCCTCCAAATGTTTTTTTTTTTAAATTATTATCATGAAAAAACAGATAGTGTAGTTCAAATGAAACATGATGTCACCACTTGGCTAAAGTGCCAGCAGCTTAAACATTACCCATCCTTAGGGAAACACGGAGGTAACAGATACACACTAAAGGCTGGGAAACAATGTCAGGATCTCACAGAGAGGAAAATTATACAAGTTGAGCTTTTAATTTGAATGTTTTCCACCATAACGCTATTAAATGATGTAGATAATTATGCCTTAAAGATAGTAATTTAGTTAATGCTCCTTCCTGCTCGGTGTTTTCTGCAGTGATATTTGTGACTTTAGGGGCCTCGCTTTTACTCTTAAGAGGACTGTTTGTACCGACTCCCTGGGAACCTTTTTGTATCAGTCAAAGGATGTGTAGGAGCAGACTCTCTGTACTTCAGAGGTGTTTTTAGTAAAGACGAAATGAACTTAACATCTAAAGAGGATTTAAAATACTTGTTTTCTTTTTTACTTTTATTTTGACATTTGAAATGAGGGGATTCATCTCGTTAGTCTGGCTTCCTCCATGAGTGTTTTCCTGCACTTTTCTAATCGTGCCAAAAGTCTGTGCGAAGCGACGTGTGTGTCGCCGTC
Source organism: Astatotilapia calliptera (assembly GCF_964374335.1). Taxonomy (NCBI): domain Eukaryota; kingdom Metazoa; phylum Chordata; class Actinopteri; order Cichliformes; family Cichlidae; genus Astatotilapia; species Astatotilapia calliptera. Next base: position 49,810,677 of record NC_137428.1, read on the forward strand.
ACTGAGTTGAAATACGAGATCCTCAGAATCTGATTCCTCCACCAGCACTCGCAATCATCTCAGCCATTCGTTTAACACCTACTCCTATTTCTCCCTCTCTGTCATGGGCTTTCCCTGTCTCTCTCTCTCTCTAACACGCACACACACACACTCTCTCTCTCTTTCAGCCTTAACACACTCTCTTCACCTCCCATTGTCCGTGTTGAACTCCTCTGGGAAAAAAGTGTTATTACATTAAGGAAACTGAGAACACTCAGACGAACACCAGCTCTGCGAGGCTACGGAAACACCCGAGGCCCACAGCCATTATCAAAATGGTATTTCTTAACAACAAGGACTGGGTTTCCCTTAATGTATCACATCCAATATTTTCAGACCAGACCGTGTAATGGATTGACTCGTTTTTTATGGTGAATGCCTGTGGTCAGAGCAGTTTTGCTGCCAAATGTAACTAGAGCTCACCTCTCCCAGAGATGCCTCAAAAGGCAGCAATGCTACAAAGAGAATTATAAAGTGTCCCGAGATGAATCACATTTAGGAGACTTTAGCTCTAAGAGCAGTGAGCAGTGTTGACACAGTATAAAAGTGGCTGCTTAACTTCACTGTTATCTTGAAGCGATACAACATTGATGCTAATAAACAGGAAGTCCAGCATTGGGCTATTCTTTAGGTTTAAAGCTAAAGGTGTTCAAAGTAAGTACCTATTTCTGCCCAAATAATTTTGCACTTGAGTGCAGTTCCTTAAGAGTTAATCAATAAATCTGTGCTCAAAGCCTTTAACCTCTTTGGAGAATTTAAGCTTCCACCTACTTTCACATTACTGAAATGAAGCAAACCTTTATCCGAGACATTAAGGCAGGTCCAGCAGACACTTTCTAAGTGCTTTCCCTGTCCTTATTAGTCAAATTGTGAAGTGGTTAATCTCATAAGTAGTGGGTGTAATTAATTACAGGGACAGAGAGCAAAACATCACACATAAGCACATTAGCTTTTCTGTTTTAATCTGAGGGCAGCAGGTTTGATTACAAAACTGATGAAAAACTGTTGGCATGGAAAAACTCATTTCAGGTTGCAGGAATAAATGCAAACAGTCAGCAAATTCTAACAGGCTATCATTTTAAGGGCCGTGGTTATGTTGTGATGCGTCCATGATTGAGCTGATTCTGTAATAACAGCATGTTCTGTCGTCCTGTGACAGAAGGCAAAATCCTAACAAACGTTACTCCATCATTAACTCAACCAAACAGGAGTAGTGCTTCTGTTTATCCACTCTGTGCTGTATATCGGCCTTTTGGACATTTGACTGCAGGATTTTTCTTCATCGCAAAACACCCACAGCTTTTTCTCTCTCTGGCAAAGAGTGAGAGAAAATATTTAACCTCCAAATTTCTGGGGACAAATCAAATTCCGGTTGTGAGGGTTGTTGAAGCAGCTCTCCGCTGGGTAATCACATTAGATGAAAAGCAAACAGCTCTCTGAATTCTACTTTTGCAAAAAAAAAAATTTCTTCTCCCTCCCATCATCATACTTTGGATTAAAATTGATTTGCAGACATCTTGACACTCTCTTGATCAGTCACTGGGACATCATGGCACACAGCATACTCATTTGACAGATTGCCAGTCCATCTCAAGCCCAGCACAGAAGAGACATCCATCCATTCATGCTTGAATTTGTGAATTTAGAATCCCCAAATAACCTAACATGATTAACTTTGGATTGTTGGGGGAAGTCTGAGTACCTGGAGAGAATACATGCAGGCAAACTGTTAGTAGTGTTTGCTTTAGGGTCTGTTAGCGTGAGCCCCAAGTTTGCACATGAAGCACAACAATGATCACTATCACCAGTTACAGTCCAAGACAATGGAGTCTGAGTATGTCTAACTGGATGACGATAGACAGAAAAAAGGGGCGTGTCAAGAAGGGGAGCATGGGGTGACACCAGCCCCATCTAAAATATGATTGACCCCCATTCCTGGTGCCACCTCACAAAAGTCATTGGACTAGAGATACATCAGTTTTTTTAATCCACAAGAGTACTTGTACTAGTACTATGTTGCTTTTTGATTTCACTCTACTATAGAGCAGGGCGATATGGCCAAAAATATTTATCACGATATATATTTGAAAATTTGCGATAACGATATAACTGACGATATAATTGATGCGAGACAAAATACAACTCCACAACATTACTAGCGCAAAAAGACAACCTTCCATTTATTTTCACTTAAACAAGAAGCTGGTTTTTATGTACATTAAAGCTTTATAAAAATGTAACAGTGCAAATGCAAATTCCTTGCTGAAAGTTTAACCAAAAGGCATTTCCAGTAGAAATGTGCTGACATATCCTGAGCATAACCATGTATAATAATATCCACTGAAGTTAAAAAGAGGTGCTTTGCAACATTAAACTGTAGTGTGCAGTACGTATTTTTCGGACCATAAGGTGCACAGGATTATAAGGCACATTAAGCGAAACAAAGCAGTCAGATAAATCAAACTTTATTAAACTCATTCTTCTTGCTTCCTCCACTTTTGTACCATTGATTCATTAATGTTGAATTCTCTGGCAGCTGCTCTATTCCCATGTTGTTGCAGTATATTAATGACTAACCTCGTATTGTGGATGGATTATCTCAGTTGTTCTCCTGACTGAAGTTTGGTCCGTTTACAGCATCCTGCCATGCGATTGCATTTGTCTCTAACTATCAGAAACCTTAACGTTAACTTTTTTAAGTGGAAAAGTGTTAGTGTTCGTCCTCCAGCTTCACTGTTTATATTATGCTAACATAGCTGTGTTGCTAGCGATCACGTAGCACATCATTAAATACCAGCTAGCCCAACTTCAGTAACCCTATAAACGTCACTGCTGTTTAGTTTCCTGTCTTCATTTATGTTGGAAGTGATAGCAGAGCTGTACGTTTGAATTTTTTCAGAAATCTCTCAGTCAGAACATGCTATATCATGCTTGGGTAACTAGCGAAACTAGCGAGCTAACTTCCGCTAGCTTCCTGCTAACTTCTAACTCCATTAAATGTTTTTTTTTTTTTTTTTTTTTTTTTTTTGGCCTGTCCCGTTTGGCTCTTTTGCCCTCAGAATTGTTGTCTAAAGGCAAAGAAAGATGCCCAACGGATTTACTTTACCAAACTGACCATCCCAGCCTTGCCGTAATGGTCCATTTGATTCACCTTTTATTTTTTATTTTATTTTCACTTACTGAATACGGGACAGACTTGACTGGGGAAAGAAGGGGAGAAAGAAAGAGGGAAAGAGAAACAGCTGAGAAGAGGGACGGGGGAGAAGGGCAAAAGACAAAAACCAACAGAACGGGCAGAGAAAAAAAAAATGCATATATCAATCACCTGGATCACCTGCTGAGAAAGAAAAAAGAAAGCAAGCAGAAGAGAACAAGAGTAATAGAATAAACAACATCACAATGATATATGGGAATATGACAGTAAATACTAAATGTTAAACATTATTGTGCAGCACATAAGATCAACAGAACACAGTGTGCTTTGAGGTAGGAGCCAAAAAGGGTGTAGTTTGTGGGTGTGATCACCCGTGTGTACACCTGTGAGCATGGACGCGCTTGTTTTTTGTTTTTTAAAAGGTTCCTTCATGTAATAATCTGCTAGAGGGTGTGGGGGGGCCACAGCCCCGCCCTCCAGGGCGTGAAGCAGGTGTGGAGGAGATCAAAACTCCAGACATCCAGAGGCCCCCAGAACACAAGAGACCAAGGAAGACCAACAGAGGGGCAGCCGCGCCACTGTCCCGGAAAGAGCTGAGGAGAGTCCCAGATGAGGGCTCACTCAGCAGCCGCGGAGCAGAAGCCAGGGGGAGTTGCAGTGACGCGCCCGTGAGCTCCGCCGGCAGCCAGCTGCGCCTGAGTGACCGAGCCCCAGGCCGAGAGGCCGGGGGCACCCCACCTCCGAAGTGGCCCGAGCGAGCCCCAGGCTCCAGGCCCCGATAAGCGGCCGCCAAGGAGTGAGCCGGTGTGTACCCGGACGCCCATCCCCGGACACAAAGAACCACCAACGCACCGATGTCTGAGGGGGTCTGCCACTGGCAGGGGAAGTGGTGGTAGGGGGAGATAGGCCTCCAAACCTTGGAGGGCCTGAGATGTCCCCAGAGAGGTGGCGCCTGACACCCAACCTGACATATAGACACAGACATACAGGCACACACAGATACAAACATCCATTCCCACCCTCATGCTCTCATATGCACTTACTCCACACTCAACCAACGTGGAGACAGACATAAAGAGACGTTGTACACACGATTACACTCCCCAAGCGTACTCTACAAACCGGGTCTAGGTGCCCCCGCCCCTGGAGGGGGGAACTGCACCCAGACCCAGGTGGTGTTTCCCTTTTCCCTGCGGTGGGGGGAGGCAGACCGCCCCGACTCCGCAGCAGCAGGAAGGCTCCACACTCCAGACCGCAGTCGGACGGCCAACTCCTCCTCCTAGTCCTAGCCCCCCTGCTCCAGCAGGTCGCAGAGAACGGGGGTGAGAGAAGACTCCGAACCTCCCTCCACCCGCTCATTGTAATGTTGATGCATGTGTGTTCTAAGGTGCATTTAAAACCCAGGAGGGCTTGGAGCTACCTGCCAGAGAGCAGCAGGTAAGCGCATGGTCCCTCCTGAAAGAATTTAGACAGTTTTTAACTCTCAGTGATGCTGCAGTGTTTGTTTGACCTGAAGGATATGGAGTTTAGGACCCAGATTACTCCCAGATTTAAGAGCATCTTAGTCCGACAATAACGACGGCCGCTTGCATGTTCTGCAAAAAAATGTGCTTTGTCATGTATCTGACGGACAAACACCAAACCAGTTCCACATCACTGAAGTTGCACCATTTTTACAAACCAATTCTGGTTCATTTGTTTCACTCAACAATTGGCCATGTGCGTATGAAAACAAAGCCACTGCGCATGCGCGTTTTACTCATATTCTATCGCGATATTTCATTTTCCTATCGTTGCCTAACATTATACCGGTATTACCGTGAACGGTATAATATGGCCCAGCCCTACTCTACTACATGTATATTCTGAATGCCATTATTGGACTTCGTAATTATAAAATATAAAGATTTTGTTAATTTACTTTGGACTCACTAACTGTAGAAAAATAAGAACTTTCCTGTCAATCGTTTATCCATTAGTTAATTATTTTGATGTAGTATAAATGGTAATATGTGCGGGCCGTCTTTATCAATAGGAAAAACTGTACAAATTATGAAAGTACAGTTAAAAGGTCAAAATCTATGCACTCCTTCACATTTTCTAATAATGTCCAATGGGCCGGATTGGAGTCTTTGCTGGGCTGATTCTGGCCCCCGGGCCTTATGTTTGATGTAATGTTTGATGTACCTCCAATAATATGTATATGATTCTGAAGCATAATTACACACGAGTACATTGAGTTTGGATACTTTTATATATTTGACTATACAACTTGTGACCTATTAAGCTACTTAAGTAGCATTATCATTTTTAAAAAGCTACTTTGGGGGAAAAAAAGTATCCCTCACAAGATCAAGTTTAAATTCCTATGCAACTCCACTTTTCACATAGTAAATCTGCAGTATGATGACCATGACCTCCTGTGCTTTTGTACTGTAAAAGTTTTGAGTTTGGTGTTTTGTTCTTTAAACTCAGTGAGTGATGGAGTTGACTGACTCCAACACGCAGAGTCTTCTTGCCTCCACTGGCAACGGCCAGTGCTGACTTTTTAAAAAGTGGCGCCGGCTACTTTTACTTTACTGTGCCGTCCAAACCAGAAAGTCAAAGTGCAGCCAGCTTGGAAGCAGACTGATGCGAGGAGGCAGGACAGAAGGAACTGAATGGACAAATATTACTTTGCTGACTCCACACAGGCCGCTGTGTTGGGTTACATCACACTGTTTCACAGAAAGCGGCAGGGAGGAAGTTAATTTGATTATGAGCCACTGGGCAAGATTAAAAGCAGAATTGATTGATCAGTTATTGGGAGAGCCAGGGAGTGAGAGAGTACCGGAGAGTCTGACAGGCCTGCGATCCCCTCCCCCTTCTTCTTTTATCCCTTCCAATGCTCATCTGTTTCCTATTGGTTTCTCCAAACAGACATTCATTCGTTATGTTGAAGCATCATCTCTTCTGTTATCTCATTGTTTTACCCGGTTATCTTACTTCACTGTTTATCTATACTCTCGCCTCTTCTTTTTTTGTATTCCTCTGTGTGTGTGTTCCTGTGTGGGAGAGGGAGACCATAAATCCATGTTCTTATTGATCACGCCTGTTTTAATATGCGTCTAAGAGAAGCCATCATTTCCTTTCTTCCTTGTTGTTTGCAGCAGCAGCAGCAGCTGTGCCGTAGTTATATCCAGTGTGTAGAATCTTCCTCTCTGTGAGCAGGTGTGTTACTTCTTTGTGTCTGAGCTGAATTTGTGGGTCAGATACAGATATAGAAGAGGCTGCTTGGTTTGTATGCAGCAGCTACAGTGTGTGTTTCTGGCTCTAGGTCAGACCGCACAGAAACCAAAATAACAAAGTGAGGTTTTCATGCTTTTAAAGTGTGGGCACTCATATGGAAATTATTCATAACTGAGTATTTTTCTTATTGTAGGTAAGCTTCATGATATCGGTTCATGTATGTTTTACAGTTTCTAGGATGTGCTATAATTTTTTTTCTGTTTTGAGGACCGTAATTTTGTGTTTTTCAAGCCCCCAAAAATGTAAATTACAAACTACATAGTGATTTTGTCACAGTGGGACACACAGGTGTATTTATGGAACGGATCCAAAAGAAGAGATGGGTGAGCATGAACCTGGGCAGCAGCAGACCCTGACGAGACTTAACATGAAGGCAACAGACGACCCGATAAAGAAGAGTAAGAGACAGAGGACTTAAATACACAGGAGGGTAATGAAGGAAGTGGAAACACCTGGAGAGACACAGCTGACACAAATGAACATGACACCACAAAGGGAAGTAAAACAAAACACACTGAACATGGAAACACTAGACTCTTCAAAATAAAGCAGGAAACATGGAGAGACGCAGACATGACAACACAAGCTTGACAATTAAAACATTGAATGGGGAGAGACTAACGCACAGGCAGAACTGAAAGTAAAACACTGAGGACAAGACAGATGACATAGAGGACAGGAAAGGACTTGACTCAGGAGACGTGGGAAACAAAACTAGAATAAAACTCAACCAAATCCTAACACAAGAACCTAAAATACTTCCAATATAACATAAGAAATCAAAATTTTTTATTATTATTTTTATTTTATTATTATAAACACTATGTTACTACAATGGTCGTAGCATATCTATATATCTTTGTTTCCTAGCTCTTCCTAGATGCATTTATTAACTTGGATAAAACTTACTATACAAAGTACTTAGGGTACCAAGATTATTAACATCTATATCACTTTTGGGAATAAGTTTTATAACACTAAAATCCTTCAAATTATATATATTATGTGTAGTAGCTGATCTGAAGACGAATGGCGACATTACGTCTAAGTTACATGCATGTGTACATTGTTGACATTACGTCTAAATTATTTGTACGTTTATGTTGTTAACATAGCGTCTACGCTAGATGTACATGTGTGATGTTGATGTTTTGTGTACATTGTTTTTTGTGAATATGTTTTAGTTTAGTCTTTAGTCTCACTTCAGGGGTCACTGGAAGGTCACTGGAAGGCATTGTCATGCATATCTTTAAAATAAGTGTTTTCATTACTGAAGCTAACAAGTGCCAATGACCTGTAGGCCTAGTTTTTATTAAATATAATTCAATTCAGTTTTATTTATATAGCACCAAAGCACAACAAGAGTTGCCCTAAGGCACTTTATACTGTAAAGTAACTATCATACAATAATGCAAAGAAAACAGAGAAAACCCCAATAATCATACGAACCACTATGAGAAAGCACTTTGGTGACAGTGAGAAGGAAAAACTCCATTTTAACAAGAAGAAATGGATAGATACCATATTTCTAAGACTTTTAGGAGAGAGTACAATAACCTAATTTTTAAGTGAATTTAGAAGCAGAATATTAGAGGTCATCCAGGTCTTTATGTCTTTAGACATTCCTTCAGTTTAACTAATTGGTGTGTGTTACCTTCATGAACAAATAAAGTTGGGTGTCATCTGCATAGGAGTGAAAATATATCTGTGGAACTCCATAATTAACTTTAGTTTGCAAAGAGGACTCTATTTATTTAAACAAACTGCTATGATAGAGAGCTATGATACAAACCACTGCACTGAAACCTGACTGAAAATCTCCAAATTACTACTGCCAGCTGGAAGGCCTGTGGTATGTGACTGAGATAGGTTGATCAAATTTAAGATTGAAGCATTAATTAATGGTATGATTTCTTTGAACAGTCTTGTAGGAGTGGGGTCTAAGAGACATGTTAATGATTTGGATGATGTAATTACTTAAGTTAACTCAGAAAGATCAATCAAGAAAAAGAATTCACCGACACGGTGCAGAGCAGCTGCCTGAATACTACTCCCACAGAGGTCGATTATCTTGTCAATAATTTTACATCTCCCCTGTGTACGACTCTGGAAACAGTAGCTCCACTGGAAAAGAAAGCCTCAAATCAGAGGAGGTTGACTCTCTGGTATAACTCTCAAATGTGCACCGTAAAGCAGATAACTCGCAAGCTAGGGAGGAAATGGCATCTCACCAATTTAGAAGGTCATCATTTAGCCTGGTTTGCTGCTTTATAAAAAAAAAGCCTTTCATCACTGATTGAGGAAAATAAGAGTAACCCTATGTTTTTCTTAAGCACTGTAACCAGGCTGACAAAAAGCTGTTATACTGCTGTGAGTCTCAATCACATACAGCCTGAGCAATAATATGTGGGTGACAAGACCATGTGCACAAATTCTCTTGTCACAAATGATAAGGGTCCGATCAGGACTGCAGTCTTAGTGCCTGGAGGAAAATCAAATCTTCACTCTTTCCCAACAAATCCAAACACTGTGAGATATGAAGCTTAATAATATGTTGTTATAGTGACAAGCATGCATTATGCTTAACTCCAAACTTCTGCTTGTTTTAATTCTTCTCATTACAACCTCATTACTGTTTCAGTAAATTATATTTCGCAATTTTTCACTATTCCATCGCATTAGTCTCGTGCCGCTTAACAATTATTTTTTTGCAAGCTGACATTATGACAAGATACTCATTCCATGCCTTTTGTAGTAATTAAAGTCCTCTCAGCAGAGCAGAGCAGCTGTGCTCTGTGTGCAGTGAAGAAAGAGAATATGGCTTTTGGCTGTTTGAGGAAAGTTATGAGATTGCAAAATCTCTGCAGCAGTGGTGAAATAAATCTTAACAAGTGGGAGAATCGAGATTATGTGGGCATGAAGATGACACATCGGCGGGAAAGCTGTAATGCACACTTTCACCTTTCCCTTCACAGCCGTGTGCTAATAAGCTGTCAGCTCAAATCGAAAAGAGGAAACAGCAGCACATCTGATAACGAGAAGAAGACATCGGGGTTCAGGCTGCAATTTTAAAATATGCTGCCATCTCTTCTTCTGTTTTTCTCTTTCTAGCTACTCAGCTTTATCGCATAGATTCCTTCCTCATTAGATCGCCTTCCTGGAACAGAGACAAGGAAACCGGGAATGAGTGGTTTTAAAAGCAACAAATGTCGCAAGCCAGAATATATTCTCTTCTGTTGAGGACGATGCATGTGAATTCCACCTTTGAGCTGAAGACTGCTTCTGTGGTAGACATGTATCAATGAATGCGCATGGGCACAGATTATTTCTTTCATGCTTTTTAGGACATGGCGTCAAACCTACCTTCCAGCAAGATATAGTATCAGACATATAGTTGCACAGTGTGCTGTAGCTCCTCTGTGGTCCCCCATGATCTATTGCTACTCATGACTCAGTCCTGTCTGTGCACATCTGAGGAAGCACAATTCAAAGACTTGAACTGCCAGTTGCAGGAACATTTGGTGATCAGTGCAATACTATTTGTGTTGTACTTATTGCAGAAACACATTGGCTCAGTTAAAAACTTTTTTTTCCTTTTAGCTTCCATCCATCCTCCCGTTCATCCACACATCAATTTTTGCAGGGAAGCAGCCCAAGCAAGATGTCCCTCTCCCCAGCTATCTCCTCCAGCTTAATCTCTCCAGCATATCCTGGGTCTACCACGGGGATTCCTCCCAGTGGGACATGCTTCAAACACCTCACCCAGGTGACCGCCGCTGCCTCCTTTTGATGTGGAGGAGTAGCAACTCCACTCTGAGGCCCTCTCAGATGACTGAACTCCTCATCCTATCTCTAAGAGAGAGGCCAGCCAGCCTTTGGAGAAAACTCATTTTCACCCTTGTATCTGCAGTGTCATTCTTTCGGTCACTACCAAGAGCTTATCACCATAATGGGGTGAAGTGGCCTCAGTTAGAAAAGCGTGGAGTGCCTACTCCAGGGTCAGGGAGAAGCTGCTTCCCCGAGTGGAGAAGTTTAAGTATCTTACGGTGTTGTTCATGAATGAGGGCAGAGATGAGCGGGAGATTGACAGACGGATTGGGGTCCTGGATGCAGTGATGCGGATACTGTTTGTTGTGGTGAAGAGAGACCTCAGCGTAAAACTCTGGGGGACTTTGGTTTGGAAAGTTTTTCTCTAGTTTCTGCCACTGTGCTCTCTTGCTGTGAGTCATTTCACATTCACATCGCTCACTAGCTGTCCCCAGTTTGGGTACTTATATAATAAGGATATTACTTACCTTAGGGTAAGGAGGAAAGACTACTAAGTGTATAAAGGTTAGAAACAACCTTGAGCCATTGTGTTGGATGATAATTGGACTTTATCCTGTGAACGTACGCCACAGAAATGCAGTGAGCATGTTTTGTAGTCTATTTCTGTTCCCAGGAAGCTGGACATCATTATTCTGCCGCCTTAAACCCACTGAGGCGTCGGAACACCAACGCTGCCTTATTGTTATTTACTAAATCCGTCTGAGACCTTGTCTTGCTCTCGCTCTTATTCCCTTCCACACTCTCTGACCCTTCTTCCTCTTTTATGCTGCTTCTGGACCTCTTCTACACTCACACGTTACCTTAAGCAGAGCTAAGCTGATCTGAATCATGCTGGGCCCTGATAGGGAGGTGGTGCTTGGAGCTTCCTTCTCAGCCAGAGATTCCGTGTGCTTTGCTAATGGCACATCAGCAGCTGTCAGTGGACCCTGCACTGCGTCAGCCAGCATGACTGTGGTCTGCAAAGCGCTCAGCAGAACTGACACACACACACACACACACACACACACACACACACACACACACACACACACACACACACACACACACATCCTGCAGCCCCACCCCCTCCAGGCCTTTTTTCTATATCATTAGTGTAATGCTCCCATTTCCCCAGTGCTGCTCAGATATGGGGGAGATTCCAACAAACTCGGAAGGAGGAGGGGGAAGGAATGAGTCACGCACCAGTGACAATGTTGGGGTTTTTTTTTTCAGTTTGCAGAGGAAGAGAGGGGTGCAAGAAAATGTTGTTTTGTCCTTTGACAACAACGCCTGCTGCTATTTAGAGAAAAAAGAAAACCATTTAAATGTAATATCTTTTTATTGTTAAGTGGACAAAGGATTTTTCCTCCTATCTGGCAGCTCTGGGCAGGAGGAAAATTGGAAGATCTTAGAGAAGATTCATGGACATAGTGAAAGAGGACATGCAGAGGGTTGGCATGACAGAAAATAATGGATAAATGGTGCAGCAGAAAGCAGAACAAGAAGAGTTAAAGAAACTGTGTAATTTCAGGGAGCATTTAAACCTGATAACAGGCTTCTCTCCTTGAGGCTAGCGGCTTAAAGCTAACCACTAATAGCACGAGCTGTCCCATACTCCAACCAAACTGTAACCAAGTCACTTCATTTCCCTTCAGCTCCTCAGAAAATAATCCCCTTTCATCTTTTTTTTTGTTTGTTTTGTTATTGTGTTGGATCCGGAAGGCACTCGTGAAGGGATGTTTTCCTGCTGATGACCAGATGAGAAAACACTGTAGAATTTTTGCAATATATCATTGGTCATGAACACCAAACCTAGTTATGCACCAGTGTTACCAAGCATGCATCCTGTTTATGCATTTTGAAATGGCAGCAGATGTCAAGAGTTATTAAGGATAAATAGTGTAGTTTGTCTTGTGGCACAAATCAGGTTTATGTAAACACATTTGCTTGACGGTTATTGCCAGCACGGTTTAAAGGTCATTTAAGTTACAGTTTGCAAAATCATATTAGATGTAAAAAAGAAAAAGAAAAAAAAGGAACTTATTGTTTGGTTGGGTTCTTGCAGGCTGGCTGCAGCACCATGTCCTCGGCTCAGAGTGGAGATATATCAGGCTACCATCTGAGTGGTGAGTAATTGTTTCTATACTTACTTTGTTTGAATACCTTTGTGTGGATTAGTGTTTGACAACCGCACTGTTATATTTGCACAGACCTCATCTCACATGGAGGCAGTGCTGTTAGAAAGCAGTTTACATTGTTCTGTAACTGGCTTATCACAAGTAGAGATAAAGCTGGCAAAGTCCTCAAGAAGTTTCAATTCAATTTTTAGGAGTCCAGCTCTGTGCAGGCTTCCAGTGCCTTTATAGATGCTGTAGCATTTAATTCAAACTGGCATTTTAACTTGTTTGTCAGATTTTTGTCAGATTTGGTTCCCAACCATCTGATTTACATAAAACTTTATGTGCTCCGACTGACTCCCAAAGCCACCACTTGGCATTAAATGACAAGACCTGTAACAGTGGTGACTGTGCTCAGTCACTGGGAGCTGTTCGAGATTCCTACTCAACCTGGTGTTCTCCCAGTCTGTTTGCCATGATCAAACTATGACTTTATGTAACTACAGATGAAACAGAAGTTTATAAGGAATTCTTTAAGCATTTGTTTTTTGTATCTGTTTTAGTGGTGCGTAACCCGCCGGGCTGGGAGGTTGGGCTCTACCTGGTGGGCTTTTTCGTACTGCTGGGCCTGGCTGGGCTTAATATCTGGAAGCTGTGGAAATCTGGAACTTTTCCAACGCCGTCTCCTTTCCCCAATTTTGATTATCGATATCTGCAAGAAAAATATGGAACCTCCTTCTCGGAAGTCAGACAAAAGGTACCCGTACAATATCAAAAACTAGAAAAAATACCTGCAGATTCACGCCGAAGCAGAGGCAACTTTGGTGTCAATTACAAGTAAGAATCTGATTTTTTGAGATTAGTTATATAACTGAGCATAAAAAAAAAAGCTGAATGTCAGTTTCTATTACAGGTACATTCTGCAGTGATTATTAAAAATAAATTATTTCACTTGACAAAACTAAGAATAATACACTAATAATATTAGATTTATCAATAGTAACACACACATATTTCTATGTTACAACTTTTTGCAGTTGTTTCTTAGCATTATAGTGTAAATCTGTGGAAATGAATGCAATTTGAATTAATTTGTCCAGTCTCAGTCTACTTTTTAATCTAACTTTACCTTATTTTTTATTTTCTTTGTTTTTCATCACTTTTTTAAAATCAGGACCACTACTATGTATCTAATTGCTAGAACAAGGTTTATTAGATAGCTAGCTAGCTATATAGCTATCTCACTAGCTAACTATCAAATAAACTTTGTTCTTCTGTAGCAGCTGATGTCAACAAAGGTTATGTCCAATACTCATTAGTTTTTTTCTTTAACACAGTTTTGTGGAAAAACTAATTTATTCATAATGCATATGTAACAACTAGCATACAAACAAAAGTGCATTAAAGTTGCTAAACAGCGAGCTATTCCTCTGAAGAGTTGGTAGAGACCAGTAACAGAGCTAAAAGACCATAACAGGTGAATTATTACAAGTATAGCCGCTCCCTGAATCCATTCTTTGCTGACAAGTTCATGTTGTCAACCTAAAAGTTGCCATCAGATGTTTCCATGTCCTGTTTCTCAAGTGAAAAAAATCCTTGAGGTGTTAAAATGTTGTTTTGTCATTTTTTTTAATCCTCTACTCAAAGAGAGTGGCAGCCAATAACCACCGGCGAACCTCCACCACATCCAGCCGTAAGCCTAGTCTGGCCCTTGGCGACACCCCAGATGGCTTCAGGGACCTGGGCCATTTGGAGCTAATGAGTAGAGAGTTGGACCCATCAGGCATAGCTCAGCTCAACCGATCCATCTCTACCGACTCACTCAGCTCAATCTCCTCTATTGCCAACAACTTTGGTAATGACTTCACTGTTGGCCAGCTGGAGGTGACCCTGGAATTTGAACCATCCAAGCACCCGGGCCAGGGGATGGGATTGCTCCACATCACCCTGCACCAGGGCAAAGACCTGCTGGAGAAGGAGGAAGGCGACTTCCCTGGCTGCTTCATCAGAGTCTCACTGGGGCCAGAGGAGATTAATGTGGGAGTGACAAGGGTAAGGAAACCTCTGCCTTCTGGTATTTTCATACTATGGGAGACCTCATGGAATCTGTGTGATAAAAAGATACATTTTAGAATTTCTTATGTTTAAATAAATGAATACAAAATGTAGGTTTCATTTCAAGGTAATTTGCTTTGCAAAAGGTTTGAGGGAAAATATGACAGACCTCAAGATGCTGTGTTTAATTCATCTAGAATGTAAAATGTCAAAAAGGACAGTAAAGGTCTTCACAGTACTTGTTTTATATAATAAATAATAATGGCTTTCAATGGAGTTTCACTTGTAGAAGGTACTAATGGTTATTTTTGTTTTTTAGTACCTCATAATTATAATTAAAGTGGGACTCTGTTTTTTAAGGGGAATGGCTTTCCCTGTTATGTTTTTTTTTTTAAATGTTTTCTAAATACTTACTTTTTTGCATTTGCTAATTAGCATTAAACAGAAAGTAGTAGGCCAAAAGCAGGCAGAATACAAACTGGCAAAAAGACTCCAAAGCTCAAAGCAAAAATCTGTCAAGTTGTTCAGGGTGGAGCAGGAGTACTGAAGAACTAATGAGCAGAGTGGGAACAGGGATGTGGAACATCAAGTGATGCAGCAGGTGGGGAGGCAGGACAGATGTGAGGACCTTGTGTGACGACAGAGTTACAGCAGAGGAGGCAGATGACCCACAGATGAATGATATAAATAAAACCATGACTCACTGGTGAGATATTTTACACGGTGGCAAAGTTGATGAAGAACCAGCTGCCATGGCTAAAAATGACCATTACAAGTAATATAATGTTTCACAGATATAAAAAAGGACAATAACAGCCAAACCTTAAATTTGAGATAAAAACATTATTTATTAACAAGTTAATCAAAGCGTGAAAGCAAGCATCATACATAGCTGTGTTAATGTAATGTAGCGAACACATGTATCATGACAGCTGCGGTGTTCCTCGTTAGCTTGCAATAAAGTGTAAAAATGTGATGGGGGGCCTTTTTTTATTCATGCTTTTGACTGCTAAAAGAGCGAGTTTGTGATGCTGGAGGACTGAAACTAAACGAAACTAACGGATGGCTAATTAGCACTTAGTGCTGAGATGACTGAACTTAAGATAAAATTTGCTTCTGATAAATTCGTGGAGGAATAACGTGGCATCGAAAGCCTTCCTGCTCAGTGAGGGCAGTTTGGGCTCCCTTGAAATGTGTTTAAGATCTCAGACCTGGCTGAATTTTAGTCAGAGACAGTGATACGTCCCTCAGGAGGAGATGCTCGATCCTGCAGCTCGACAAGCCAGTTCTTTCCTGTCCGTCAGAAGAGCCCATTTCATTTGCTTGAGTGGACAATCCCCCGAGAGCTGCAGGAAGGTTATTTCACATCTTTTACTGGATCAAGGATGCCTTTAATGTCTCCAATGGGCAAGCCTTTCTTACAACGAGCAGTAACCCCAAAAATTATAAAAGTACATTAATTATCTCACTCGGAAGAATAGTGCTTTAAAGACACTGTAATTTGATGAGCAAGACAATGCAATGGCACATTCTGCAGTGTTTTCTTTTTTCTCAATTAACTTTTCATTTTGTCATTTAATGGAGTACATAATGACTTCTATTGGAGTGTAACACTTACCAGCCAGTTTAGATACAGTTGAACATCTATTGTTTAATCAGTCAATTAGTGCATTTAGACAAGACAAGATGACCCGCTGAAGTTCAAACTGAGCATCAGAATGGGGAAGAAAGGTGATTCAAGTGACTCTAAACGTGGCATGCTTGTGAACCAGAAGCGCTGGTCTGTGTATTTTAGAAACTGCTGATCTACTGACATTTCCCAGCAAAACCATCTGTACGCTTTACAGATGTTCTGAAAAAGAGAAAATATCCTGTTAGCAGCTGTTGTCTGGGTGAAAATGCCTCGTTGATGTCAGAGGTCAGACGAGAATGGCCAGACTGCTTTGAGCTGATAGAAAGCCAACAGTGATGCAAATAATCAGTCGCTACACCCAAGTTATGCAGAAGAGCATCTGAATGGACAACACGCTGAACCTTTGGCTACAGAAGCAGAAGACCAGACCAGGTGCAAATCCTGCCAGCTAAGAACATAAAACTGAGGTTACAGTTTGCACATTCACAGCCAAATTAGACAACAGAGGGTTAGCAAAACGTCGCCTCGATTGCTGCTGCAAGTCAGAAGTCAGCATAAACAAGAGGAAAGCATGAACCCGTCCTGTCTTGTATCAGTGTTTCAGGCTGTTGTTGGTGGTTTGATGATATGGGGGATATTTTTTTGGTATACTTTGGGCTTCTTAGTACCAACTGAGCATCATCTAAACACCACAGTCACAGTTCACCCATCACATCTACCCATCAACTACCTCCAGATCAATGCCAGTAAAACCAAGGAACTGGTGGTAGACTTCCGCAGGCACAAGCATTCTCCACTGCAACCACTGAACATCCAGGGTATGGACATTGAGGCTGTGGACAGCTACAGGTACCTTGGTGTTCATCTGAACAATAGACTGGACTGGACTCATAACTCAGACGCCCTCTACAGGAAAGGGCAGAGCAGGCTGTACCTGCTGCGGAGACTCAGGTCGTTTGGGGTGGAGGGCCCACTCCTGAAGAAATTCTATGACTCTGTTGTGGCTTCTGCTATCTTTTATGGCGTGGTCTGCTGGGGCGGCAGCATCTCTGCTGGGGACAGGAAGAGACTGAACAGGGTGATCCGAAGGGCCAGCTCTGTTCTAGGATGCCCTCTGGACCCAGTGGAGGTGGTGAGTGACAGGAGAACGGCGGCTAAGCTGTCATCCCTGTTGGACAACATCTCCCACCCCATGCAGCAGACTGTGACAGCACTGAGCAGCTCCTTCAGTGGGAGACTGCGGCACCCACGGTGTGGGACGGAGAGATTTCGCAGGTCTTTCCTCCCCACTGCTGTCAGACTCCATAATAAAGACTTTAACTGATCAAGCACACACATCCACACATATGCAATAATACTGTGCAATAATCCTTTCTGTCATCGTTGTATTTTTACTCAGTTGTATATAGTATTTGTATTTGTATTCTATTTTTATCTTATTGTATATTTATTTTATTTTATTCTACTGTATATAGTATTTTATTCTATTCTGTACAGCTGTGTACTGTATTTATTCTTATTGTATTCTAATTTTTGCCTCATAACTTTTGCACTGTCCACTCCTGCTGTGACAAAACAAATTTCCCACGTGTGGGACTAATAAAGGTTATCTTATCTTATCTTATCTTATCTTATCTTATATGATAGCTGCTTTCATAAAGATAATGTGCCGTGTTACAAAGAATCATCTCAAATTGGTTTGTAGAACATGACAGTGAGCCTGCTGTAGTTAAATAGCCTCCACAGTCACTACATTTTAATCCAAAACAGTCTGAGTAAATCAAATTAAATCATTTCAGCTGCTCACTTGCTTCATTAAGAGCATTAACAAAACATTTACTTGTACTGCATTCCATTATAGCTTTTGTGGTGCATTTGCTTCCTGATAATCTACTTCATTTTTAGCTTTCCTTTAAATTCACCACTAGAACAATTTCATCACGCTCTTAGTAAGAAGCAACTGTTCTGACAAGAGAAGAAACAAGGCGTCGCTCCCGCCATCTGCTACACCTGGCGCTCGCCTTCTGCTCTTGGCACTAACGCTGCCAGAATATTCACACATTTCTTCCACGCTGTGAGTCATCGCTCCATTGTGGGGCTGTGGTTTTGTGCAGGCTTACACGGGATGCCGCGGGGACTCGTCGGTGCCCCAGTTTTAGTTGCCGTGCCGTTCGGAGGGGTTTGATCTGACGGTGATCATAACAGGAGCAGCCGCCGATGCAGCAGCTTTAGTGTCTCCCTCTTTAATGTCAAGGGAAGACCAAAGGAAATGCTGACATCAGCTTTACTCGCTCCGATGGCCACGCAGGCCTCCCTCCACCCACCCCTTGCATCTATGCTTCCTTTTGCTCTTTTTTTTCTTCTCCAGCGCCTCTCTGTGCTGTTACTGCTTTTGTTTTGCGTTCTGTCAAAACCCCCAAGCCCCCACCCACCCAAATACCCCGTTTTCTCCCTCTTTTCCTCTCATTTATTTGCTGTCAGTTCTGCTTGCCTGTCGTGTTGCATGTAACAACGTGCACACACACCTCTCTTTCTTTCTCTCTTTTTATTGGGGGCTTACATCTCCATTGTAAAAGTGATAAAGCTAATACTGCAAGCAGGTAGTCTCACACGGTGGTGGAAGGCTGCTCAAGATGCTTTGTATGTTGTATGTTGCTACTTTTTTCTCTGGATCCCGCAGGTGCTGAGCAGTTATGATGCTATTCAGTTGGTTGATATGAAGCACAATCCAAGGTCAAGCCGCACAAGCTGATTTGTAGACCATTTGCTCTGCTCTAAATTCACATGTCCTCAACGCCGCAGTGCGTTGTCATTTTGCTGTTCATCACTGGAAACCCCAGGTGACCTCGCGATCTCGGTTATGATGTGTTTGTGAGAAAGCTGCAGTGTTTTTATTTCAGACACATTTAGCAAAAATATTCATGCTGGATCTCATACTTCGAGAACAAACACTGGTGTGTGTGTGAGTTGGGGGGGGGTGGCTATTATTAAATCTGCTATGTTACTAGTTGCCTGGTAACTTCTGACCGCATCGGTTTCCACACATCCCCTCAAGACCTGATGACTTGAAATTACCATTACAACTGTAGCTCTGGCAGCCTCTGTCTTTGATCTTAAGTAGTCATGGTGTGGTTTGCTTGTCAGAGGCTGTTTTCCACATTAAAATGTGTTCTGGATGACAAGAAAAGGAAATGAATAGTGGTTTTGTAGCATTTTTTTCTGGTATATCAACAAAAAAGAGACCTTGTGCTCTTATCACGTAAGCTTCTTTAATAGCAACACTACAGGTGGCTGTAGCTCAGGTGGTAGAGCATGTCATCTACCAATTCCAAGGTTGGGAGTTTGATTCCTGCCTGCTCCAGTTTGCATGTCATCAGATCCTTGGGCAAGATGCTGAACTTCAAGTTGCTCCCTGATGTGTCTATCCAAGCGTGAATATTAGATAGAAAGCACTTAGTGTAGAAAAAGCTGCTTGTTTGAATGAGGCATAAAGTTGTAGAAAGCACATTGAGTGCTCAAGTAGATTATAAAAGTGGTATTTAAGACTAGTCAAACATATTACACATTCCTCTGAGAAGTATGGTGCAGTTGCACATTCTGTTTGGTTTATTTTCCATTGTTGTTGCATCATTGTGTGTTTTGAGTTTGGAATATACAATCCTGCAAATTGTCCACCACCTCCAACAGGTCCAGACAAATGCATTCACCGTGATCTTCGATGAGCGCTTCTCCATCCCCATGGATTCTTCCAGCCTGGAGGAGTACAGCCTTCGCTTTGCCGCTTTTGGTATCGATGCTGATGAGAGAAATATCAGCGCAGGCGTAGCAGAGCTCAAGCTGTCAGACTTGGACCTGACCATCAGACCATTCAACGCCTGGCTCTATCTTCAGGATGTCAATAAGGTGTGTTGATACAGAGAGAGAGACAGAAAAATAATGCTGGAACTGGAACATCTAAGTTCTGTCCTTGCAACGTTTCAGGAAGCACAGCGGTGTCTGACACCATCTGCTGGACATTTAACAAAACTACATGTCAGATCCAAACAGAATCAAGGTCAGGTCAGTGAGGGTGCTTCCTAAATGGACGAAGCGTACAGATTTTTTTAAATTCTATTGTGAAAACTATGTGACAATATCAATATAAAACTAATAGATACAATTTACCATGATAGGTTTAGTGGCGACAGTTTAACAGGATGGGAGAATCATTGTTACCTCATCACTGGATCAAATCTTGTCTAAAACTAAATCTAACAGCATTATTTTTTTTATTTAGAAATCAACATGTGTAATATTTTTCAATAACATATATAAACAAATGTGATGTAAAGCACATATATTATATCTTTTATTCTCAGCAAAACTGTGTCCTCAGTGAGCTGATCAGAGAAGCCTCATGCTGTGGAAAAAACGATGAACAGTATCCACAGAGCCTGGAGTGAGGCGCTGCAATAATCACATATATTAAAGATATTTAATTATGAATAATTAATATTCAGTTGAGTACACTTCATTTCTGTTTTATTTATAAAACTATTCATAACAGCAGTTATTAACAGCAGTCACCTCCAGTAGCTTCGCAGTGCAAGATAAAGACCTTACAATATTTGATAGAAAATCCCAACTATGCGATGATCTGCTATGAGCAAGCACTTGGCGACTGTGGGAAAGGCAAACTCCCCTTTAAAGGAAGAACCAGGTTCAGGGAGGGGCAGCCAATCTACTACCAGTATTAGGGCAGTGAGGGGAAAGACAGGAGATAAAAATGAGAGCTTAGAGAGACAAGGACAAAACGAACTATTGGAGGGAGAAGTCAACGACATGTGGCAGCGATATATGCACACAAGGGGAGTAAAAAGAGGGATGAGGAGGAGTGCTTAGTGCATCATGGGCAGCCTGAGCTTGTAGCAACACCACAAAATCATTTATCAAAAAGGAAGGTTTGGAACCTAAGCTTAGAGTAGAGAGGGTGTCTCTCTCCCAAAGTCAAAGTGGGAGTGGATTTCACGGGAGACGAGTTGAAGCCTCTGCCTCCTATTCTACGTTTGGAAACTCTAGGAACCACAAGTAAGCCTGCAATCTGACAGTGAAGGGATAATATGACACTTTAGGGTCATTAAGACGGGATCCGGTTGATTATTTAATGCTTTTTATTTGAGAAGAAAGATTTTAAATTCAATTCAGCCAACAGAGAGAAGTCAGCATGAGAGAAATATGATCTCTCTTTCTAGTCAGCACTATCTCGGGGTGTTTTGGATCAAACGAAAGGTATTCAGGAAACCTTTACAACAATCCGATTACACAGAAATTACAATAGTTCAGCTTAGAAGGAATAAACGGATGACTGTTAACCGTGATTTACTCATTTTGACAAAATGATGAATTGAAAATTAAATGTTTCAAAACGCTATACATTATGCACTAACACTATGCAATGAATATATAATTTTAGTAATTTAGACTTTCATTTTCATATATTCTTAATTGAACTAGAAACGAATTTAAAGACTGTGTGTAGCTCCTTAAAATTAAATAAAATCCACAGTAGTAGGAGTTCTGATTCGCCATACTCCAGTCAACACGTTACAGTCATTCTGTCGGCGCATCACCTTGACTAGAAATGTATGATGTTGTATTTAATGGCTGCCATGCTCTGGTTTGACCCCACAGGCAGTGGATGCAGTCGGGGAGATCTTGTTGTCTCTCAGCTATTTGCCAACAGCAGAGCGTCTCACTGTGGTTGTGGCTAAGTGCAAGAACCTGGTGTGGACCAATGGCAAGAACACCGCAGGTCAGGGATGCTTTTTGTCTGCAGGGTTGTGTTTCCTTTCCATCATTAGAAGTTAACCTGAAGTGTGTGCATGAGCGTTTTGTTTTCTTTTTCGTGTCAGCTGTGCAGTGCATGTGTATTAATGCCATTAAATCTGTGCCGTTCTCAACACGCTAACATCTTGCGAACAAACAAAATGCTTATTGATTTAATAACAGCAGCCTGTCTATTTTTATTCAGTAAAAGGACTAGATGTTATACTCCCTGTTAATGCATTGCTTTAAATGAAGAAAATCTTGAGGGATGGCTGTTATGAGGAAAGGCAGCCCAGAAACTTTATGGAATTTCTTTAAATAGTGTGTCAACTGATAATGGTCACACTGCCTGAGACAGCGAACCACACTGAAACACCGCCTCCAGAGCTAATTCTGTATACAGAGCTGTGAGTCTACCTGATTTGTCTCCAATGAGGAATTTAGTGGATGTTCTACAAACTATTCACTCTACCTTCACTCCTTCTCCTTCATCAGATCCATTTGTCAAAGTCTATCTGCTGCAAGATGGCAGGAAAATCAGTAAGAAGAAGACTTCCACCAAGAGGGATGACACAAACCCCATTTTCAATGAAGCCATGATCTTCTCTGTGCCGTCAATCGTTCTGCAGGTATGTTTCAGACCATGATTTATTATTTTCCAGAATAAGAAAATGTTAATAGGAAACATTATTAATTAGTAGGAGGGAAAATTTAAAAAAAAACACAAGTTTTGCAGGACTTAGGCTTCTTTTTGTCGTTACACTATTATCTATCTCAATCTGTGTTTTATAATCCTGTATGTGCCCTCTTGTAAAAGTGATAAGGGCTTTCAAGTAAATGTGCAATAAATTATAAGTATACAAATAAAATAAAGCAAAAGTTAATATGTATATGCAAAGATGGTAGCAACTCTAGAAAGGCCATTTTTATTAGCTGACTAACACACTCACAAGGGAAATATTAGCATGCTAACTTGAGGCCAGTGGCTACGATGTTGACTTGTCTTGATGCATTCTCAATCATTCACGTTAGTAAATCCCAAAAGCTAATTCTGTTCATCAGGAAATAGTGTTTTCAGAGGGAGAAACGTTTCATCAGTCATCCAAGTGACTTCTTCAGTCTCAGCTGACTGCAGGTTTCCCCAACCTTACAATGATTCTAGATGAGAATACTCTTAAAAAGGTGTTTAAATTCACTGAGAAGGCTCATTCATACAGTATGAGAAGTCTAAGACCAGGCAACAAAGGAAGTTTGACTTACTTGTTGTGCATGGGAAGCCACAGCAAAATACGGAGAGTGTCCTCAGCGCCCAGAAGAGAAAAGGATGCCACACCGGGCATGTGGACAAGTGGATTAAAAATCTGCCTGACAGACAACTCACCCAAGCAGAGAAAAACATCCTTTCAAAAGGGTTGACGCAGAGACAAATCCAGCTAGTGGAACTGATCGCAGCCACAGCCGCAGACATAGCAGCAGGGCAACTACAGACGAAAGTTTCGGCCGGTCTCAGCAATGCAAATACCCCAGCATCCAACATCAGCGTGGAGGAGAGGAAGGCACTAGCATCACTTGTGTTCAAGTCACTGAAACATTAGAGGTAGTTCATAAGAGATTACAGGATGACCCCAACCTCAGCAACAGGACCACTCTCAGCACCCACCAAGTGTGTTTGCTTTTGGAACGGTGTCTTAATTCCACCTATTCAGGTATGTGGATGACACCTGGGTGAAAATGTAATCTCAGGATGTACCACAATTCACAGATCACATTTCCTTGGTGGACCAACACATCGAATTCACCAGGGAGCAAATGAAAAGTGGCAGGTTAGCCTTCTTAGACTGTGAGATTTCTATCGCTAATGGTGGGCATTTAAAAGTTGATGTGTACCATAAACCTACCCATACAGATCAGTATTTAAGGTTTGACCAGGGCCAGGGAAGCAGAAGAACATCACATCAAAAAACCCCTGAGTAAATATAGTTATCCCAGCTGACCATTTATTGAAGCGTCTGATTGGCAGTGATCCTAAGCAGACTCCAACACCTGAAGACTCCTTAAATTAAAGGAAAGCTTGCCTAAGAGTGTTCAGAATGTTTTGAAGAATAAAGGTTGTCATACCAAATATTGTTGTTTGTATATGTTTTAATTAGTGCTGTCATAACGCCATAACGCGTTGACGCCGTGCAGCCCTACACACGGGGCAATCGGCGCTAACTCGCTAACGGGGATTTGCAGCGTTATTGCGGTTATGCCGTTAACGTCATTTTAACGAGATTAACGCTGACACCACTAGTTTTAATAAATCTTTGCATCCATTTCCAATTTTACTAGCAAACAATAAAACCATGAAGGGTGGCTTTAAACTTTTGCATATTACTGTATGCTGGTGTGGTTCTTTAAATCTTTCAGTCGTTGGTTCTCAAGTGCTCGAATAACCAACAAACTGAAAGATACATTGTTCAATGGTCTACATATATGATGGTGATATAATTGAAATCCTGTAGTGGAAACTATGCCTTTAAAATGCATGGATCATTCAACCCCCACAAAAATAATCTGTTAGAAAAAGTGCAAAAGCGTATCGAGATATGGTCAAATTGTTGTTGTGACACATGTATTTAACTAATTCCATAAAGATTTAGATGAAGAAAAAAACCCAGCTGAATCCTGCTTAGAGAGAAGGTTATGTAACCACGTTTGTGCTCTGCAGGAGCTCTCTCTGAGGGTGACGGTGGCAGAGGCCACAGACGATGGCCGGGGTGAGAACCTTGGTCATGTGATCATCGGCCCTGAGGCCAGCGGGATGGGAATCACTCACTGGAACCAGATGCTGGCAACTCTGAGGAAGCCCGTGTCCATGTGGCACCCTCTGCGCAGGATCTAGTCACCTCAGAACATACCTGACCCGATTCGAGTACAACACTCACTTCTTCAAATTCCTTTGAACTCTCCCTTTGTTTGTTGCCATTTTTACATTGCATAAGTTATATGTCTCTGTAACAGAGACATTATCACCCTGGGTTGTGTATATAATAAATGAGTTTAGTCACCTCTCACTTTCATTATTTTGTCTTCATTCTCTCACCTCGAAAGGGAATTGGTCTGAAATCCGACTCTCCTCCAGTGAGAGGACTCGAGTATGTGGATGTATATATTGCTGCCTTAAAAGTCGTGATCAAATGTTTTATTTTCAAATTTGAAAAGGAGCCCGGCCTTGGCAGATGCACTCCCTCCCTCTGCATGGTGCGTGCGCTGGTAGAAGCCGATTGTAAATGTTTGGAGAATGAGCTACTGGATGAGAGGTGAACTTGTTTCTCTTTCAGGAAAAGCACCCATTTGTCTTTTCCCATCAGTCACTGATTGTACCTTCTTAATTGAATCGGTTCTAGAATTGAGATGGGTTAGCGCTCTTGGATTTGATTATCTTATATTTGTTAATAGTGTGGTTGATTAACATTAGCGGTTTTGGTATGTTCAGTATTAATCATGCTTAAATCCAGGTACTCTTATCCAGGTGAAATAACTGTAATTTGTAGCAGTGGTTACAGGGTGGTAAAATCAGAGGTAATCAGCATATAAATATCATGCTATGTTGTTCTACTTTTACCACGATTAACGCAATACTAATTGTATAAGCATATTAGGATGTGTAAATACTGCAGTATAACATTGTTTTCATTTAAACTTTTTCTCTTCTGGGTGTAAAAGACATGTTTTTCATATTATGACTACTAATAAAATGCTGAACACCATTTGTACAACTCTATATTAAACATCCATGTCATTGGTGATTGATGAATTATTGTTATTAAAACACCTCTGGGAATTTAACCTTTGATGTGGAGTGTACTAACCCCCTGAAATGGGTTTCTTTTACGTTAGAGGAAACATCTTGATATCCTGCGTGGTTTTCACTGGCCACTTGTTACATTCATTATAGCTGTTGTTGTTAAAACTGCCCAGAAACATCCCTGGCCAAAAGCAGGTGGTGGTGGTGGGTGGGGCTGGGTGTTAAGTGGAAGTAATGCCAAAACATTCAAATGAAGACAGTGTGACAAGAACCTCGTGAAGGTCAGGATGTCAAGATGGCTTTTGATCAGTCTCAGACATTCTCTACAACATTGTGCAACAGTGCTTCTGAATGTGAATTATCATGTGACGCAGCCGCTAACAATCTTTTGGATTTCTTTCTTTTTTCAGACATGTTTTAGGTCAAATTATGATTTATAACCTCACTTTGAACACACCTGTGGTCATGTAATGGGCAAAAGTTTCCTACTGTGCCAAATAATGAAGCAATATTTTCATTTACAGTCAACATTGGCATTCAGTTTGATGAAGTTGTAACTAACATTCAGCCATGCATGAAGTTATTTAGCATTTGATGTGAATGTGCCTCATTAATAAAATGTATTGTGTGAATGCCGTTTGAAATAAAAAGTGATTCAACAGTTACTCATGAGCCACTTTATCGTCATGACTTTAAATTGCAAATTTTTGTGAGAAACCTCTATAATGCATCTGTAGAAGTTGCATCTTAATATGCTCATCTTGGGTTTAGAATTGTATTAGTATCCTGTTCTTCATCAGGAGATTGAGATGCCATTGCTGTTTTTGTGTTTTTCTGAGTACTTCCGAGAACAGGTTAAACAATTTCTATTTGTTTTACTGGTTACAGTGATGAGTTGATTGGTAAAAAGTGATCCCATTGGTGCATCTAAAAAATCTATACCTAGACTGAATGCAAGAAACATGTAATCTAGAATATTCTAATTTGGTGATTTGAGAACCCATCAAAACTGGATTTTTAAATTCATACCACAGGTGCATCTACTAGGACTCTGAGGCGCAAGACTGGTAGGCACCAATAGTTTTAACATATAATTTTTCACACATAATTTTTGTTTTTTTTTATAGGGCAGCATGGTGTCACGGTGGTTAGCACTGTTGCCTCACAGCAAGAAGGCCCTGAGTTCAAATCCACCATCAGACTGGGGTCTTCCTGTTTGGAGTTTGCGTGGGTTCTCTCCGGGTACTCTGGTTTCCTCCCATAGTCCAAAGACAAGCAGTTAATGGGGTTGGGTTAACTCTGAATTGTGAACAGGTGTGAGTGCGAATGGTTGTCTGTCTCTATGTGTTAGCCCTGCGACAGACTGGCAACCTGTCCAGGGTGTACCCCGCCTATCACCCTAAGACAGCTGGAGTGTGTGTGTGTGTGTGTGTGTGTGTGTGTGTATACCCCTTCTCTCGCCAGCTGGGATAGGCCCCAGCGCTCTCTGCAACCCTGAAAAGGCTAAGCAGTAGCAAATGGTTGGATGGTATCGAAGGCTGTGCTAAGATCAAGCAAAATGATCACAGAACAATTTCCTGCATCAGAGGCCATTAACAGATCCTTATAGAACCTTAAGAGAGCGGTCTCAGTGGAGTGCTGCTTTTGAAAAGCAGACTGAAAAGGATCAAAAATCTGTAATCTGCATAGTACGGACCTGGTACCCAGGTACCATGACCTAATGGAAAACTCTGAAAATGTTGGCGAAGATGGCAAAGTTTTCTATTGAAGGCTGTCCACAGTGGGACTCCTGATTAGGGAGGAAAAAGGAAGGTATCAAGAAATGAGTAGCGATGCTACTGACTATAACATTAGGTTTGATAGCAGTGTGGCAAATTTCTGAAATAAAGGACACAGGGTGGGATGCATTTGGACATCAGGCAATGACCCATTTTCATTCTTTCATTTAAAATACTATTCACCGACACAGCCTCTCCATCTGCACACC
Organism: Astatotilapia calliptera; assembly: GCF_964374335.1. NCBI lineage: Eukaryota > Metazoa > Chordata > Actinopteri > Cichliformes > Cichlidae > Astatotilapia > Astatotilapia calliptera. The sequence goes on from NC_137428.1 coordinate 49,838,352, forward strand.
AAGCTAACACTCGAACACATAGCACAAACGTCACAAAAGTAATGACCTTAAACATAACTAATGCTGAAAAGATGGAGACACGATACAAGGGCTGCCACAAATTGTTATTTTGATAGTCAACTACTGACAGATTATTTTTGTGATTGTTCGACTAATCAGATCACGCATCCATTGGACGTAAAACGTACAGCTTATTGCACTAGCATGCATCTGCTCTTATATAACTATCATTAGCTTACAGCTAGTGTTTAAGGTATGTGCTAACTAAAAATAAAGACAAGATGATAGTTTATTAAACTTTTAATGAAATTAGCAGATTGTCCCAGTTGAGTTTAATAAACTCAGCCGTCTGCTCCTTGCTATCTAAAATATAACAGGACACTTGAGTAAATTCTTTACCATCTCACACTTTTGTTTAATCAGTTTTCTGTTTGACGTTTATTCAGCTGTGTGGAAACTATAACTTTATTCTCAGCCAAAATGATTTACTCACAAACAAATAAAATACTGAAAAAAGCCAAACAATAACATTTTTAAGTTATCTAAGTGACCTATATGTCATGTTTAACCTGAGTAGCGAAAGACCGCGGGGGTCTGAAAACGATGTGCCGGGAGTTCGCTGTTCTCACCTGCTCTAGTGAGCCTTGAACCCCCGACTAGGTTTCAAGCTGGTGGGTAACAGACATCTCCAAAAACGTCAGAGCACTTTTGCAAATATGGGACGTCTTGATAAATCGAGCACATATTTTAAGGTTACACAGTTACATTCTCGCCTGAAAATATCTTAAAAGTTTATTTTGTGACCCAGAAAGAATAATATTAAAACTAAGTAGCTGCCGCCATTGTTGTAAACTGGAATTGGCTGGGTCGTGTTATGAATTCTGGATACACCCAACCCATCCTTCACATCTAGGGAAAAGGAGGACACATTTGTCCAGCCGCATTTGGGGGAGTCGTTGAATTTGGACAGCCTGCGTTGCGTCGCTGTAACGTAATCTGTCTACAAATGCGACCTCTGAAGGATGTGGCCCCTAAATTTGGACACAGCTACGATACCTGAGATTGCTGCTGCTGCTTCTTCTTCTTCAGTCAGTGCGCCCCAGGACAGCTGTGGCTACAATGTAGCTTGCCATCACCAGTGTGTGAATCTATGTGAGAATGGGTGAATGACTGAATGTAGTGTAAAGCGCTCTGGGGTCCTTAGGGACTAAGTAAAGCGCTATACAAATACAGGCCATTTACCATTCTTTGGTGTTTAACAGCAGCTGGCATCCTTGTACATGCATTACTGCCATCTTCTGTTTCAGTCCATTATTACACCCTTAAATCCTAGTACTTATTCCCGCATCTTTCAGGACGCGTGGACTATTAAATTAGTCGTCGACGATCTCGACGTAATCGTGACTAGTTGACTTATCGTGGCAGCCCTCGTGTTACAAAAATAAACTGTGTGTGTGTTTTGGTCTCTCTCCCAAGCTAATGTTTCTAGGTGTGTGGTGTAGGCTCCTGCTATGCCAACTCGGGCCACATCACCATTTCAACTGACATCAGGTAAGCAGCTTAGCATGTATGCTGAAGTTGTTTAGAAGCACTTCACTGCTCCTGCCCCTGATTTCTACTGATATTTGAGGCTAGTTCTTTCATGTTTATCCCTAACAACACTGCACCTGATGGCACTGTGATTCAAGCATTAAAGTAGCTCATCACCCTTGCTGACGAATTGGCCTAGCACTCAGGGACAAGTGATCCATTCAAACCTTTCATGGAACAGTGATTTGGTAGATGGAGTGGTAGTGTGTCTTTTCTTTTAATCATGTTGCAGTGGCCTGTCTGTGGATGCTGCTTCATTGCGTGCATGAGAAAATTTCTTACACTAAAAATTTTTACACTGCTCTGTCCAGGACCATCTATCTGTATCGCTAAATAGAGCAGAAAGAGACCTAACAAGACGACCTACAGCCCATGATGACTCTATGGACAGTACTTAAGTTAAATACAATAATGACTATGTTGAAAACCTAGACAGGCGAGACATAAGCCTGATATATTAGGAGAAAAACAGTACACTATTTATTTGTAAATATTATATTAGAGTGTAGCATAAACACAAGGGATTTGATAGAAAAATTATTAAAGTTATGCAACACGTTCTGAAATTAAAGCTACGCAACTCTTTACAGTAAGCTGAGGAAATGTATGTTCATTGTGTATGCTTTTGTCTCCTTGCAACTAAAATAAAGGCGTTGAAACTCGCTACTGTGTCTCACTTAGCTAGCTAGTTAAGTGATACACTAGCTAATCAGAAAGAATTTATTTATCCCCTAAGGACGTTATTTACGGATTACCTTACAAACACACATCAGAGAGAGAGCATATTTCTCCAGAGAGCATATTTCTCCTGTTTTGGCTTCCCTTCATTGGCTTCCTGTTAAATCTAGAATTGAATTCAAAATCCTGCTCCTCACATACAAGGTCTTAAATAATCAGGCCCCATCTTATCTTAATGACCTTGTAGTACCATATCACCCTATTAGAGCACTTTGCTCTCGCTCTGCAGGCTTACTTGTTGTTCCTAGAGTATTTAAAAGTAGAATAGGAGGGAGAGCCTTCAGTTTTCAGGCCCCTCTTCTGTGGAACCAGCTTCCAGTTTGGATTCAGGAGACACACTATCTCTACTTTCAAGATCAGGCTTAAAACTTTCCTTTTTGCTAAAGCATATAGTTAGGGCTGGACCAGGTGACCCTGGATCCTGCCTTAGTTATGCTGCAATAGACGTAGGCTGCCGGGGGATTCCCATGATGCATTGAGTTTTTCCTTTCCAGTCACCTTTCGCACTCACTATGTGTTAATAGACCTCTCTGCATTGAATCATATCTGTTATTAACCTCTGTCTCTCTTCCACAGCATGTCTTTTATCCTGTCTTCCTTCTCTCACCCCAACCGGTCGCAGCAGATGGCCGCCCCTCCCTGAGCCTGGTTCTGCTGGAGGTTTCTTCCTGTTAAAAGGGAGTTTTTCCTTCCCACTGTCGTCAAAGTGCTTGCTCATAGGGGGTCATATGATTGTTGGGTTTTTCTCTGTATCTATGAAGCGCCTTGAGGCGACTTTTGTTGTGATTTGGCACTATATAAATAAAACTGAATTGAATCGAATCATCAACACACATCACAAATGCGGCAGGGCATCGGGTCCTTATGTCGGCACTTTACAATCAGTTTGGTTTTGGAACGTAAACGCTGCATCTCCTCTCAGCGTCCGCCTCTCTTTGCCATTCCCGAACAGAGATGCGCAATTTCTCCTTGACTTCAGCTGAATTGTCAAAGCTGTTATGATGACGTGTAATTTAACTCTATTATGATAGTTATAAGAATCAAATTATGAGAAATAAGGGGGGGAAAGCATCTTTGGGGAAAAAATAATTATTTTAGTTAGAGCTGGGCGATAGAACGATAACGATATGTATCGCGATATAACTTTTACTCGATAGAGAAATTAAGCTATCGCGATAGACCTCGCCGCTCTTGTCCTCTTAAAAAAAATAAAAAAATCAAAAAAAAATCAGCCAATCCAAATTAAGTAGCGCAGAGCCGAACCAATCACAGCCGCAGCGTCACGTCGCGTGACTTGTAACGTACGGCACAAGTGCCAAGCCGCACGTGTGTTTGTTTGGGAAGCAGCCAGCGGGTAATGGAGGAAATGAGTGTGCCGACTAGAAAAATCAACCGAGCGTGACCGAAGAGAAAACAGATGATGGTTCCAATGCCGGAGAGATTGTCGAACGGAAGAGCCATAGAAGTTCCGTAGTGTGAAGGTGTTTCGGCTATTTCAAGTCTGACAAAAAACAGAGTAGCGTGCACTGTAAATTGTGCCGAAAGCAAGTCTGGAAATACAATAAACTGGTGCATGCGTCACACTGTGCGCCACGTTATTGTTTCGGTGAAATGAATTTCTACAGTACTGTTACTGTTAATTCTACTCTCTGCAGTGTTTAAATGCTTACATATACACACAGTTACTGTCTGTCCACACATACGACTCGGTTCTGCTTCTATGCCCCAGCTTTGTTTACTTTTTCCCACCGAGGCTTCTAGACTTCTGATTGGCCAATATTTCTGCACGGTTAGGAATCTAGCGCCACCTGCTGCTTTGGCATGTTCATAGCAGCGTTTTCCTTCATTTCTGCCTTTATGTGTGGACGGGATTATTTTTTAAAACGAAAACGGAAAATCTCCGTTTTCAAAAATACCCGTGTACGTGTGGACGTAGCCTCAGTCTCTGACTGGAAGCGCTAATTCGTCATTCGGCTTTTGTCAGACTAAAGTAACTGTTAAAAGTGTTTGAAAAGCTCAGCTATACAACAAGGAGAGATTGAGAATTTCCTTTTAGTTCTCAGTTTATTTGATATTGACAAAAGTTAGTCAGTTTTGTCTGTTCTTCTGTAAAACAAACTAAGATTTATTTTTAGAATTAATATTTTGTTTCTAAGTGGAATTGACAATTTAGTCTGTTTTGTTTGTTCTATTTTGAAACTTAAACGCTTTAGCGGCTGCCTTTTGTGTAGTTTGCAATATTTGCCTTTATTTATCTGAAAAAGTCTCATGTTCCTTAAGTACATCTACCCTGTTGAACTTATTATGGGAAATAAATATTTAAATAAAAACAAGCTGCTGATTATTTCACATTTTACTTGTGAGCAACGGCACATTTAAATCTTACAAATATAGTTATTTGGCTTATATCATGATAGATATCGTTTTCGCCTGAAATGAAAAAAACATATCGTGATATGAAAAAATCTCATATCGCCCAGCTCTAATTTTAGTCTGGCCCAGTCCCTTACGTCTGCTAGGTGGAGGAGGTAGGGTTAATTACCTGTACTGCAGCCACACACCAGGGGGCGATAGAGACGTTTTGGCTTTATTTTGGGGTCTGTTATGTCGTTTATGATTTCTACAGTGGTTGGTGGTAAACATTAGTGATGTGACGTTCTGTATCAAGGCTTCAAAGCTTGTGTCGAGTATTTGAGGGGGCGTTTCCACGATGCGCGTAACGAGGGTTGCTTCGTTTATGGGAGGAGCTGAAAATGATGACGTCCGAAGCCTCGCTGCCCGGCTGTACCATCGGACTGGTTCAGGAAGTGGTTTGAACTTTGCCGCGAGCTATGACAGCGATATAAACCCCTCAGACTTCATTCAAAATGTGGGTGTTTGATGGAGAGTTGCGGTTAGTGAGAGTGAGCCATCAAATGCCATGATAATATAGCATGCCGTAATGTTACTAAATGATATAACAATATTATACAACTGTAATACGTTACGTGTGATATTTATATTTGCGCTTTGTTTTTATTGTCTTTCCTCAGGAGAACAATCTCAAATAGATGACCTGGTTAGCATGGTGATTGAGGACTCCCAGCCATTTAGCATTGTGGAGGACAAAGGATTTAAAAGATTTGTTAAATCATTAAATGTTCTATGTTCTCCCCACTAAAAAGTCATAAAAGAAGTGAAAATTTAGTTTTTACAGAATAAAATGTGAACAGGCAGGACTGTAGCTGTCCATACCTCAACTTTACAAAAGCACAATCACTGTCCACACCCCAACCACACCTCACCTCACAGTAAATGATCATTTCCATTTTAAGCATTTCCAAATAATCATTTTCCATGCTGCCAGTATAAATATACACAGTATAATGCCATCACTACAATATACATGTTTTACACGCTCCTTTTGTTGTTGACATTTACAGGCTGTGTGCAAAAGGCCACACTCTTCAAATTCATGCCAATTAATATTTTTACGTCCAGTAGATGTCCTACTAGAGAAAATGAAGCTTCAAGATGCTTTGTGCTGGGGTGAACCAACTAGTAAACATACCCCTGACCAACTTTGTTTGCTACTCCGTGAGCAAATCAGTATAGAGGGGCGTAAGAGGGGCGGGACCATCGCAGGCAAGGTCCAAGAAGAAATGTTCTTTTCTGGAGTCAGGATAAAGAGTTTTATTCCGAATAGTGTGTGGTCTAAACGCTGAGCTGTCGAGATGGCTGACAACAGAGATAAAGCTACCGACCAAATGAAGTCATGGAAAGCGAATAGAGGCTCTCAGGTCTATACATTCGGTTTGATCGATTTTTTTTTTGGTTTTGCGCGGTGATGAACTGGAAATGGGCGATTTAAGCTAGCTTTTCGAGAGACCTATCGTTCAGTAGACGATTATATTCAGACATATAACTTTGTTTTGTAAAGGGCTTACTTGCTAGCATTACTATTTCATTCTTTTTAGCCAACGTTCTTCAAAGAAATCGAGTGGGTGACTACACATCTGAGACATTTTGGGCACTAAAAAAAACAAACACGCGAACCAGCCGTGAAAGAGATGTCGTCTGAACAGCACATAGTAATTGTTATGATGCCAAACTGCACCGTTGTATACACGTGTTACTTTTTATGCGTAACACAGTTTGCATTTTTTAACTCCTCATTCAAAATCGCCATCATGTGTTGTTAGTTTGATTAATTAAGTAATAAACCAGCTGCACCGATTTTGTTTCTTTACTGGAATCATCAGGTTAAAGTAGCAGAAAAGGACAGTTGTCATGTATTAGTGTTCTTGTAGTCTTTCTTCAAGATGTATATATTTAATGCTTTTTCTGTTTTTGTTTGTGTGTTGTGTTGTTTGTGTGTTTTGTTTTTAATGTGTCTATTATTAGAAACCAGATGTGCTGACCACAGGCGGTGGCCATCCAGTGGGAGACAAATTGAACTTGCAGACTGCAGGACCAAGAGGGCCGCTGCTGGTTCAAGATGTTGTCTTCACAGACGAGATGGCCCACTTTGACCGTGAGCGAATCCCAGAGAGAGTGGTCCATGCCAAAGGGGCAGGTAAGGCATTATGCTGCAATCATGCACTCAACATTTTTTTGCTTTGAGGTCAGTAAGACAGCAAGACGTTTCATGCCCACACTTAGAACTAAGGATTGTGGCCAGATATACAATCACAATATATTTTTTCTTCATTTTGATCCGATAATAATACTCAAATATGGAAAACGGTGGAGTGCCCGTGTCAGGGCCTGTACCTGCCTCAAGTGGACGAGTTTAAGTATCTTGGGGTCTTGTTCATGGGAGAGGGGAGCAAGAGCTCAGCAGACAGATTGGTGCTGCGGCTGCAGTAAAGTAGACCCTGTACCCATTCGTCGTGGTGAAGAGAGAGCTGTGCGTACCCGTTGATCTGCATTGTCACCCGCACCTATGGTCACAAGTTTTGAGTATTTGGACATTTAACATGAACTAGAATGCCACAAATACAGAGTTACTAAGTTGTGTATTCAGCTCCCGACACCAAAGATTGTCGGTGTTTAAAAGGTATTAACAGCAGCTATGTGGTGCAGTTATTTCTGAGATAAAGCAGTGGCCAAGAATCAAGAATTGTATTCTGGTGCAGGCAGATGGCTACAAATGACTGCATTAAAATACAAAGTTAAACAAAACAACCAATAAAGTGGTCTAAAAGGAAATGTGGATCCTGCTTATTTGTGGATTAACTCTGAACAATTGTTAATCTTTACAGGCTTTACAGATCAGGGCTTCAGACTTTGGACAGACATTGAACGAGTTGTTTGTTGGAATACGAGCAAACTAAGACCCAAACAACTTGGGTCTTATATTTGTCCTCATGATAAATAAAGTAAATACAAGAACTCGAAATTTGTGAAGCTTATATTAGCAGACATGTCTTTTAAAATCTGTATTTATTTTTATTTTTTTCTCCATTATTCAGGGGCGTTTGGCTACTTCGAGGTCACTCATGACATCACTCGCTACTGCAAAGCCAAAGTGTTTGAGCATGTTGGCAAGACTACACCAATTGCTGTCCGCTTCTCCACTGTGGGTAAGAACGCCTTGTTCGCCTTGGTTACAGATTTGCTTAGTGAGGGGGGGGGTGTTTATTCTTCCCTGTTTTTGATGTGATAGTTTGGACTTGCTATTGAAATCTATAGTAGCACCACTGGACTGCACTCTAGGTCCTTACACTCATATGACTCATTGATGTTTGCAGGTAGCAGGAGAGGGACAGCTCAGCTTCGGACAGTGCTGGGGTTTTAGCTAGCAGCTTAAATTGATGTAACTAATAGGGGTGCAACGATATTCGTATCGATATTGAACCGTTCGATACAGTGCTTTCGGTTCGGTACGCATATGTATCGAACAATACAACATTTGTAATTTATTTTATCAACTTTCCTTCTGACAATGCTGTCTGTGTGGAGCGCTCAGTGGATCTGCGCTCGACAGTGCAGCCTAGGCTAGGAAGAGCGCAGGGCAAGCTAGCAAGACAGAAGTTAAGCTCTCCTTGCAACATGGACCTTCCCCACCCTCATTCAGATCTGGTGTTTGGAATTATTTTGGTTTTCATGTGACGTATGACCCTGAAGGTAAGCGAGTCATGGACTAAAGTAAAACAGTATGTTGGATGTGCCATGCAATGCTCAATTACATGGGTGGGAACTAGTGTGTTAGCGCAGTTAGCTCGTTAACGTGTTGGCCGTCTAGCCCCATGCACAGGGCGATCGGCGGTAGCTCGTTAACGGAGATTTGCCGTGTTGTGGCGTTAAGGTCATTTCAACGAGATTAACCTGAAAGCACTAGTGGGAACACAACGAATATGACTGCACATTTACGCTGACATCATCCTAGTGCAAAGACAAGTGGAAGCAGAAAAAAAACAAGCAAGCATGCTACTAACTTTAGCCGAGTCATTTAGACAGCTGTTTAATATGCTGCTGAGAATATAGCCCAGAAGAAGCGGATAGTATAGCTTTTATTTTGGAAAGAGCCATCTCTCTGTAATAAACTCTCTTTTCCAAAGATGAGTGATTCCTCAATCAGATACAGGGCTTGCAATATCGCTAGCCCGACGTCCTGGGGCTAGCGATTTTTTCAGTCGGGCTACCAAAATCTATCTCTTCCCTGCCCGTCGGGCTATTGTAGGAAGGAAAAATATATGTCAATGCTTTTGCATTCTTTCAGAAATGTAGCTGGGTAATTATGTCATTGGCATCGGTGAGCCACTGTCAATATGTGACATATTGAAATCGCGTTTAAATTTGCGCTTGTTTTTTTGCTTTCACTTTGCGATCGCGCGAACTGTGTATAGAGAGCGACAGTACTGATCTGTGAGTGATGATAATTTGTGCACCAATTCCTCTGACATCGTCTTATCAATCGTTAGCTTACTATGCAAACATGACAAGTGAAATCTCCCGCAGCTTAAACATGTGAGAGGTTGATCGCGCAGAGAATCGCTGAGCTTATGTGAGTGCGTGTGTAAAAGCAGCAGTATATATATTTTAGTTCTGCTGAGCCAAATAAGACAGGTCAGGGTGAAGAAGTGACAGCCAAAGAAAAGCTTACCACAAAACGGAGAAGTGCAGCTTTATGGTTTCATGGATAAAATAATTTCTGTGGCTGCAATATGACGAGCTAAATAACCAGGGCTGCACATAAGTGGTCCGCAGGTGCGCATTCGCTTAAAATATATATTTATAATTTTAATAAATGACAAATTAAAAAGGCATGAACATTTTTTTTGTATCGAAAAAATATCGAACCGTGACACCAAAGTATCGAACCGAACCGTGAATTTTGTGTATCGTTGCACCCCTAGTAACTAAGTAACTCAGTGGCTTTCAGGCGATTCTTAATGGGGAAAAATGTTCCATATCCAAAATGTTCCATATCCACAGAGCTCTGACATAGTGGCCTAAAGATTGTGTTGCTTTCCATGTTTTTGTGGCCTGGGGATCACCGAGGATTTGCTACATCACAAATGTACACCACTTCTTCACAGTCCTGCATCTGCTTTCAGCATATTTTATATTTCAATTAAAAAAACAATATATATTATTCAGAATTGTGCATGGGATGGAGTTTGCATCAGAACTTTGACTATACTTATATTTAAACTGTCAGGACAGTTTAAATATGAAACAGGTATGTTTATAAATATACTCCTGGATTATAGGAGCCCTTAATCTTCTCACAACATGTTCATGTCTGCTGAAGACAGTTATGAAATGCTTTCAGAGGAAAATAATATGGACAATTAAAACATTATATTGAATGTTTCAGAAAAATGCAACAATAGAAGATGATGATAATGATTTACTGCTGAAAAGGTTTTTGGTATGAGTTGCAAAACAAACTTTTAAATGCAAAGTGTGAGTAAAAGTGGTTATTTGTTAAAGGAGTGTTCATTGTAAGAAGCTGGCGATGTGATGGTAAGTGGTGTACTTACCATCTTGATTTGTGTGACACCAGAAGGGACATTAAAGGTAACTTTCAACAATGCTACTGGCTGTAAGGTGCAGATGGTACACACTGGCTCCAAATTTAGTTTAAAATAGTCAACCATATTACGTCATTGATTTTTGAGGAGTTGCTGTCTTATGGTTTGTTTGTTTGTTTTTTAATATCCCAGCTGGAGAGGCTGGGTCTGCAGACACTGTGCGTGACCCTCGAGGTTTTGCAGTCAAGTTTTACACTGAAGATGGCAACTGGGACCTGACGGGCAACAATACCCCAATTTTCTTCATCAGGGATGCCATGCTGGTGAGTGGGTGTAGGGACGCATGTGTCTGGGCAGACCGTAATGGTTCAGATTTTTATAATTTTGTGTCAGAGAGTTGTAGTGTTACAGCAGTACTTTATTTTTTTTTATTTATTTATTTTTTAACATGTAAATAATTCTTCCAGGAACAGATTGTAGATCTAGTTTCATAAGTGGATGATTTTTCAGTTTTGTATCTTGTTTTCTTTGTTTTTACATTAAATATCTAACATGGGGTGTTTACACTCTTAGTTTAACTCAAAGTTTATAAAAGCCAAGCTTGTTATTCCTAATGTAAGATATTTAAGACCAGAGACACATTCCTCACAACACCTGTGCTAATATCAGTCAAGTGTACATTGTCTTATATTAATGTCCCATCCTTAATTTCGTGCAGTTCCCATCCTTCGTCCATTCCCAGAAGCGCAATCCCCAAACCCACATGAAAGACCCTGACATGGTGTGGGACTTCTGGAGTTTGAGGCCCGAGAGTCTGCATCAGGTAGATGCTGCTGAGCCTGATACTGAAAAGTCTAGTATATTATGTCATGTCAGCTGAGGTGTTTCTAAAATACACATTTAGGATAAAGAATATTTTCAAGTAAGTCTTTCTGTGCACTGTTGCTCGCTGTCTTTATACTTGTAGTCATTATCGACAGAAACTCTTGTAGTTGTTTTCATGGTCTTGTCTTGTCTCCTGTGCAGGTGTCTTTCTTGTTCAGCGATCGAGGTTTGCCTGATGGCCACCGTCACATGAATGGCTACGGCTCTCACACCTTCAAACTGGTCAATGCCGATGGTGAACGTGTCTACTGCAAATTCCACTATAAGGTCTGCCTGAGGTCAGCTTTATTAGCTGTTATGTTGTGTGTTCTGCCATCTCTGACTTCATTTTTTTAAAATAAATTTTTTAGACGGATCAAGGAATAAAGAATTTGACGGTGGAAGAGGCAGACCGCCTGGCAGCCACCAACCCAGATTATGGAATTGCAGACCTGTTCAATGCTATTGCTAATGGAAACTACCCATCCTGGACCTTTTACATCCAGGTCATGACCTTTGAGCAGGCTGAGAAGTTCCGGTTCAACCCGTTTGATCTTACGAAGGTACTGCAGTTCTGCACAACAGAAAACATCCGAGTTATAAAGTAATACGTGACATAAATGTGCAGTGACTCGGTAACTTGTTTTCCAAAAACGTCCATATTATCACAGGTTGTCTCTAAATAATGACGTGCTCATTTGAAAATCACAGATGACTTTTGTGATTTGTAAATTTTATTCGCGGTGCAGGTTTGGTCACATAAAGAATACCCACTGATCCCTGTGGGCAAACTGGTTCTGAACAGGAACCCAGTCAACTACTTTGCAGAGGTGGAGCAGGCGGCCTTTGACCCAAGCAACATGCCACCAGGCATCGAGCCCAGCCCTGACAAGATGCTGCAGGTGACATTATGGCAGATTTGACAAGCTGGGGGGAATGAAGAAAAGCTAGGTTGGTATTGAGCTCTGTCCTCCATGTTCTTTGTCTAGGGTCGCCTCTTCTCCTACCCAGACACGCATCGTCACCGGCTGGGAGCAAACTACCTGCAGATCCCTGTCAACTGCCCCTTCAGGGCTCGTGTGGCCAACTACCAGCGTGATGGTCCGATGTGCATGCATGACAACCAAGGTGAGACGTGATCAGGTCTGGTACCTGTGGCTCAGAAATGAATCTTGAGTAATCCTGGAATTTTAATCCAGGTAGTGTTACAGTTTATTTATACTGAGTTCTTAACTGTTATTTTTAACTGTTATTATACACGTGACATATACACAAGTGCATGTCACCTTTGAAGCAGACGATCAGTGATGGTGTTTTAAAAAATCTTAGTGATCCAAAAACACCCTTATTATATAAAATAATTAGAAATAATTTTATAACATGGGCATTACATGCATAACCACAGTCATCTACATTGTGCACAAAATGTAAAAACTAGCGATAAAACATTTTATCGCTACATTTCATGCATTGTACAGTGGTAGATGTGTGAATAACGTATGTCATCACTATAGTCACTGATTATGGTTTTCCACAAACATCTGGTCTTTGTTCATTTTTTTCTTTCTTTCCTTCACTGCCTCACCAGTGTTTTTGTTTGACCACCAGGTGGCGCTCCAAACTACTACCCTAACAGCTTCAGTGCCCCAGAGACTCAGCCTCAGTTTATGGAGTCCAAGTTCCAAGTGTCTGCAGATGTTGCTCGTTACAACAGCTCAGATGAAGACAATGTCACACAGGTAATGATGATTTAACAGGATCTGTAGGCGTGTGACACAGAGTGTCTGAGGCCCAGGCAATTTCAGATTTGATAATATTAAAAAGCTGCATAAATCTGTATTTAATATGAACAGTGGATCGAATGATAAGATGAAATTGTTGCTCATTTTTTAAAGGGTAATTGAAATATGTAGATTTAGTTTTAGTGGCTTTTTCTTCCTGTTACTGCACTCTGGTTTCTGGTTTCTTCGGCCTCATCTTGGAAGGAACTATAGTCAAAGCTAATTCTTACTAGTAATAAACAGAAAGTGTAATAGGATGGGTTTTTTTTTTTTTTTTTTTTTTTTTTTAAAGACTTGAAATCAAGTTGATGCTTCTGAGTCAAAATCTGTTTCTGATTAGTTCCTTTTTCCTCTGGAGAATAAACCTGTGTGTTTTTTGCAGGTTCGCACCTTCTACACTCAGGTCCTGAATGAGGAGGAGCGACAGAGACTTTGCCAGAACTTGGCAGGGTTTCTAAAAGGAGCCCAGCTCTTCATCCAGAAACGCATGGTGAGTCCAAGCACTACAGTCTCTCACTTTGCTGTCGCTCATAGTTTGTGCTTTTTGGAATGTGAGGTTTCAGGAAAGATGTTGTGCTTATTGATAAATGTAATCTAAAACGCTACAATAGCATTTACTGAATGTTTATTCTTCATGGCTTATAGGAGATGGAGAGAATGTGTTTTTTAAAGAACCTGCTGTCCTCCAGGACTGTAATGTTTTTCTTCTGTGTCTTGCAGGTCGAGAATTTGAAGGCTGTGCATCCAGACTATGGAAACAGAGTTGAGACTCTTCTCAAGAAGTACAATGCAGAGGCCAAGAAGGTATGTATGTATGTATATGTTTGTATATATGTGCTCCAATTTCCACTGGGACCACTGTTATCTTCACCCTTCACATTTTCTCGAGCTCTTCTCTGAGCCCTTGGTATTTCTCGAGCTTCTCGTGTTCATCCTGAACTATGGTGATGGCACTCACTAATCCCCGGCTTCCTCCACTTAGCATACAGTATAGGGCTGGGCGATATATCGAGTTTTTTAAAAATATCGATATATTTTCATACGAGATATAAGATGTGGCAATATCGTTTATATCGATATAGCCTATGTTACGTTATAATTATACTTGTGGAGCCGCAGGTTTGCCTCTCTTTCGTCCACTTTTGTCTCTACGCAACGTTACTCGGCCTCGCCTCCCCCATAGCTTCACCTGCAGGCAATGACAAGATGAAAGCGGAAAATCTCCGTTAGCGAGTTACCGCGGATGGCCCCGTGCGTGGGGCTGGACGGCGTCAACGTGTTAGCGAGCTAACCGCGCTAACGACATGCAGCCCGGAGGGGCTGCACGGCCTAAAATCCTTTCATTTTCTCAAAACTCGACAGTGCGCCTTATGTATGAATTCTGGTTGTGCTTACTGACCGCGAACCGATTTTATGTGGTACACAGCGCTCAGCAATCTGTCAAAAAATGTTTTAATATGACTTTGCTAAGCTACGGAGCTGCACCGCTTGATGTCGGAGGATTACGGCTACAGAGGAGGAGCCTCGCGGAGTGATACGTACTGTGTGTGTATAAGGACCACAAATGGCACCTGTTTAGAGACGTGGTGCAGCTGTGAAATCTGTCTCTTTGTTATTACGCTCAGCGTCTATTAGTTTACATTTTGACTGCACAATTGTGAGCTTTTTGTTATGCACAAAAACAACATTGTTTTCTTTTATTTATGGACCATGATTATTTAATAAATGCTGATAATTTATTTTTGAGTAATTTCTTCATGTACATCTACGCTGTATGTAAATAAAAGTGCCCGTGTGACATCTGGGACACAGTGTGACTAAGAACTCTCTTTTTGTTCTTAACTTATGGCTTAAAAAAAAAAATCGAGATATATATCTTATATCGCCATCCAGCTAAAAAATATCGAGATATGAATTTTGGGTCATATCGCCCAGCCCTAATACAGTATCAGGGTGCTGGACTTGGGGTGAAACCCTCCATGCATGGTCAGGAGCTTCCTGGTCTTGATGTCAGTGGCTTCTATCTCAAACCTTTGGCCAACTACTAGTATTTTTTTTTCTTTTTTACTTACTGTGCTAAGTGTCTTCTTTTTACTTTATATTTTATACTTTTACTACGTTTACTTGGTTATTATGTTACTATTCTTCATCTTGTTTTATTGCTGCTGGCCTCTGTGAGCCACCAAACAAATTTCGTTGTATAACTACAATGACAATAAAGTGCTTTAACTCTTATTATCCCAACAGGGTACCTGATCACGGACAGGGCATAGGTGTTGTTCTTAACGTTCAGCTGACTCCTCATGACTTGCTTGACGCTCTAACCCATGTGCCTTTTCATGTTAGCTGGACAGGAGCTTCCATGTGGTGCTGAGCCTGGTTATTAGTTGGTAGTTGTATGGGACTGTTACCTTCTGGAGGTCCTTGGGGATCATCACTGTCCAGCCTTCGTTAGCTATTCTGGGTCTCTCTCGTTGACTAGTAGCTGGTTCATTTGTGCTGCTAGACACTCATTTAGTCGGCTTCTTTAGCCAGTAGGCATGAATCGTATCAGGGCTTGGTGTTGTCCAACTTTTCACACTGGAGTCTCTTTCTTGGATGTCTACCACCGTAATGAATACTGGACCCTGTTCAGGGAGGTTGCTGTAGTCTCTTAGATACACTGGTTACTGAGCATTGTTGTTATGTGTTGTGTCCTTCTCCTGTTGTTGTTTTTTTTTTGTTTGTTTTGTTTTTTGTATCTGATCTCATTTGTGTTTTGTTTGTTTACTCTGTCCCTTTTCAGGATGCCACTTTGCACGTTTACAGCCGTCCTGGAGCCTCAGCCATCACCGCCTCATCTAAGATGTGATGCCTTAAATTTCAAAAGATGCACCTGTGTGATAACTGTTAACTAAAATGGACCATTATTCGAGCCATCAGAAAAGGTTCAGAATACTAGCAGTCTAGTTTTTAAATGTTTTGGCTAATTGGTTTTTAATTTAGTTTTTCCAAGCAGTTTATTTCTAATAATTCTCAGCAGCACTTGCATTTTTCTTGTTATCTACAACATAACAAGGTTGAGATAAAGTCGCCATGATTCTACTGCAGTGTTTTTGAGCTTTGAATAGTTATTGTTAGATCAATCAAGTTTAATATGCATTTAAGAGCATTTTATTCCATTTAATTTTGATTTGATTGCATTAAGTTCATTTACTAAACCAGTCTTAGCTAATTCCTCAGAGTGTGTATACTACTAAACTACAATGCTTGAAAATTTAAAAAGCATTGTAACTTTAAAAGAAATCTGTTCACTTGTTAAAAATTATGTTTGGTATCTGCTTTAATGTCAAATCTCGGTTTAAGCTGGTAAAACATCTGGAGTTTTTATGAACCACAGGTTTGCTGCTGCTTTATTTCCCAGAATGAGCAATGATCTGTTGTGGTTACTAGTAGGGCTGTGCGATATGACCAAAATCTCATATTCCGATATAAGACATTCATCGTCCTGATAACGATATAAATCACAAACTATACATTTTTAGACAAGTTTTAACGGCCACCATTTTCTTTCATAGTTTGAGTCTAAGGTTTATTTTTTTAGCGCTTGACGGCTCTTTTTTTGCTTCTCATCCATAAACTATCTGCAGACTCTTTCCCGTGATTCAGTTTATTTTGAAAAGTCTCAACAGGATGTTGAGCTTTATTGTGAAAGGTTTGTGTGGAAAACAAACAAGCGGACAGCGGAGCCACGCGATGGTTTTACCGTCATTGTTGCTAACGACAACACATAAAAGCAGGTGCTTGTCTTGTCCGTCCGTAGTGTGGTTATATTAAATATAAGAGAAAGAGAGAACTTTAAGAAATGGTTATATCCACTACAGTGACCATCAAAACGATGAAATAATATTGCTGTAAACAGTTTATTTTACGACACCACGAAACAAACGATAGCGTAATAGGAAACGATAGACGTTTTTATATCGTCATGTGATATATATCGTTATATTGAACAGCCCTAGTTACTACTTCTTCATATTTGGCTGAACCACTGGTGAATGTTATTGTGGTATGTGGCAATATGCTACCAAGAATTATTATTTACTAAGATAGTCTTTTGTGGCTTTCATATGCAAAGCCTACAACTAACAATGGAGTTGAACTTTATCTGAGATCTATTCTGTGCCTGTAGTAAGGAATTTGTAATTAAAAGTTTATCATTTGTCTACTTTTGTCTTCCATTCTTTAAAGAAATGGCAAGTGATCGATTGATTTCCATGCTACCTTTAGTTGCAACCTTTAGTTGGGAAACAGTTATGTTCAGACTTATTATTTTACATTATCTCACATGGAGGTTGTGATGTTAGAAGGTAAATTACATTGTTCTGTACAGATAAAGCTGGAAAAGTCAATAACAAATTTCAATTCAATTTTTCAATTAGACAGCTTAGTGCAGGCTTCCAATCCCTTTATACAAGGCAGTGCATGAGATGCTGTAGCATTTAATCCAAACTGGCATTTCAATTTGGCTCTCATATCTTTGTCAGATTTGGTTACCACTGTCTCCCAAAGCCACCACTTGGTGTAAATTGACAAGACCTGTTAGCTGTTTGAGGTTCCAACTTAAAACATTAGTGTGTGAGGGTGTAAAGTAGTAACTTAGGTGGAGTGAGTGGGAGCGACACACATGAGCCAGCTACTAACTAGAAGAATCTCTGAATTTAAAAATGTGTGATTAAATAAAAGAATGTTATACTGGATGCATTGTGATTGACAAAGATTGACGTTTAAAGACAAAGTAAAAGAAAGTAATCCCATATAACTGTATTAAAAGGCATTATGCTAAATATAATGTTCTTGTGAGAAGGGGCTAATAAAATGTAATTGAAGAAAGATTCCATAAAGCGAATGAAACATGAAGTAAATGTTCATGTGTAATGGATATGGAAGCCCGTTTCCGCCACTAAGTATCCATAACTTGAAATTTCGAGTTTTTTATTTTTTATTTTTTTTTGAAATTTTGACTTATTAACTCGACATTTGGAGAAACATAACTCAAAATTTCAAGTTACTTTTCTCAAAATTTCTAGTTAATAACTCAAAACCGATCAACAAATTGGCGCTTTCGCGAGTACGTTTGCTGATAGTAACTTTAGAGAAAGAGAGAACTTTAAGAAATTAATATATCCACTACAGTGACCATCAAAACGATGAAAAAATATTGCTGTAAACAGTTTATTTTACGACACCACGGAACAAACGATAGCGTAATAGGAAATGATAGACGTTTTTATATCGTCATCCGATATATATCGTTATATTGAACAGCCCTAGTTACTACTTCCTCATAACCTCATAGCGTCCTCATAACGCCATCGGATTCAGCTAATAACACAAGGATTTCATCATTTTTGAAGTCACGCTGAAAATACTCAGCAATCTGTGCATTCATGACTGGATTTAATACTGGTAGCTTAGCTGTAGCATTTGTAGCTCAGGGCTTCAGCTTCCGGTTAACAAGGAAATGACGTCATTCACGTAGATTGGCAGCGCTAACTCAAAATTTCAAGTTACTTTTCCTCAAAATTTTGAGTTAATAAGTCGAAATTTTGAGAAAATAATTTTGACTTATTAGTCATCTAAAAGAGTTTTCCTAAAAAACGAATTAGGCAAACAAGCAAAGCAAAAGGGAGCAGAATTCAGGTTTTTGTGAAAGGCCAAAATCAGGCAGGAGGAAAACTGGGAAAAAAATGCTCCAAAGCTCAAAGCAAAAATCTGGCTTGGTCATAGTGGACAGTGGGATATGAAACATCAGATGCAGAAGTGATGCAGCAGTGGGAAGACAGGACAGATGTGAGGACCAGATAACAAAGCAAGCAGCAGCCATAGCTGTGTTAATGTAATGTAGAGAACACGTTGTGTTGTGTTCAGAGATGGGCAGTAATGCGTTACTGTAATCTGATTACTTTTTTCAAGTAACGAGTAAAGGGATTACTATTGCAAAAACGGTAATTAGATTACCGTTACTTTCCCGTAGTAACGCTGCGTTACTGCGTTACTAAAACCGTGATTTTTTTGCAGAATGTCTCATTCTGCAAATGACAGTGACGTAAGCGAGTGCGACGGTCGTAACAACAGCTGTGTGCAGATCAACAATGGATCACATATCGATTGTGGGAGAGAGTATGAGCGTGCAGCGTTTAAAGCGTGGAAGTACTGACCTTACTTTGAGTTTGATTCCATAAAAAGTGACAAAAACATTAGCGTCCATTAGAGCTGGGCGATAGAACGATAACGATATGTATCGCGATATAACCTTTTCTCGATAGAAAAATTAAACTATCGCGATAGACCTCGCCGCTCTTGTCCTCTTAAAAAAACAAAACAAAAAACAAAAAAAAACCAGCCAATCCAAATTACGTAGCGCAGAGCCGAACCAATCACAGCCGCAGCGTCACGTCACGTGACTTGTTACGTACAGCACAAGTGCCAAGCCGCACATGTGTATTTGTTTGGGAAGCAGCCAGCCACCGTACCGCCCGGGTAATGGAGGAAATGAGTGTGCCGACTAGAAAAATCAACCGAGCGTGACCGAAGAGAAAACAGATGATGGTTCCAATGCCGGAGAGATTGTCGAACGGAAGAGCCACAGAAGTTCTGTAGTGTGAAGGTATTTCGGCTATTTCAAGTCTGACAAAAAACAGAGTAGCGTGCACTGTAAATTGTGCCGAAAGCAAGTCTGGAAATACAATAAACTGGTGCATGCACTACGTCCACACGTACCCGGGTATTTTTGAAAACGCAGATTTTTCTATGCGTTTGCACCTTTCGTCCACACGTAAACGGCGTTTTTGGTCACTAAAAACGAAGATTTTTGAAAACTCCGTTTTTGCATTTACGTGTGGACTAGAAAAACGGAGAAAACGCAGCGTCAAAGGTGTGCGCATTTTTTGACGTCACACTGTGCGCCACGTTATTGTTTCGGTGAAATGAATTTCTACAATACTGTTACTGTTAATTCTACTCTCTGCAGTGTTTAAATGCTTACATATACACACAGTTACTGTCCCTCCACACATACGACTCGGTTCTGCTTCTATGCCCCAGCTTTGTTTACTTTTTCCCACCGAGGCTTCTAGACTTCTGATTGGCCAACATTTCTGCACGGTTAGGAATCTAGCGCCACCTGCTGCTTTGGCATGTTCATAGCAGCGTTTTCCTTCATTTCTGCCTTTATGTGTGGACGGGATTATTTTTTTAAAACGAAAACGGAAAATCTCCGTTTTCAAAAATACCCGTGTACGTGTGGACGTAGCCTCAGTCTCTGACTGGAAGCGCTAATTCGTCATTCGGCTTTTGTCAGACTAAAGTAACTGTTAAAACTGTTTGAAAAGCTCAGCTATACAACAAGGAGAGATTGAGAATTTCCTTTTAGTTCTCAGTTTATTTGATATTGACAAAAGTTAGTCAGTTTTGTCTGTTCTTCTGTAAAACAAACTAAGATTTATTTTTAGAATTAATATTTTGTTTCTAAGTGGAATTGACAATTTAGTCTGTTTCGTTTGTTCTATTTTGAAACTTAAATGCTTTAGCGGCTGCCTTTTGTGTAGTTTGCAATATTTGCCTTTATTTATCTGAAAAAGTCTCATGTTCCTTAAGTACATCTACCCTGTTGAACTTATTATGGGAAATAAATATTTAAATAAAAACAAGCTGCTGATTATTTCACATTTTACTTGTGAGCAACGGCACATTTAAATCTTACAAATATAGTTATTTGGCTTATATCGTGATAGATATCGTTATCGCCTGAAATGAAAAAAACATCGTGATATGAAAAAATCGTATATCGCCCAGCTCTAGCGTCCATCGTGCGTGGGAAGAAAACTTATTTTTACAGCGAAAAAACCCCCCTAAACTTCCAAGCAAGCACCAAGTGTGCAATGACGTAATGGGAAACTCACAGAGAAACTCGCGGATTCTTCAACTGACCGCGGCACACCTGCACCAGGGTAAACCTACGCCTGCCTACCGCAGTCCTGCTTTACAGGTGAAAATAGAGCAACAGGACCGCTGAGTCTTTGACTTTATTTATTTTCTGCTGTGTTTTACTTGCATCTATTTGAAAGAGTGAGTGTAAACACAAAAAATATTTTTATTTTATTTTATGTGCTGGAATGTGTAGACTAATTTATTCAAGTCAGAGAATGTTGCATATAATTAAATTTTTGCTTGATGCATAAAGTTAAAAGATTAAAACTGATAAAACAAGTTAAAAAAAGAGACTTTTCCATTTGATTACATTTTGTATGATGGATTATGTAGAAAAAGTAGAATTGGGCTGAAAGATCTATCGCTTTATCACCTCTTCAGGTTGTAAATCGTGTTTTTAAAAAGTAACTAAGTAACTAAGTAATTAATTACTTTTGAAAATAAGTAATCAGTAAAGTAACGGGATTACTTTTTTGGGGAAGTAATCAGTAATTAGTTACTGATTACTTTTTTCAAGTAACTTGACCAACACTGGTTGTGCTGAGATGTTCCTCATTAGCTGGCTATAAAGTGTAAATGTGTGATAGGGTCTTTTTTGATTCATGTTTTTTGACTGCTAAAAGAGCGAGTTAGCTGGAGGACTGAAACTAAATGAAACATGAAAGCACAGCTAGTCAGATGGCTAATTAGCACTTAGTGCTGAGATGGTTGAACTTAAGATAAAATTTGCTTATTTTCAAGAGGGAATAACGTGGCATTGGAAGCCTTCCTGCTCAGTGAGGGCAGGTTTGGATTACTTGAAATGTTTTTAAGATTTCCGACCTGTATGAATTTTAGAGCGAGACAGTGATACGCCCCTCCAGAGGAGACACTCGATCCTGCAGCTTGACAAACCAGTTCTTTCCTGTCCATTGGAAGAGCCCCTTTCATGTGCTTAAATGGACAGTCCCCTGAGAGCTGCAGTCGGAAGGTTGATTTCACATCTTTTACTGTCTTTAGTGTCTCCAATGGGCAAGTCTTTTTTTTTTTTTTAAACAAGCAGTTACCACAACAGATGTACAATAATTATCTCACTCTTAAGAATAGTGCTTTAAAGTCATTGTGTCATTTGATGAGCAAGATAATACGATGACACATTCTGCACTGTTTTCTTTTTCTCAAATAACTTTTTTGTCATTTAATGGAGTACACAACTTCTGTTGGAGTGTAACATACACTTACCAGCCAGTTTAAACAGTAGATGTTTAACTGTATCTAATCAGCCAATCAGTGCATTTAGACACAGACAAGATGTCCTGCTGAAGTTCAAACTGAGCATCAGAATGGGGAAGAAAGGTGATTCAAAGAACTCTGAACTCTGGTCTGTTTATTTTAGAAACTGCGGCTCTATTGACATTTCCCAATACAACCATTTGTGGGGTGCACAGACCTTCTTAAAAAGGTAAAACATCCTGTTAGCAGCTGTTGTCTGGGTGAAACAGCCTTGTTCGTGTCAGAGGTGAGAGGAGAATGGCCAAGACTGCTTTAAGCTGATAGAAAGGCAACAGTAAGGTATTGCAAATAACCACCAGTTCAACCCGATATCATGGCAAAAAATATAATAGACACTCTGGCCCACTCTTTGCATTTTATGCTTTGCCTCTCCAAACTGAAAGGAATATGCATGCAGGAGTTGCATTACCAGCAGGGGGAGATTTATTTATTTAAGTCGGTAGTGACCACAAAAAAACGTATAAAGTACATTTCAAGGTCCTTAGTAATCAGAAACAATTAAACTAGGTTGCTAATATGTATATACATATAAATGTGTAAATATCTCTTTAAAATGCTTTCCTGTGATTATTTTCATGTTGAATTTCAATAAAATATCTCCCTCTACTGTTGTTGTAGATGTTTGCAAGTTACTAAAACTTCTGCATGTATGTCCATTTCAGCTTTTGGAGAGGCAAAGCGTGACGTGGCCTTGTATCAGTGTTTCAGGCTGCTCTTTGAGTGCCAGAAAATAAAACATTTACTTGTACTTGTTGGGTTCTTTTATAAGAGAAGACATTCCAAACTCAAACTACGACTTTATCTTTTCTTTATTCAAGCAATCAGAGGATGCTGCCGTGTACCTCTGCTTCGCTTAGGAGACCTAAACAAACAAAGAGCACCACACCCACAAAGCTTTTATAATGTGTGATAAATAGTTGGAGGAAAGCCGCAGTTGTCCTTATTTGGCTGGAATCCAACACTTTGCCTCACATTTCTTCTGCAGGTTCCTGGGCATCTCCTTATGTGGAGACCCACTTCACCCATCACCATGGCAACGACCTCCTGTCAGACCTGCATAAAGAGAGAGAGAAAGACAAACTATTCTACAATACTTAACTGTGTGGAATAATGTATACAATAAGTATGTGATGTGAGATATAATAAAGTATATTTGTATTAAAGATACAAGTATACTAAATTCCAACATACTGCATTCCATTATAGCATTTGTAATGCATTTCCTGCTGATAAGCTACTTCATTTTTAGCTTTCCTTTGAATTCACCACTAAAACAATTTCATCATTCACTTATGATGAAGTAACTGTTCTGACAAGAACAATTTAGAAGCAGAAAATTAGAGTTAAACTAATTGCAGTTTAAGTAATTGGTGTTTGTTATCTGGCTTCATGGATAGATGAATAAATTTTGGTTTTGTAGCATCTTTTTTTTCAGGTATATGAACAAAAAGGGAACCTTGTGCTCTTATCACATCAGTGTCTTCAACATAAACACTACAGGCGGCTGTAGCTCCGGTGGTAGAGCATGTCATCTACCAATTGCAAGGCTGGTGGTTTAAATCCTGTCTGCTACAGTCTGCATGCCATCTTTGTTCAAGATACCAAACTTCAAGTTGCTCCCTGAGGTGTCAGTCCAAGTGTGAATATTAGATAGAAAGCACTAAGCATAGAAAAAGCTGCTAGTTTGAATGAGGCATAAAGTTGTAGAAAGCACTTTGAGTGCTCTAGTAGATTATAAGTGTGCTATATAAGAGCTAGTCCAGCATATTACATATTCCTCTGAGAAGTATGGAGCAGTTGCACATTTGTTTTGTTTTTTAGTGTTGTGGCATTATTGCGTGTTTTAAGATTAGAATATAAAATCCTTAAAAATGGTCCACTGTGATCTCTAATGAGCGCTTCCATCCCCATGGAATTTTCCAGTCTGGAGGAGTACAGCCTTTGCTTTTCCGCTTTTAGTATTGATGCTGACGATAGAAATATCAGCAGGCGTTGCAGAGCTCAAGCTGTCAGACCTGGCCCTCACCATCGGACCATTCAATGCCTGGCTCTATCTTCAGGATGTTAATAAAATATGTTGATACAATTAAAGAGACAGAAAAATAATGCTGACGCCTCTGGCACTGTTGCCCACCTCTCAATTTTAAATGCATGTAGACATTGAGTGTTCTTGGGAGGGGCCGTGCTGACACCTGCTGCTCTCTGGCAGGAAGCACCATGCCCTCCCGTGTTTTAAATACACTTTAGAACAACAAGCAACAACGCTACACATGAGTGGGAGGAGGTAGGTATGGGGTCTTCACCCACCCCCGTTCTCTGTTAGCCAATGGCGTGGAGGGGCTGGGCGTAGGTGTTGGCCGTCTGATTGGGGTCTGGGATGCGGGGCCTCCCTGCTGCTGCAGTGCCGGGGGCGGTTTGCTTCTCTTCACCCTGGGGGAAAGGGAAACATCTCCTGGGCCTAGGTACAATTTCCTCCTCTGGGGGCGAGGATATCTGGACCTGGGGTATAGAGTATGTTTGGGGAGTGTGACTGTGTGTACAATCTCCATTTGTGTCTGTCTTTACGTTGGGTGAGTGCTGAGTATTGGTATATGTTTGCATGAGGGTGGGAATGCACGTTTGTGTCTGTGTGTGCCTGTTTGTCTGTGTCTATATGTCAGGTCGGATCTCAGCCACCACATCTCTGGGAACATCTCAGGCCCTCCAAAGTGTGGAAGCCTATCTCCCCTCAACACACTTCCTGCTGGTGGCTGATGCCCTCAGGCGTTGGTGGTTCTTAGTGTCCGGGGCTGGGTGCTCATGAATGTACCGGCTCACTCCTGGTGGCTGTATGGTGGGGCCTGCTGCCCGTGTCTCAGTCGGGCCTCCTCCGAGGGGTGGGGGACACCCTCAAGCCTCCGGCCTCTGGGCCTGTGGCTCGGTTCACTCTGGCACAGCTGGCTGCCGGCATGAGCCAATGGGCACGCAACAGCAGCCCCCTCTAACTTCTGCTCCATGACTGCTGGGTGACCCCTCGTCTGGGGCTCTCCTCAGCTCTTCCCAGGAAGGTGGCACAGATGCCCCCCCCCCCCCCCCCCCCCCCGGTGGTTCTCCTTGGGCTCTTGCACTCTGGGGCCTCTGGATGTCTGGGGCCTGGATCTCCTCCATGCATGCTTCATGCCCTGGGGGACAGTACCATGGCTCCACATACCCTCTAGCAGATGGTTACGTGGAGAAACCTTTAATACAAGCGCGCTCATCCACACAGGTGCGCGCACAGGTGTTCATAGACACAAACTACACCTTTCTTGGCTGCTACCTCAAATCACAATGTGCGCTGTCAGTCCTGCGTGCACAACAACATTCAATATTTAGTATTTACTGTTAGTTAGATTAATGCGATGGTGCTGTGTTTTTTATGTTACTCTCTTTTTTATTTGCTTGTTCTCTCTTTTGTCTCTCAACAGGTGATCCGGGAGATTTTTTTTGTTTTCTTTTTAAGTGTCCTTTCTCACTGTCCCCCTTCCCCTCTGTTTTTCTGTTCCTTCATCTTTCTTTCTCCCTTTCCTATCCCATCTGTAACAACTGAAAATAAAATAAAATAAATAATAACAACAAAGGTCGATCAAATGGACCAAAACGGCAAGGCCGTGATGATCCACTTGGCAAAGTAAATCTGTTGGGTATCTTTGTTGGCTTTCAGACATAAATTCTGATGGCTAAAAAACCAAACTGGATAATTATAATAAAAAATAATAATAATGCTGAAACATCTAGTTTCTGTCTTCTGCAATGTTTCAAAATGCACAGTGGTATCTATCTGACACCCTCTGCTGGACATTTATCAAAAGTACATGTCAGATCTAAGGATTTAAGGATCAAATTGAATCAAATCAAATCAAGGTTAGGTCACTGAGGGTACATTCTACATGGAAGCAGTGTACAAATAAACAAATGCTAGTAACAATAGTAACACTATTAAAAGCATTTACTGAAAAAAATCTAAACTTTCTCCTGCTTCCACAGAAAAGATATTTCTTATTGGCAGGCAGCTCTAAAATTGCACATTTGGGTTCCAGTTGACTTATAATTGTTGTAATTATTCAGTGCAATGGGTTTATCAGACTGGATGGTAGCAATGTTTGCTTTAAGTATGATCTATTCATCCTCAACCTACTCACACGAGCCAAGGTGTGAAAACGGGTTTGGGTTACAATCAGCCAAAGTTCCTGGTGTGTCATGAATGGCTATGTGCAGGTAGGAAGGAGAGGACCCAAATGCGGACTCATACACAGAGGCAAAATGTGAACTCAGAATGCAGCTTTATTGCTGAATGAAGAAACAATACAAAACTAGAAAAATTTGCATTTCCTGCGAAAATGCAGTGTGGATGCTTAAAGCTGAAGCTGTATGCAAAAAGTAGCTGAAAAAGCTGAAAAGTTGCAGAAATTGTAAAAACTTTGCAGAAGCAAAAGAAGTTTGCTAAAATGGAATAACTTAGCAGAACTGCAATATCTTAGAGGAAACATAATACTTGGCAGAAATACAATAGCATAGCAGAATTTAGCAGAAATATTGTAACTTACCAGAAATATGATAACTTCTCAAAAATACAAGAATTTAGGAGAAATAGTATAAGATAACAGAAAGAATATATTTAGCCAAAAATACTTAAACATTACAGAAACACTATGATTTAGAAAAATAGTACAACAGAGCAGAAATATTGTGATTTACCAGAGACACTGTGATGAACTATGAATATTGTAATTTTAAATTAAGACTATGTTTTAGCACAAATATTATAATTTGGCAGAAATACTATAATTTAGCAGAAATACTATATTAAGCACAAATCCTATAAAAAGCAGAAATGGTATGATTAAGCATAAATACTACATTTAGTAGAAATACTTTGTTTTAGCACAAATCCCATAAAAAGCAGAAATACTGTACTATGATTTAGTATAAAAACTATAATTAATCAGAAATACTAAATTTAGCAGAAATACTATATTAAGCACAAATCCTATGAAAAGCAGAAATAGTATGATTAAGCATAAATACTACATTTAGCAGAAATACTATATTAAGCACAAAGCCTATAAAAGCAGAAATAGTATATTAAGCACAAATCTTATAAAATAGCAGAAACAGTATGATTTAGCACAATAGTAATAAGTTAAACAGAAAAATTGGAAAAGCAAAATGGACAGCTGAAAAAATGCTGAACATGCTGAGGGTCCCTCAAATATACTTGTTAAATGACAAAAATCTGCAAAAACATTTATTACAGCCACACAATCACAAATATGTACACATGAGGAAACACACATGCACAGAGAGACCCACACACAAGATCCAATTCAGTCAACCAGTCTAAATATATTGAATTTAAATCTTAGAATGAGATCATCCCATTAAAAGCCTTTCTCTCTCTCTCTCTCTCTCTCTCTCTCTCTCTCTCTCTGTCACACACACACACACACACACACACACACACACACACACACACACACACACACACACACACACACACACACACACAGGGAGAGAGAAGTAAGTTTCTAGGTCAGCCTGGGAGCTGGTGAATTTGAATCCACCAATCAGAGAGGCTGTGCACTTTTCCCCACCAAAACAGGTGCATCTGTTTACACACGCAGCAGCACAGAGAGACACAGGATTTTTGCAGTCTATTTCTCATAGTGACGACTCCCCTCAAACAAATGACCGTAATTTCCTAACCGTAGGGGCTAGAACGGTCATTCTTACACCGTTTTGTTCAGAAGAGATGGGGGAATCTTCAAGTGTTGACAATTTAATATTAAAATATGAATTTTTAGAGATATATGACATGGATGACTTGTTGACTTAGAAGCCACGAATTCCCCAATATGCAAATTTGAATGCCTGAGACCACATATGTGATTGGCTGGCTGGGAAGCTGTGCAGGCCCTGATTTGTGGATTTGAATTCCTCAGCCCTCAGATATGATTGGCTGGCTTAGAAGCCACGAAGGCCCCAATATGCAAATTTGAATGCCTCAGGACACTTATTTGATTGGCTGGGAAACTGTGCAGGCCCTGATTTGAAAATTTGAATGTCTCAGTCCTCACAGAGGATTGGCTGCCTGGGGACCTGGCAGAAATATATAGAAATACTATTATTAAGCATAAATACTACATTTAGTAGAAATACTATGTTTTAGCACAAATATTATAAAAAGAAGAAAAACTATAATTTAGCAGAAATACTATATTAAGCACAAATCCTATGAAAAGCAGAAATAGTATGATTTAGCAGAAATACTGTATTTAGCACAAGTACCGAAAAGTACCAGAAATACTATGATTTAGCAGAATAGTAATAACTTATTGAAACACAAATGCACAGAGGGACACACAAACACAGGCTCTAATCCAGTCAACCAGTCTAACTATGTTCAATTTAAATCCTACAATGACATGCTGTCAAATAAGGGCAGGGTCCTCTCTCTCCCACTAAACACACACACACACACACACACACACACACACACACACACACACACACACAGGGAGAGAGGACTAAGTTTCTAGGTCAGCCTGGGAGCTGCTGAATTTGAATCCACCAATCAGAGAGGCTGTTTACGTTTTCCCGCCAAAACAGGTGCCTCTTTTTACACACGCAGCACAGAGACATAGACCTGCTTCTTTCAGTTTATTTCACATAGTGAGGATTCCCCTCAAACAAATGACCATAATTTCCTAACCATAGGGGCTAGAGCGGTCATTCTTACACCGTTTTGTTCAGAAGAGATGGGGGAATCTTCAAGTGTTGACAATTTATCATTAAAATATGAATTTTTAGAGATATATGACATGGATGACTTGTTGACTTAGAAGCCACGAATTCCCCAATATGCAAATTTGAATACCTGGAGCCCACATACATGATTGGCTGGCTGGGAAGCTGTGCAGGCCCTGATTTGTGGATTTGAATTCCTCAGCCCTCAGATATGATTGGCTGGCTTAGAAGCCATGAAGGCCCCAATATGCAAATTTGAATGCCTCAGGACACATATATGATTGGCTGGGAAGCCGTGCAGGCCCTGATTTGAAAATTTGAATTTCTCAGTCCTCACAGAGGATTGGCTGCCTGGGGACCTGGCAGAAATATATAGAAATACTATGATTAAGCATAAATACTACATTTAGTAGAAATACTATGTTTTAGCACAAATACTATAAAAAGCAGAAATACTATAATTTAGCAGAAATACTATATTAAGCACAAATCCTATAAAAAGCAGAAATAGGATGATTAAGCATAAACACTACATTTAGTAGAAATACTATGTTTCAGCAAAAATCCTATAAAAAGCAGAAATACTATATTAGGCACAAATCCCATAAAAAGCAGAAATGGTATGATTAAGCATAAATACTACATTTAGTAGAAATACTATGTTTTAGCACAAATAGTATAAAAAGCAGAAATATTGTAATTTAGCAGAAATACTATATTAGGCACAAATCTTATAAAATAGCAGAAATAGTATTATTTAGCACAATAGTAATAAGTTAAACAGAAAAATTGGAAAAGCAAAATGGACAGCTGAAAAAATGCTGAACATGCTGAGGGTCCCTCAAATATACTTGTTAAATGAAAAAATCAGCAAAAAAATGCACAGGGAGAGAGAAATAAGTTTCTAGGTCAGCCTGGGAGCTGCTGAATTTGAATCCACCAATCAGAGAGCCTGTGTACTTTTTCCCGCCAAAACATGTGCCTCTCTTTACACACGCAGCACAGAGAGGCACAGGATTATTGCAGCCTATTTCTCATAGTGAGGACTCCCCTCAAACAAATGAAAATAATTTCCTAACCGTAGGGGCTAGAGCGGTCATTCTTACACCGTTTTGTTCAGAAGACATGGGGGAATCTTCCAGTGTTTACAATTTATCATTAAAATATGAATTATTAAAGATATTTGACTTCTAATGCACCATAACTGAGTAGAGCGAAGCAAAAACTGCCTTGACTTGCCCTCAAACAACGCTTTCTAACTCGAAATCTATTTGGAGTATCGATATCATTCTTTCACCGTAAGAGACAGCAGGCTTTGGTGAACAATCATGGAAATTTTCAGGTCTCTGTGGAAATCCAACAAAAAGTTATGACGAGAGAAAAAAGTGGTTCATTTCCACAGTTTGAAATCTGAAGAAATCTGAGCGAAGGACAAATTTCCTACCCTCAAACAAGTCCAACTCATTTCAGAACGGTAATAGGTGAGAAAATAATTCTTGAATTGTGAGCGTCACGAGTGTCTGAAGATATACCGGGACAAGCCTCATGTCTTAACTTTGCTTCGTTAAGGAGATATGACGATTCGAATATGCCTCTCATTACAGAAATGCAGCGGTGATTTTGAACAAACTCTCCATTGACTTTATATGGAGAGTTTTCTGACCTTGTGTTAGTCTGAGGAGATTTGCCAAAATTCTATAAATCCCACAACAATGATGGTGACATTTTCTGAAAGCCAGCAAAAATACCTACGTTTTGATGTATAATTTGTGGAAGTTGAGTGAAAATTGAGCAAGTAGCAGGAAGTTGTTCGGACATGAAGTGAAAATTGCAAAACCTTCAGTGGCACACTGGAAGCCAAGAGCATAGCAACCATAACAACACATGTATTTTGTGAAAAATCACAATTTTGCAACTCAAAACTTTAAGAGGCATAAAAGTAAAACAGTAAAAGATTTGAAAAAGCTGAATCATACCTGAATAGCCCAATAATTTGTGAACATTTTAAAATTTGAATGGTTGTTCTAGGTGAAAGTATGAGGAAGTAGTTAAGTTTCAAAAACAAGCAAATTTTAGCAGAATTGCTGAAGTTTCCCATTCATTTCAATGGGACAAATTAAAGGAAAAAAGCTTAATATTTTAAAAAGTATAATAGCAAAAAATAGCAAAAGTCATAGCCGGAAAGAGCAAAAATAGCAGAATAGTTTAAAATTTGAACGGTGAAAATCGGCTGAAAATTGTGGAAGTAGTTCTACGGCGAAAAGTGTACGGAAGCAACTTGAAGAATAACTAGAAAAATTTGCATTTCCTGCGAAAATGCAGTGTGGATGCTTAAAGCTGAAGCTGTATGCAAAAAGTAGCTGAAAAAGCTGAAAAGTTGCAGAAATTGTAAAAACTTTGCAGAAGCAAAAGAAGTTTGCTAAAATGGAATAACTTAGCAGAACTGCAATATCTTAGAGGAAACATAATACTTGGCAGAAATACAATAGCATAGCAGAATTTAGCAGAAATATTGTAACTTACCAGAAACATGATAACTTCTCAAAAATACAAGAATTTAGGAGAAATAGTATAAGATAACAGAAAGAATATATTTAGCCAAAAATACTTAAACATTACAGAAACACTATGATTTAGAAAAATAGTACAACAGAGCAGAAATATTGTGATTTACCAGAGACACTGTGATGAACTATGAATATTGTAATTTTAAATTAAGACTATGTTTTAGCACAAATATTATAATTTGGCAGAAATACTATAATTTAGCACAAATACTATAAAAAGCAGAAATACTATAATTTAGCAGAAATACTATATTAAGCACAAACCCTATAAAAAGCAGAAATACTGTACTATGATTTGGTAGAAAAAACTATAATTAATCAGAAATACTATATTTGGCAGAAATACGGTATTTGGCACAAATCTTATAAAATAGCAGAAATAGTATGATTTAGCACAATAGTAATAACTTAAACAGAAAAATTGGAAAAGCAAAAATGGACAGCTGAAGAAATGATGAACATGCTGAAGGTCCCTCAACTATACTTGTTAAATGAAAAAAATCAGCAAAAAAATCTATAACAGCCACACAATCACAAATATGTACACATAAGAAAACACACATGCACAGAGAGACACACACACAAGATCCAATTCAGTCAACCAGTCTAAATATATTGAATTTGAATCTTAGAATGAGATCATCCCATTAAAAGCCTTTCTCTCTCTCTCTCTCTCTCTCTGTCACACACGCACACACACACACACACACACACACACACACACACACACACACACACACACACAGGGAGAGAAAAGTGAGTTTGTAGGTCAGCCTGGGAGCTGCTGAATTTGAATCCACCAATCAGAGAGCCTGTGCACTCTTTCCCTCCAAAATAGGTGCATCCTTTTTACACACGCAGCACAGAGAGACACAGGATCATTGCAGTCTATTTCTCATAATGACGACTCCCCTCAAACAAATGACCATAATTTCCTAACCGTAGGAGCTAGAACGGTCATTCTTACACCGTTTTGTTCAGAAGAGATGGGGGAATCTTCAAGTGTTGACAATTTATCATTAAAATATGAATTTTTAGAGATATATGACACGGATGACTTGTTGACTTAGAAGCCACGAATTCCCCAATATGCAAATTTGAATACCTGGAGCCCACATACATGATTGGCTGGCTGGGAAGCTGTGCAGGCCCTGATTTGTGGATTTGAATTCCTCAGCCCTCAGATATGATTGGCTGGCTTAGAAGCCATGAAGTCCCCAATATGCAAATTTGAATGCCTCAGGACACATATATGATTGGCTGGGAAACCGTGCAGGACCTGATTTGAAAATTTGAATGTCTAAGTCCTCACAGAGGATTGGCTGCCTGGGGACCAGGCAGAAATATATAGAAATACTATGATTAAGCATAAATACTACATTTAGTAGAAATACTATGTTTTAGCACAAATCCTATAAAAAGCAGAAATACTATAATTTAGCAGAAATACTATATTAAGCACAAATCCTATAAAAAGCAGAAATACTATATTAAGCACAAATCATATAAAAAGCAGAAATACTATATTAAGCACAAATTCTATAAAAAGCAGAAATACTATATTAAGCACAAATTCTATTAAAAGCAGAAATACTATATTAAGCACAAATCCTATAAAAAGCAGAAATAGGATGTTTAAGCATAAACACTACATTTAGTAGAAATACTATGTTTGAGCAAAAATCCTATAAAAAGCAGAAATACTATATTAGGCACAAATCCCATAAAAAGCAGAAATAGTATGATTAAGCATAAATACTACATTTAGTAGAAATACTATGTTTTAGCACAAATAGTATAAAAAGCAGAAATATTGTAATTTAGCAGAAATACTATAATAGGCACAAATCTTATAAAATAGCAGAAATAGTATTATTTAGCACAATAGTAATAAGTTAAACAGAAAAATTGGAAAAGCAAAATGGACAGCTGAAAAAATGCTGAACATGCTGAGGGTCCCTCAAATATACTTGTTAAATGAAAAAATCAGCAAAAAAATGCACAGGGAGAGAGAAGTAAGTTTCTAGGTCAGCCTGGGAGCTGCTGAATTTGAATCCACCAATCAGAGAGCCTGTGTACTTTTTCCCGCCAAAACATGTGCCTCTTTTTACACACGCAGCACAGAGAGGCACAGGATTATTGCAGCCTATTTCTCATAGTGAGGACTCCCCTCAAACAAATGACCATAATTTCCAAACCGTAGGGGCTAGAACGGTCATTCTTACACCGTTTTGTTCAGAAGAGATGGGGGAATCTTCCAGTGTTTACAATTTATCATTACAATATGAATTATTAAAGATATTTGACTTGTAATGCACCATAACTGAGTAGAGCGAAGCAAAAACTGCCTTGACTTGCCCTCAAACAACGCTTTCTAACTCGAAATCTATTTGGAGTATCGATATCATTCTTTCACCGTAAGAGACAGCAGGCTTTGGTGAACAATCATGGAAATTTTCAGGTCTCTGTGGAAATCCAACAAAAAGTTATGACGAGAGAAAAAAGTGGTTCATTTCCACAGTTTGAAATCTGAAGAAATCTGAGCGAAGGACGAATTTCCTACCCTCAAACAAGTCCAACTCATTTCAGAACGGTAATAGGTGAGAAAGAAATTCTTGAATTGTGAGCGTCAGGGGTGTCTGAAGATATTCGGGGACAAGCCTCATGTCTTAACTTTGCTTCGTTAAGGAGATATGACGATTCGAATATGCCTCTCATTACAGAAATCCAGCGGTGATTTTGAACAAGCTCTCCATTCACTTTATATGGAGAGTTTTCTGACCTTGTGTTAGTCTGAGGAGATTTGCAAAAATTCTATAAATCCCACAACAATGATGGTGACATTTTCTGAAAGCCAGCAAAAATACCTACGTTTTGATGTATAATTTGTGGAAGTTGAGTGAAAATTGAGCAAGTAGCAAACAGTTGTTCGGACATGAAGAGAAGACTGCAAAACCTTCAGTGACACACTGGAAGCCAAGAGCATAGCAACCATAACAACGCATGTATTTTGTGAAAAATCACAATTTTGCAACTCAAAACTTTAAGAGGCATAAAAGTAAAACAGTAGA
The DNA here is from genome assembly GCF_964374335.1 of Astatotilapia calliptera. Taxonomy (NCBI): domain Eukaryota; kingdom Metazoa; phylum Chordata; class Actinopteri; order Cichliformes; family Cichlidae; genus Astatotilapia; species Astatotilapia calliptera. The sequence goes on from NC_137428.1 coordinate 49,872,932, forward strand.
AGATTTGAAAAAGCTGAATCATACCTGAATAGCCCAATAATTTGTGAACATTTTAAAATTTGAATGGTTGTTCTAGGTGAAAATATGAGGAAGTAGTTAAGTTTCAAAAACAAGCAAATTTTAGCAGAATTGCTGAAGTTTCCCATTCATTTCAATGGGACAAATTAAAGGAAAAAAGTGGAATATTTTAAAAAGTTTAATAGTTAAAAATACCAAAAGATATAGCAGGAAAGAGCAAAAATAGCTGAATAGTTTAAAATTTGAACGGTGAAAATAGCACAAAAATTGTGGAAGTAGTTAAACGGCGAAAAGTGTACGGAAGTCCTAAGAATAATAATAACTAGAAAAATTTGCATTTCCTGCGAAAATGCAGTGTGGATGCTTTAAAGCTGAAGCTGTATGCAAAAACTAGCTGAAAAAGCTGAAAAGTTGCAGAAATTGTAAAAACTTTGCAGAAGCAAAAGAAGTTTGCTAAAATGGAATAACTTAGCAGAACTGCAATATCTTAGAGGAAACATAATACTTGGCAGAAATACAATAGCATAGCAGAATTTAGCAGAAATATTGTAACTTACCAGAAACATGATAACTTCTCAAAAATACAAGAATTTAGGAGAAATAGTATAAGATAACAGAAAGAATATATTTAGCCAAAAATACTTAAACATTACAGAAACACTATGATTTAGAAAAATAGTACAACAGAGCAGAAATATTGTGATTTACCAGAGACACTGTGATGAACTATGAATATTGTAATTTTAAATTGAGACTATGTTTTAGCAAAAATATTATAATTTGGCAGAAATACTATAATTTAGCAGAAATACTATATTAAGCACAAATCCTATAAAAAGCAGAAATGGTATGATTAAGCACAAATACTACATTTAGTAGAAATACTTTATTTTAGCACAAATCTCATAAAAAGCAGAAATACTGTACTATGATTTAGTAGAAAAACTATAATTAATCAGAAATACTAAATTTAGCAGAAATACTATATTAAGCACAAATACTATGAAAAGCAGAAATAGTATGATTAAGCATAAATACTACATTTAGCAGAAATACTATATTAAGCACAAATCCTATAAAAGCAGAAATAGTATATTAAGCATAAATCTTATAAAATAGCAGAAACAGTATGATTTAGCACAATAGTAATAAGTTAAACAGAAAAATTGGAAAAGCAAAATGGACAGCTGAAAAAATGCTGAACATGCTGAGGGTCCCTCAAATATACTTGTTAAATGACAAAAATCTGCAAAAAAATTTATTACAGCCATACAATCACAAATATGTACACATGAGGAAACACACATGCACAGAGAGACCCACACACAAGATCCAATTCAGTCAACCAGTCTAAATATATTGAATTTAAATCTTAGAATGAGATCATCCCATTAAAAGCCTTTCTCTCTCTCTCTCTCTCTCTCTCTCTCTCTCTCTCTCTCTCTCTCTCTCTCTCTCTCTCTCTCTGTCACACACACACACACACAGGGAGAGAGAAGTAAGTTTCTAGGTCAGCCTGGGAGCTGCTGAATTTGAATCCACCAATCAGAGAGGCTGTGCACTTTTTCCCGCCAAAACAGGTGCATCTTTTTACACACGCAGCAGAGAGAGGCACAGGATTATTGCAGCCTATTTCTCATAGTGAGGACTCCCCTCAAACAAATGACCATAATTTCCAAACCGTAGGGGCTAGAGCGGTCATTCTTACACCGTTTTGTTCAGAAGAGATGGGGGAATCTTCCAGTGTTAACAATTTATCATTAAAATGTGAATTTTTAGAGATATACGACATGGATGACTTGTTGACTTAGAAGCCACGAATTCCCCCAATATGCAAATTTGAATGCCTGAGGCCACATATATGATTGGCTGCCTGGGAAGCCGTGCAGGCCCTGATTTGTGGATTTGAATTCCTCAGCCCTCAGATATGATTGGCTGGCTTAGAAGCCATGAAGGCCCCAATATGCAAATTTGAATGCCTCAGGACACATATATGATTGGCTGGGAAACCGTGCAGGCCCTGATTTGAAAATTTGAATGTCTAAGTCCTCACAGAGGATTGGCTGCCTGGGGACCTGGCAGAAATATATAGAAATACTATGATTAAGCATAAATACTACATTTAGTAGAAATACTATGTTTTAGCACAAATACTATAAAAAGCAGAAATACTATAATTTAGCAGAAATACTATATTAAGCACAAATCCTATAAAAAGCAGAAATACTATATTAAGCACAAATCCTATAAAAAGCAGAAATAGTATGATTAAGCATAAATACTACATTTAGTAGAAATACTATGTTTTAGCACAAATAGTATAAAAAGCAGAAATATTATAATTTAGCACAAATAGTATAAAAAGCAGAAATATTATAATTTAGCACAAATAGTATAAAAAGCAGAAATATTATAATTTAGCACAAATAGTATAAAAAGCAGAAATACTACATTTAGTAGAAATACTATGTTTTAGCACAAATAGTATAAAAAGCAGAAATATTATAATTTAGCACAAATAGTATAAAAAGCAGAAATATTATAATTTAGCACAAATAGTATAAAAAGCAGAAATATTATAATTTAGCACAAATAGTATAAAAAGCAGAAATACTACATTTAGTAGAAATACTATGTTTTAGCACAAATAGTATAAAAAGCAGAAATATTATAATTTAGCACAAATAGTATAAAAAGCAGAAATATTATAATTTAGCACAAATAGTATAAAAAGCAGAAATATTATAATTTAGCACAAATAGTATAAAAAGCAGAAATATTATAATTTAGCACAAATAGTATAAAAAGCAGAAATACTACATTTAGTAGAAATACTATGTTTTAGCACAAATAGTATAATAAAGCAGAAATACTATAATTTAGCAGAAATACTGTATTTAGCACAAGTACCAAAAGTTACCAGAAATACTATGATTTAGCAGAATAACTTACAAAATTACAAATATGGAGGCATATTGAAACAGAAATGCAGAGAGGGACACACAAACACAGGCTCTAATCCAGTCAATCAGTCTAACTATATTCAATTTAAATCCTACAATGACATGCTGCCAAATAAGGGCAGGGTCCTCTCTCTCCCACTAAACACACACACACACACACACACACACACACACACACACACACACACACACACACACACAGACAGACACAGAGGGAGAGAGCTGCCGAATTTAAATCCACCAATCAGAGTGGCTGTTTACGTTTTCCCGCCAAAAAAGGTGCATCTTTTTACACACGCAGCAGAGAGAGGCACAGGATTATTGCAGTCTATTTCTCATAGTGACGATCTCCTCAAACAAATGACCATAATTTCCTAACCGTAGGGGCTAGAACGGTCATTCTTACACCGTTTTGTTCAGAAGACATGGGGGAATCTTCCAGTGTTTACAATTTATCATTAAAATATGAATTATTAAAGATATTTGACTTCTAATGCACCATAACTGAGTAGAGCGAAGCAAAAACTGCCTTGACTTGCCCTCAAACAACGCTTTGTAACTTGAAATCTGTTTGGAGTATCAATATCATTCTTTCACCGTAAGAGACAGCAGGCTTTGGTGAACAATCATGGAAATTTTCAGGTCTCTGTGGAAATCCAACAAAAAGTTATGACGAGAGAAAAAAGTGGTTCATTTCCACAGTTTGAAATCTGAAGAAATCTGAGCGAAGGACGAATTTCCTACCCTCAAACAAGTCCAACTCATTTCAGAACGGTAATAGTTGAGAAAGAAATTCTTGAATTGTGAGCGTCAGGAGTGTCTGAAGATATGCCGGGACAAGCCTCATGTCTTAACTTTGCTTCGTTAAGGAGATATGACGATTCGAATATGCCTCTCATTACAGAAATGCAGCGGTGATTTTGAACAAACTCTCCATTGACTTTATATGGAGAGTTTTCTGACCTTGTGTTAGTCTGAGGAGATTTGCGAAAGTTCTATGAATACCACAACAATGATAGTGACATTTTCTGAAAGCCAGCAAAAATACCTACGTTTTGATGTATAATTTGTGGAAGTTGAGTGAAAATTTAGGAAGTAGCAAACAGTTGTTCGGACATGAAGAGAAGACTGCAAAAGCTTCAGTGGCACACTGGAAGCCAAGAGCATAGCAACCATAACAACGCATGTATTTTGTGAAAAATCACAATTTTGCAACTCAAAACTTTAAGAGGCATAAAAGTAAAACAGTAGAAGATTTGAAAAAGCTGAATCATACCTGAATAGCCCAATAATTTGTGAACATTTTAAAATTTGAATGGTTGTTCTAGGTGAAAGTATGAGGAAGTAGTTAAGTTTCAAAAACAAGCAAATTTTAGCAGAATTGCTGAAGTTTCCCATTCATTTCAATGGGACAAATTAAAGGAAAAAAGTGGAATATTTTAAAAAGTATAATAGTTAAAAATAGCAAAAGTCATAGCCGGAAAGAGCAAAAATAGCTGAATAGTTTAAAATTTGAACGGTGAAAATCGGCTGAAAATTGTGGAAGTAGTTCTACGGCAAAAAGTGTACGGAAGTCCTAAGAATAATAATAATAATAATAATAATAAAGAATAAAGAGAAACAGGAACTCAATAGTGTGGATGCTTAAAGCATCCACACAACTAGAAAAATTTGCATTTCCTGCGAAAATGCAGTGTGGATGCTTAAAGCTGAAGCTGTATGCAAAAAGTAGCTGAAAAAGCTGAAAAGTTGCAGAAATTGTAAAAACTTTGCAGAAGCAAAAGAAGTTTGCTAAAATGGAATAACTTAGCAGAACTGCAATATCTTAGAGGAAACATAATACTTGGCAGAAATACAATAGCATAGCAGAATTTAGCAGAAATATTGTAACTTACCAGAAACATGATAACTTCTCAAAAATACAAGAATTTAGGAGAAATAGTATAAGATAGCAGAAAGAATATATTTAGCCAAAAATACTTAAACATTACAGAAACACTATGATTTAGAAAAATAGTACAACAGAGCAGAAATATTGTGATTTACCAGAGACACTGTGATGAACTATGAATATTGTAATTTTAAATTGAGACTATGTTTTAGCACAAATATTATAATTTGGCAGAAATACTATAATTTAGCAGAAATACTATATTAAGCACAAATCCTATAAAAAGCAGAAATGGTATGATTAAGCACAAATACTACATTTAGTAGAAATACTTTGTTTTAGCACAAATCCCATAAAAAGCAGAAATACTGTACTATGATTTAGTAGAAAAACTATAATTAATCAGAAATACTAAATTTAGCAGAAATACTATATTAAGCACAAATACTATAAAAAGCAGAAATAGTATGATTAAGCATAAATACTACATTTAGCAGAAATACTATATTAAGCACAAATCCTATAAAAGCAGAAATAGTATATTAAGCACAAATCTTATAAAATAGCAGAAATAGTATGATTTAGCACAATAGTAATAAGTTAAACAGAAAAATTGGAAAAGCAAAATGGACAGCTGAAAAAATGCTGAACATGCTGAGGGTCCCTCAAATATACTTGTTAAATGACAAAAATCTGCAAAAAAATTTATTACAGCCACACAATCACAAATATGTACACATGAGGAAACACACATGCACAGAGAGACCCACACACAAGATCCAATTCAGTCAACCAGTCTAAATATATTGAATTTAAATCTTAGAATGAGATCATCCCATTAAAAGCCTTTCTCTCTCTCTCTGTCACACACACACACACACACACACACACACACACACACACACACACACACAGGGAGAGAGAAGTAAGTTTCTAGGTCAGCCTGGGAGCTGGTGAATTTGAATCCACCAATCAGAGAGGCTGTGCACTTTTCCCCACCAAAACAGGTGCATCTGTTTACACACGCAGCAGCACAGAGAGACACAGGATTTTTGCAGTCTATTTCTCATAGTGACGACTCCCCTCAAACAAATGACCGTAATTTCCTAACCGTAGGGGCTAGAACGGTCATTCTTACACCGTTTTGTTCAGAAGAGATGGGGGAATCTTCAAGTGTTGACAATTTAATATTAAAATATGAATTTTTAGAGATATATGACATGGATGACTTGTTGACTTAGAAGCCACGAATTCCCCAATATGCAAATTTGAATGCCTGAGACCACATATGTGATTGGCTGGCTGGGAAGCCGTGCAGGCCCTGATTTGTGGATTTGAATTCCTCAGCCCTCAGATATGATTGGCTGGCTTAGAAGCCACGAAGGCCCCAATATGCAAATTTGAATGCCTCAGGACACTTATTTGATTGGCTGGGAAACTGTGCAGGCCCTGATTTGAAAATTTGAATGTCTCAGTCCTCACAGAGGATTGGCTGCCTGGGGACCTGGCAGAAATATATAGAAATACTATTATTAAGCATAAATACTACATTTAGTAGAAATACTATGTTTTAGCACAAATATTATAAAAAGAAGAAAAACTATAATTTAGCAGAAATACTATATTAAGCACAAATCCTATAAAAAGCAGAAATACTATAATTTAGAACAAATAGTATAAAAAGCAGAAATACTATAATTTAGCAGAAATACTATGTTAGGCACAAATCCTATAAAAAGCAGAAATACTATAATTTAGCAGAAATACTATGTTAGGCACAAATCCTATAAAAAGCAGAAATACTATAATTTAGCAGAAATACTATATTAGGCATAAATCCTATGAAAAGCAGAAATAGTATGATTTAGCAGAAATACTGTATTTAGCACAAGTACCGAAAAGTACCAGAAATACTATGATTTAGCAGAATAGTAATAACTTATTGAAACACAAATGCACAGAGGGACACACAAACACAGGCTCTAATCCAGTCAACCAGTCTAACTATGTTCAATTTAAATCCTACAATGACATGCTGTCAAATAAGGGCAGGGTCCTCTCTCTCCCACTAAACACACACACACACACACACACACACACACACACACAGGGAGAGAGGACTAAGTTTCTAGGTCAGCCTGGGAGCTGCTGAATTTGAATCCACGAATCAGAGAGGCTGTTTACGTTTTCCCGCCAAAACAGGTGCCTCTTTTTACACACGCAGCACAGAGACATAGACCTGCTTCTTTCAGTTTATTTCACATAGTGAGGATTCCCCTCAAACAAATGACCATAATTTCCTAACCATAGGGGCTAGAGCGGTCATTCTTACACCGTTTTGTTCAGAAGAGATGGGGGAATCTTCAAGTGTTGACAATTTATCATTAAAATATGAATTTTTAGAGATATATGACATGGATGACTTGTTGACTTAGAAGCCACGAATTCCCCAATATGCAAATTTGAATACCTGGAGCCCACATACATGATTGGCTGGCTGGGAAGCTGTGCAGGCCCTGATTTGTGGATTTGAATTCCTCAGCCCTCAGATATGATTGGCTGGCTTAGAAGCCATGAAGGCCCCAATATGCAAATTTGAATGCCTCAGGACACATATATGATTGGCTGGGAAGCCGTGCAGGCCCTGATTTGAAAATTTGAATTTCTCAGTCCTCACAGAGGATTGGCTGCCTGGGGACCTGGCAGAAATATATAGAAATACTATGATTAAGCATAAATACTACATTTAGTAGAAATACTATGTTTTAGCACAAATACTATAAAAAGCAGAAATACTATAATTTAGCAGAAATACTATATTAAGCACAAATCCTATAAAAAGCAGAAATACTATATTAGGTACAAATCCTATAAAAAGCAGAAATACTATATTAGGCACAAATCCTATAAAAAGCAGAAATACTATATTAGGCACAAATAGTATAAAAAGCAGAAATACTATAATTTAGCAGAAATACTATGTTTGGCACAAATCCTATAAAAATAATAAATACTATAATTTAGCAGAAATACTATATTAGGCACAAATCTTATGAAAAGCAGAAATAGTATGATTTAGCAGAAATACTGTATTTAGCACAAGTACCGAAAAGTACCAGGAATACTATGATTTAGCAGAATAGAAATAACTTACAAAATTACAAATATGGAGGCATATTGAAACACAAATGCACAGAGGGACACACAAACACAGGCTCTAATCCAGTCAACCAGTCTAACTATATTCAATTTAAATCCTACAATGACATGCTGCCAAATAAGGGCAGGGTCCTCTCTCTCCCACTAAACAAACACACACACACACACACACACACACACAGAGGGAGAGAGCTGCCGAATTTAAATCCACCAATCAGAGTGGCTGCTTACGTTTTCCCGCCAAAACAGGTGCATCTTTTTACACACGCAGCAGCACAGAGAGGCACAGGATTATTGCAGCCTATTTCTCATAGTGAGGACTCCCCTCAAACAAATGACCATAATTTCCTAACCGTAGGGGCTAGAACGGTCATTCTTACACTGTTTTGTTCAGAAGAGATGGGGGAATCTTCCAGTGTTAACAATTTATCATTAAAATGTGAATTTTTAGAGATATATGACATGGATGACTTGTTGACTTAGAAGCCACGAATTCCCCAGTATGCAAATATGAATACCTGGAGCCCACATACATGATTGGCTGGCTGGGAAGCCGTGCAGGCCCTGATTTGTGGATTTGAATTCCTCAGCCCTCAGATATGATTGGCTGGCTTAGAAGCCATGAAGGCCCCAATATGCAAATTTGAATGCCTCAGGACACATATATGATTGGCTGGGAAGCCGTGCAGGCCCTGATTTGAAAATTTGAATTTCTCAGTCCTCACAGAGGATTGGCTGCCTGGGGACCTGGCAGAAATATATATAAATACTATGATTAAGCATAAATACTACATTTAGTAGAAATACTATGTTTTAGCACAAATACTATAAAAAGCAGAAATACTATAATTTAGCAGAAATACTATATTAAGCACAAATCCTATAAAAAGCAGAAATAGGATGATTAAGCATAAACACTACATTTAGTAGAAATACTATGTTTGAGCAAAAATCCTATAAAAAGCAGAAATACTATATTAGGCACAAATCCCATAAAAAGCAGAAATAGTATGATTAAGCATAAATACTACATTTAGTAGAAATACTATGTTTTAGCACAAATAGTATAAAAAGCAGAAATATTGTAATTTAGCAGAAATACTATATTAGGCACAAATATTATAAAATAGCAGAAATAGTATTATTTAGCACAATAGTAATAAGTTAAACAGAAAAATTGGAAAAGCAAAATGGACAGCTGAAAAAATGCTGAACATGCTGAGGGTCCCTCAAATATACTTGTTAAATGAAAAAATCAGCAAAAAAAATGCACAGGGAGAGAGAAGTAAGTTTCTAGGTCAGCCTGGGAGCTGCTGAATTTGAATCCACCAATCAGAGAGCCTGTGTACTTTTTCCCGCCAAAACATGTGCCTCTTTTTACACACGCAGCACAGAGAGGCACAGGATTATTGCAGCCTATTTCTCATAGTGAGGACTCCCCTCAAACAAATGACCATAATTTCCAAACCGTAGGGGCTAGAGCGGTCATTCTTACACCGTTTTGTTCAGAAGAGATGGGGGAATCTTCCAGTGTTTACAATTTATCATTAAAATATGAATTATTAAAGATATTTGACTTGTAATGCACCATAACTGAGTAGAGCGAAGCAAAAACTGCCTTGACCTGCCCTCAAACAACGCTTTCTAACTCGAAATCTATTTGGAGTATCGATATCATTCTTTCACCGTAAGAGACAGCAGGCTTTGGTGAACAATCATGGAAATTTTCAGGTCTCTGTGGAAATCCAAAAAAAAGTTATGACGAGAGAAAAAAGTGGTTCATTTCCACAGTTTGAAATCTGAAGAAATCTGAGCGAAGGACGAATTTCCTACCCTCAAACAAGTCCAACTCATTTCAGAACGGTAATAGGTGAGAAAGAAATTCTTGAATTGTGAGCGTCAGGGGTGTCTGAAGATATTCGGGGACAAGCCTCATGTCTTAACTTTGCTTCGTTAAGGAGGTATGACGATTCGAATATGCCTCTCATTACAGAAATCCAGCGGTGATTTTGAACAAGCTCTCCATTCACTTTATATGGAGAGTTTTCTGACCTTGTGTTAGTCTGAGGAGATTTGCAAAAATTCTATAAATCCCACAACAATGATGGTGACATTTTCTGAAAGCCAGCAAAAATACCTACGTTTTGATGTATAATTTGTGGAAGTTGAGTGAAAATTGAGCAAGTAGCAGGAAGTTGTTCGGACATGAAGTGAAAATTGCAAAACCTTCAGTGGCACACTGGAAGCCAAGAGCATAGCAACCATAACAACACATGTATTTTGTGAAAAATCACAATTTTGCAACTCAAAACTTTAAGAGGCATAAAAGTAAAACAGTAAAAGATTTGAAAAAGCTGAATCATACCTGAATAGCCCAATAATTTGTGAACATTTTAAAGTTTGAATGGTTGTTCTAGGTGAAAATATGAGGAAGTAGTTAAGTTTCAAAAACAAGCAAATTTTAGCAGAATTGCTGAAGTTTCCCATTCATTTCAATGGGACAAATTAAAGGAAAAAAGTGGAATATTTTAAAAAGTATAATAGTTAAAAATAGCAAAAATCATAGCAGGAATTAGCAAAAATAGCTGAATAGTTTAAAATTTGAACGGTGAAAATCGGCTGAAAATTGTGGAAGTAGTTTAACGGCGAAAAGTGTACGGAAGCAACTAGAATAATAACTAGAAAAATTTGCATTTCCTGCGAAAATGCAGTGTGGATGCTTAAAGCTGAAGCTGTATGCAAAAAGTAGCTGAAAAAGCTGAAAAGTTGCAGAAATTGTAAAAACTTTGCAGAAGCAAAAGAAGTTTGCTAAAATGGAATAACTTAGCAGAACTGCAATATCTTAGAGGAAACATAATACTTGGCAGAAATACAATAGCATAGCAGAATTTAGCAGAAATATTGTAACTTACCAGAAACATGATAACTTCTCAAAAATACAAGAATTTAGGAGAAATAGTATAAGATAACAGAAAGAATATATTTAGCCAAAAATACTTAAACATTACAGAAACACTATGATTTAGAAAAATAGTACAACAGAGCAGAAATATTGTGATTTACCAGAGACACTGTGATGAACTATGAATATTGTAATTTTAAATTGAGACTATGTTTTAGCACAAATATTATAATTTGGCAGAAATACTATAATTTAGCAGAAATACTATATTAAGCACAAATCCTATAAAAAGCAGAAATGGTATGATTAAGCACAAATACTACATTTAGTAGAAATACTTTGTTTTAGCACAAATCCCATAAAAAGCAGAAATACTGTACTATGATTTAGTAGAAAAACTATAATTAATCAGAAATACTAAATTTAGCAGAAATACTATATTAAGCACAAATCCTATAAAAGCAGAAATAGTATATTAAGCACAAATCTTATAAAATAGCAGAAACAGTATGATTTAGCACAATAGTAATAACTTAAACAGAAAAACTGGAAAAGTAAAATGGACAGCTGAAAAAATGCTGAACATGCTGAGGGTCCCTCAAATATACTTGTTAAATGAAAAAAATTAGCAAAAAAATCTATAACAGCCACACAATCACAAATATGTACACATAAGGAAACACACATGCACAGAGAGACACACTACCAAGATCAAATTCAGTCACCCAGTCTAAATATATTAAATTAGAATCTTAGAATGAGATCATCCCATTAAAAGGCTTTCTCTCTCTCTCTCTCTCTCTCTCTCTGTCACACACAGACACACACACACACACAGACACACAGGGAGAGAGAAGTAAGTTTCTAGGTCAGCCTGGGAGCTGCTGAATTTGAATCCACCAATCAGAGTGCCTGTTTACGTTTTCCCGCCAAAAGAGGTGCACCTTTTTACACACGCAGCAGAGAGAGGCACAGAGAGGCACAGGATTATTGCAGCCTACTTTTCATAGTGACGACTCCCCTCAAACAAATGACCATAATTTCCTAACCGTAGGGGCTAGAGCGGTCATTCTTACACCGTTTTGTTCAGAAGAGATGGGGGAATCTTCCAGTGTTAACAATTTATCATTAAAATATGAATTATTAAAGATATTTGACTTGTAATGCAGCATAACTGAGTAGAGCGAAGCAAAAACTGCCTTGACTTGCCCTCAAACAACGGTTTGTAACTTGAAATCTGTTTGGAGTATCGATATCATTCTTTCACCGTAAGAGACAGCAGGCTTTGGTGAACAATCATGGAAATTTTCAGGTCTCTGTGGAAATCCAACAAAAAGTTATGACGAGAGAAAAAAGTGGTTCATTTCCAGACTTTGAAATCCGAAGAAATCTGAGCGAAGGACGAATTTCCTACCCTCAAACAAGTCCAACTCATTTCAGAACGGTAATAGGTGAGAAAGAAATTCTTGAATTGTGAGCGTCAGGAGTGTCTGAAGATATACCGGGACAAGCCTCATGTCTTAACTTTGCTTCGTTAAGGAGATATGACGATTCGAATATGCCTCTCATTACAGAAATGCAGCGGTGATTTTGAACAAGCTCTCCATTGACTTTATATGGAGAGTTTTCTGACCTTGTGTTAGTCTGAGGAGATTTGCAAAAATTCTATAAATCCCACAACAATGATGGTGACATTTTCTGAAAGCCAGCAAAAATGCCTACGTTTTGATGTATAATTTGTGGAAGTTGAGTGAAAATTGAGCAAGTAGCAGGAAGTTGTTCGGACATGAAGAGAAGACTGCAAAAGCTTCAGTGACACACTGGAAGCCAAGAGCATAGCAACCATAACAACGCATGTATTTTGTGAAAAATCACAATTTTGCAACTCAAAACTTTAAGAGGCATAAAAGTAAAACAGTAAAAGATTTGAAAAAGCTGAATCATACCTGAATAGCCCAATAATTTGTGAACATTTTAAAGTTTGAATGGTTGTTCTAGGTGAAAGTATGAGGAAGTAGTTAAGTTTCAAAAACAAGCAAAATTTAGCAGAATTTTGGAAGATTTCCATTCATTTCAATGGGACAAATTAAAGGAAAAAAGTGGAATATTTTAAAAAGTATAATAGTTAAAAATAGCAAAAATCATAGCAGAAATTAGCAAAAATAGTTGAATAGTTTAAAATTTGAACGGTGAAAATCGGCTGAAAATTGTGGAAGTAGTTTAACGGCGAAAAGTGTACGGAAACACCCAGAATAATAATAATAATAATAATAAAGAATAAAGAGAAACAGGAACTCTATAGTGTGGATGCTTAAAGCATCCACACAACTAGAAAAATTTGCATTTCCTGCGAAAATGCAGTGTGGATGCTTAAAGCTGAAGCTGTATGCAAAAAGTAGCTGAAAAAGCTGAAAAGTTGCAGAAATTGTAAAAACTTTGCAGAAGCAAAAGAAGTTTGCTAAAATGGAATAACTTAGCAGAACTGCAATATCTTAGAGGAAACATAATACTTGGCAGAAATACAATAGCATAGCAGAATTTAGCAGAAATATTGTAACTTACCAGAAACATGATAACTTCTCAAAAATACAAGAATTTAGGAGAAATAGTATAAGATAACAGAAAGAATATATTTAGCCAAAAATACTTAAACATTACAGAAACACTATGATTTAGAAAAATAGTACAACAGAGCAGAAATATTGTGATTTACCAGAGACACTGTGATGAACTATGAATATTGTAATTTTAAATTAAGACTATGTTTTAGCACAAATATTATAATTTGGCAGAAATACTATAATTTAGCACAAATACTATAAAAAGCAGAAATACTATAATTTAGCAGAAATACTATATTAAGCACAAACCCTATAAAAAGCAGAAATACTGTACTATGATTTAGTAGAAAAAACTATAATTAATCAGAAATACTATATTTGGCAGAAATACGGTATTTGGCACAAATCTTATAAAATAGCAGAAATAGTATGATTTAGCACAATAGTAATAACTTAAACAGAAAAATTGGAAAAGCAAAAATGGACAGCTGAAGAAATGATGAACATGCTGAAGGTCCCTCAACTATACTTGTTAAATGAAAAAAATCAGCAAAAAAATCTATAACAGCCACACAATCACAAATATGTACACATAAGAAAACACACATGCACAGAGAGACACACACACAAGATCCAATTCAGTCAACCAGTCTAAATATATTGAATTTGAATCTTAGAATGAGATCATCCCATTAAAAGCCTTTCTCTCTCTCTGTCACACACACACACACACACACACACACACACACACACACACACACACACACACACACAGGGAGAGAAAAGTGAGTTTCTAGGTCAGCCTGGGAGCTGCTGAATTTGAATCCACCAATCAGAGAGCCTGTGCACTCTTTCCCTCCAAAACAGGTGCATCCTTTTTACACACGCAGCAGCACAGAGAGACACAGGATCATTGCAGTCTATTTCTCATAATGATGACTCCCCTCAAACAAATGACCATAATTTCCTAACCGTAGGAGCTAGAACGGTCATTCTTACACCGTTTTGTTCAGAAGAGATGGGGGAATCTTCAAGTGTTGACAATTTATCATTAAAATATGAATTTTTAGAGATATATGACACGGATGACTTGTTGACTTAGAAGCCACGAATTCCCCAATATGCAAATTTGAATACCTGGAGCCCACATACATGATTGGCTGGCTGGGAAGCTGTGCAGGCCCTGATTTGTGGATTTGAATTCCTCAGCCCTCAGATATGATTGGCTGGCTTAGAAGCCATGAAGTCCCCAATATGCAAATTTGAATGCCTCAGGACACATATATGATTGGCTGGGAAACCGTGCAGGACCTGATTTGAAAATTTGAATGTCTAAGTCCTCACAGAGGATTGGCTGCCTGGGGACCAGGCAGAAATATATAGAAATACTATGATTAAGCATAAATACTACATTTAGTAGAAATACTATGTTTTAGCACAAATCCTATAAAAAGCAGAAATACTATAATTTAGCAGAAATACCATATTAAGCACAAATCATATAAAAAGCAGAAATACTATATTAAGCACAAATTCTATAAAAAGCAGAAATACTATATTAAGCACAAATCCTATTAAAAGCAGAAATACTATATTAAGCACAAATCTTATGAAATAGCAGAAACAGTATGATTTAGCACAATAGTAATAAGTTAAACAGAAAAATTGGAAAAGCAAAATGGACAGCTGAAAAAATGCTGAACATGCTGAGGGTCCCTCAAATATACTTGTTAAATGAAAAAATCAGCATAAAAATGCACAGGGAGAGAGAAGTAAGTCTCTAGGTCAGCCTGGGAGCTGCTGAATTTGAATCCACCAATCAGAGAGCCTGTGTACTTTTTCCCGCCAAAACAGGTGCATCTTTTTACACACGCAGCAGAGAGAGGCACAGGATTATTGCAGCCTATTTCTCATAGTGAGGACTCCCCTCAAACAAATGACCATAATTTCCTAACCGTAGGGGCTAGAGCGGTCATTCTTACACCGTTTTGTTCAGAAGAGATGGGGGAATCTTCCAGTGTTAACAATTTATCATTAAAATGTGAATTTTTAGAGATATACGACATGGATGACTTGTTGACTTAGAAGCCACGAATTCCCCAATATGCAAATTTGAATACCTGGAGCCCACATACATGATTGGCTGGCTGGGAAGCTGTGCAGGCCCTGATTTGTGGATTTGAATTCCTCAGCCCTCAGATATGATTGGCTGGCTTAGAAGCCATGAAGGCCCCAATATGCAAATTTGAATGCCTCAGGACACATATATGATTGGCTGGGAAACCGTGCAGGCCCTGATTTGAAAATTTGAATGTCTAAGTCCTCACAGAGGATTGGCTGCCTGGGGACATGGCAGAAATATATAGAAATACTATGATTAAGCATAAATACTACATTTAGTAGAAATACTATGTTTTAGCACAAATACTATAAAAAGCAGAAATACTATAATTTAGCAGAAATACTATATTATTAAGCACAAATCCTATAAAAAGCAGAAATACTATATTAGGCACAAATCCTATAAAAAGCAGAAATAGTATGATTAAGCATAAATACTACATTTAGTAGAAATACTATGTTTTAGCACAAATAGTATAAAAAGCAGAAATATTATAATTTAGCACAAATAGTATAAAAAGCAGAAATATTATAATTTAGCACAAATAGTATAAAAAGCAGAAATATTATAATTTAGCACAAATAGTATAAAAAGCAGAAATACTACATTTAGTAGAAATACTATGTTTTAGCACAAATAGTATAAAAAGCAGAAATATTATAATTTAGCACAAATAGTATAAAAAGCAGAAATACTACATTTAGTAGAAATACTATGTTTTAGCACAAATAGTATAATAAAGCAGAAATACTATAATTTAGCAGAAATACTGTATTTAGCACAAGTACCGAAAAGTACCAGAAATACTATGATTTAGCAGAATAGCAATAACTTACAAAATTACAAATATGGAGGCATATTGAAACAGAAATGCAGAGAGGGACACACAAACACAGGCTCTAATCCAGTCAATCAGTCTAACTATATTCAATTTAAATCCTACAATGACATGCTGCCAAATAAGGGCAGGGTCCTCTCTCTCCCACTAAACACACACACACACACACACACACACACACACACACACACACACACACACACACACACACACACACACAGACACAGAGGGAGAGAGCTGCCGAATTTAAATCCACCAATCAGAGTGGCTGTTTACGTTTTCCCGCCAAAAAAGGTGCATCTTTTTACACACGCAGCAGAGAGAGGCACAGGATTATTGCAGTCTATTTCTCATAGTGACGACTCCCCTCAAACAAATGACCATAATTTCCTAACCGTAGGGGCTAGAACGGTCATTCTTACACCGTTTTGTTCAGAAGACATGGGGGAATCTTCCAGTGTTTACAATTTATCATTAAAATATGAATTATTAAAGATATTTGACTTCTAATGCACCATAACTGAGTAGAGCGAAGCAAAAACTGCCTTGACTTGCCCTCAAACAACGCTTTGTAACTTGAAATCTATTTGGAGTATCGATATCATTCTTTCACCGTAAGAGACAGCAGGCTTTGGTGAACAATCATGGAAATTTTCAGGTCTCTGTGGAAATCCAACAAAAAGTTATGACGAGAGAAAAAAGTGGTTCATTTCCAGACTTTGAAATCTGAAGAAATCTGAGCGAAGGACGAATTTCCTACCCTCAAACAAGTCCAACTCATTTCAGAACGGTAATAGGTGAGAAAGAAATTCTTGAATTGTGAGCGTCAGGGGTGTCTGAAGATATTCGGGGACAAGCCTCATGTCTTAACTTTGCTTCGTTAAGGAGATATGACGATTCGAATATGCCTCTCATTACAGAAATCCAGCGGTGATTTTGAACAAGCTCTCCATTCACTTTATATGGAGAGTTTTCTGACCTTGTGTTAGTCTGAGGAGATTTGCAAAAATTCTATAAATCCCACAACTATGATGGTGACATTTTCTGAAAGCCAGCAAAAATACCTACGTTTTGATGTATAATTTGTGGAAGTTGAGTGAAAATTGAGCAAGTAGCAGGAAGTTGTTCGGACATGAAGTGAAAATTGCAAAACCTTCAGTGGCACACTGGAAGCCAAGAGCATAGCAACCATAACAACACATGTATTTTGTGAAAAATCACAATTTTGCAACTCAAAACTTTAAGAGGCATAAAAGTAAAACAGTAAAAGATTTGAAAAAGCTGAATCATACCTGAATAGCCCAATAATTTGTGAACATTTTAAAGTTTGAATGGTTGTTCTAGGTGAAAATATGAGGAAGTAGTTAAGTTTCAAAAACAAGCAAATTTTAGCAGAATTGCTGAAGTTTCCCATTCATTTCAATGGGACAAATTAAAGGAAAAAAGTGGAATATTTTAAAAAGTATAATAGTTAAAAATAGCAAAAATCATAGCAGGAATTAGCAAAAATAGCTGAATAGTTTAAAATTTGAACGGTGAAAATCGGCTGAAAATTGTGGAAGTAGTTTAACGGCGAAAAGTGTACGGAAGCAACTAGAATAACTAGAAAAATTTGCATTTCCTGCGAAAATGCAGTGTGGATGCTTAAAGCTGAAGCTGTATGCAAAAAGTAGCTGAAAAAGCTGAAAAGTTGCAGAAATTGTAAAAACTTTGCAGAAGCAAAAGAAGTTTGCTAAAATGGAATAACTTAGCAGAACTGCAATATCTTAGAGGAAACATAATACTTGGCAGAAATACAATAGCATAGCAGAATTTAGCAGAAATATTGTAACTTACCAGAAACATGATAACTTCTCAAAAATACAAGAATTTAGGAGAAATAGTATAAGATAACAGAAAGAATATATTTAGCCAAAAATACTTAAACATTACAGAAACACTATGATTTAGAAAAATAGTACAACAGAGCAGAAATATTGTGATTTACCAGAGACACTGTGATGAACTATGAATATTGTAATTTTAAATTAAGACTATGTTTTAGCACAAATATTATAATTTGGCAGAAATACTATAATTTAGCAGAAATACTATATTAAGCACAAATCCTATAAAAAGCAGAAATGGTATAATTAAGCACAAATACTACATTTAGTAGAAATACTTTGTTTTAGCACAAATCCCATAAAAAGCAGAAATACTGTACTATGATTTAGTAGAAAAACTATATTAAGCACAAATCCTATAAAAGCAGAAATAGTATATTAAGCACAAATCGTATAAAATAGCAGAAATAGTATGATTTAGCACAATAGTAATAAGTTAAACAGAAAAATTGGAAAAGCAAAATGGACAGCTGAAAAAATGCTGAACATGCTGAGGGTCCCTCAAATATACTTGTTAAATGACAAAAATCTGCAAAAAAATTTATTACAGCCACACAATCACAAATATGTACACATGAGGAAACACACATGCACAGAGAGACCCACACACAAGATCCAATTCAGTCAACCAGTCTAAATATATTGAATTTAAATCTTAGAATGAGATCATCCCATTAAAAGCCTTTCTCTCTCTCTCTCTCTCTCTCTCTCTCTGTCACACACACACACCTCTCTCTCTCTGTCACACACACACACACACACACACACACACACACACACACACACACACACACACACACACAGGGAGAGAGAAGTAAGTTTCTAGGTCAGCCTGGGAGCTGGTGAATTTGAATCCACCAATCAGAGAGGCTGTGCACTTTTCCCCACCAAAACAGGTGCATCTTTTTACACACGCAGCAGCACAGAGAGACACAGGATTTTTGCAGTCTATTTCTCATAGTGACGACTCCCCTCAAACAAATGACCGTAATTTCCTAACCGTAGGGGCTAGAAGGGTCATTCTTACACCGTTTTGTTCAGAAGAGATGGGGGAATCTTCAAGTGTTGACAATTTAATATTAAAATATGAATTTTTAGAGATATATGACATGGATGACTTGTTGACTTAGAAGCCACGAATTCCCCAATATGCAAATATGAATGCCTGAGACCACATATGTGATTGGCTGGCTGGGAAGCCGTGCAGGCCCTGATTTGTGGATTTGAATTCCTCAGCCCTCAGATATGATTGGCTGGCTTAGAAGCCACGAAGGCCCCAATATGCAAATTTGAATGCCTCAGGACACTTATTTGATTGGCTGGGAAACTGTGCAGGCCCTGATTTGAAAATTTGAATGTCTCAGTCCTCACAGAGGATTGGCTGCCTGGGGACCTGGCAGAAATATATAGAAATACTATGATTAAGCATAAATACTACATTTAGTAGAAATACTATGTTTTAGCACAAATACTATAAAAAGCAGAAATACTATAATTTAGCAGAAATACTATATTAAGCACAAATCCTATAAAAAGCAGAAATAGGATGATTAAGCATAAACACTACATTTAGTAGAAATACTATGTTTGAGCAAAAATCCTATAAAAAGCAGAAATACTATATTAGGCACAAATCCCATAAAAAGCAGAAATAGTATGATTAAGCATAAATACTACATTTAGTAGAAATACTATGTTTTAGCACAAATAGTATAAAAAGCAGAAATATTGTAATTTAGCAGAAATACTATATTAGGCACAAATCTTATAAAATAGCAGAAATAGTATTATTTAGCACAATAGTAATAAGTTAAACAGAAAAATTGGAAAAGCAAAATGGACAGCTGAAAAAATGCTGAACATGCTGAGGGTCCCTCAAATATACTTGTTAAATGAAAAAATCAGCAAAAAAATGCACAGGGACAGAGAAGTAAGTTTCTAGGTCAGCCTGGGAGCTGCTGAATTTGAATCCACCAATCAGAGAGCCTGTGTACTTTTTCCCGCCAAAACATGTGCCTCTTTTTACACACGCAGCACAGAGAGGCACAGGATTATTGCAGCCTATTTCTCATAGTCAGGACTCCCCTCAAACAAATGACCATAATTTCCTAACCGTAGGGGCTAGAGCGGTCATTCTTACACCGTTTTGTTCAGAAGAGATGGGGGAATCTTCCAGTGTTTACAATTTATCATTAAAATATGAATTATTAAAGATATTTGACTTGTAATGCACCATAACTGAGTAGAGCGAAGCAAAAACTGCCTTGACTTGCCCTCAAACAACGCTTTCTAACTCGAAATCTATTTGGAGTATCGATATCATTCTTTCACCGTAAGAGACAGCAGGCTTTGGTGAACAATCATGGAAATTTTCAGGTCTCTGTGGAAATCCAACAAAAAGTTATGACGAGAGAAAAAAGTGGTTCATTTCCACAGTTTGAAATCTGAAGAAATCTGAGCGAAGGACGAATTTCCTACCCTCAAACAAGTCCAACTCATTTCAGAACGGTAATAGGTGAGAAAGAAATTCTTGAATTGTGAGCGTCAGGGGTGTCTGAAGATATTCGGGGACAAGCCTCATGTCTTAACTTTGCTTCGTTAAGGAGATATGACGATTCGAATATGCCTCTCATTACAGAAATCCAGCGGTGATTTTGAACAAGCTCTCCATTCACTTTATATGGAGAGTTTTCTGACCTTGTGTTAGTCTGAGGAGATTTGCAAAAATTCTATAAATCCCACAACAATGATGGTGACATTTTCTGAAAGCCAGCAAAAATACCTATGTTTTGATGTATAATTTGTGGAAGTTGAGTGAAAATTGAGCAAGTAGCAGGAAGTTGTTCGGCCATGAAGTTAAAATTGCAAAACCTTCAGTGGCACACTGGAAGCCAAGAGCATAGCAACCATAACAACACATGTATTTTGTGAAAAATCACAATTTTGCAACTCAAAACTTTAAGAGGCATAAAAGTAAAACAGTAAAAGATTTGAAAAAGCTGAATCATACCTGAATAGCCCAATAATTTGTGAACATTTTAAAGTTTGAATGGTTGTTCTAGGTGAAAATATGAGGAAGTAGTTAAGTTTCAAAAACAAGCAAATTTTAGCAGAATTGCTGAAGTTTCCCATTCATTTCAATGGGACAAATTAAAGGAAAAAAGTGGAATATTTTAAAAAGTATAATAGTTAAAAATAGCAAAAATCATAGCAGGAATTAGCAAAAATAGCTGAATAGTTTAAAATTTGAACGGTGAAAATCGGCTGAAAATTGTGGAAGTAGTTTAACGGCGAAAAGTGTACGGAAGCAACTAGAATAATAATAATAACTAGAAAGATTTGCATTTCCTGCGAAAATGCAGTGTGGATGCTTTAAAGCTGAAGCTGTATGCAAAAACTAGCTGAAAAAGCTGAAAAGTTGCAGAAATTGTAAAAACTTTGCAGAAGCAAAGGAACTTTGCTAAAATGGAATAACTTAGCAGAACTGCAATATCTTAGAGAAAACATAATACTTGGCAGAAATACAATAGCATAGCAGAACTTAGCAGAAATATTGTAACTTACCAGAAACATGATAACTTCTCAAAAATACAAGAATTTAGGAGAAATAGTATAAGATAACAGAAAGAATATATTTAGCCAAAAATACTTAAGCATTACAGAAACACTATGATTTAGAAAAATAGTACAACAGAGCAGAAATACTGTGATTTACCAGAGACACTGTGATGAACTATGAATATTGTAATTTTAAATCAATACTATGTTTTAGCACAAATACTATAATTTGACAGAAATACTATATTTAGCACAAATCTTATAAAATAGCAGAAATAGTATGATTTAGCACAATAGTAATAACTTAAACAGAAAAATTGGAAAAGCAAAATGGACAGCTGAAAAAATGCTGAACATGCTAAGGGTCCCTCAAATATACTTGTTAAATGAAAAAAATTGGCAAAAAAAAATATAACAGCCACACAATCACAAATATGGACACATATGGAAACACACATGCACAGAGAGAGACACACACAAGATCCAATTCAGTCAACCAGTCTAAATATATTGAATTTGAATCTTACAATGAGATCATCCCATAAAAAGGCTTCCTCTCTCTCTCTCTCTCACACTCACTCACTCACTCACTCACACACACAGAGAGAAGTAAGTTTCTAGCTCAGTCAAGCAGCCTTGGAGCTGCTGAATTTGAATCCACCAATCAGAGAGCCTGTGCACTTTTTCCCGCCAAAACAGGTGCACGCAGCACAGAGAGACACAGGATTTTTGCAGTCTATTTCTCATAATGACGACTCCCCTCAAATAAATGACCATAATTTCCTAACCGTAGGGGCTAGAACGGTCATTCTTACACCGTTTTGTTCAGAAGAGATGGGGGAATCTTAAAGTGTTGACAATTTATCATTAAAATATGAATTATTAAAGATAATTGACTTCTAATGCACCATAACTGAGTAGAGCAAAGCAAAAACTGCCTTGACTTGCCCTCAAACAACGCTTTCTAACTCTAAATCTATTTGGAGTATCAATATCATTCTTTCACCGTAAGAGACAGCAGGCTTTGGTGAACAATCATGGAAATTTTCAGGTCTCTGTGGAAATCCATTAAAAAGATATGACGAGAGAAAAAAGTGGTTCATTTCCAGAGTTTGAAATCTGAAGAAATCTGAGCGAAGGACAAAGTTCCTACCCTCAAACAAGTCTAACTCATTTCAGAACGGTAATAGGTGAGAAAATAATTCTTGAATTGTGAGCGTCAGGAGTGTCTGAAGATATACTGGGACAAGCCTTATGTCTTAACTTTGCTTCGTTAAGGAGATATGACGATTCGAATATGCCTCTCATTACAGAAATCAAGCGGTGATTTTGAACAAGCTCTCCATTGACTTTCTATGGAGAGTTTTGCGACTTTGTGTTGGTCTGAGGAGATTTGCCAAAATTCTATAAATCCCACAACAATGATAGTGACATTTTCGGAAACCCATCAAAAATACCTACGTTTTGATGTATAATTTGTGGAAGTTGAGTGAAGATTGAGCAAGTAGCAAGAAGTTGTTCGGACATGAAGAGAAGACTGCAAAACCTTCAGTGGCACACTGGAAGCCAAGTGCACAGCAACCATAACAACGCATGTATTTTGTGAAAAATCACAATTTTGCAACTCAAAACTTTAAGAGGCATAAAGGTAAAACGGTAAAAGATTTGAAAAAGCTGAATCATACCTGAATAGCCCAATAATTTGAGAACATTTTAAAGTTTGAATGGTTGTTCTACGTGAAAATATGAGGAAGTAGTTAAGTTTCAGAAACAAGCAAATTTTAGCAGAATTGCAGAAGTTTCCCATTCATTTCAATGGGACAAATTAAGCTTAATATTTTAAAAAGTATAATAGTGAAAAATACCAAAAGACATAGCAGGAATTAGCAGAAATAGCAGAATATTTTAAAATTTGAACGTTGAAAATCGGCTGAAAATTGTGGAAGTAGTTAAGTGCCAAAAAGTGTACGGAAGTCCCAAGAGGAACTCAATAGTGTGGATGCTTAAAGCATCCACACAACTAGAAAAATTTGCATTTCCTGCGAAAATGCAGTGTGGATGCTTTAAAGCTGAAGCTGTATGCAAAAAGTAGCTGAAAAAGCTGAAAAGTTGCAGAAATTGTAAAAACTTTGCAGAAGCAAAAGAAGTTTGCTAAAATGGAATAACTTAGCAGAACTGCAATATCTTAGAGGAAACATAATACTTGGCAGAGATACAATAGCATAGCAGAATTTAGCAGAAATATTGTAACTTACCAGAAACATGATAACTTCTCAAAAATACAAGAATTTAGGAGAAATAGTATAAGATAACAGAAAGAATATATTTAGCCAAAAATACTTAAACATTACAGAAACACTATGATTTAGAAAAATAGTACAACAGAGCAGAAATATTGTGATTTACCAGAGACACTGTGATGAACTATGAATATTGTAATTTTAAATTAAGACTATGTTTTAGCACAAATATTATAATTTGGCAGAAATACTATAATTTAGCACAAATACTATAAAAAGCAGAAATACTATAATTTAGCAGAAATACTATATTAAGCACAAACCCTATAAAAAGCAGAAATACTGTACTATGATTTGGTAGAAAAAACTATAATTAATCAGAAATACTATATTTGGCAGAAATACGGTATTTGGCACAAATCTTATAAAATAGCAGAAATAGTATGATTTAGCACAATAGTAATAACTTAAACAGAAAAATTGGAAAAGCAAAAATGGACAGCTGAAAAAATGATGAACATGCTGAAGGTCCCTCAACTATACTTGTTAAATGAAAAAAATCAGCAAAAAAATCTATAACAGCCACACAATCACAAATATGTACACATAAGAAAACACACATGCACAGAGAGACACACACACAAGATCCAATTCAGTCAACCAGTCTAAATATATTGAATTTGAATCTTAGAATGAGATCATCCCATTAAAAGCCTTTCTCTCTCTCTCTCTCTCTCTCTCTCTCTGTCACACACACACACACACACACACACACACACACACACACACACACACACACACACGGAGAGAAAAGTGAGTTTCTAGGTCAGCCTGGGAGCTGCTGAATTTGAATCCACCAATCAGAGAGCCTGTGCACTCTTTCCCTCCAAAACAGGTGCATCCTTTTTACACACGCAGCACAGAGAGACACAGGATCATTGCAGTCTATTTCTCATAATGACGACTCCCCTCAAACAAATGACCATAATTTCCTAACCGTAGGAGCTAGAGCGGTCATTCTTACACCGTTTTGTTCAGAAGAGATGGGGGAATCTTCAAGTGTTGACAATTTATCATTAAAATATGAATTTTTAGAGATATATGACATGGATAACTTGTTGACTTAGAAGCCACGAATTCCCCAATATGCAAATTTGAATGCCTGAGACCACATATGTGATTGGCTGGCTGGGAAGCCGTGCAGGCCCTGATTTGTGGATTTGAATTCCTCAGCCCTCAGATATGATTGGCTGGCTTAGAAGCCACGAAGGCCCCAATATGCAAATTTGAATGCCTCAGGACACTTATTTGATTGGCTGGGAAACTGTGCAGGCCCTGATTTGAAAATTTGAATGTCTCAGTCCTCACAGAGGATTGGCTGCCTGGGGACCTGGCAGAAATATATAGAAATACTATTATTAAGCATAAATACTACATTTAGTAGAAATACTATGTTTTAGCACAAATATTATAAAAAGAAGAAAAACTATAATTTAGCAGAAATACTATATTAAGCACAAATCCTATAAAAAGCAGAAATACTATAATTTAGAACAAATAGTATAAAAAGCAGAAATACTATAATTTAGCAGAAATACTATGTTAAGCACAAATCCTATAAAAAGCAGAAATACTATAATTTAGCAGAAATACTATGTTAGGCACAAATCCTATAAAAAGCAGAAATACTATAATTTAGCAGAAATACTGTATTTAGCACAAGTACCGAAAAGTACCAGAAATACTATGATTTAGCAGAATAGTAATAACTTATTGAAACACAAATGCACAGAGGGACACACAAACACAGGCTCTAATCCAGTCAACCAGTCTAACTATATTCAATTTAAATCCTACAATGACATGCTGCCAAATAAGGGCAGGGTCCTCTCTCTCCCACTAAACACACACACACACACACACACACACACACACACACACACAGAGGGAGAGAGCTGCCGAATTTAAATCCACCAATCAGAGTGGCTGTTTACGTTTTCCCGCCAAAACAGGTGCATCTTTTTACACACGCAGCAGCACAGAGAGGCACAGGATTATTGCAGCCTATTTCTCATAGTGAGGACTCCCCTCAAACAAATGACCATAATTTCCTAACCGTAGGGGCTAGAGCGGTCATTCTTACACTGTTTTGTTCAGAAGAGATGGGGGAATCTTCCAGTGTTAACAATTTATCATTAAAATGTGAATTTTTAGAGATATATGACATGGATGACTTGTTGACTTAGAAGCCACGAATTCCCCAATATGCAAATATGAATGCCTGAGACCACATATATGATTGGCTGGCTGGGAAGCCGTGCAGGCCCTGATTTGTGGATTTGAATTCCTCAGCCCTCAGATATGATTGGCTGGCTTAGAAGCCATGAAGGCCCCAATATGCAAATTTGAATGCCTCAGGACACATATATGATTGGCTGGGAAGCCGTGCAGGCCCTGATTTGAAAATTTGAATTTCTCAGTCCTCACAGAGGATTGGCTGCCTGGGGACCTGGCAGAAATATATAGAAATACTATGATTAAGCATAAATACTACATTTAGTAGAAATACTATGTTTTAGCACAAATACTATAAAAAGCAGAAATACTATAATTTAGCAGAAATACTATATTAAGCACAAATCCTATAAAAAGCAGAAATAGGATGATTAAGCATAAACACTACATTTAGTAGAAATACTATGTTTGAGCAAAAATCCTATAAAAAGCAGAAATACTATATTAGGCACAAATCCCATAAAAAGCAGAAATAGTATGATTAAGCATAAATACTACATTTAGTAGAAATACTATGTTTTAGCACAAATAGTATAAAAAGCAGAAATATTATAATTTAGCAGAAATACTATATTAGGCACAAATCTTATAAAATAGCAGAAATAGTATTATTTAGCACAATAGTAATAAGTTAAACAGAAAAATTGGAAAAGCAAAATGGACAGCTGAAAAAATGCTGAACATGCTGAGGGTCCCTCAAATATACTTGTTAAATGAAAAAATCAGCAAAAAAATGCACAGGGAGAGAGAAGTAAGTTTCTAGGTCAGCCTGGGAGCTGCTGAATTTGAATCCACCAATCAGAGAGCCTGTGTACGTTTTCCCGCCAAAACATGTGCCTCTTTTTACACACGCAGCACAGAGAGGCACAGGATTATTGCAGCCTATTTCTCATAGTGAGGACTCCCCTCAAACAAATGACCATAATTTCCAAACCGTAGGGGCTAGAGCGGTCATTCTTACACCGTTTTGTTCAGAAGAGATGGGGGAATCTTCCAGTGTTTACAATTTATCATTAAAATATGAATTATTAAAGATATTTGACTTGTAATGCACCATAACTGAGTAGAGCGAAGCAAAAACTGCCTTGACTTGCCCTCAAACAACGCTTTCTAACTCGAAATCTATTTGGAGTATCGATATCATTCTTTCACCGTAAGAGACAGCAGGCTTTGGTGAACAATCATGGAAATTTTCAGGTCTCTGTGGAAATCCAACAAAAAGTTATGACAAGAGAAAAAAGTGGTTCATTTCCACAGTTTGAAATCTAAAGAAATCTGAGCGAAGGACGAATTTCCTACCCTCAAACAAGTCCAACTCATTTCAGAACGGTAATAGGTGAGAAAGAAATTCTTGAATTGTGAGCGTCAGGGGTGTCTGAAGATATTCGGGGACAAGCCTCATGTCTTAACTTTGCTTCGTTAAGGAGATATGACGATTCGAATATGCCTCTCATTACAGAAATCCAGCGGTGATTTTGAACAAGCTCTCCATTCACTTTATATGGAGAGTTTTCTGACCTTGTGTTAGTCTGAGGAGATTTGCAAAAATTCTATAAATCCCACAACAATGATGGTGACATTTCCTGAAAGCCAGCAAAAATACCTACGTTTTGATGTATAATTTGTGGAAGTTGAGTGAAAATTGAGCAAGTAGCAGGAAGTTGTTCGGACATGAAGTGAAAATTGCAAAACCTTCAGTGGCACACTGGAAGCCAAGAGCATAGCAACCATAACAACACATGTATTTTGTGAAAAATCACAATTTTGCAACTCAAAACTTTAAGAGGCATAAAAGTAAAACAGTAAAAGATTTGAAAAAGCTGAATCATACCTGAATAGCCCAATAATTTGTGAACATTTTAAAGTTTGAATGGTTGTTCTAGGTGAAAATATGAGGAAGTAGTTAAGTTTCAAAAACAAGCAAATTTTAGCAGAATTGCTGAAGTTTCCCATTCATTTCAATGGGACAAATTAAAGGAAAAAAGTGGAATATTTTAAAAAGTATAATAGTTAAAAATAGCAAAAATCATAGCAGGAAAGAGCAAAAATAGCTGAATAGTTTAAAATTTGAACGGTGAAAATCGGCTGAAAATTGTGGAAGTAGTTTAACGGCGAAAAGTGTACGGAAGCAACTAGAATAATAATAATAATAATAATAAAGAATAAAGAGAAACAGGAACTCAATAGTGTGGATGCTTAAAGCATCCACACAACTAGAAAAATTTGCATTTCCTGCGAAAATGCAGTGTGGATGCTTAAAGCTGAAGCTGTATGCAAAAAGTAGCTGAAAAAGCTGAAAAGTTGCAGAAATTGTAAAAACTTTGCAGAAGCAAAAGAAGTTTGCTAAAATGGAATAACTTAGCAGAACTGCAATATCTTAGAGGAAACATAATACTTGGCAGAAATACAATAGCATAGCAGAATTTAGCAGAAATATTGTAACTTACCAGAAACATGATAACTTCTCAAAAATACAAGAATTTAGGAGAAATAGTATAAGATAACAGAAAGAATATATTTAGCCAAAAATACTTAAACATTACAGAAACACTATGATTTAGAAAAATAGTACAACAGAGCAGAAATATTGTGATTTACCAGAGACAGTGTGATGAACTATGAATATTGTAATTTTAAATTGAGACTATGTTTTAGCACAAATATTATAATTTGGCAGAAATACTATAATTTAGCAGAAATACTATATTAAGCACAAATCCTATAAAAAGCAGAAATGGTATGATTAAGCACAAATACTACATTTAGTAGAAATACTTTGTTTTAGCACAAATCCCATAAAAAGCAGAAATACTGTACTATGATTTAGTAGAAAAACTATAATTAATCAGAAATACTAAATTTAGCAGAAATACTATATTAAGCACAAATACTATGAAAAGCAGAAATAGTATGATTAAGCATAAATACTACATTTAGCAGAAATACTATATTAAGCACAAATCCTATAAAAGCAGAAATAGTATATTAAGCACAAATCTTATAAAATAGCAGAAATAGTATGATTTAGCACAATAGTAATAAGTTAAACAGAAAAATTGGAAAAGCAAAATGGACAGCTGAAAAAATGCTGAACATGCTGAGGGTCCCTCAAATATACTTGTTAAATGACAAAAATCTGCAAAAAAATTTATTACAGCCACACAATCACAAATATGTACACATGAGGAAACACACATGCACAGAGAGACCCACACACAAGATCCAATTCAGTCAACCAGTCTAAATATATTGAATTTAAATCTTAGAATGAGATCATCCCATTAAAAGCCTTTCTCTCTCTCTCTCTCTCTCTCTCTCTCTCTGTCACACACACACACACACACACACACACACACACACACACACACACACACACACACACACACAGGGAGAGAGAAGTAAGTTTCTAGGTCAGCCTGGGAGCTGGTGAATTTGAATCCACCAATCAGAGAGGCTGTGCACTTTTCCCCACCAAAACAGGTGCATCTGTTTACACACGCAGCAGCACAGAGAGACACAGGATTATTGCAGTCTATTTCTCATAGTGACGACTCCCCTCAAACAAATGACCGTAATTTCCTAACCGTAGGGGCTAGAACGGTCATTCTTACACCGTTTTGTTCAGAAGAGATGGGGGAATCTTCAAGTGTTGACAATTTAATATTAAAATATGAATTTTTAGAGATATATGACATGGATGACTTGTTGACTTAGAAGCCACGAATTCCCCAATATGCAAATTTGAATACCTGGAGCCCACATACATGATTGGCTGGCTGGGAAGCTGTGCAGGCCCTGATTTGTGGATTTGAATTCCTCAGCCCTCAGATATGATTGGCTGGCTTAGAAGCCATGAAGGCCCCAATATGCAAATTTGAATGCCTCAGGACACATATATGATTGGCTGGGAAGCCGTGCAGGCCCTGATTTGAAAATTTGAATTTCTCAGTCCTCACAGAGGATTGGCTGCCTGGGGACCTGGCAGAAATATATAGAAATACTATGATTAAGCATAAATACTACATTTAGTAGAAATACTATGTTTTAGCACAAATACTATAAAAAGCAGAAATACTATAATTTAGCAGAAATACTATATTAAGCACAAATCCTATAAAAAGCAGAAATAGGATGATTAAGCATAAACACTACATTTAGTAGAAATACTATGTTTGAGCAAAAGTACTATAAAAAGCAGAAATACTATAATTTAGAACAAATAGTATAAAAAGCAGAAATACTATAATTTAGCAGAAATACTATGTTAAGCACAAATCCTATAAAAAGCAGAAATACTATAATTTAGCAGAAATACTATGTTAGGCACAAATCCTATAAAAAGCAGAAATACTATAATTTAGCAGAAATACTGTATTTAGCACAAGTACCGAAAAGTACCAGAAATACTATGATTTAGCAGAATAGTAATAACTTATTGAAACACAAATGCACAGAGGGACACACAAACACAGGCTCTAATCCAGTCAACCAGTCTAACTATATTCAATTTAAATCCTACAATGACATGCTGCCAAATAAGGGCAGGGTCCTCTCTCTCCCACTAAACACACACACACACACACACACACACACACACACACACACACAGAGGGAGAGAGCTGCCAAATTTAAATCCACCAATCAGAGTGGCTGTTTACGTTTTCCCGCCAAAACAGGTACATCTTTTTACACACGCAGCAGCACAGAGAGGCACAGGATTATTGCAGCCTATTTCTCATAGTGAGGACTCCCCTCAAACAAATGACCATAATTTCCTAACCGTAGGGGCTAGAGCGGTCATTCTTACACTGTTTTGTTCAGAAGAGATGGGGGAATCTTCCAGTGTTAACAGTTTATCATTAAAATGTGAATTTTTAGAGATATATGACATGGATGACTTGTTGACTTAGAAGCCACGAATTCCCCAATATGCAAATTTGAATACCTGGAGCCCACATACATGATTGGCTGGCTGGGAAGCTGTGCAGGCCCTGATTTGTGGATTTGAATTCCTCAGCCCTCAGATATGATTGGCTGGCTTAGAAGCCATGAAGGCCCCAATATGCAAATTTGAATGCCTCAGGACACATATATGATTGGCTGGGAAGCCGTGCAGACCCTGATTTGAAAATTTGAATTTCTCAGTCCTCACAGAGGATTGGCTGCCTGGGGACCTGGCAGAAATATATAGAAATACTATGATTAAGCATAAATACTACATTTAGTAGAAATACTATGTTTTAGCACAAATACTATAATTTAGCAGAAATACTATATTAAGCACAAATCCTATAAAAAGCAGAAATAGGATGATTAAGCATAAACACTACATTTAGTAGAAATACTATGTTTGAGCAAAAGTACTATAAAAAGCAGAAATACTATAATTTAGAACAAATAGTATAAAAAGCAGAAATACTATAATTTAGCAGAAATACTATGTTAAGCACAAATCCTATAAAAAGCAGAAATACTATAATTTAGCAGAAATACTATGTTAGGCACAAATCCTATAAAAAGCAGAAATACTATAATTTAGCAGAAATACTGTATTTAGCACAAGTACCAAAAAGTACCAGAAATACTATGATTTAGCAGAATAGTAATAACTTATTGAAACACAAATGCACAGAGGGACACACAAACACAGGCTCTAATCCAGTCAACCAGTCTAACTATATTCAATTTAAATCCTACAATGACATGCTGCCAAATAAGGGCAGGGTCCTCTCTCTCCCACTAAACACACACACACACACACACACACACACACACACACACACACACACACACACACACACACACACACACACACAGAGGGAGAGAGCTGCCAAATTTAAATCCACCAATCAGAGTGGCTGTTTACGTTTTCCCGCCAAAACAGGTGCATCTTTTTACACACGCAGCAGCACAGAGAGGCACAGGATTATTGCAGCCTATTTCTCATAGTGAGGACTCCCCTCAAACAAATGACCATAATTTCCTAACCGTAGGGGCTAGAGCGGTCATTCTTACACTGTTTTGTTCAGAAGAGATGGGGGAATCTTCCAGTGTTAACAATTTATCATTAAAATGTGAATTTTTAGAGATATATGACATGGATGACTTGTTGACTTAGAAGCCACGAATTCCCCAATATGCAAATATGAATGCCTGAGACCACATATATGATTGGCTGGCTGGGAAGCCGTGCAGGCCCTGATTTGTGGATTTGAATTCCTCAGCCCTCAGATATGATTGGCTGGCTTAGAAGCCATGAAGGCCCCAATATGCAAATTTGAATGCCTCAGGACACATATATGATTGGCTGGGAAGCCGTGCAGGCCTTGATTTGAAAATTTGAATTTCTCAGTCCTCACAGAGGATTGGCTGCCTGGGGACCTGGCAGAAATATATAGAAATACTATGATTAAGCATAAATACTACATTTAGTAGAAATACTATGTTTTAGCACAAATACTATAATTTAGCAGAAATACTATAATTTAGCAGAAATACTATATTAAGCACAAATCCTATAAAAAGCAGAAATAGGATGATTAAGCATAAATACTACATTTAGTAGAAATACTATGTTTGAGCAAAAGTACTATAAAAAGCAGAAATACTATATTAGGCACAAATCCCATAAAAAGCAGAAATAGTATGATTAAGCATAAATACTACATTTAGTAGAAATACTATGTTTTAGCACAAATAGTATAAAAAGCAGAAATATTGTAATTTAGCAGAAATACTATATTAGGCACAAATCTTATAAAATAGCAGAAATAGTATTATTTAGCACAATAGTAATAAGTTAAACAGAAAAATTGGAAAAGCAAAATGGACAGCTGAAAAAATGCTGAACATGCTGAGGGTCCCTCAAATATACTTGTTAAATGAAAAAATCAGCAAAAAAATGCACAGGGAGAGAGAAGTAAGTTTCTAGGTCAGCCTGGGAGCTGCTGAATTTGAATCCACCAATCAGAGAGCCTGTGTACTTTTTCCCGCCAAAACATGTGCCTCTTTTTACACACGCAGCACAGAGAGGCACAGGATTATTGCAGCCTATTTCTCATAGTGAGGACTCCCCTCAAACAAATGACCATAATTTCCAAACCGTAGGGGCTAGAGCGGTCATTCTTACACCGTTTTGTTCAGAAGAGATGGGGGAATCTTCCAGTGTTTACAATTTATCATTAAAATATGAATTATTAAAGATATTTGACTTCTAATGCACCATAACTGAGTAGAGCGAAGCAAAAACTGCCTTGACTTGCCCTCAAACAACGCTTTCTAACTCGAAATCTATTTGGAGTATCGATATCATTCTTTCACCGTAAGAGACAGCAGGCTTTGGTGAACAATCATGGAAATTTTCAGGTCTCTGTGGAAATCCAACAAAAAGTTATGACGAGAGAAAAAAGTGGTTCATTTCCACAGTTTGAAATCTGAAGAAATCTGAGCGAAGGACGAATTTCCTACCCTCAAACAAGTCCAACTCATTTCAGAACGGTAATAGGTGAGAAAGAAATTCTTGAATTGTGAGCGTCAGGGGTGTCTGAAGATATTCGGGGACAAGCCTCATGTCTTAACTTTGCTTCGTTAAGGAGATATGACGATTCGAATATGCCTCTCATTACAGAAATCCAGCGGTGATTTTGAACAAGCTCTCCATTCACTTTATATGGAGAGTTTTCTGACCTTGTGTTAGTCTGAGGAGATTTGCAAAAATTCTATAAATCCCACAACAATGATGGTGACATTTTCTGAAAGCCAGCAAAAATACCTACGTTTTGATGTATAATTTGTGGAAGTTGAGTGAAAATTGAGCAAGTAGCAGGAAGTTGTTCGGACATGAAGTGAAAATTGCAAAACCTTCAGTGGCACACTGGAAGCCAAGAGCATAGCAACCATAACAACACATGTATTTTGTGAAAAATCACAATTTTGCAACTCAAAACTTTAAGAGGCATAAAAGTAAAACAGTAAAAGATTTGAAAAAGCTGAATCATACCTGAATAGCCCAATAATTTGTGAACATTTTAAAGTTTGAATGGTTGTTCTAGGTGAAAATATGAGGAAGTAGTTAAGTTTCAAAAACAAGCAAATTTTAGCAGAATTGCTGAAGTTTCCCATTCATTTCAATGGGACAAATTAAAGGAAAAAAGTGGAATATTTTAAAAAGTATAATAGTTAAAAATAGCAAAAATCATAGCAGGAATTAGCAAAAATAGCTGAATAGTTTAAAATTTGAACGGTGAAAATCGGCTGAAAATTGTGGAAGTAGTTTAACGGCGAAAAGTGTACGGAAGCAACTAGAATAATAATAATAACTAGAAAAATTTGCATTTCCTGCGAAAATGCAGTGTGGATGCTTAAAGCTGAAGCTGTATGCAAAAAGTAGCTGAAAAAGCTGAAAAGTTGCAGAAATTGTAAAAACTTTGCAGAAGCAAAAGAAGTTTGCTAAAATGGAATAACTTAGCAGAACTGCAATATCTTAGAGGAAACATAATACTTGGCAGAAATACAATAGCATAGCAGAATTTAGCAGGAATATTGTAACTTACCAGAAACATGATAACTTCTCAAAAATACAAGAATTTAGGAGAAATAGTATAAGATAACAGAAAGAATATATTTAGCCAAAAATACTTAAACATTACAGAAACACTATGATTTAGAAAAATAGTACAACAGAGCAGAAATATTGTGATTTACCAGAGACACTGTGATGAACTATGAATATTGTAATTTTAAATTGAGACTATGTTTTAGCACAAATATTATAATTTGGCAGAAATACTATAATTTAGCAGAAATACTATATTAAGCACAAATCCTATAAAAAGCAGAAATGGTATGATTAAGCACAAATACTACATTTAGTAGAAATACTTTGTTTTAGCACAAATCCCATAAAAAGCAGAAATACTGTACTATGATTTAGTAGAAAAACTATAATTAATCAGAAATACTAAATTTAGCAGAAATACTATATTAAGCACAAATACTATGAAAAGCAGAAATAGTATGATTAAGCATAAATACTACATTTAGCAGAAATACTATATTAAGCACAAATCCTATAAAAGCAGAAATCGTATATTAAGCACAAATCTTATAAAATAGCAGAAATTGTATGATTTAGCACAATAGTAATAAGTTAAACAGAAAAATTGGAAAAGCAAAATGGACAGCTGAAAAAATGCTGAACATGCTGAGGGTCCCTCAAATATACTTGTTAAATGACAAAAATCTGCAAAAAAATTTATTACAGCCACACAATCACAAATATGTACACATGAGGAAACACACATGCACAGAGAGACCCACACACAAGATCCAATTCAGTCAACCAGTCTAAATATATTGAATTTAAATCTTAGAATGAGATCATCCCATTAAAAGCCTTTCTCTCTCTCTCTCTCTCTCTCTCTCTCTCTCTCTGTCACACACACACACACACACACACACACACACACACACACACACACACACACACACACACAGGGAGAGAGAAGTAAGTTTCTAGGTCAGCCTGGGAGCTGGTGAATTTGAATCCACCAATCAGAGAGGCTGTGCACTTTTCCCCACCAAAACAGGTGCATCTGTTTACACACGCAGCAGCACAGAGAGACACAGGATTTTTGCAGTCTATTTCTCATAGTGACGACTCCCCTCAAACAAATGACCGTAATTTCCTAACCGTAGGGGCTAGAACGGTCATTCTTACACCGTTTTGTTCAGAAGAGATGGGGGAATCTTCAAGTGTTGACAATTTAATATTAAAATATGAATTTTTAGAGATATATGACATGGATGACTTGTTGACTTAGAAGCCACGAATTCCCCAATATGCAAATTTGAATGCCTGAGACCACATATGTGATTGGCTGGCTGGGAAGCCACGAAGGCCCCAATATGCAAATTTGAATGCCTCAGGACACTTATTTGATTGGCTGGGAAACTGTGCAGGCCCTGATTTGAAAATTTGAATGTCTCAGTCCTCACAGAGGATTGGCTGCCTGGGGACCTGGCAGAAATATATAGAAATACTATTATTAAGCATAAATACTACATTTAGTAGAAATACTATGTTTTAGCACAAATATTATAAAAAGAAGAAAAACTATAATTTAGCAGAAATACTATATTAAGCACAAATCCTATAAAAAGCAGAAATACTATAATTTAGAACAAATAGTATAAAAAGCAGAAATACTCTAATTTAGCAGAAATACTATGTTAAGCACAAATCCTATAAAAAGCAGAAATACTATAATTTAGCAGAAATACTATGTTAGGCACAAATCCTATAAAAAGCAGAAATACTATAATTTAGCAGAAATACTATATTAGGCATAAATCCTATGAAAAGCAGAAATACTATGATTTAGCAGAATAGTAATAACTTATTGAAACACAAATGCACAGAGGGACACACAAACACAGGCTCTAATCCAGTCAACCAGTCTAACTATATTCAATTTAAATCCTACAATGACATGCTGCCAAATAAGGGCAGGGTCCTCTCTCTCCCACTAAACACACACACACACACACACACACACACACACACACACACACACACACACACACACACACACACACACACACACACACACACACACAGAGGGAGAGAGCTGCCGAATTTAAATCCACCAATCAGAGTGGCTGTTTACGTTTTCCCGCCAAAACAGGTGCATCTTTTTACACACGCAGCAGCACAGAGAGGCACAGGATTATTGCAGCCTATTTCTCATAGTGAGGACTCCCCTCAAACAAATGACCATAATTTCCTAACCGTAGGGGCTAGAGCGGTCATTCTTACACTGTTTTGTTCAGAAGAGATGGGGGAATCTTCCAGTGTTAACAATTTATCATTAAAATGTGAATTTTTAGAGATATATGACATGGATGACTTGTTGACTTAGAAGCCACGAATTCCCCAATATGCAAATATGAATGCCTGAGACCACATATATGATTGGCTGGCTGGGAAGCCGTGCAGGCCCTGATTTGTGGATTTGAATTCCTCAGCCCTCAGATATGATTGGCTGGCTTAGAAGCCATGAAGGCCCCAATATGCAAATTTGAATGCCTCAGGACACATATATGATTGGCTGGGAAGCCGTGCAGGCCCTGATTTGAAAATTTGAATTTCTCAGTCCTCACAGAGGATTGGCTGCCTGGGGACCTGGCAGAAATATATAGAAATACTATGATTAAGCATAAATACTACATTTAGTAGAAATACTATGTTTTAGCACAAATACTATAAAAAGCAGAAATACTATAATTTAGCAGAAATACTATATTAAGCACAAATCCTATAAAAAGCAGAAATAGGATGATTAAGCATAAACACTACATTTAGTAGAAATACTATGTTTGAGCAAAAATCCTATAAAAAGCAGAAATACTATATTAGGCACAAATCCCATAAAAAGCAGAAATAGTATGATTAAGCATAAATACTACATTTAGTAGAAATACTATGTTTTAGCACAAATAGTATAAAAAGCAGAAATATTGTAATTTAGCAGAAATACTATATTAGGCACAAATCTTATAAAATAGCAGAAATAGTATTATTTAGCACAATAGTAATAAGTTAAACAGAAAAATTGGAAAAGCAAAATGGACAGCTGAAAAAATGCTGAACATGCTGAGGGTCCCTCAAATATACTTGTTAAATGAAAAAATCAGCAAAAAAATGCACAGGGAGAGAGAAGTAAGTTTCTAGGTCAGCCTGGGAGCTGCTGAATTTGAATCCACCAATCAGAGAGCCTGTGTACTTTTTCCCGCCAAAACATGTGCCTCTTTTTACACACGCAGCACAGAGAGGCACAGGATTATTGCAGCCTATTTCTCATAGTGAGGACTCCCCTCAAACAAATGACCATAATTTCCAAACCGTAGGGGCTAGAGCGGTCATTCTTACACCGTTTTGTTCAGAAGAGATGGGGGAATCTTCCAGTGTTTACAATTTATCATTAAAATATGAATTATTAAAGATATTTGACTTGTAATGCACCATAACTGAGTAGAGCGAAGCAAAAACTGCCTTGACTTGCCCTCAAACAACGCTTTCTAACTCGAAATCTATTTGGAGTATCGATATCATTCTTTCACCGTAAGAGACAGCAGGCTTTGGTGAACAATCATGGAAATTTTCAGGTCTCTGTGGAAATCCAACAAAAAGTTATGACGAGAGAAAAAAGTGGTTCATTTCCACAGTTTGAAATCTGAAGAAATCTGAGCGAAGGACGAATTTCCTACCCTCAAACAAGTCCAACTCATTTCAGAACGGTAATAGGTGAGAAAGAAATTCTTGAATTGTGAGCGTCAGGGGTGTCTGAAGATATTCGGGGACAAGCCTCATGTCTTAACTTTGCTTCGTTAAGGAGATATGACGATTCGAATATGCCTCTCATTACAGAAATCCAGCGGTGATTTTGAACAAGCTCTCCATTCACTTTATATGGAGAGTTTTCTGACCTTGTGTTAGTCTGAGGAGATTTGCAAAAATTCTATAAATCCCACAACAATGATGGTGACATTTTCTGAAAGCCAGCAAAAATACCTACGTTTTGATGTATAATTTGTGGAAGTTGAGTGAAAATTGAGCAAGTAGCAGGAAGTTGTTCGGACATGAAGTGAAAATTGCAAAACCTTCAGTGGCACACTGGAAGCCAAGAGCATAGCAACCATAACAACACATGTATTTTGTGAAAAATCACAATTTTGCAACTCAAAACTTTAAGAGGCATAAAAGTAAAACAGTAGAAGATTTGAAAAAGCTGAATCATACCTGAATAGCCCAATAATTTGTGAACATTTTAAAATTTGAATGGTTGTTCTAGGTGAAAATATGAGGAAGTAGTTAAGTTTCAAAAACAAGCAAATTTTAGCAGAATTGCAGAAGTTTCCCATTCATTTCAATGGGACAAATTAAAGGAAAAAAGCTTAATATTTTAAAAAGTATAATAGTTAAAAATAGCAAAAATCGTAGCAGGAAAGAGCAAAAATAGCAGAATAGTTTAAAATTTGAACGGTGAAAATCGGCTGAAAATTGTGGAAGTAGTTAAACGGCGAAAAGTGTACGGAAGCAACTAGAATAATAATAATAATAATAATAATAAAGAATAAAGAGAAACAGGAACTCAATAGTGTGGATGCTTAAAGCATCCACACAATAATAAAGAATAAAGAGAAACAGGAACTCAATAGTGTGGATGCTTAAGCATCCACACAATAATAAAGAATAAAGAGAAACAGGAACTCAATAGTGTGGATGCTTAAAGCATCCACACAATAATAAAGAATAAAGAGAAACAGGAACTCAATAGTGTGGATGCTTAAGCATCCACACAATAACTAGAAAAATTTGCATTTCCTGCGAAAATGCAGTGTGGATGCTTAAAGCTGAAGCTGTATGCAAAAAGTAGCTGAAAAAGCTGAAAAGTTGCAGAAATTGTAA
This sequence comes from Astatotilapia calliptera, assembly GCF_964374335.1. NCBI lineage: Eukaryota > Metazoa > Chordata > Actinopteri > Cichliformes > Cichlidae > Astatotilapia > Astatotilapia calliptera. The sequence continues at coordinate 49,912,833 of NC_137428.1, forward strand.
AAACTTTGCAGAAGCAAAAGAAGTTTGCTAAAATGGAATAACTTAGCAGAACTGCAATATCTTAGAGGAAACATAATACTTGGCAGAAATACAATAGCATAGCAGAATTTAGCAGAAATATTGTAACTTACCAGAAACATGATAACTTCTCAAAAATACAAGAATTTAGGAGAAATAGTATAAGATAACAGAAAGAATATATTTAGCCAAAAATACTTAAACATTACAGAAACACTATGATTTAGAAAAATAGTACAACAGAGCAGAAATATTGTGATTTACCAGAGACACTGTGATGAACTATGAATATTGTAATTTTAAATTGAGACTATGTTTTAGCACAAATATTATAATTTGGCAGAAATACTATAATTTAGCAGAAATACCATATTAAGCACAAATCCTATAAAAAGCAGAAATGGTATGATTAAGCACAAATACTACATTTAGTAGAAATACTTTGTTTTAGCACAAATCCCATAAAAAGCAGAAATACTGTACTATGATTTAGTAGAAAAACTATAATTAATCAGAAATACTAAATTTAGCAGAAATACTATATTAAGCACAAATACTATGAAAAGCAGAAATAGTATGATTAAGCATAAATACTACATTTAGCAGAAATACTATATTAAGCACAAATCCTATAAAAGCAGAAATAGTATATTAAGCACAAATCTTATAAAATAGCAGAAATAGTATGATTTAGCACAATAATAATAAGTTAAACAGAAAAATTGGAAAAGCAAAATGGACAGCTGAAAAAATGCTGAACATGCTGAGGGTCCCTCAAATATACTTGTTAAATGACAAAAATCTGCAAAAAAATTTATTACAGCCACACAATCACAAATATGTACACATGAGGAAACACACATGCACAGAGAGACCCACACACAAGATCCAATTCAGTCAACCAGTCTAAATATATTGAATTTAAATCTTAGAATGAGATCATCCCATTAAAAGCCTTTCTCTCTCTCTCTCTCTCTCTCTCTCTCTCTGTCACACACACACACACACACACACACACACACACACACACACACACACACACACACACACACACACACACACACACACAGGGAGAGAGAAGTAAGTTTCTAGGTCAGCCTGGGAGCTGGTGAATTTGAATCCACCAATCAGAGAGGCTGTGCACTTTTCCCCACCAAAACAGGTGCATCTGTTTACACACGCAGCAGCACAGAGAGACACAGGATTTTTGCAGTCTATTTCTCATAGTGACGACTCCCCTCAAACAAATGACCGTAATTTCCTAACCGTAGGGGCTAGAACGGTCATTCTTACACCGTTTTGTTCAGAAGAGATGGGGGAATCTTCAAGTGTTGACAATTTAATATTAAAATATGAATTTTTAGAGATATATGACATGGATGACTTGTTGACTTAGAAGCCACGAATTCCCCAATATACAAATTTGAATGCCTGAGACCACATATGTGATTGGCTGGCTGGGAAGCCGTGCAGGCCCTGATTTGTGGATTTGAATTCCTCAGCCCTCAGATATGATTGGCTGGCTTAGAAGCCACGAAGGCCCCAATATGCAAATTTGAATGCCTCAGGACACTTATTTGATTGGCTGGGAAACTGTGCAGGCCCTGATTTGAAAATTTGAATGTCTCAGTCCTCACAGAGGATTGGCTGCCTGGGGACCTGGCAGAAATATATAGAAATACTATTATTAAGCATAAATACTACATTTAGTAGAAATACTATGTTTTAGCACAAATACTATAAAAAGAAGAAAAACTATAATTTAGCAGAAATACTATATTAAGCACAAATCCTATAAAAAGCAGAAATACTATAATTTAGAACAAATAGTATAAAAAGCAGAAATACTATAATTTAGCAGAAATACTATGTTAGGCACAAATCCTATAAAAAGCAGAAATACTATAATTTAGCAGAAATACTATATTAGGCATAAATCCTATGAAAAGCAGAAATACTGTATTTAGCACAAGTACCGAAAAGTACCAGAAATACTATGATTTAGCAGAAATACTGTATTTAGCACAAATACCGAAAAGTACCAGAAACACTATGATTTAGCAGAATAGTAATAACTTATTGAAACACAAATGCACAGAGGGACACACAAACACAGGCTCTAATCCAGTCAACCAGTCTAACTATGTTCAATTTAAATCCTACAATGACATGCTGTCAAATAAGGGCAGGGTCCTCTCTCTCCCACTAAACACACACACACACACACACACACACACACACACACACACACACACACACACACACACACACACACACACACAGGGAGAGAGGACTAAGTTTCTAGGTCAGCCTGGGAGCTGCTGAATTTGAATCCACCAATCAGAGAGGCTGTTTACGTTTTCCCGCCAAAACAGGTGCATCTGTTTTACACACGCAGCACAGAGACATAGACCTGCTTCTTTCAGTTTATTTCACATAGTGAGGATTCCCCTCAAACAAATGACCATAATTTCCTAACCATAGGGGCTAGAGCGGTCATTCTTACACCGTTTTGTTCAGAAGAGATGGGGGAATCTTCAAGTGTTGACAATTTAATATTAAAATATGAATTTTTAGAGATATACGACATGGATGACTTGTTGACTTAGAAGCCACGAATTCCCCAATATGCAAATTTGAATACCTGGAGCCCACATACATGATTGGCTGGCTGGGAAGCTGTGCAGGCCCTGATTTGTGGATTTGAATTCCTCAGCCCTCAGATATGATTGGCTGGCTTAGAAGCCATGAAGGCCCCAATATGCAAATTTGAATGCCTCAGGACACATATATGATTGGCTGGGAAGCCGTGCAGGCCCTGATTTGAAAATTTGAATTTCTCAGTCCTCACAGAGGATTGGCTGCCTGGGGACCTGGCAGAAATATATAGAAATACTATGATTAAGCATAAATACTACATTTAGTAGAAATACTATGTTTTAGCACAAATACTATAAAAAGCAGAAATACTATAATTTAGCAGAAATACTATATTAAGCACAAACCCTATAAAAAGCAGAAATACTGTACTATGATTTGGTAGAAAAAACTATAATTAATCAGAAATACTATATTTGGCAGAAATACGGTATTTGGCACAAATCTTATAAAATAGCAGAAACAGTATGATTTAGCACAATAGTAATAACTTAAACAGAAAAATTGGAAAAGCAAAATGGACAGCTGAAAAAATGATGAACATGCTGAGGGTCCCTCAAATATACTTGTTAAATGAAAAGAATCAGCAAAAAAATCTATAACAGCCACACAATCACAAATATGTACACATAAGAAAACACACATGCACAGAGAGACACACACACAAGATCCAATTCAGTCAACCAGTCTAAATATATTGAATTTGAATCTTAGAATGAGATCATCCCATTAAAAGCCTTTCTCTCTCTCTCTCTCTCTGTCACACACACACACACACACACACACACACACACACACACACACACACACACACACACACACACACACACACACAGGGAGAGAAAAGTGAGTTTCTAGGTCAGCCTGGGAGCTGCTGAATTTGAATCCACCAATCAGAGAGCCTGTGCACTCTTTCCCTCCAAAACAGGTGCATCCTTTTTACACAGGCAGCACAGAGAGACACAGGATCATTGCAGTCTATTTCTCATAATGACGACTCCCCTCAAACAAATGACCATAATTTCCTAACCGTAGGAGCTAGAACGGTCATTCTTACACCGTTTTGTTCAGAAGAGATGGGGGAATCTTCAAGTGTTGACAATTTATCATTAAAATATGAATTTTTAGAGATATATGACACGGATGACTTGTTGACTTAGAAGCCACGAATTCCCCAATATGCAAATTTGAATAACTGGAGCCCACATACATGATTGGCTGGCTGGGAAGCTGTGCAGGCCCTGATTTGTGGATTTGAATTCCTCAGCCCTCAGATATGATTGGCTGGCTTAGAAGCCATGAAGTCCCCAATATGCAAATTTGAATGCCTCAGGACACATATATGATTGGCTGGGAAACCGTGCAGGACCTGATTTGAAAATTTGAATGTCTAAGTCCTCACAGAGGATTGGCTGCCTGGGGACCAGGCAGAAATATATAGAAATACTATGATTAAGCATAAATACTACATTTAGTAGAAATACTATGTTTTAGCACAAATCCTATAAAAAGCAGAAATACTATAATTTAGCAGAAATACTATATTAAGCACAAATCCTATAAAAAGCAGAAATAGTATGATTAAGCATAAATACTACATTTAGTAGAAATACTATGTTTTAGCACAAATCCTATAAAAAGCAGAAATACTATAATTTAGCAGAAATACCATATTAAGCACAAATCATATAAAAAGCAGAAATACTATATTAAGCACAAATCCTATTAAAAGCAGAAATACTATATTAAGCACAAATCTTATGAAATAGCAGAAACAGTATGATTTAGCACAATAGTAATAAGTTAAACAGAAAAATTGGAAAAGCAAAATGGACAGCTGAAAAAATGCTGAACATGCTGAGGGTCCCTCAAATATACTTGTTAAATGAAAAAATCAGCATAAAAATGCACAGGGAGAGAGAAGTAAGTTTCTAGGTCAGCCTGGGAGCTGCTGAATTTGAATCCACCAATCAGAGAGCCTGTGTACTTTTTCCCGCCAAAACAGGTGCATCTTTTTACACACGCAGCAGAGAGAGGCACAGGATTATTGCAGCCTATTTCTCATAGTGAGGACTCCCCTCAAACAAATGACCATAATTTCCTAACCGTAGGGGCTAGAGCGGTCATTCTTACACCGTTTTGTTCAGAAGAGATGGGGGAATCTTCCAGTGTTAACAATTTATCATTAAAATGTGAATTTTTAGAGATATACAACATGGATGACTTGTTGACTTAGAAGCCACGAATTCCCCCAATATGCAAATTTGAATACCTGGAGCCCACATACATGATTGGCTGGCTGGGAAGCTGTGCAGGCCCTGATTTGTGGATTTGAATTCCTCAGCCCTCAGATATGATTGGCTGGCTTAGAAGCCATGAAGTCCCCAATATGCAAATTTGAATGCCTCAGGACACATATATGATTGGCTGGGAAACCGTGCAGGCCCTGATTTGAAAATTTGAATGTCTAAGTCCTCACAGAGGATTGGCTGCCTGGGGACCTGGCAGAAATATATAGAAATACTATGATTAAGCATAAATACTACATTTAGTAGAAATACTATGTTTTAGCACAAATACTATAAAAAGCAGAAATACTATAATTTAGCAGAAATACTATATTAAGCACAAATCCTATAAAAAGCAGAAATACTATATTAAGCACAAATTCTATAAAAAGCAGAAATACTATATTAAGCACAAATTCTATAAAAAGCAGAAATAGTATATTAAGCACAAATTCTATAAAAAGCAGAAATACTATATTAAGCACAAATCTTATAAAATAGCAGAAACAGTATGATTTAGCACAATAGTAATAAGTTAAATAGAAAAATTGGAAAAGCAAAATGGACAGCTGAAAAAATGCTGAACATGCTGAGGGTCCCTCAAATATACTTGTTAAATGAAAAAATCAGCAAAAAAATGCACAGGGAGAGAGAAGTAAGTTTCTAGGTCAGCCTGGGAGCTGCTGAATTTGAATCCACCAATCAGAGAGCCTGTGTACTTTTTCCCGCCAAAACATGTGCCTCTTTTTACACATGCAGCACAGAGAGGCACAGGATTATTGCAGCCTATTTCTCATAGTGAGGACTCCCCTCAAACAAATGACCATAATTTCCAAACCGTAGGGGCTAGAGCGGTCATTCTTACACCGTTTTGTTCAGAAGAGATGGGGGAATCTTCCAGTGTTTACAATTTATCATTAAAATATGAATTATTAAAGATATTTGACTTCTAATGCACCATAACTGAGTAGAGCGAAGCAAAAACTGCCTTGACTTGCCCTCAAACAACGCTTTGTGACTTGAAATCTATTTGGAGTATCGATATCATTCTTTCACCGTAAGAGACAGCAGGCTTTGGTGAACAATCATGGAAATTTTCAGGTCTCTGTGGAAATCCAACAAAAAGTTATGACGAGAGAAAAAAGTGGTTCATTTCCACAGTTTGAAATCTGAAGAAATCTGAGCGACGGACGAATTTCCTACCCTCAAACAAGTCCAACTCATTTCAGAACGTTAATAGTTGAGAAAGAAATTCTTGAATTGTGAGCGTCAGGAGTGTCTGAAGATATACCGGGACAAGCCTCATGTCTTAACTTTGCTTCGTTAAGGAGATATGACGATTCGAATATGCCTCTCATTACAGAAATGCAGCGGTGATTTTGAACAAACTCTCCATTGACTTTATATGGAGAGTTTTGAGACCTTGTGTTGGTCTGAGGAGATTTGCCAAAATTCTATAAATCCCACAACAATGATAGTGACATTTTCTGAAAGCCAGCAAAAATACCTACGTTTTGATGTATAATTTGTGGAAGTTGAGTGAAAATTGAGCAAGTAGCAAGAAGTTGTTCGGACATGAAGTGAAAATTGCAAAACCTTTAGTGACACACTGGAAGCCAAGAGCATAGCAACCATAACAACGCATGTATTTTGTGAAAAATCATAATTTTGAAACTCAAAACTTTAAGGGGCATAAAAGTAAAACGGTAAAAGATTTGAAAAAGCTGCTTTATACCTGAATAGCCCAATAATTTGAGAACATTTTAAAGTTTGAATGGTTGTTCTAGGTGAAAGTATGAGGAAGTAGTTAAGTTTCAAAAACAAGCAAAATTTAGCAGAATTTTGGAAGTTTCCCATTCATTTCAATGGGACAAATTAAAGGAAAAAAGCTTAATATTTTAAAAAGTATAATAGCAAAAAATAGCAAAAGTCATAGCAGGAATTAGCAAAAATAGCAGAATAGTTTAAAATTTGAACGGTGAAAATCGGCTGAAAATTGTGGAAGTAGTTAGCGGACGAAAAACGAGCAACTTGAAGAATAACTAGAAAAATTTGCATTTCCTGCGAAAATGCAGTGTGGATGCTTAAAGCTGAAGCTGTATGCAAAAAGTAGCTGAAAAAGCTGAAAAGTTGCAGAAATTGTAAAAACTTTGCAGAAGCAAAAGAAGTTTGCTAAAATGGAATAACTTAGCAGAACTGCAATATCTTAGAGGAAACATAATACTTGGCAGAAATACAATAGCATAGCAGAATTTAGCAGAAATATTGTAACTTACCAGAAACATGATAACTTCTCAAAAATACAAGAATTTAGGAGAAATAGTATAAGATAACAGAAAGAATATATTTAGCCAAAAATACTTAAACATTACAGAAACACTATGATTTAGAAAAATAGTACAACAGAGCAGAAATATTGTGATTTACCAGAGACACTGTGATGAACTATGAATATTGTAATTTTAAATTGAGACTATGTTTTAGCACAAATATTATAATTTGGCAGAAATACTATAATTTAGCAGAAATACTATATTAAGCACAAATCCTATAAAAAGCAGAAATGGTATGATTAAGCACAAATACTACATTTAGTAGAAATACTTTGTTTTAGCACAAATCCCATAAAAAGCAGAAATACTGTACTATGATTTAGTAGAAAAACTAATTAAGCATAAATACTACATTTAGCAGAAATACTATATTAAGCACAAATCCTATAAAAGCAGAAATAGTATATTAAGCACAAATCTTATAAAATAGCAGAAATAGTATGATTTAGCACAATAGTAATAAGTTAAACAGAAAAATTGGAAAAGCAAAATGGACAGCTGAAAAAATGCTGAACATGCTGAGGGTCCCTCAAATATACTTGTTAAATGACAAAAATCTGCAAAAAAATTTATTACAGCCACACAATCACAAATATGTACACATGAGGAAACACACATGCACAGAGAGACCCACACACAAGATCCAATTCAGTCAACCAGTCTAAATATATTGAATTTAAATCTTAGAATGAGATCATCCCATTAAAAGCCTTTCTCTCTCTCTCTCTCTCTCTCTGTCACACACACACACACACACACACACACACACACACACACACACACACACACACACACAGGGAGAGAGAAGTAAGTTTCTAGGTCAGCCTGGGAGCTGGTGAATTTGAATCCACCAATCAGAGAGGCTGTGCACTTTTCCCCACCAAAACAGGTGCATCTGTTTACACACGCAGCAGCACAGAGAGACACAGGATTTTTGCAGTCTATTTCTCATAGTGACGACTCCCCTCAAACAAATGACCATAATTTCCTAACCGTAGGGGCTAGAGCGGTCATTCTTACACCGTTTTGTTCAGAAGAGATGGGGGAATCTTCAAGTGTTGACAATTTAATATTAAAATATGAATTTTTAGAGATATATGACATGGATGACTTGTTGACTTAGAAGCCACGAATTCCCCAATATGCAAATTTGAATGCCTGAGACCACATATGTGATTGGCTGGCTGGGAAGCCGTGCAGGCCCTGATTTGTGGATTTGAATTCCTCAGCCCTCAGATATGATTGGCTGGCTTAGAAGCCACGAAGGCCCCAATATGCAAATTTGAATGCCTCAGGACACTTATTTGATTGGCTGGGAAACTGTGCAGGCCCTGATTTGAAAATTTGAATGTCTCAGTCCTCACAGAGGATTGGCTGCCTGGGGACCTGGCAGAAATATATAGAAATACTATTATTAAGCATAAATACTACATTTAGTAGAAATACTATGTTTTAGCACAAATATTATAAAAAGAAGAAAAACTATAATTTAGCAGAAATACTATATTAAGCACAAATCCTATAAAAAGCAGAAATACTATAATTTAGAACAAATAGTATAAAAAGCAGAAATACTATAATTTAGCAGAAATACTATGTTAAGCACAAATCCTATAGAAAGCAGAAATACTATAATTTAGCAGAAATACTATGTTAGGCACAAATCCTATAAAAAGCAGAAATACTATAATTTAGCAGAAATACTATATTAGCACAAGTACCGAAAAGTACCAGAAATACTATGATTTAGCAGAATAGTAATAACTTATTGAAACACAAATGCACAGAGGGACACACAAACACAGGCTCTAATCCAGTCAACCAGTCTAACTATATTCAATTTAAATCCTACAATGACATGCTGCCAAATAAGGGCAGGGTCCTCTCTCTCCCACTAGACACACACACACACACACACACACACACACACACACACACAGAGGGAGAGAGCTGCCGAATTTAAATCCACCAATCAGAGTGGCTGTTTACGTTTTCCCGCCAAAACAGGTGCATCTTTTTACACACGCAGCAGCACAGAGAGGCACAGGATTATTGCAGCCTATTTCTCATAGTGAGGACTCCCCTCAAACAAATGACCATAATTTCCTAACCGTAGGGGCTAGAGCGGTCATTCTTACACTGTTTTGTTCAGAAGAGATGGGGGAATCTTCCAGTGTTAACAGTTTATCATTAAAATGTGAATTTTTAGAGCTATATGACATGGATGACTTGTTGACTTAGAAGCCACGAATTCCCCAATATGCAAATATGAATGCCTGAGACCACATATATGATTGGCTGGCTGGGAAGCCGTGCAGGCCCTGATTTGTGGATTTGAATTCCTCAGCCCTCAGATATGATTGGCTGGCTTAGAAGCCATGAAGGCCCCAATATGCAAATTTGAATGCCTCAGGACACATATATGATTGGCTGGGAAGCCGTGCAGGCCTTGATTTGAAAATTTGAATTTCTCAGTCCTCACAGAGGATTGGCTGCCTGGGGACCTGGCAGAAATATATAGAAATACTATGATTAAGCATAAATACTACATTTAGTAGAAATACTATGTTTTAGCACAAATACTATAAAAAGCAGAAATACTATAATTTAGCAGAAATACTATATTAAGCACAAATCTTATAAAAAGCAGAAATAGGATGATTAAGCATAAACACGACATTTAGCAGAAATACTATGTTTGAGCAAAAATCCTATAAAAAGCAGAAATACTATATAAGGCACAAATCCCATAAAAAGCAGAAATAGTATGATTAAGCATAAATACTACATTTAGTAGAAATACTATGTTTTAGCACAAATAGTATAAAAAGCAGAAATATTGTAATTTAGCAGAAATACTATATTAGGCACAAATCTTATAAAATAGCAGAAATAGTATTATTTAGCACAATAGTAATAAGTTAAACAGAAAAATTGGAAAAGCAAAATGGACAGCTGAAAAAATGCTGAACATGCTGAGGGTCCCTCAAATATACTTGTTAAAAAAATCAGCAAAAAAATGCACAGGGAGAGAGAAGTAAGTTTCTAGGTCAGCCTGGGAGCTGCTGAATTTGAATCCACCAATCAGAGAGCCTGTGTACTTTTTCCCGCCAAAACATGTGCCTCTTTTTACACACGCAGCACAGAGAGGCACAGGATTATTGCAGCCTATTTCTCATAGTGAGGACTCCCCTCAAACAAATGACCATAATTTCCAAACCGTAGGGGCTAGAGCGGTCATTCTTACACCGTTTTGTTCAGAAGAGATGGGGGAATCTTCCAGTGTTTACAATTTATCATTAAAATATGAATTATTAAAGATATTTGACTTGTAATGCACCATAACTGAGTAGAGCGAAGCAAAAACTGCCTTGACTTGCCCTCAAACAACGCTTTCTAACTCGAAATCTATTTGGAGTATCGATATCATTCTTTCACCGTAAGAGACAGCAGGCTTTGGTGAACAATCTTGGAAATTTTCAGGTCTCTGTGGAAATCCAAAAAAAAGTTATGACGAGAGAAAAAAGTGGTTCATTTCCACAGTTTGAAATCTGAAGAAATCTGAGCGAAGGACGAATTTCCTACCCTCAAACAAGTCCAACTCATTTCAGAACGGTAATAGGTGAGAAAGAAATTCTTCAATTGTGAGCGTCAGGGGTGTCTGAAGATATTCGGGGACAAGCCTCATGTCTTAACTTTGCTTCGTTAAGGAGATATGACGATTTGAATATGCCTCTCATTACAGAAATCCAGCGGTGATTTTGAACAAGCTCTCCATTCACTTTATATGGAGAGTTTTCTGACCTTGTGTTAGTCTGAGGAGATTTGCAAAAATTCTATAAATCCCACAACAATGATGGTGACATTTTCTGAAAGCCAGCAAAAATACCTACGTTTTGATGTATAATTTGTGGAAGTTGAGTGAAAATTGAGCAAGTAGCAAACAGTTGTTCGGACATGAAGTGAAAATTGCAAAACCTTCAGTGGCACACTGGAAGCCAAGAGCATAGCAACCATAACAACGCATGTATTTTGTGAAAAATCACAATTTTGCAACTCAAAACTTTAAGAGGCATAAAAGTAAAACAGTAAAAGATTTGAAAAAGCTGAATCATACCTGAATAGCCCAATAATTTGTGAACATTTTAAAGTTTGAATGGTTGTTCTAGGTGAAAATATGAGGAAGTAGTTAAGTTTCAAAAACAAGCAAATTTTAGCAGAATTGCTGAAGTTTCCCATTCATTTCAATGGGACAAATTAAAGGAAAAAAGCTTAATATTTTAAAAAGTATAATAGTTAAAAATAGCAAAAATCATAGCAGGAATTAGCAAAAATAGCTGAATAGTTTAAAATTTGAACGGTGAAAATCGGCTGAAAATTGTGGAAGTAGTTTAACGGCGAAAAGTGTACGGAAGCAACTAGAACTAGAAAAATTTGCATTTCCTGCGAAAATGCAGTGTGGATGCTTAAAGCTGAAGCTGTATGCAAAAAGTAGCTGAAAAAGCTGAAAAGTTGCAGAAATTGTAAAAACTTTGCAGAAGCAAAAGAAGTTTGCTAAAATGGAATAACTTAGCAGAACTGCAATATCTTAGAGGAAACATAATACTTGGCAGAAATACAATAGCATAGCAGAATTTATCAGAAATATTGTAACTTACCAGAAACATGATAACTTCTCAAAAATACAAGAATTTAGGAGAAATAGTATAAGATAACAGAAAGAATATATTTAGCCAAAAATACTTAAACATTACAGAAACACTATGATTTAGAAAAATAGTACAACAGAGCAGAAATATTGTGATTTACCAGAGACACTGTGATGAACTATGAATATTGTAATTTTAAATTGAGACTATGTTTTAGCACAAATATTATAATTTGGCAGAAATACTATAATTTAGCAGAAATACTATATTAAGCACAAATCCTATAAAAAGCAGAAATGGCATGATTAAGCACAAATACTACATTTAGTAGAAATACTTTGTTTTAGCACAAATCCCATAAAAAGCAGAAATACTGTACTATGATTTAGTAGAAAAACTATAATTAATCAGAAATACTAAATTTAGCAGAAATACTATATTAAGCACAAATACTATGAAAAGCAGAAATAGTATATTAAGCACAAATCTTATAAAATAGCAGAAATGCTATGATTTAGCACAATAGTAATAAGTTAAACAGAAAAATTGGAAAAGCAAAATGGACAGCTGAAAAAATGCTGAACATGCTGAGGGTCCCTCAAATATACTTGTTAAATGACAAAAATCTGCAAAAAAATTTATTACAGCCACACAATCACAAATATGTACACATGAGGAAACACACATGCACATAGAGACCCACACACAAGATCCAATTCAGTCAACCAGTCTAAATATATTGAATTTAAATCTTAGAATGAGATCATCCCATTAAAAGCGCCTCTCTCTCTCTCTCTCTCTCTCTCTCTCTCTCTGTCACAGACACACACACACACACACACACACACAGGGAGAGAGGACTAAGTTTCTAGGTCAGCCTGGGAACTGATGAATTTGAATCCACCAATCAGAGAGCCTGTGCACTTTTCCCCACCAAAACAGGTGCATCTGTTTACACACGCAGCAGCACAGAGAGACACAGGATTTTTGCAGTCTATTTCTCATAGTGACGACTCCCTCAAACAAATGACCGTAATTTCCTAACCGTAGGGGCTAGAACGGTCATTCTTACACCGTTTTGTTCAGAAGAGGTGGGGGAATCTTCAAGTGTTGACAATTTAATATTAAAATATGAATTTTTAGAGATATATGACATGGATGACTTGTTGACTTAGAAGCCACGAATTCCCCAATATGCAAATTTGAATGCCTGAGACCACATATGTGATTGGCTGGCTGGGAAGCCGTGCAGGCCCTGATTTGTGGATTTGAATTCCTCAGCCCTCAGATATGATTGGCTGGCTTAGAAGCCATGAAGTCCCCAATATGCAAATTTGAATGCCTCAGGACACATATATGATTGGCTGGGAAACCGTGCAGGACCTGATTTGAAAATTTGAATGTCTAAGTCCTCACAGAGGATTGGCTGCCTGGGGACCAGGCAGAAATATATAGAAATACTATGATTAAGCATAAATACTACATTTAGTAGAAATACTATGTTTTAGCACAAATCCTATAAAAAGCAGAAATACTATAATTTAGCAGAAATACTATATTAAGCACAAATCATATAAAAAGCAGAAATACTATATTAAGCACAAATCCTATAAAAAGCAGAAATACTATATTAAGCACAAATTCTATAAAAAGCAGAAATACTATATTAAGCACAAATTCTATAAAAAGCAGAAATACTATATTAAGCACAAATCCTATTAAAAGCAGAAATACTATATTAAGCACAAATCTTATAAAATAGCAGAAATGCTATGATTTAGCACAATAGTAATAAGTTAAACAGAAAAATTGGAAAAGCAAAATGGACAGCTGAAAAAATGCTGAACATGCTGAGGGTCCCTCAAATATACTTGTTAAATGAAAAAATCAGCAAAAAAATGCACAGGGAGAGAGAAGTGAGTTTCTAGGTCAGCCTGGGAGCTGCTGAATTTGAATCCACCAATCAGAGAGCCTGTGTACTTTTTCCCGCCAAAACATGTGCCTCTTTTTACACACGCAGGACAGAGAGGCACAGGATTATTGCAGCCTATTTCTCATAGTGAGGACTCCCCTCAAACAAATGACCATAATTTCCTAACCATAGGGGCTAGAGCGGTCATTCTTACACCGTTTTGTTCAGAAGAGATGGGGGAATCTTCAAGTGTTGACAATTTATCATTAAAATATGAATTTTTAGAGATATATGACATGGATGACTTGTTGACTTAGAAGCCACGAATTCCCCAATATGCAAATTTGAATACCTGGAGCCCACATACATGATTGGCTGGCTGGGAAGCTGTGCAGGCCCTGATTTGTGGATTTGAATTCCTCAGCCCTCAGATATGATTGGCTGGCTTAGAAGCCATGAAGGCCCCAATATGCAAATTTGAATGCCTCAGGACACATATATGATTGGCTGGGAAACCGTGCAGGCCCTGATTTGAAAATTTGAATGTCTAAGTCCTCACAGAGGATTGGCTGCCTGGGGACCTGGCAGAAATATATAGAAATACTATGATTAAGCATAAATACTACATTTAGTAGAAATACTATGTTTTAGCACAAATACTATAAAAAGCAGAAATACTATAATTTAGCAGAAATACTATATTAAGCACAAATCCTATAAAAAGCAGAAATACTATATTAGGTACAAATCCTATAAAAAGCAGAAATACTATATTAGGCACAAATAGTATAAAAAGCAGAAATACTATAATTTAACAGAAATACTATGTTTGGCACAAATCCTATAAAAATAATAAATACTATAATTTAGCAGAAATACTATATTAGGCACAAATCTTATGAAAAGCAGAAATAGTATCATTTAGCAGAATAGTAATAACTTACAAAATTACAAATATGAAGGCATATTGAAACACAAATGCACAGAGGGACACACAAACACAGGCTCTAATCCAGTCAACCAGTCTAACTATATTCAATTTAAATCCTACAATGACATGCTGCCAAATAAGGGCAGGGTCCTCTCTCTCCCACTAAACACACACACACACACACACACACACACACACACACACACACACACACACACACAGAGGGAGAGAGCTGCCGAATTTAAATCCACCAATCAGAGTGGCTGTTTACGTTTTCCCGCCAAAACAGGTGCATCTTTTTACACACGCAGCACAGAGACATAGACCTGCTTCTTTCAGTTTATTTCACATAGTGAGGATTCCCCTCAAACAAATGACCATAATTTCCTAACCATAGGGGCTAGAGCGGTCATTCTTACACCGTTTTGTTCAGAAGAGATGGGGGAATCTTCAAGTGTTGACAATTTATCATTAAAATATGAATTTTTAGAGATATATGACATGGATGACTTGTTGACTTAGAAGCCACGAATTCCCCAATATGCAAATTTGAATACCTGGAGCCCACATACATGATTGGCTGGCTGGGAAGCTGTGCAGGCCCTGATTTGTGGATTTGAATTCCTCAGCCCTCAGATATGATTGGCTGGCTTAGAAGCCATGAAGGCCCCAATATGCAAATTTGAATGCCTCAGGACACATATATGATTGGCTGGGAAGCCGTGCAGGCCCTGATTTGAAAATTTGAATTTCTCAGTCCTCACAGAGGATTGGCTGCCTGGGGACCTGGCAGAAATATATAGAAATACTATGATTAAGCATAAATACTACATTTAGTAGAAATACTATGTTTTAGCACAAATACTATAAAAAGCAGAAATACTATAATTTAGCAGAAATACTATATTAAGCACAAATCCTATAAAAAGCAGAAATAGGATGATTAAGCATAAACACTACATTTAGTAGAAATACTATGTTTGAGCAAAAATCCTATAAAAAGCAGAAATACTATATTAGGCACAAATCCCATAAAAAGCAGAAATAGTATGATTAAGCATAAATACTACATTTAGTAGAAATACTATGTTTTAGAACAAATAGTATAAAAAGCAGAAATATTGTAATTTAGCAGAAATACTATATTAGGCACAAATCTTATAAAATAGCAGAAATAGTATTATTTAGCACAATAGTAATAAGTTAAACAGAAAAATTGGAAAAGCAAAATGGACAGCTGAAAAAATGCTGAACATGCTGAGGGTCCCTCAAATATACTTGTTAAATGAAAAAATCAGCAAAAAAATGCACAGGGAGAGAGAAGTAAGTTTCTAGGTCAGCCTGGGAGCTGCTGAATTTGAATCCACCAATCAGAGAGCCTGTGTACTTTTTCCCGCCAAAACAGGTGCCTCTTTTTACACACGCAGCACAGAGAGGCACAGGATTATTGCAGCCTATTTCTCATAGTGAGGACTCCCCTCAAACAAATGACCATAATTTCCAAACCGTAGGGGCTAGAGCGGTCATTCTTACACCGTTTTGTTCAGAAGAGATGGGGGAATCTTCCAGTGTTTACAATTTATCATTAAAATATGAATTATTAAAGATATTTGACTTGTAATGCACCATAACTGAGTAGAGCGAAGCAAAAACTGCCTTGACTTGCCCTCAAACAACGCTTTCTAACTCGAAATCTATTTGGAGTATCGATATCATTCTTCCACCGTAAGAGACAGCAGGCTTTGGTGAACAATCATGGAAATTTTCAGGTCTCTGTGGAAATCCAACAAAAAGTTATGACGAGAGAAAAAAGTGGTTCATTTCCACAGTTTGAAATCTGAAGAAATCTGAGCGAAGGACAAATTTCCTACCCTCAAACAAGTCCAACTCATTTCAGAACGGTAATAGGTGAGAAAGAAATTCTTGAATTGTGAGCGTCAGGGGGGTCTGAAGATATTCGGGGACAAGCCTCATGTCTTAACTTTGCTTCGTTAAGGAGATATGACGATTCGAATATGCCTCTCATTACAGAAATCCAGCGGTGATTTTGAACAAACTCTCCATTGACTTTATATGGAGAGTTTTCCGACATTGTGTTGGTCTGAGGAGATTTGCGAAAATTCTATAAATCCCACAACAATGATAGTGACATTTTCTGAAAGCCAGCAAAAATACCTACGTTTTGATGTATAATTTGTGGAAGTTGAGTGAAAATTGAGCAAGTAGCAAGAAGTTGTTCGGACATGAAGTGAAAATTGCAAAACCTTCAGTGGCACACTGGAAGCCAAGAGCATAGCAACCATAACAACGCATGTATTTTGTGAAAAATCACAATTTTGCAACTGAAAACTTTAAGAGGCATAAAAGTAAAACAGTAAAAGATTTCAAAAAGCTGAATCATACCTGAATAGCCCAATAATTTATGAACATTTTAAAGTTTGAATGGTTGTTCTAGGTGAAAATATGAGGAAGTAGTTAAGTTTCAAAAACAAGCAAATTTTAGCAGAATTGCAGAAGTTTCCCATTCATTTCAATGGGACAAATTAAAGGAAAAAAGTGGAATATTTTAAAAAGTATAATAGTTAAAAATAGCAAAAATCATAGCAAGAAAGAGCAAAAATAGCAGAATAGTTTAAAATTTGAACGGTGAAAATCGGCTGAAAATTGTGGAAGTAGTTAAGTGCCAAAAAGTGTACGGAAGCAACTGGAATAATAAAAATAATAATAAAGTATAAAGAATAAAGAGAAACAGGAACTCAATAGTGTGGATGCTTAAAGCATCCACACAATAATAATAATAACTAGAAAAATTTGCATTTCCTGCGAAAATGCAGTGTGGATGCTTTAAAGCTGAAGCTGTATGCAAAAAGTAGCTGAAAAAGCTGAAAAGTTGCAGAAATTGTAAAAACTTTGCAGAAGCAAAGGAACTTTGCTAAAATGGAATAACTTAGCAGAACTGCAATATCTTAGAGGAAACATAATACTTGGCAGAAATACAATAGCATAGCAGAACTTAGCAGAAATATTGTAACTTACCAGAAACATAACTTCTCAAAAATACAAGAATTTAGGAGAAATAGTATAAGATAACAGAAAGAATATATTTAGCCAAAAATACTTAAGCATTACAGAAACACTATGATTTAGAAAAATAGTACAACAGAGCAGAAATACTGTGATTTACCAGAGACACTGTGATGAACTATGAATATTGTAATTTTAAATCAATACTATGTTTTAGCACAAATACTATAATTTGACAGAAATACTATATTTAGCACAAATCTTATAAAATAGCAGAAATAGTATGATTTAGCACAATAGTAATAACTTAAACAGAAAAATTGGAAAAGCAAAATGGACAGCTGAAAAAATGCTGAACATGCTAAGGGTCCCTCAAATATACTTGTTAAATGAAAAAAATTGGCAAAAAAAAATATAACAGCCACACAATCACAAATATGGACACATATGGAAACACACATGCACAGAGAGAGACACACACAAGATCCAATTCAGTCAACCAGTCTAAATATATTGAATTTAAATCTTACAATGAGATCATCCCATAAAAAGGCTTCCTCTCTCTCTCTCTCTCTCTCTCTCTCTCTCTCACACACACACACACACACACACACACACACACACACACACACACACACACACACACACACAGAGAGAAGTAAGTTTCTAGCTCAGTCAAGCAGCCTTGGAGCTGCTGAATTTGAATCCACCAATCAGAGAGCCTGTGCACTTTTTCCCGCCAAAACAGGTGCATGCAGCACAGAGAGACACAGGATTTTTGCAGTCTATTTCTCATAATGACGACTCCCCTCAAACAAATGACCATAATTTCCTAACCGTAGGGGCTAGAACGGTCATTCTTACACCGTTTTGTTCAGAAGAGATGGGGGAATCTTAAAGTGTTGACAATTTATCATTAAAATATGAATTATTAAAGATAATTGACTTCTAATGCACCATAACTGAGTAGAGCAAAGCAAAAACTGCCTTGACTTGCCCTCAAACAACGCTTTCTAACTCTAAATCTATTTGGAGTATCAATATCATTCTTTCACCGTAAGAGACAGCAGGCTTTGGTGAACAATCATGGAAATTTTCAGGTCTCTGTGGAAATCCATTAAAAAGATATGACAAGAGAAAAAAGTGGTTCATTTCCAGAGTTTGAAATCTGAAGAAATCTGAGCGAAGGACGAATTTCCTACCCTCAAACAAGTCTAACTCATTTCAGAACGGTAATAGGTGAGAAAATAATTCTTGAATTGTGAGCGTCAGGAGTGTCTGAAGATATACTGGGACAAGCCTTATGTCTTAACTTTGCTTCGTTAAGGAGATATGACGATTCGAATATGCCTCTCATTACAGAAATCAAGCGGTGATTTTGAACAAGCTCTCCATTGACTTTCTATGGAGAGTTTTGCGACTTTGTGTTGGTCTGAGGAGATTTGCCAAAATTCTATAAATCCCACAACAATGATAGTGACATTTTCGGAAACCCAGCAAAAATACCTACGTTTTGATGTATAATTTGTGGAAGTTGAGTGAAGATTGAGCAAGTAGCAAGAAGTTGTTCGGACATGAAGAGAAGACTGCAAAACCTTCAGTGGCAGACTGGAAGCCAAGTGCATAGCAAGCATAACAACGCATGTATTTTGTGAAAAATCACAATTTTGCAACTGAAAACTTTAAGAGGCATAAAGGTAAAACGGTAAAAGATTTGAAAAAGCTGAATCATACCTGAATAGCTCAATAATTTGAGAACATTTTAAAGTTTGAATGGTTGTTCTACGTGAAAATATGAGGAAGTAGTTAAGTTTCAGAAACAAGCAAATTTTAGCAGAATTGCAGAAGTTTCCCATTCATTTCAATGGGACAAATTAAGCTTAATATTTTAAAAAGTATAATAGTGAAAAATACCAAAAGACATAGCAGGAATTAGCAGAAATAGCAGAATATTTTAAAATTTGAACGGTGAAAATCGGCTGAAAATTGCGGAAGTAGTTAAGTGCCAAAAAGTGTACGGAAGTCCCAAGAGGAACTCAATAGTGTGGATGCTTAAAGCATCCACACAACTAGAAAAATTTGCATTTCCTGCGAAAATGCAGTGTGGATGCTTAAAGCTGAAGCTGTATGCAAAAAGTAGCTGAAAAAGCTGAAAAGTTGCAGAAATTGTAAAAACTTTGCAGAAGCAAAAGAAGTTTGCTAAAATGGAATAACTTAGCAGAACTGCAATATCTTAGAGGAAACATAATACTTGGCAGAAATACAATAGCATAGCAGAATTTAGCAGAAATATTGTAACTTACCAGAAACATGATAACTTCTCAAAAATACAAGAATTTAGGAGAAATAGTATAAGATAACAGAAAGAATATATTTAGCCAAAAATACTTAAACATTACAGAAACACTATGATTTAGAAAAATAGTACAACAGAGCAGAAATATTGTGATTTACCAGAAACACTGTGATGAACTATGAATATTGTAATTTTAAATTGAGACTGTTTTAGCACAAATATTATAATTTGGCAGAAATACTATAATTTAGCAGAAATACTATATTAAGCACAAATCCTATAAAAAGCAGAAATGGTATGATTAAGCACAAATACTACATTTAGTAGAAATACTTTGTTTTAGCACAAATCCCATAAAAAGCAGAAATACTGTACTATGATTTAGTAGAAAAACTATAATTAATCAGAAATACTAAATTTAGCAGAAATACTATATTAAGCACAAATACTATGAAAAGCAGAAATAGTATGATTAAGCATAAATACTACATTTAGCAGAAATACTATATTAAGCACAAATCCTATAAAAGCAGAAATAGTATATTAAGCACAAATCTTATAAAATAGCAGAAATAGTATGATTTAGCACAATAGTAATAAGTTAAACAGAAAAATTGGAAAAGCAAAATGGACAGCTGAAAAAATGCTGAACATGCTGAGGGTCCCTCAAATATACTTGTTAAATGACAAAAATCTGCAAAAAAATTTATTACAGCCACACAATCACAAATATGTACACATGAGGAAACACACATGCACAGAGAGACCCACACACAAGATCCAATTCAGTCAACCAGTCTAAATATATTGAATTTAAATCTTAGAATGAGATCATCCCATTAAAAGCCTTTCTCTCTCTCTCTCTCTCTCTCTCTCTCTCTCTGTCACACACACACACACACACACACACACACACACACACACACACACACACACACACACACACAGGGAGAGAGAAGTAAGTTTCTAGGTCAGCCTGGGAGCTGGTGAATTTGAATCCACCAATCAGAGAGGCTGTGCACTTTTCCCCACCAAAACAGGTGCATCTGTTTACACACGCAGCAGCACAGAGAGACACAGGATTATTGCAGTCTATTTCTCATAGTGACGACTCCCCTCAAACAAATGACCGTAATTTCCTAACCGTAGGGGCTAGAACGGTCATTCTTACACCGTTTTGTTCAGAAGAGATGGGGGAATCTTCAAGTGTTGACAATTTAATATTAAAATATGAATTTTTAGAGATATATGACATGGATGACTTGTTGACTTAGAAGCCACGAATTCCCCAATATGCAAATTTGAATACCTGGAGCCCACATACATGATTGGCTGGCTGGGAAGCTGTGCAGGCCCTGATTTGTGGATTTGAATTCCTCAGCCCTCAGATATGATTGGCTGGCTTAGAAGCCATGAAGGCCCCAATATGCAAATTTGAATGCCTCAGGACACATATATGATTGGCTGGGAAGCCGTGCAGGCCCTGATTTGAAAATTTGAATTTCTCAGTCCTCACAGAGGATTGGCTGCCTGGGGACCTGGCAGAAATATATAGAAATACTATGATTAAGCATAAATACTACATTTAGTAGAAATACTATGTTTTAGCACAAATACTATAAAAAGCAGAAATACTATAATTTAGCAGAAATACTATATTAAGCACAAATCCTATAAAAAGCAGAAATAGGATGATTAAGCATAAACACTACATTTAGTAGAAATACTATGTTTGAGCAAAAGTACTATAAAAAGCAGAAATACTATAATTTAGAACAAATAGTATAAAAAGCAGAAATACTATAATTTAGCAGAAATACTATGTTAAGCACAAATCCTATAAAAAGCAGAAATACTATAATTTAGCAGAAATACTATGTTAGGCACAAATCCTATAAAAAGCAGAAATACTATAATTTAGCAGAAATACTGTATTTAGCACAAGTACCGAAAAGTACCAGAAATACTATGATTTAGCAGAATAGTAATAACTTATTGAAACACAAATGCACAGAGGGACACACAAACACAGGCTCTAATCCAGTCAACCAGTCTAACTATATTCAATTTAAATCCTACAATGACATGCTGCCAAATAAGGGCAGGGTCCTCTCTCTCCCACTAAACACACACACACACACACACACACACACACACACACACACACACACACACACACACACACACACACACACACACACACACACACACACACAGGGAGAGAGCTGCCAAATTTAAATCCACCAATCAGAGTGGCTGTTTACGTTTTCCCGCCAAAACAGGTGCATCTTTTTACACACGCAGCAGCACAGAGAGGCACAGGATTATTGCAGCCTATTTCTCATAGTGAGGACTCCCCTCAAACAAATGACCATAATTTCCTAACCGTAGGGGCTAGAGCGGTCATTCTTACACTGTTTTGTTCTGAAGAGATGGGGGAATCTTCCAGTGTTAACAGTTTATCATTAAAATGTGAATTTTTAGAGATATATGACATGGATGACTTGTTGACTTAGAAGCCACGAATTCCCCAATATGCAAATTTGAATACCTGGAGCCCACATACATGATTGGCTGGCTGGGAAGCTGTGCAGGCCCTGATTTGTGGATTTGAATTCCTCAGCCCTCAGATATGATTGGCTGGCTTAGAAGCCATGAAGGCCCCAATATGCAAATTTGAATGCCTCAGGACACATATATGATTGGCTGGGAAGCCGTGCAGGCCCTGATTTGAAAATTTGAATTTCTCAGTCCTCACAGAGGATTGGCTGCCTGGGGACCTGGCAGAAATATATAGAAATACTATGATTAAGCATAAATACTACATTTAGTAGAAATACTATGTTTTAGCACAAATACTATAATTTAGCAGAAATACTATATTAAGCACAAATCCTATAAAAAGCAGAAATAGGATGATTAAGCATAAACACTACATTTAGTAGAAATACTATGTTTGAGCAAAAGTACTATAAAAAGCAGAAATACTATAATTTAGAACAAATAGTATAAAAAGCAGAAATACTATAATTTAGCAGAAATACTATGTTAAGCACAAATCCTATAAAAAGCAGATATACTATAATTTAGCAGAAATACTATGTTAGGCACAAATCCTATAAAAAGCAGAAATACTATAATTTAGCAGAAATACTGTATTTAGCACAAGTACCGAAAAGTACCAGAAATACTATGATTTAGCAGAATAGTAATAACTTATTGAAACACAAATGCACAGAGGGACACACAAACACAGGCTCTAATCCAGTCAACCAGTCTAACTATATTCAATTTAAATCCTACAATGACATGCTGCCAAATAAGGGCAGGGTCCTCTCTCTCCCACTAAACACACACACACACACACACACACACACACACACACACACACACACACACACACACACACAGAGGGAGAGAGCTGCCAAATTTAAATCCACCAATCAGAGTGGCTGTTTACGTTTTCCCGCCAAAACAGGTGCATCTTTTTACACACGCAGCAGCACAGAGAGGCACAGGATTATTGCAGCCTATTTCTCATAGTGACGACTCCCCTCAAACAAATGACCATAATTTCCTAACCGTAGGGGCTAGAGCGGTCATTCTTACACTGTTTTGTTCAGAAGAGATGGGGGAATCTTCCAGTGTTAACAGTTTATCATTAAAATGTGAATTTTTAGAGATATATGACATGGATGACTTGTTGACTTAGAAGCCACGAATTCCCCAATATGCAAATATGAATGCCTGAGACCACATATATGATTGGCTGGCTGGGAAGCCGTGCAGGCCCTGATTTGTGGATTTGAATTCCTCAGCCCTCAGATATGATTGGCTGGCTTAGAAGCCATGAAGGCCCCAATATGCAAATTTGAATGCCTCAGGACACATATATGATTGGCTGGGAAGCCGTGCAGGCCTTGATTTGAAAATTTGAATTTCTCAGTCCTCACAGAGGATTGGCTGCCTGGGGACCTGGCAGAAATATATAGAAATACTATGATTAAGCATAAATACTACATTTAGTAGAAATACTATGTTTTAGCACAAATACTATAAAAAGCAGAAATACTATAATTTAGCAGAAATACTATATTAAGCACAAATCCTATAAAAAGCAGAAATAGGATGATTAAGCATAAACACTACATTTAGTAGAAATACTATGTTTGAGCAAAAATCCTATAAAAAGCAGAAATACTATATTAGGCACAAATCCCATAAAAAGCAGAAATAGTATGATTAAGCATAAATACTACATTTAGTAGAAATACTATGTTTTAGCACAAATAGTATAAAAAGCAGAAATATTGTAATTTAGCAGAAATACTATATTAGGCACAAATCTTATAAAATAGCAGAAATAGTATTATTTAGCACAATAGTAATAAGTTAAACAGAAAAATTGGAAAAGCAAAATGGACAGCTGAAAAAATGCTGAACATGCTGAGGGTCCCTCAAATATACTTGTTAAATGAAAAAATCAGCAAAAAAATGCACAGGGAGAGAGAAGTAAGTTTCTAGGTCAGCCTGGGAGCTGCTGAATTTGAATCCACCAATCAGAGAGCCTGTGTACTTTTTCCCGCCAAAACATGTGCCTCTTTTTACACACGCAGCACAGAAAGGCACAGGATTATTGCAGCCTATTTCTCATAGTGAGGACTCCCCTCAAACAAATGACCATAATTTCCAAACCGTAGGGGCTAGAGCGGTCATTCTTACACCGTTTTGTTCAGAAGAGATGGGGGAATCTTCCAGTGTTTACAATTTATCATTAAAATATGAATTATTAAAGATATTTGACTTGTAATGCACCATAACTGAGTAGAGCGAAGCAAAAACTGCCTTGACTTGCCCTCAAACAACGCTTTCTAACTCGAAATCTATTTGGAGTATCGATATCATTCTTTCACCGTAAGAGACAGCAGGCTTTGGTGAACAATCATGGAAATTTTCAGGTCTCTGTGGAAATCCAACAAAAAGTTATGACGAGAGAAAAAAGTGGTTCATTTCCACAGTTTGAAATCTGAAGAAATCTGAGCGAAGGACGAATTTCCTACCCTCAAACAAGTCCAACTCATTTCAGAACGGTAATAGGTGAGAAAGAAATTCTTGAATTGTGAGCGTCAGGGGTGTCTGAAGATATTCGGGGACAAGCCTCATGTCTTAACTTTGCTTCGTTAAGGAGATATGACGATTCGAATATGCCTCTCATTACAGAAATCCAGCGGTGATTTTGAACAAGCTCTCCATTCACTTTATATGGAGAGTTTTCTGACCTTGTGTTAGTCTGAGGAGATTTGCAAAAATTCTATAAATCCCACAACAATGATGGTGACATTTTCTGAAAGCCAGCAAAAATACCTACGTTTTGATGTATAATTTGTGGAAGTTGAGTGAAAATTGAGCAAGTAGCAGGAAGTTGTTCGGACATGAAGTGAAAATTGCAAAACCTTCAGTGGCACACTGGAAGCCAAGAGCATAGCAACCATAACAACACATGTATTTTGTGAAAAATCACAATTTTGCAACTCAAAACTTTAAGAGGCATAAAAGTAAAACAGTAAAAGATTTGAAAAAGCTGAATCATACCTGAATAGCCCAATAATTTGTGAACATTTTAAAGTTTGAATGGTTGTTCTAGGTGAAAATATGAGGAAGTAGTTAAGTTTCAAAAACAAGCAAATTTTAGCAGAATTGCTGAAGTTTCCCATTCATTTCAATGGGACAAATTAAAGGAAAAAAGTGGAATATTTTAAAAAGTATAATAGTTAAAAATAGCAAAAATCATAGCAGGAATTAGCAAAAATAGCTGAATAGTTTAAAATTTGAACGGTGAAAATCGGCTGAAAATTGTGGAAGTAGTTTAACGGCGAAAAGTGTACGGAAGCAACTAGAATAATAATAATAAAGAATAAAGAGAAACAGGAACTCAATAGTGTGGATGCTTAAAGCATCCACACAATAAAGAATAAAGAGAAACAGGAACTCAATAGTGTGGATGCTTAAAGCATCCACACAATAAAGTATAAAGAGAAACAGGAACTCAATAGTGTGGATGCTTAAAGCATCCACACAATAATAATAATAAAGAATAAAGAGAAACAGGAACTCAATAGTGTGGATGCTTAAGCATCCACACAATAATAAAGAATAAAGAGAAACAGGAACTCAATAGTGTGGATGCTTAAAGCATCCACACAATTAAACTGGAAAACCTAAAGAACTAAACACATGGAGAATTACACATAACCACGAGGAAGATCACTACACTGGACAGAAGAAAAAGGGCTGAAATACACAGGGAATGACAAGACAATGGGAAACACGTGAGGAACACAGCTAATTACACACAATGCTAAACATAACATATGAGACTTCTGTATCTCATTGTACATCTGTATAGTGACAATAAAGGCAATCTGTCTACTTTCAGAGTAAGAGAAAACATGGCACACACAGACAGGGAATTTCCAAAGTAAAACAGGAAGTGACGGGAGAACACGCACAGAGACACAGGCAGACACACAGAGACGTGACTTGGGAAACATGGATAACATGACATTGTAGGGGGGAACAGATTGAGACACAAGGAGGCAAACAGGGCACAAGAACTCTTGCATGTGGTTTTTATTAAACCACAGGCACCAATCAAGTAACCGTTTCAATAATTTTCAGTGCGAAGTCAGATCAAGTCAGATCAAGCAGATTGTTAATAACTCCTTCCTTGTATGCAGGAGACTTGTGGATGCCCAGAAAGTTTTGCAGAGCCACTTGAACACCCCCCAAGCTTCAAACTTGGCTATTGAGAGAGTTTGTTTGAAACCTTAATCCTGCAAAATCAACTTGATCTTCAGACCTGTAAATAACCATTCCTTCATTTTAGGAATGCTTATATTTGGAAACTTTTCAGCAATGTACTGAAAACCTCATGAATTTACTTTGCCCATGGCCTTGATGAGCTCCTTTATCAAGCCTAGCTTGAAATGGAGGGTTGGGAAAAATATTTTATGTGGATCAACCAGAGGCAGAAACTTGATACCGCTTTTTCCTGGCTCATAGGCATCTCATGGCTGCCAGTCATGCTTGACATAATGTTCCGCAGTAGATTGGATATCCCACAGGCACAGGAAACAGCAGTATTTGGTGAATCCTCCTTGCATTCCCATCGACATACCAATCACCATCAGATCATTGACAGATGTTCCACTGATGAGTTGTATATGCAACTGATTGAAGCAGTGTCTTCTTGTTGTCATAGGACTCCTTTAGATGAACAGAATGGGCAATCAGGACACTTGGCTTGGCATTTCCAATATGGAGTAGGACGGCCTTCAGCTTCATTGTGAAGAATCAATGAAGAGACACTCTTTAGCTAGAACATGTTCTTGGGACAAACTGCTGAAGAGTCCTTCGATATCGTGACAACAGCACAGTGAGGCGTCAGCAGTTAAGTACACTTTGAAGTTATGACTTCAACTTCTGTAGTGAGTTACAGTAACACCCTTGGCAAGCAAATGCTTCTGCTTAAGCCTCGAGGCAAGAAGTTCTGCTTTGTCTTTCAACAGATTGAGATCACGAATGAGAATGTTCAGCTCACGCTTATGTAAAAGTCTCTGGTTCTGCATCTTGGCCGATATTATGGTGATGTTGTGGTCTTTGTTCAGGGATGTGACGGCCTTCTTTTCTTGTATTGTGAGTTTAGATGGAGGAACTTTTGCACTGGAGAGGGTGGCTGAAGCCTTTGTCCTGATTCTCTCTGCTTTTGATTGTGTTACTTTATTAATCCATTTGACGGTTTCCGTGGTTGTGTGCCACTATGGGCAAATGTTGAGGAGAAGGGGCAAACCTTTGGGAACAAGTTTGCTTTGTCTGCACCTTAAGGTAAAATGGACATGGTTCATATAATCCACAAGTTTCCTTGATTCCTTTTTATACTCCCGCACCAATTGTGGGTGTTCCTCCCAAAGTGTATGCAGTATGTCTGTGAAAGTTCTCAGTCGTCCAGGTCATTGTAGTCTAAGGAGCTTGGAAAGAAAAGCATCTGGACTTCTTTAGGTTTCTTGAAGATGTTTCACTTCTCATTTTGAGAAGCTTCTTCAGTTCTAAGAGTAATTGGTGGAGAGTCCCAGATTTAAGCTCTATAGGACTGTACCCAAGGGGGTCATGGACCCCCTATTAATGCTCAGCCTAATTAAGGCTGATTGTTGGTCACAATCAGCCAAGGTTTCGGGCGAACTCATTGTGAAACCTAGCTCCACCCTATCATGTGATTTATTGAGGTCAAATGACCCAGCATGTGTGGGTGCCTTAAGGCATCTGGGAAGAAATCTCAAAACTGGATTATAGATGGCAGACAGTTGGTGTTGTAAGCCACCGCCTCTGTTCAAAGATTGTCGTGTCAATGGCGGAGGCCACAGATGATGGCCGGGATGAGAACTTTGGTCATGTGATACTCGGCCCTGAGGTCAGCGCGATGGGAATCTCCCATTGGAACCAGATGCTGGCCACTCTGAGGAAACCTGTGTCTATGTGGCACGCTCTGCATATGATCTAGTCACCTCAGCCTGACCTGACATGCCTGACCCGATTTGAGTACAACATTCACTTCCTCGTGTTTGTCACTGGCTCTGTGTGGATATGGAGAATCGAGAACCCAAACACAGGACCCGCAGGCTGATTGAGGTTGTGGAAGGTGTTTATTGTGATAGCAGGATGAACAGAGCATGAGACTACTGACTGACTGAAGAAAAGAAGGAAAATTTAAAATATATGTATTTTCTGTTGCCTACATTGTAGGCTGTGATGAGGTCCACTATGGGCAGCTGTTGAGAAGAAGGGGCAAATTCTTAGGAACAAGTCTGCTTTGTCTGCATCTTAGGTTGAAATGTAGATGACTTTGCCTCTAAACAGGAAAAGGTGTACAGTCATGAGTTAAAGTGGAATTCAGCAGGTCGAGGAAACCTAAACATTTCTGTAATGACTCATTGTGGGGAAAAGAATCATAACTCACAGTCATTTCTATTGAGCTGATCTGCTTCTCTTTGTAGATGTACACAACTTTACAGTCTCAGCAGCGGTTTTGTGAGTTGTGCTCTATGATTTCCATCCTCTACACTGGCAGTATAGTATTTATGGTGTATGCTTTTTTTTCTAGATGGTAGAAAGTTGGTTTGAAGGTGGAATTCAGTAAATTGATCTCAGCATCATCAGCTAAAATAATTTTGAATCTCTGCTACACTTGATGTAACCTAAGTCTTACCATGAAACCACACCTGCAATGCAACAGTGACACACTGTTCTTTACTTTAAATGTCATGATTTGCTGTCTGGCAGGCAGGAGGATGGACCCAAATGCAGGACCCAAACACAGACGCGTAACTTAAAACAGCAGCTTTATTGCTGGAACAATACTCCGAAAAATAAACAACCTGGAGCAACACGCAGCATGGAGAGGGTACAATGTGACGACAAGCAAGGGAAGATTGAGAACTAAGATACACAGGCAGGAACATGAGAGGATGGGGAACAGGTGGAAACACAGCTGGGACTAGTCAGACATAATGAGATGAGGGAAAGCAAAACTAGATACACAAACGTGAGACAAAGGCTGTATCCCAATTCAGGGTCTGCAGCCTTAAAGTACGCATTTCAAGGCCGATTATGTCACAGTGGCGCGCCGAAGGCTGTCCCAATTCAAAGGCTGCTCGAAATGCGGCCCTGAAATGCGTCCTTCATTTCCCTGAATTTTAAGGCTGTGGCAGTGTAGACTTCGTGGCCCAACATATCCCAGAAGCGGCGGTGGGTGTGGATAATTTTGCTGAAAAAAAAACGGCGGATGAGGGGCGCCCGAAGAGTAAACTTTAAGTAAGTACTGAATATTATGTCACTTATTTATGTGCAAATGATTAATAACGAAGAACATTAAAACATTACCGTTGGCCACATGTCAGCAAAGTTATGTGACATTAGTGACGTTTGTACTAACTTGGTTTTAAAGCCTTTACTTTAAAATATACGCCGTTCAATAGCTGAGCTTAATCTTACAGAGAATGATCAACGCTCATGTAGACAGAAACAAACAAATGAACAAAAGATTCTCTCCTTCATTTCTGTCAAACAAAGCTGTATGACACGTTTCCAGCTGTTAGTATCATGGTTGCTAGGCAACCTGGGCAGCGCAACGGAGGCTAGACTGTC
Source organism: Astatotilapia calliptera (assembly GCF_964374335.1). NCBI lineage: Eukaryota > Metazoa > Chordata > Actinopteri > Cichliformes > Cichlidae > Astatotilapia > Astatotilapia calliptera. The sequence continues at coordinate 49,943,142 of NC_137428.1, forward strand.
CCATTTCACAAGCCTCGCACTTCCGGCCTTAGCGGTCTTTGAGTACGCGGCCCTTGAGGATCGTTGAGGCTGCGTACTTTAAGGCTGCAGACCCTGAATTGGGATACAGCCAATGACTATCAAGATAAAACAGGAAACACACAGGCTGAAACTCAGACTCAGGACACAAGCTTAACACAGTAACTGGGGAGAATTGTTCATAAACATAAACTCATTTAGGGATGGGTATTGATAAGATTTTAACGATTCCGGTTCCATTTTCGATTCTGTTTAACGATTCGATTCCTTATCGATTCTCTTATCGATTCTCTTATCGATTCTTTTTTTTTTAAAAAGGAGAACACTAAAGTCAATTAGCTTAGAACTGTGTTTTATATCTTCTCTTTGAACAAGATAGAAATTTAGGAGTAACATGGCCTTACAAACCCAACAGTGAGATCTTAAGAGATCCAGCCTACGGCTCTTCAATGGGGTGTCACAGGGTCCCCAGGAAAAAAATGTATATGTAAAATAATAAAATAAATATTCTCCTGTAGCAATAACAAAGTTTAACATAAATTATTCTGTAGCAATTACACAAGAATATCCAGTAATGTCCCTGCCTATGTAGCAGATGTGAAATGGTCGACTGCGTTGTGACAACAGACACGGACTGGCTGGAAACAGGGTTTATTCCTATAAAACAGAGTGCAGCAGCAAAATCAGTGTCACACAGCGGCAGCAGGCTTCTCCTCACCCAGTGTGGAGTCCGTACAGCTCTGGCTAGGAAACCCCACACCCGCAATGTGGCCGCAGGTGGCGTTACACTGATTAATGTCCCACTTCAACAATAACACACGGAACCTTAGTTCCACAAAAATTAAGTTCACACAATAAAAAAGTATAACCTATGTACAATACAGTTTTGAGAATGTTCACAATTCGTACATTATATCTCAGCTACATACTCCCCCCTGAACTTCTCAAAACCCGTTAGGTAAGGATGAGCAACTGAGCGTCACATATAACAATTCGTAACTGTCAGTGATCTGGAAATTCACTACCCGGTGATACGTGCAACAAATATGTTTCCCAACTCATGGGGAAAGTAAACAGAAGAAAGTTGGCCAGACCCCCTAATGTTTACTCGCAAGAGAAAGTGCCTTATACACTATCCTGAACAAACAACACGGTAACAGCTACTATATGATGAATAGTACTCTGAGCTGAAGACAATCTCAAAATAGGTGTTAACATCTGACATGAAAATCACCCGACATATAAAACAAGTAGCCCTCACAGAAACAAGTTCTTGGCAAAGCTGCTCACTACATTGCCTGTTTGTAGGTTTCTTTGCTTCATAGTCTGGATTAACCTATTCACAGGCTTCACTATTCGACCCACTCTCGTCCTGATCTGGCCTGCTGCATTACTTGGGGGTACACCACCATGTTTCACGAGGCTCCCAACCTCGCTGACTGGCTGACTTTCAGGGTAACTGATACTTGGTAGTGTTCCCTCCTCAACTGGGGTAGTGCAAGCCCTGCTGTTGTTGTCATCATCTACTTCAGGGTAAGCAGCTACTTCACTACTGGCACTGGCACTGTCCTGATGCTCCTCATCATCCAACTGCGCACAGACACTGTCTCCAATACTGTCACACTCTTTGGGTCCTCTAGGAGCCGGGACACAGTCATCCGTCATCTGAGCCACCCAACGGGCTGTGCGTTCAGTACAATCGTCCTCAAGATCAGCGACAGGGGATTCTCCATCAGATTGACTCTGCTCCTGGCCGAGTTCTGATTCACTGGCAAAAGACATCTCTGGTTCGCCCTCGGACTCAATGGGCAGGAAATTAGCCTGCAAAAGCAAGTTCCTATGGACAACTTTCTCCTGTCCACTCTTGACGTTCCTGATGCGATACGTGTGGCATGTGGGGTTCTTGGAGATCACAGTGTAGATGGTCGACTCCCACCTATCAGCTAACTTCCTACGACCCCGTTCGCCCTTGTTTGCCAAAAGGACACGATCTCCTTCCTCAATGTCAACACCTTTCTGCTTTTTGTTGTACAGGTCTGCTTGACGCTGCTGACTAGCTCTGGTGTTAGTCTGGGCCAATGCGAGTGCTTCTCTGAGGTCATCTCTCATCCTTTTTACATAACTGTCATAGTCTGTTACATCATTGTCCCTTGCAACATTGTGAAACATGACATCCACTGGTAACCTGGGGATATGCCCGTACATTAGGAAGAACGGTGCGTAACCAGTGGACTCATGAGCGGTGCAGTTGTAGACAAAGGTCAGTGTCTGCAACATCTGAGGCCACTTGTGCTTCTCCCTCGGAGGTAGGGCTCTGATCATATTTCCCAAGGTCCTGTTAAACCTTTCGGTGTGACCGTTACCCATAGGGTGGTAAGGTGTCGTTCTTGACTTCTGCACCCCGGCCACTTGCAGCAGCTCTTGGATCAACTCACTCTCAAAATTGGCGCCCTGGTCTGAATGGATCCTTTGAGGGAAGCCATAGACACAGAAATATCTGTCCCACAACTGGCGCGCAACTTGTTTTGCCGTCTGATCTGAGCACTGGAAAGCATGGGCCATCTTGGTGAAATGGTCAGTCACTACTAGAACATCCACACTCTTGCCCCTGTGATCCTCTGCGGACCAGAAGTCTATGCAGACGAGCTCAAGAGGACCGGTAGTTTTAATGCTTTCAAGAGGGGCCCTCCCCTCAGGCTCGAGTGTCTTGCTGACGACACAACGTTTACAGCACTTGACATGCCCGCGAATGTCATGCTCCATGTTGATCCAGAAAAATCTCTGCCTGGCTAGGTACAGAGTTCTGCTTTGGCCTTGATGGCCAGCATCATCATGGACACCTGACAGGACTTGACTGATTAATGTGGATGGAGTCACGTACTGATGGCGCTTTTTGCCAGTGAGCGGGTCTTTGTTCACTCTGTACAGGATACCATCCAACACTTTCAACTTTTCCCACTGTTTCATCGTCTTTTGCGCTCTGTGCGACAAGTGAGCTCTTTCTCTTCGTGATGGACGCCGACCACGTACGACGAACGGAATGACTTGAGACAGTGTTGCATCTGCTCTCTGCTCCTCCTGTAGCTCCTGGAGCGAGAAGGCAGACAAGGTGTTCTGGCCCAGTGAGGGAAGCCGATCTAGCTCTTGAGTCAACCAGGAGATTGCTCTCTGTTTTGAGCCTTGGTCCCACTCAGCGTGGCCTGTGAAGACTGCGGAAACTTCATCGTTAGTCAGGGAACAACACCCCAGGCTCTCTGCAGGGGCCAAACACTCAACACTTTGGTGGCTGGCACTGAGCCTGAATGCATCCTGAACCGAGATTTCTTTGACCTGTTGCGACTCCTCTAACAGGGTTGCATAGGGTTCAGTCATGAGTCTCTGACTAACACGGTTGTGAACGAATGGCTGCCTGCTCAGTGCATCTGCAACGACATTTTTACTGCCAGGAATGTACTTGATGCTGAAGTCGTAGGGGGACAGCTTTGACACCCACCTCTGTTCACATGCATCAAGCTTGGGCTTCGTGAGAATATATGTTAGGGGGTTATTGTCTGTCCAGACGGTAAAGCTATGCCCCTTCAACCAGTGGCTGAATTTGTCACAGACAGACCACTTTAGCGCCAGAAACTCAAGGCAATGGGCGGGGTAGTTTCTCTGTGCACGGGCGAGGGCCTTGCTGGCAAATGCAACGGGACGTGCTTTACTCTCGCCCTCTTGGACTTGTGACAGCACGGCACCCAAGCCGTCCTGTGAAGTGTCTGTCGACAAGATAAACGGTTTGTTGAAATCAGGGTGAGCAAGCACAACGGAGTCGAGGAGTGCAGCCTTCAAGCGTTCAAACGAGTCAACATGCTCCTTCTTCCAATCACTTGGGCTGAGCCTCCGGAAAGAAGCAGCACCTCGAGCGTTTACTTTCTTTCCTTTGGGAGCGGCAGTCAGGGTAAAAAGGGGTCTGGCAATCTTAGAACAGTCCTGTATGAAGTGCTGGTAGTACATTACCATACCCAGAAATGACTTTATCTTCTTCTGGGATGGCATAACCCCATCCTCCATCATGAGATCAGCCTCTGAGATAGCGGTGACCGCCTTAACCTTGTCAGGATCGGTCGAAACCCCGCCTTCAGTCACAACATGGCCCAGAAATCTCACACTCCTCCGGAGCAGATGACATTTTTTGGGGGCCAGCTTCAGTCCATGGGCACGTAGTCTGCTAAACACAATCTCCAACCTCCTGAGAGCCTCTGCTTCATCGGGTGCATAAAGAAGCAGGTCGTCGAGGTAGCACAGCAGGGTTAGGAAATTCTGGTCGCCAAATATGCCCATCATGAGACGCATGAAACTCGCCGGACTGTTGCACAGGCCTTGGGGGAGTCTGTTAAACTCGTAGAGCCCCATTGGTGTTGTGAAGGCCGTTAGCTTTTTGTCCTCCTCTGCCATCTCAATATTGTAGAAGCCAGAGGTGAGATCCATGGCACTGAAAATTGCGTTACCTCCCAGGGCTGCCAGACAGTCTGACTGGTGGGGCAAGGGATGGGCATCCTTGACTGTGCGTGCGTTCAACCAGCGGTAGTCCACGCATATTCTGAGATCTCCATTCTTCTTCCACACCAGTACCAGTGGGGACGCCCACTCACTGTTGGATTTGTGGATCAGCTCTCGCTCCTCCATCTCTGTGAGCACCTGCCGCAACTTGTGGTACTGCCCTGGAGGGACGCGCCGATAGGGAAGTCTGAACGGCCTGTCGTCAGACAGATGGATGCGATGGACAACATCCTTTGCCAGTCCACAGTCCAGCTTACCCTTGGAAAAGACATCCTCATACCTGTGGATCAGTTGCAGTACCTGAGCCTTCCAGTGGTCTGAGACTTCACAAGAGTCGAGGTCTAGGTCCTCCAACCCCATCTTCTGCAAGCTGTCACGCAGGCTAGGGCAGGAGGGAGGGCTACTCTGTGCGTCGCTACACACTGTCTGGCTCTGGACCCTAAGGGTCTCACTTGGGTTTTGGTCAGAAGCCACTTCGAGATCTTCAACAGCTACACAAGCGGAAGCATCTGCTACCTTAGCGTTTCGTCTCAATGTGATAGGCTTATCACATGTGTTCAGGATTCGAACAGGGACCCACCTATCGCCACTCATAGAAACCACAGTTCTACAGACAATGACACCTTTTTTATGAGTTTGTGATTTTGGTGGTTCAACCAGAATGGCGCTGCCCTCGGAAAGGGGTGATGACGCTGGCAGTCTGCCCCATACAAGGTGCTCTTGCTTGGGGAGTAGAGTCACTGCCTGAGCTAGTTTGACAGTGCCAATGACATCTAGCATTTTGTCACCCCTCCACCGGTTAATGCCAGACAGCATATTCAGAAACTGCACTATTTCAGGCGCTTCTGCTGATTCGGGTTTGCTCAGGACTTGCCAGAAATGGGGGGACAGCCTGAAGTGTCTGAGGAGGTGTTTGATAACATTTGTCCCTAAAATCAACTGATCTTTCTGACCGGGGACCACTAGGGCAGGCACTCTGAACGTACAATCATACACTTCCATTTTCAACTCGCATATACTCTTGGGTTTAACCTGAACTCCACCACAGCCCACTAGCACAATGTCGGTACGAGTGTCGCTTAATTCCAATGCGACCCCAGCGCTCTTTAACTCTCGCTCCGCCTCTTCGCTCAAGGTACACGCCATGGAACCTGTATCAAGAAGGGCCTGCAAAGAGACTTTGTCATTCACCAATGCATTCGTGTGAAATAGGCTGTCTGCCTCATCAAGTCTTACTATATTCTGGGAAAGTACAACAGTACCAGGTGGGGCACACTTCAGGCTTTCTTTGTATACAGTCTGTATGTCATCACTGGGATTGAGGGTTTCACACTCTTCGCTCACACTGTCCCCTCTCAAGTGCAAGCACCCTAGTTTCCCTGGGGATTATTTTGCTGGGTAATGGGCTCAGCTGCTCTGGGGCAGTCTTTCCTCTGATGCCCAACCTCCAGGCAACCTAGACATCTCCTCTCTCTCATGCAGTGAGTGCGCGTGGAATGTGAGCTATTGCCACAAACCTGGCACGAAGGGAACCTGGCTGAGGCTAGAGGCTGTGGTCTAATTACGGGGTGGACAGGCTGGTTGGAGCGCTCTAACACCCTCTCCAGCATACTGAGCACGCGGTCTAGAGCACTTGGGTCTGAAGCGGCAGCTCCAGCAGCCTTACCCGGGCTGTCCTGGGAACATTTTACTGTACCTACTTGGGCATGGTTCAGTTCAAACTCAGGCGACTCGCTTGTGGTTGTCGCAGTGGCCACGAGGAGGGGATGGGGTCTGGCAGAGCCCAGGCTCTTCTTTTTTGCATGACACTCTCTTTGGTGTTCATCAATGGCTTCCTGAACCTCCATTACTGTCCATTTACTGATGGGCTTACATTTGAAAACACAGGCGAGGCTGGGATCAGGACAATTTCTGATAAACATCATGGCTATATCTGCCTCCATGTTCTCCATTTTGCCTCCCTGACGCTGTAAATGCTTGTCAGCTGCCTCAGCAGCGATATTAAGCCTCACCCAATAGTCTACTGGGGTCTCTTTTGCAACTGTTTGGGTGGCATAGAAGTCAGCCAGTGGTTGACAGGAGCCAGGACTATCACTAAAATAACGCCTGAGTATGGCATAGATGGTCTCAGGGTTGGTCACTACACCAGAACATGAGTTACTTTTCAAACCCACCTTAACAATGTTTTTAGCTCTGCCAAGGAGGTGGTTTAAGACTTCATCCACCTGCACGGCTCTAGACAACCCTCTCTTCTCTAAGTACACTTCCATCATGTCTATCCACTCATGAACAGAGTACTTATCCGCATCATCACCTCTGTACATAGGTGGGTCTTTGATATCTTGTCGGACCGCTAAGTTCACTTTGGAGAGATCGAGAGTGGTGTCAGGGCTCTTAACTTTGGGGGACTCGGCTGGGGCTGTCTGGTTTGGACCAAGTGGGACTTGACTGGATAGTAGCCGGCTAGCGATTGATTCACCTATCTGGGTTCCCAATTCACCAATGAGCTCACGTAGCTCTTTGTGTGTGCTGTCGTCGCTCAAAGCAGGGGTTGAGGACTGGCGCTCATGAGCTTTATTTCGAATAATGTCATCTGACTCTGCTGGCTCATCACGTGACATTATAGACCTGTCTCTCATTTCATCTGCCCCAGACAGTCTCCAACCTCTCCCAGCGACTGGCGTGAAAAGGTTAAAGGAGTCTTGGCCCCTACCAGCCATGTTGCTTACAAGAGGTTAGCAATAACTACAAAGGGGATCAGAAACAAAAGGAATACAAAAATACCTATCACTCAGAAAAATACAACACAAATAAACACGGCTCAGTTAGACTCTAACAGGTGTAACTGGGAGAAATGCCTACTAACAGAACACTGGAAATTTTTTTGCTGACCCACAGAATAATTTTACTTATATTACAAGTGTCGGAAGTGTTCAGCTCAACCTCAGCGATCGGCAGCAGCTGATCAGATGCATCCGGGTCACGGCACCACTTTTATGTAGCAGATGTGAAATGGTCGACTGCGTTGTGACAACAGACACGGACTGGCTGGAAACAGGGTTTATTCCTATAAAACAGAGTGCAGCAGCAAAATCAGTGTCACACAGCGGCAGCAGGCTTCTCCTCACCCAGTGTGGAGTCCGTACAGCTCTGGCTAGGAAACCCCACACCCGCAATGTGGCCGCAGGTGGCGTTACACTGATTAATGTCCCACTTCAACAATAACACACGGAACCTTAGTTCCACAAAAATAAAGTTCACACAATAAAAAAGTATAACCTATGTACAATACAGTTTTGAGAATATTCACAATTCGTACATTATATCTCAGCTACACCTACAATTAAACACATTCACTTACCAAAGTGAAATCGGGGGCATCTGCTGTGGCAAATGGGTGCAAGCCTTTGACCACAAACTTAGACACTGCTGGGTGACATTCGTCTATTCTGGCCTGAAAGGAGACGCTACCGGTAGACTGCAGCGAGAACTGCCAGCATCTGAGCCAGACTCTGTCTCTCATCATGGTTATCTAAATGCAACGCACAGTAATAGCAGGTTTTGTAATAAGGTAAATCGCGCTAACATAATATGCAATGCTAATTGATTAGTTACCTGCGGTATTAACGGGAGAGGACGTGGAAACGCTACCGCTGCTGCTGGGTTGAGCTTCACTAGTCCGGAGCGGATCAAAAACACGACATTCGTTGAAAGCAATCGCGTGTTTTTTGAGCAAATGCTTTTGCATATTCGTAGTGTTTCCTCCCTTTGATGAAATCTCTACTTTGCAAGTATTGCACATTGCCCTGTTGTCATCCTTTCTCATAAAGTGTAACCAAACTTTTGAGCGTTTGTGCCGCTCAGGCGCCGTGTTTCCTACTGGGTAAAAGACGCTACTCAACGTGATGACGTCATTCGGGGCGACTGGAATCGATAAGGGAATTGTTTTTAAAAGTGGCAAACGATTCCAAGGAATTGAAACAGTGGGAACCGGTTCTCAACAAGAACCGGTTTTCGATACCCATCCCTAAACTCATTACAGACATAATAATTTTTATGAATTATTATGTCTATTTTTATGCTTAAGGACAACAGATGGAAATTAGCCCTTGGCTATAATCTGGTATGTTTACATTCATGTAATTTTTTTTTACATTTATGTTCATTAACATGCACTGTCCTAAATAAATAAATAAATAAATAAATAAATAAATAATTAAAACCCAAACTAGACCCAGAACATGAGAACTAGAAACAAAACACTGGAAATGAGAACTACAACACAGAGAAACTAGAAAGGTGGAACAGCTAACACTGAAAGCAGTAACACAGGGAGACTTACACACATGCTAAGAGAACTACAAAGGGGGAAGTGACTACAGTCACTAAGAACTAAAGAAAACTTAAACTATGAATGACAATAATCAAATAATATAATTACAGAGTCAGAAAGAGCAATACTGAGTCGCAGACCCAGTACAGTGATATTAAATCCCTCACAGTACAGCATTGTAACCTGTTTATCCATCAGAAAACTGCAGAGGATTTTCATGCAGCCTTTAAATAGCATAGTTAGTCTACCTCAGTTTGATTTGCAGCAGATTTCACAATATGAAAAAACATAATGTCACATGTACAAACCAAATATCTAACTTAAAAACATCAGGACTCACATGTAAGTTTTAATGAGCAGTCCTTACCTTTAACTCTAACCTCTCTTCTTCCTCTCCTGCCCTGTCTTTCTGTCCTGTTTTGCACAACAAAACATGACCTGTCCTTTCATTAATTGCACAAGTGGTGGTGGTAATTAGCCACTAGATAACTGGGTAAAGAGGTCATGTGTCTGTAGCATTGTCCACCATTTTAGGGAACAAATTTTGTTTTAAAGTGAGTAACAGGGCTTTTCCCTGCCTTTATAGGGGGCTTATATTTCACTAAAAACTATCTATATGCATATCCACATAATTATGGATTACGATATTCAAAAAAGACACTTTGTTTTAAAGAAAATACATTTAAAAACAGATCGTATTAGATTTATATTTCAAATATAACAAAAACATATTCTAGCAAATTATAGCCAAATTATTCTGTTACATTTTTTGTATTGTTGCATTCTTACCCGACCAGAACAACCCCTGTCTTTTGACTTACTAATATTTCAGTGTCACTTTATTTTCCACATTTTTTTTCAATGTTGCCTTATGGTTCCGAGCACTGTCATCAATCTTTACATTTTATGATTATCTCATAACACTTGTTTAATCAGCTACCATCTCTCCTATGGACTTTTTAATGTCTACAGCCTCAGATCAACATAACCCTGCTCCCCAGCTCTATCAGCAGCTGGAGCAGCAGCAATTCATTCACAGCATTGTACCCTATCAGGTAAACATAGGCTACGTTTTGCATTGTCCCCACCTGATGACAGTGATACAGTATGACTCGATTCCACATTGGATTCTTGATGAACGTGGGTTGTTGTTATTCTGTCTGGTTCTATGTGCCCCTTTCTAACTTTTAGCACCCGCCCCTTCAAACATCTCTGCAAAACCCTGTTATGGACTGTCGTTAAAAAAAAGGGGAAGCTACAGCATGGAACATGGCCCTGCTCTAGCTTTGCTTGTTTGTTTCAGATCTGTTACGTATATTTCTTAAAATGGCAAATATATATTATTCTATGTGTGACTAAAATATGTGTTTAAGATTTGTAAATCATTGCAATAATTTCTTAACTGAGGTTGTGAGATGCTAAAAGCAAAAGTACTAACATGTAAACTACAATGAAAGTGTTGAGTATTGCAGCATCGACAGCGATCAACTCGAAGGAAAATGACGACGGAGGCAAAAATGTCCTTAATATTTTGGGAACTTTATTCCTCATTAACACGCGGCAAAACTTTTCTCATGGGTGCCATTTTCGTTGTGGTATACTTTTTTTTTTCTTAGGGGCGTGATGACGCAGCATCCGTGCTCTTACAATGAAACAGTGCCTCCTTGTGGTGGCAACTAAAATACTGTCTCTGTTAAACCACAGTAACCATAATGCAGTTAAACACTGTACAACATGAGTACACACAATGAATATCTTAACAGAAAGTACAATAAACAGTACAGTGCAAGTGAACATTTCAATAATTTTGACATTAATTCAAAGATCAGAAATTGGGTTTTCTTTTTTTTCTTTTTTTTTGCCATTTTCCACCTTTTTCTTCTACTCTTTTACAATTTAGTTATGCTGCAATATAATAATAATAATAATAATAATAATAATAATAATAATAATAATAATAAGGAAATATGCTGTTCGGTGATTTGCTTGCGTTAACGGTAAACATTAAGGCGTGTCCTCAGATAAGGTATCTATTTTATGCATGCTATTTTGTTTTTGTCTTACAAATAAAGGACGGCATTTTCAGTTTAAAAGTGAATATTTAGTGAGTAGGTTAGAAAGATAAAGGTTTTTCACACTTAAACATTGCATAAAGATTTATGTACGATCAGCAGCCTGTTTTTGGTTTGGTGCTCTCTCTTCAGTCTCGTAAGTGGGTCAGGAGCAGGCGCAGGGGGGCGGAGCAACGTCGGGCACTGTCCAGGAAGAAATTCTGGCGTAGGTATAAAACGATAGCAGTGTTTTGTGCGCAACATATTCTGCACAGTGTGTGGTCTAAGCACCGAATTGTGAAGATGGCTGACGACAGAGATAAAGCTACTGACCAAATGAAGACATGGAAGGCGAATCGAGGTTCTCAGGTCTGTATATGCATTGGGTTATATCAAGTGATTTTACTCCGCGGTGGCTACCACAGTTGGAAATGGGTGAAAGGTCGTCCAGGGGTAACAGGCTAACTAAGAGCTAGCTTGTAGCTCATGTCCTGTAGTCTCTACATTAATGTTTTTAGTGTAGTTTTAGTCTTAAGTATTTCTCATACAGTCGTATTTAGTCCTTTATACTTTTTCACAGCCGTGAAAGAGACTTTAACCATGAAGATAAGAAGTGGGTCCAGGGTTATTTGTTTGAACTTCAACCCTCCTATCTATATATAACTAGGGCATATTAGAGTAAATTGCCGTTGTAAAGTAACCAAGTTCATGTCGCAGAATGGTTTTTATTCGTGCTGTTTTGAGCATGTTTGAGAGTCACGTAAAGACAAAAAGCATGCCGTCATAGCAGCTTCAAGTTTCAGCGTTATTGTTATGATAGTACACCTGCGAAACTGCACCATTGTATACACGTGTCACTTTTTTATGCTTAACGCAGTCTGCCTTTTTTAACTGCTTTTGCAACTTTGTCAATATCTTTGTTAGTTTCATAGATACTTTCTTTCAAAAGTGCCAGTTTTAAGGGCGTTCATTTAGACAATGAGTTATTATAACAGTTTAAGGCTCATGCAGGAGTAATGTCAAACACTGAAGATGATTTCATTGATTAATATGTTAAGCCACTTAGTATTTTGCACTGATTTTGTTTCTTCATTATAACCATAAGGTTAAAATTGCATTAAAGAAAGACCAGCTGTATTGCATTAGTCTTTGTTATAGTCTTACATCAAGATATATTTAATGCTTTCTGTTTTTGTGGGTTTTTTTTTTTTTTTTTTGTTGTCGTTGTTTTTTGTTTTTTTTTATTATTATCCATCTGTTATCAGAAACCAGATGTGCTGACCACAGGCGGTGGCCATCCAGTGGGAGACAAATTGAACTTGCAGACTGCAGGACCAAGAGGGCCGCTGCTGGTTCAAGATGTTGTCTTCACAGATGAGATGGCCCACTTTGACCGTGAGCGAATCCCAGAGAGAGTGGTCCATGCCAAAGGGGCAGGTAAGGCATTGTGCTGTAGTCATGATGCTCTTTTTTTTAATTTTTTTATCCGATTTGCTGTCCCTTTGTTATAGCAGTGCAAAAGTGCACACAAACTACTGCTGATCGTGTGTAAGAAAAGGTTAAAAAAATTGTTATTTATATTCGCTGACTAACAGGCTAACAAAAACGCTTTGCGTTCTTAAAGGAATATTTGTAATTAAGTAAAGAAAGCCAAGCGTAAAAATTGTTGCCATTCAGGTCAATAGGATGGCTAGACATTTTATGCCAACACTTAGGGCTAAGCAGTATGGCCAGAAATAGTGTCCCACTATATTTATTTCATTTCGAGCCCCTCAATGGTTCTCGCACACAGTTTTGGTAAGTAACACTCTTTTAAGTCTTCCTGCTGGCAGTAAAAAAATTAAAGGCTTCAATTAATTTATTCATTATCTATGGTCAACATCATTCAAAAATGTTTGTGTAATTTCTGACATCATTGTTTTTGTAGCAGTTATGACTGCTGCCATGCTTTTTGTTACACAATATTATTAGTCTTGTGCCTTTTGGTTGTTTCCACCTACATCCACAAATACAATGCTAAAATGACTCACCGTGGGATTAGCTCTATATTTATAAAGTCTTCAGACATGAATCATTTCTTAGTTCTAATGCCTGAAGTAGTAGGTAAATCATAGCTTGAGATCTAGACATCGACAATGCATTATTCAAAATGATAAAGTTTAATGGCTAGGACAACTTTTCAATTTGTTGGTGACAACACTTTGTACACTATGCAGTGTATTCTCAACACTGGCCATTTAATATGCACTAGAATGCCACAGATGCAGAGTTACTAAGGTACATATTCAGCACCTGGCACCAAAGACTCCCAGTGTTTAAAAGGTCTTAACAGCAGGCATGTGGTGCACTTATGTCTGAGATCAAGCATTGGTCTGATCCTTAACATTGGAAAGTGTTCAAATTTATGTGCAAATTTAGTCAAGAATTGTATTCTGGTGCAGGCAGATGGCTACAAATGACTGCATTAAATTACAAAGTTAAAACAAGACAACCAAAAAAATAAGTATAAAAGGAAATGTGGATCCTGCTTATTTGTGGATTAACTCCAAACAATTGTTAATCTTTACAGGCTTTACAGATCAGGGCTTCAGACTTTGGACAGACATTGAACAAGTTATTTGTTGGCCTACTTTCAAGAGTCTTAGATTTGTTCCCATGATAAATACAGTAAAAACTAGAACTCAAAATTTGTGAAGCTTATATTAGCATACATGTCTTTTAAAATTTGTATTTATTTTCATTTTTTCTCCATTATTCAGGGGCGTTTGGCTACTTTGAGGTCACTCATGACATCACTCGCTACTGCAAAGCCAAAGTGTTTGAGCATGTCGGCAAGACTACACCAATTGCTGTCCGCTTCTCCACTGTGGGTAAGAACGACCATAAAGGATTTCATGGGTTCGCCTTGTTAATGGTTACAGATTTGCTTATTGGGGGGTGGTTGTTGTTGTTGATGACGACACAGTTTTGGTGTGATTGTTTGGACTATAGACCCTGTGCACGAGAAAATGCTAACTTCCTGGTTTGAGACCGGATGTGGGGTTGTACATTTCCGGTAGCTTTACTTTGCGGTCAATCGCTACTGCGAAGATATACTCCACAATCATGTCCAAAACTCGAAAACGGAAAGATCGCGTTAAGTTACAAAGAGCAGAAGGTGGGAACACTCACCGCTGTTGTGTCATAAAAAATCTAATGATCAATTTTGACGTTTAAAGCGTTTAGATGATCAGTTGTTTACATCACTCAACACAAGCAGAACTGCATTACTGCAGAAGACACATCGTCCACATTCAGAAGCACATCTCTGTATAGTGACTGGTCTTATGATTTAAACAGGCAAATGTTCAGCATTCAAACTACAGGTGAAGAATAGTCAAACCAGATGTTTCCCTGTTATGTTGATATCAGCTAGTCAAGTACACACCTACACAGCATGTTAACAAACCGTGAAAAAAGCCACACAAAAAATGAATGATTGCTGGTAAGGGTTTCTATACATTAGTATTTACGAAGGGTATGTTGTGACTTACCTTCAAAATTACAGCGGTCCCTCACTATAACGCGGTTCACCTTTCACCTCGCTGTTTCGCAGATTTTTTTAGTGCAAGTTTGCATGCTTTTTTTTTTTTTTTTTTTTTTTAAACATCACATTGTGTCCTGCGTCCTGATCGCTGCAGACGATCTCCTCCGTGACGTCTCTCCTGTACAGTACAGAATCGCTGCATCGATTGCTAGCAGTGTGACTCTGAAATGCAGTACTGTATGTCCACGAAACGTTTTGCACCGTCAAAAAATAAAATTGGCTACTTGATTTCACCTGTCGCTGGTTATTTTTAGAATATAACACCGCGATAAACGAAGGACCGCTGTTTACAGATACTGAGAAATATAAAATTTGAATCCCTTTTCTCTTTTGCTCTGAGGCGCGGGGGAAAAAATATCAACAAGTCGATGAACATCCATTACCGATATATTGGCTAAATGCCCAAGACATCTATAGAAATGTAAATCGCCGCTTGATTCATTCATTTGCTTAACTTGTTTTGGACCGTAAACAAGGTGCGACTAGGACACTGGAAACAAAGCTCCCCACAGGAGTTTCTGCACCGGAAGTAGCATATGCTAACATGCACATAGTCTATTGCTTTTAACATCTGTAGTGGCACCTCTGGACTGCACTGAGCAGCTGCTACGTCACAAACCCATTCAGCCTCTTCCCATCTTCCTTTAGCATATTTCATTTTTTTTTTTTTTTTTTTTTAAATAATAATAATAATAATTTGCATTTATTATTTTGAATTTTGCATAGGATGGAATTTGCCTCAGAACTTGGACTTGACTTAAAAACATCCTGTTTATTTTTTATATTTCAACTGACAGGAATATATATAAGAAAATTACCCCCTCAATTATATGAAGCCTTAATCTTCTCACAGCATGTTCATGTCTGCTGAAGACAGATAACAAGCTCGTGAAAATATGGGGAGAAAATGCATGCGTGCTAAACAGTTTTGAAATGCTGTCATAGGAGAATATGGACAATTAAAACATTGAGTGTTTCATGAAAGTGTGACTGTATTAGACATTCTGGTGCTTGTATGAGTCATAAACCATCCCTTGAAAATGGAAATGTGAGTAAAAGTGAGTATTTGGTAAAGGATTGATACCTATAAGCAGGCTGGCCCTGTGTTGGCAAGTGGTGCTCTTAACATCTCAACTTGGGTGACATTAGAAAGGACATTAACAGTGAACTTTCAGTCGATTTGTATGCTGGACATTGTCTTTTAGACTAAGTTAGTGGATAATGATACAAATTCATGATTTGTCTGTAAAATATCAATTGAACTTTTTTTATTTTCCCAGCTGGAGAGTCTGGGTCTGCAGACACTGTGCGTGACCCTCGAGGTTTTGCAGTCAAGTTTTACACTGAAGATGGCAACTGGGACCTGACGGGCAACAATACCCCAATTTTCTTCATCAGGGATGCCATGCTGGTGAGTGGGTGTAGGGACGCATGTGTCTGGGCAGACCGTAATGTTACAGGTTTTTATAATTTTGTGTCAGAGAGTTGCAGTATTACAGCAGTACATTTTTTTTTTCTAACATGGAAATAGTTAAGTGTGGCTGCTTTTTCAGTTTTGTGTCTTTTTTTTTATTTTTTAACATTAAATATCTAACCCGAGGGCGTATGAAATAAACCAAGCTTGTTATTCCTAATGTAAGATATTTAAGACCAGAGACACATTCCTCACAACACTTGTGCTAATATCAGTCAAGTGTACATTGTCTTATATTAATGTCCCATCTTTAATCTCGTGCAGTTCCCATCCTTCATCCATTCCCAGAAGCGCAATCCCCAAACCCACATGAAAGACCCTGACATGGTGTGGGACTTCTGGAGTTTGAGGCCCGAGAGTCTGCATCAGGTAGATGCTGCTGAGCCTGATACTGAAAAGTCTAGTATATTATGTCATGTCAGCTGAGGTGTTTCTAAAATACACATTTAGGATAAAGAATATTTTCAAGTAAGTCTTTCTGTGCACTGTTGCTCGCTGTCTTTATACTTGTAGTCATCATTGACAGTGATTGGCACAGAAACTCTTCCAGTTGTTTTCATGGTCTTGTCTTGTCTCCTGTGCAGGTGTCTTTCTTGTTCAGCGATCGAGGTTTGCCTGATGGCCACCGTCACATGAATGGCTACGGCTCTCACACCTTCAAACTGGTCAATGCCGATGGTGAACGTGTCTACTGCAAATTCCACTATAAGGTCTGCCTGAGGTCAGCTTTATTAGCTGTTATGTTGTGTGTTCTGCCATCTCTGACTTCATTTTTTTAAAATAAATTTTTTAGACGGATCAAGGAATAAAGAATTTGACGGTGGAAGAGGCAGACCGCCTGGCAGCCACCAACCCAGATTATGGAATTGCAGACCTGTTCAATGCTATTGCTAATGGAAACTACCCATCCTGGACCTTTTACATCCAGGTCATGACCTTTGAGCAGGCTGAGAAGTTCCGGTTCAACCCGTTTGATCTTACAAAGGTACCGCAGTTCTGCACAACAGACAACATCTGAGTTATAAAGTAATACGTGACATAAATGTGCAGTGACTCGGTAACTTGTTTTCCAAAAACGTCCATATTATCACAGGTTGTCTCTAAATAATGACGTGCTCATTTGAAAATCACAGATGACTTTTGTGATTTGTAAATTTTATTCGCGGTGCAGGTTTGGTCACATAAAGAATACCCACTGATCCCTGTGGGCAAACTGGTTCTGAACAGGAACCCAGTCAACTACTTTGCAGAGGTGGAGCAGGCGGCCTTTGACCCAAGCAACATGCCACCAGGCATCGAGCCCAGCCCTGACAAGATGCTGCAGGTGACATTATGGCAGATTTGACAAGCTGGGGGGAATGAAGAAAAGCTAGGTTGGTATTGAGCTCTGTCCTCCATGTTCTTTGTCTAGGGTCGCCTCTTCTCCTACCCAGACACGCATCGTCACCGGCTGGGAGCAAACTACCTGCAGATCCCTGTCAACTGCCCCTTCAGGGCTCGTGTGGCCAACTACCAGCGTGATGGTCCGATGTGCATGCATGACAACCAAGGTGAGACGTGATCAGGTCTGGTACCTGTGGCTCAGAAATGAATCTTGAGTAATCCTGGAATTTTAATCCAGGTAGTGTTACAGTTTATTTATACTGAGTTCTTAACTGTTATTTTTAACTGTTATTATACACGTGACATATACACAAGTGCATGTCACCTTTGAAGTAGACGATCAGTGATGGTGTTTTAAAAAATCTTAGTGATCCAAAAACACCCTTATTATATAAAATAATTAGAAATAATTTTATAACATGGGCATTACATGCATAACCACAGTCATCTACATTGTGCACAAAATGTAAAAACTAGCGATAAAACATTTTATCGCTACATTTCATGCATTGTACAGTGGTAGATGTGTGAATAACGTATGTCATCACTATAGTCACTGATTATGGTTTTCCACAAACATCTCGTCTTTGTTCATTTTTTCTTTCTTTCCTTCACTGCCTCACCAGTGTTTTTGTTTGACCACCAGGTGGCGCTCCAAACTACTACCCTAACAGCTTCAGTGCCCCAGAGACTCAGCCTCAGTTTATGGAGTCCAAGTTCCAAGTGTCTGCAGATGTTGCTCGTTACAACAGCTCAGATGAAGACAATGTCACACAGGTAATGATGATTTAACAGGATCTGTAGGCGTGTGACACAGAGTGTCTGAGGCCCAGGCAATTTCAGATTTGATAATATTAAAAAGCTGCATAAATCTGTATTTAATATGAACAGTGGATCGAATGATAAGATGAAATTGTTGCTCATTTTTTTAAAGGGTAATGGAAATATGTAGATTTAGTTTTAGTGGCTTTTTCTTCCTGTTACTGCACTCGTTTGGTTTCTTCGGCCTCATCTTGGAAGGAACACAACTGTAGCTAAGGCCACTTCTTATTAGTAACAAACGGTAGCTGTATGTTATAAGATGTTGTTTAAGAACTTGGAAATCCAGTTAAGGACTGAGTCAAAATCTGTTTCTGATTAGTTCCTTTTTCCTCTGGAGAATAAACCTGTGTGTTTTTTGCAGGTTCGCACCTTCTACACTCAGGTCCTGAATGAGGAGGAGCGACAGAGACTTTGCCAGAACTTGGCAGGGTCCCTGAAAGGAGCCCAGCTCTTCATCCAGAAACGCATGGTGAGTCCAAGCACTACAGTCTCTCACTTTGCTGTCGCTCATAGTTTGTGCTTTTTGGAATGTGAGGTTTCAGGAAAGATGTTGTGCTTATTGGTAAATGTAATCTATTTACAGTATGTAATCTGTTTATTTTTTTTCATGGGGAGACGAAGAAGATGTGTGTTTTGTTTGTTGAAGAACCTGCTATCCTCCAGGACTGTAATGTTTTTCTTGGGTATCTTGCAGGTCGAGAATTTGAAGGCTGCCCATCCAGACTATGGAAACAGAGTTGAGACTCTTCTCAAGAAGTACAATGCGGAGGCCAAGAAGGTAAACGGGCCTTGTCTAGTTGTGTGTAGGGCTGAACGATATATCGCATTTGCGATAATATCGCGACATGATCAAGTGCAATTTTCTAACCGCAAAGGCTGCGATTATACTCTGGACATGTCCAAATTCATGGGCTGCATCCTCCTGAGGCCGCATTTGTAGACCGATTACGTCACAGCGACGCGCCGAAGGCTGTCCAAATTACTACCATATCCCAGAATTCATAGCGCGGCCCAGCCAAACTCCAGTTTCCAACAATGGCGGCCGCTACTAAGTTTTAAAATTACTCATACTAATCTTTCTGGGTCACAAAATAAACTTTTAAAATATTTTCAGGCGAGAAAGTAGTTGTGTAAACATCAAATATCTGCTCTGTTTATCAAGATATCCCATATTTGCAAAAGTGCTTCGACGTTTTCAGAGGCGTCTGCTACCCACCAGCTCGACAGCTAGCCGGGAGCTCGAGGGTTACTGATGCGGCCGAGAACGGCACAACTCCCGGCACATCATTTTCAGATCACCGCGGAGTTTTGCTGCTCGGGTTAAACGTAATATATAAGTCACTTAGACAACCTAAAAATGTTATTGTTGGGCTTTTTTCAGTGTTTTGTTTGTTCGTGAGTAAATCGGTTTGGCTGAGATTAAAGTTATTAGATTAGATAAAATAAAACTTTATTAATCCCCCGGGTGGGTTCCTCCTTGGTTTTCACACAGCTGACTAAACGTCAAACAGAAAACTTATTAAACAGAAGTATGAGACAGTCGAGAATTTACTCCAGTGTCTGGTTATATTTTAGATAGCAAGAAGCAGACGGCCGAGTTTATTAAACTCCACCGAGACAGCGGTGACGCTAATCAGAACTAGCCTTCTGATTAGCTAATCAGAAGGCTAGACCGTCCAATTTCACGCCTTTAAACTTTAAAGGCGTGTTTGTGTGTGTGTTTATACAATTGCTATTATGTTTGCACTTTATGTGTAATGTTACTGACTGCAGAGATCAGTAAGATGTGTGTATTTTTTATTTATTAGTTTTATTTATTTAATATTATTTTTTAATTGAATGACTGTCTAGTAGTTCACAGATGTCGAAAAACTGAGTGTGGTAAAGCCACTGATTTTTTTTATGTATATTTCTGCAATCTGCACATTGTACTGACTTTCATTTTAATGTTTACACCAGGGTTCCTTGTCAGCACTTTATGCTCAGATGTTTGTAAGCTAAAAATAAACTATTGTGTATGTTCAAATATACTGTTGTGATTGAAGAAGTTAAATAAAAATGTCAGTCATCAATTCATGCATCACCTCATGTCATCATAACAGAGGTCTGTCTTCCAGGAAAGAACAGTTTAAAATTAATGTAATATAGTATTGGCCATACTATATGATGTATTGCTTGTCTTTGTTTAATAATACAGAAGACAAATACCTTAAAAAATAATCGCATCGCAATCGCAATATTGGGGCAAAAAATCGCAATTAGATTATTTTCCATAATCGTTCAGCCCTAGTTGTGTGTTTATATACAGCATACATCCAGTGCAAGTTGTAATTTCATTCATTCATTAGCCACACTGGTTCACAGTTAAATATCTTTAGAGACTTTCCCAAAAGTCTTTCTTTTCTTTTTTTCTTTAGAAAGGAGCATTTAACAATCGATAAGACTTTCATTAGATGATACAGATAATCAAAGGATGTCTGACCTTAAAGTAAGAGGACATGGTATGAAACTGAGGTGTTAAATAAGAAGAAACGTGTGGATGGATTTTTATCTGGTGTCAAAGTACTTATAGTAGTACATTGTAATTACAGTAATATTCTGCCCATTAAAGTGTCTGACCTCATTTTTGAGTTTCTCTTCTTCAATTTGTGTTTTACAGGACGCTGCCTTGCATGTTTACAGCCGTCCAGGAGCCGCTGCCATCGCCGCGTCCTCTAAGATGTGATGCCTTAAATTTCAAGCGAGCAAATGCACTTGCGTCATAACTGACCACTACTGAAATGGAACAATATTAGATCCATCAGGAAAGGCTCAAAATACAAGTAATCTGGCTTTTACTGTTGTGGCTAATTGGTTTTTGATTCAGTTTTTCCAAGCAATTTATTTCTCTAAATTGTCAGCACTGTGCATTGTGAGCTGCACCACAACCAGGTTGCAATAAAGTCACCATGATAATACCGCAGTTTTTTTTTTAAGCTTTGAGTAGTAACTGTTTGCTTTGACCACCTGAGTTTAACAGGCACTTAAAAGCATTTCATTTCATTTTGATTTGATTGCATTAAGCTAATTAACCAAACCAGCCTCCAGTAATTCCTCACATTGTATGTACTACTAAGCTATGATGCTTGAAATTTTAAAAAAGCATTGCAAGTTTGAAAGAAATCTGCATTAAGGATGATACTTGGTATCTGCTTTAATGATGAGTCTCAATTTAAGCTGGTAAAACATCTGGATTTGTCATGAACCACAGGTTTGCTGCTTTGCTCCCCCCCCCCCCCCCCCCCCCCCCCCCCCCAGTATGAGCAATGATCTGTTGTGGGTTTGTCTGTTTGTTTGTCTTCTTTCCTCATGTTTGACTGAACCACTGGTCAGTGTTATCATTGTGGGTATGCGGTGATGAGCAAGTTAAAAGATGTAATGTTAACTAAAACAGTCGTTTGTGCCTTTTTTATATACAAAAACTACCACTAACATGGATTTAACCTTCATCCTTAACAACCCAGGTTTGTTTCTGTTTAGTGTGGGGTTTATTTGATTTTTGATGGTGTGGTGTTTTGTTTTGTTTTGTTTGTTTTTTTGTTTTTTTTGGGGGGGGGGGGCTGTAATTGCTTTACCCTAAAACTGTCTTTCTGCACGTTTTTAGATTGGTACATAAGAATTCTGACATTCTTCAGTCAAGTGGGAAACTTGATAAAATAAATCTGACCTTTAAGAGTAATGCAACTTCAAGCATGTAATGATGAAAAGTAACTGTCTAAATTAAATCTCACTGTTCTGAATTGCTTGTGTGAACTTTCTGCTGATCTGAATGTGACTGATTTCTTTTATTAATGTCTGTACTGGAAAATATTTCTCATCTGTTCTGTGCCTATATTGAATGAATTTGTAATTAAAAGTTCATCCATCTTCCTTTGTCTCCTGTACTTTTTCAAAGAAACGATCATGATTGATTTTACGAAAACAATCCTCAACTTGTCTGAACGTAGCACGTTTTCACTGGTTCCTTTATTTGCAGCATGTTTTAAAAGCAATAGAGGTTCTCTGCTCAATCTGTATGTGTCATATCTGCAAGTTGTGGAAGAATGAAACCTGGCTGTAAAATTTCAGCACAGGGGTGTGTCTGGAGGTAGGGCATGAGTTCACACAAATAGTATTATAATTTGTATGTTAAAACTTAGATTTGATTATTATTATTTTTTTATTTTTTATTAAGAGGACTTTAAGGTTATAGTACAGTAATAATCAGAAAAGGGTAGCATGACAGTTGTTTACTTTGATTAAACAAACATTATGTAGCAGTTGGTAATTGATAAGAGGTTAATTTTCAACCAGAAAGTCACTGGAGACCTTGATGGATTTAGGGGAAACTTTAATGAATTTTTAAAATGAAACTTATCCCTTTACCTCCCTTTTTGCCATAACATGGTGAAGTTGCAATAACCAGTCATTTTGAAAACAGTCCATGTACTCTGTAAGTCAAACCCTCACAAATATGACATCACTGTTTCCACCTCTGCAATCCAAAGGCACTGAGCCCAGCCCTGTCAAGACGCTGCAGGTAACACAATTATAAGTGTTCAAACTGTCTAGAAGAGAAGAATTGATCATATAAAAAGAACAGTCTAATCCCTTCTCCCATTATACTTTTTCTCCCTGGGTAACAGGGCTGTATCTTCTAGGTTCTTTGCCCTTATTTCAAATATGAGGGTGTAGTACAGCTCTGGATTGTCTGCTGAGAAAACAGAGCTGTAGCAGCTTTACTGAAGAATATGTCAATAATGACAGCACTGAAAGTTTTAATTATTTTTTTTTGCTGAGAAGTTATTGATAAGTGTTGGCCAGGGGATGGCGCCATTTGAACTGTACAAATGTTGTGACACATGAACTTTTTCTTTGTAGTTTCAATGTTTTGAAAAGCTCAGGAGACTCATACATTTATGAACCCAAACCACAGTCACCTAGATTGTAGATGTACCAATGTATCCAAAACTTGAAAATCAGTCATACTTAATTAATATGAAAACACGAAGTGTAACTCCAAACTAATATCCTAACAGCTTCACTTTGGAGAGACCCAGCTTCAGTTTGTAGAGTCCCAGGTCAGAGTGTCTCCATATGTCACTTATTACAGCAACTCAGATGATTTCATGTCACATGGGTAATGATAATTTAACAGGCTTTAGAGCATAGGTGTCAAACTCTGGCCATTACATTTGGCCCGTGAAGCCATACCAAATTACTATTAGAGCTGGCCTACTGGTATTATACAGCTAATATATATATATTGTTTAGTATTAAGCTTTGCTTGTTCCATATTCAGTTTTTCAGCAAAACTTGTTTGAGTCCATAAGAAAAGATTCATTCTTATATCTGGAGGAAGTTTTTTTTTTTCAATAAATATAAATGTTAGCCCGCGACTTTGTTCCAGTTTTGAATTTTGGCCCACTGTGTATTTGAGTTTGACACCCCTGCTTTAGAGGCATGTGGCCGAGAGCTATAAAGTTTGAGAGTGTCCTAGGCTGAGGCTTTCGCAGGTTTAACTTGGCAGGTATTTTGATGTTGAGTCATTTTTACTGCGCACAGTACACCTGGAATGTGCATGAATGCACCAGAGCTTCCTTAGAAAAGCATGCAAACTGGAACCAACCCAGAACCCTTCTCATGTTCAGTTTCCATTGTTACAAATGCCACAAACCTCATGCTCTAAATACTCTGCAGATGTCAGTTGGAGCTGTGAAGCTAGTGCTGAGGTGGAGAACGTTGCCAAACACAAAAATCAATTCAATTCAATTTTATTTATATAGCGCCAAATCACAACAAAAGTCGCCTCAAGGCGCTTCATAGATACAGAGAAAAACTCAACAATCATATAACCTCTATGAGCAAGCACTTTGGCGACAGTGGGAAGGAAAAACTCCCTTTTAACAGGAAGAAACCTCCGGCAGAACCAGGCTCAGGGAGGGGCGGCCATCTGCTGCGACCGGTTGGGGTGAGAGAAGGAAGACAGGATAAAAGACATGCTGTGGAAGAGAGACAGAGATTAATAACAGATATGATTCAATGCAGAGAGGTCTATTAACACATAGTGAGTGCGAAAGGTGACTGGAAAGGAAAAACTCAATGCATCATGGGAATCCCCGGCAGCCTACGTCTATTGCAGCATAACTAAGGGAGGATTCAGGGTCACCTGGTCCAGCCCTAACTATATGCTTTAGCAAAAAGGAAAGTTTTAAGCCTGATCTTGAAAGTAGAGATAGTGTCTGTCTCCCGAATCCAAACTGGAAGCTGGTTCCACAGAAGAGGGGCCTGAAAACTGAAGGCTCTCCCTCCTATTCTACTTTTAAATACTCTAGGAACAACAAGTAGGCCTGCAGAGCGAGAGCGAAGTGCTCTAATAGGGTGATATGGTACTACAAGGTCATTAAGATAAGATGGGGCCTGATTATTTAAGACCTTGTATGTGAGGAGCAGGATTTTGAATTCAATTCTGGACTTAACAGGAAGCCAATGAAGGGAAGCCAAAACAGGAGAAATATGCTCTCTCCTTCTAGTCTGCTGCAGCATTTTGGATTAGCTGAAGGCTTTTCAGGGAGTTTTTTGGACATCCTGATAATAATGAATTGCAGTAGTCCAGCCTGGAAGTAATAAATGCATGAACTAGTTTTTCAGCGTCACTCTGAGACAGGATATTTCTAACTTTAGAGATGTTGTGCAAATGGAAGAAAGGAGTCTTACATATTTGTTTAACACAGTGGCTCCCACAGTGGTTTTTTTGCTGGGCCCCCCTTTGTTTTACAAGAAAAATGTTCATGCCCCCCCCCCCGTGGGCACACGCACAAACACATCCTCCAACCACACACACCCATATTTTGCTCTATTGCAGTTTATTTCACACACACATGTATATGTATGTATACATTATATATATATATGTATATATATATATATATATATATATATATATGTATATATATATATATATATATATATATATATATATATATATATATATATATATATATATATATATATATATATATATCAATCAGAAAAACATTTGGGCATGCTCCTCTTTTTACGCTCCTTCATACCCCTAAGATAATCTGTAATGATGCCAATACATGCCTGTCTGGAACAAGCATAGTGACTGGCTTACAGGAAGGCCCGCATATATCTAACCTGTTTTTTTTTTTTTTTTTTAATGTGGGCGTTACAGGCTGCCTGAAGTGATAGCTGTTATTTTGTTAAAAACACCCACATGCAGTGCCACTGCTGAGCCCCCATCGACAAGTGAAAGTAAAGGTGAGTCTGTTTTAGTAGAGTTTGAGGAGAAGCAGAATGAACTTCAAAGTAAGAAAACAATTTAAAATGTATTTCTTTGTGTGTGTGTAGTGGTGTTATCTTACTTTTTCTTAAACTGTCTTTCGTCAAACTGTTTTTACATTGTCTAGATTCTAGGTTGTCTCAGGGGCGTCTTTGCACAGGCTGCGGTCTGAACTGGGGTCTTGAACGATGTGTGTGTGTGTGTGTGTGTGTGTATCTACATATTTATTATGTATGTATGTTGTTAAGACACTAACACAAAGGTTGTGTCACAGCATACTCACCAGATAATTTGCATTGAATGCAAATGCAAAACTTTGTTTCCCACCCACATTTCCGCTGCTGAGTCTCCTTTGGCTGTTAACTCCACTCGAATCCAGATTGCACATAAAGACTGAGTGGACTTGCACTGACTGATACGTGAAAGTGAGTGTAAGGTTTATATTGTTGATTGTCATTTATGCTTAGAGATATTTACTCATATATGCTTTGAGTTTTATAATCGATTGCATAATAATGGAGGTTTGATCCGTAGTAGTCTGTGGAGACTCTGTGTGCCTTCCAGAGCACTCTGGCATACACACACACCTTAAGGTCATGAAAGAGGTTATATCTTCTCTTACTGATTTATGGTAGGAGGACACCTCTGTATCTGTATAAGAGCCCTTTGTTTAGATGGAGCGCTAGACTCCTGAATTTGAATTTTGTGGTTGTGGTGCTGTAGTGGTAAAGTTGGGGGTGGGGAGTGTGCTCAACCCTACTGGCATGCAGTATACTCATCCAGCAAGTCCAAACCTGTTCAACTGCTTCCTGTAAAAAGCTGGAGAGACATATTACCAGTATGTCTAAGCAGGCTTATGAAATGAGATTCTGCTCTCACAGTCGAGTCACCGACTGTGAGAGCAGAATCTCCTCAAAGACATATTTGCATTAGTTGCCAGTGTGTGTTCTATCCCAAAGCACTTTCTCATATTATATTATATTATATTATATTAATATCACTGTAACTCCACTGCTGTCCCAAAAAAGAAATCATCAACAACAATAACTCTTTTGAACACCTTTATTCTCTCCAAACTGCAGTTGAGCTCACAACAATGACAACAACGAATCCTCCACGTTACCTTCCATTTCAGGACAGCATGTATGATGGGAATGGGGATCAACAATCAATGGTTCAGCACACCACTGTGATCATCAGCACTGAGCCACCAAAAGACCATATCATCTGGTCCCTCCTCTGCTTTTTCTACTCAAACCCCTGTTGTCTTGGGCTTGCAGCTCTCATTTATTCTATCAAGGTGAGGTTAAATAAATCGGGTTTTTCATGAACTAAGCATCTGTTATACTTCTGTGTGTCTGTGTGTGCATGAAAAAATATATTAATATTTACCTGTCTACTTACTATGACCTACATTATATTGATTTTACCACATAGATCAAGTTAATATCCATGGTCTCCAACTACACTTTTACAATCTATATTTTTCTGTCGTTTTAGGCCAGAGACCGGAAGGTGGTTGGAGATTTGGAGGGTGCACGGCATTATGGGGCCACTGCTCGCCAGCTTAACATCACCTCCACAGTCCTGGTTGCCCTTGGACTCCTGATATTCATTATTACAATGATAGTTGTTTTTGCACGGGTATCTCGTTAAGCCCTCAAAGTAACACACCCTGACAAAACGCTTCCTTTTAACAGATTGCAGTGCATTGCTTGCTGCTGTGACTTTGGATTTGGATGATAAATATTAGCATCAATTTTATAATCAGTCTTCATTGTGTCTTTTGTTAGAAAAAGACACAATTTCATCTATCTATCTATCTATCTATCTATCTATCTATAGAAAAGGACAGAAACATATATATATATATATATATATATATATATATATATATATATATATATATATATATATATAAATATATTTTCATATTTCAGTGAAGGTAAATGTATATAAAGATGATTTTTAGCCAATTAATGTTTGTGCCTATCTATCTACACCCAGGTGAAAAATAAGCACACTGCATTTGGCGTCTGCTAAATTACATACGGAACAATGAATGACAGTATACGGAATTCTTCTTTGTTCACAAAAACCTTTTTTCTGTAGCTGTGGATCATGCTGCATATTCACTGACGGGGATCTCAGCTCATTTGTGGCAGGAAAATCTTTTTATTGAGATGTTTCATTTTCCACTCACTAATATTCCACAGAAACAGTGTGGACATTTCATCCCCTTAGAATTTGTTCGATTTAGAGAATTTAGAGTTGATTTGTAAGCTATATTATAAAAAAAATATTATCTTTGTGATTTAAATGGTGTTGGACTGTAACTCATTAAAAAAATATTACTAGGGTTTTATTTTATTTTATTTCAGATTCCATCGATTTCTGGGAGCTCTGTAGCCTCCGTAGCAATTCTTTCTTCCTTTTTTGAAAAGTATGTTGTAGTATAATGGAAATAGTCTACTTCTGAGGAATTGTTGTTTTAAGGTTTATTTCCAGTAGAGTAGGTGTCGACTGATTGTTGTTACACTAAACTGTCCATCTTTACTCAATAATTGTCTCACTTTAGGAGTTGCAACAGCAGATCATCTTTCTCCAGCTCACCCCATCTCTTGCATCCTCCTCTGT